>NC_000069.6:91776225-92385391 GCF_000001635.26 Mus musculus | reverse complement strand
TCTTGTTTTTTGACACTATCTCTTTAATCTTTGCTGGATCTAAAAAAAAAAAAGCACCTACTTTAGCTGTTTGTCATTTTATAGCACATATTTCCTCTCATAAGACTAAGGCCTGGTCCTCATCTTAATTGTGTGTTTTAATGACTATTTCTGAATAAAGCTCTATGTAATCAATATGTTCAGGAGTCCCATCATTTCTCATTCTTTCTGTATTCTAGAACACTAACTGGATATAGGACATTAAATGTTTAAAGTTCTATTGTTAGAGCCTTCTTGTCTTGATAAAGTGACCAAGAGGGCTTCCAAAATTTAATTTTGGAATTATAATTTAAAAAACATTTTTAAAAAGAATGGGAAAACAATTTTACCTTATAATTATAAACAGGTGAATTGCATGAAGAAGATAAGAGTATGTTTTAACTGGCTTCAATCTCCACTTTTGAAAAGAACACAGGCACCAAATCTACTTCAGTCAAGCACATCAAGTTTCTGTGGCTGTCGGAGCTTCTGAAAGTAAGGAAGAGTTTAGCCAAGAATGCCAATGTCCATGTCCCTCTAGGAAAAGTACCATTGGTTTAGCACCTGAGGCTAAGTGACCCCAGTGGTGCATGCATGGCTCACACAGGCTAGTGTACATACTACAGGGAAAAGGCAAGGTCATTCAAAACAAAATGTTTACTGCTTTCCATATTTCCAATCACATCTAAAGCATGAGCTGAAGGAAATGCCTGATTTCTTTTATCCAAAATCAGGAAGTTATCTGGGCAGCTGGGATTGTATCTTCAGGTAACATCAGTTTAGTTATTTTTGAGACTTGTTTCAAATGCCTCAGAACAAAGGGAACAGGTTTTAAAGGAGAATGATGGAATATGAAAAGTTAAATTGGAATGGGAAAACAGGTCAAAAGAGTAAATACAGAGAGGGATAACTAGCACTAAAGTAAAGTTGTTAAACCCATTTGTGTGCTTACTGTTATAGAAGCTTCTCAAAATTTAAATATATACATATACAAAAGAGGTTTCATAGTTACCTCACAATGTGGGCATAATACTGTAACTTGTCCTCTTATGCTGGCAAATAAAAACTCCAACACCAGAAAAGAATTATCTGTTTTGAATTGAATGGGATCCCATAGACCACCAAACTTTAAGCTCATGGCTACCCTCTAGAACTTCATTGTTTGATGTTCTGCCTCTCAATGAAAATACTACATACTTAAGTCACAAACTACAGAGAAATCAAGCACATACTCACGTGGAAACTTTGTCCATATTAGCTACATTTAATGACTTTGGAATTTCATATGTATGCTGCCAGAGGTTAAAAATATCATCTGTCTCATAATCCATGAAACCTACAATCTACACTGACTACCCTAATAAGACATGCACACTGGTGCAATAGTGTCATGACTCTTAGAGGAGTAACCAACTATTTTCTGATTACATCTAAAGACCTGTTCAATGAGATGGAACTCATCTCTGGTTTTGGTACTGTTAATGAAGCCAAGCACCTGAGGCTGGATAGGTCATAGGCCCTAGGGGAGAATGCAATATTATTGTTTTTTTAAATGTACATAGCATTAAAATAACTCCCTATGCCCAAGGATTCCCAGGATTTCTCTCCTTTTTGCATTGACCAATGGAGAGGTCTGTGTTAATTACCATACTACATGAAGAAACTTCACTATGATGAATAAGTGATGCATTGATTCATGGGTATAACTATTTGCATTTGATACTTACTGGCAGAAAGAGAGTCAGTTTTTTTTAATGAGGGGACCCTGGCAGGTTGACCACATTTTTGGCTAGTTCACACTGCCAAGACTCCTTGAGAATTATAATCTGGATTTATAGACAGCTGAAAAAAACTTCAAGTTGAGTTAGAAGTGAGGGTGTGACAGTGGAGAGGGTCAATAGAGGAGCTGGTGGATGAGTGAATTAATATAAAAATACACATTATGATATTATTGAAGAGTTAAGAAGTATTATTTTAATGGTGTCATATTAAGAAAATAAGTAAATATCCAAAAGATAAGTACCATGTTTTCCCACAGATTTTGAATGAATGTTAATGAAGGTTGAATGAAGTGTTGAATGGGGATTAATACACTCTATGTTTCTATTTTAAATTAACATGGTATGTATCAAATTTATTTCTCTATTCACTTTACAACCAAAACCAGGTCTCCTCCTCCAAGTATCCCCTCACACTAGTCCTCTCCAATTGCACCTATCCCTTCTCTCTTGAGAAAGGAAAACCCTTCAATAATGCCCCCCATCCTCCATACTGCTCATCAAGTTGCTATGGTAGTACATGTATCCTCTCCCACAGAGGCCATACAAGATGATCCATTTAGGGCACAGGAGCCACAAGCAGGCAGGCAAACACGCTCGGAGAGAGCCCCTGCTCCAGATGTTGGGAACCATCATGAAGACAAAGCTTCTTATCTACTACATATGTTCTGGGGCCTAGGTCCAGTCCATGCTTGCTCTTTGGCTAGTGATTCAGTCTCTGGGAGCCCCAAGGGTCCAGTTTAGTTGACTCTGTCAGTCTTTCTTTGGAGTTCTTATCCTGTTCTAGATATTCAATTCTTCTCACAACTCTTCCTTAAGATTCCAGGAGTTACATCTAACGTTGGGGTGTTGAGTCTCTGTATCTCTTTCCATTGACTTATAGATGGAGCCTCTCAGAGGACAGTTATGCTAGGTTCCTACTTGTAAGTATACAAGTATCATTAATAATGTCAGGGATTCCTATGGGATCGATCTCAATTTTGGAGCATTGGTTGGCCATTCCCTCAATCTCTGTTCTATTTTTGTCCTGGCACATCTTGTAGGGCGGACATATTTTTGGTAGAAGGTTTTGTGTGTTTGTTTCTGTCCTGATCCCTATACTGGGAATCTTGCCTGGTTACAGACAAGACTCAAGAGGCCACTTCAGAGTTCATATCCATCACTGCTAGGAGTCTGAGCTAAAGTTGCCCCCACAGACCCTCTGAGACCCCTCCCTATCCCAGGTTCTGACACATCCTGAAAATCCCCCCAAACATACACACCAACCATCTCCCTTTTCTCTGCTTTCCCTACATATTAGCCTGTACACCTCAATATAAAACCAGATACACTAAATATAACAGGACAGAAAGTGGGAAGTAGCCTTGAACTTGTCAGTAGAGGAGACAACTTCCTAAACAGAACACCAATGCTCAGGGATTAAGGCCACAAATTAATAAATGGGACCTCATGAAACTGAAAAGATTATGTAAGTCAAAGGACACCATGATTAGAACAGAAAGACAGTGTATCGATTCAGAAAATATCTTCACTATCCATACATCTGACAGGGTGTAATTTCCAAAATATATAAAGAAGTCAAGATGTTAGACACTAACAATCCAAATTATACAATAAAAAAATAAGATACAGAGCTAAATAGAGAATTATCAACAGAGAAATCTCAAATGGCAAGAAGCACCTAAAGAAATGTTCAACATCTTTAGTCATCAGGGAAATGCAAATCAAAACAATTCTGAGATTCCATCTTACACTCATCAGAATGGCTAAAAAAAACAAAAACAAAAACAAAACAAAACAAAAAAACAAAACCAAAGGACAGCACATGCTGGGGAGGGTGTTGACTGAGGGAAACACTCAACTACTACTGCTGAGAGTGTAAACTTGGACAACAACTGTGGACATTCTCTACACCATCAGAAACACACATACTCCACTCTATTCATAGCAGCCTTATTCATAATAGCCAGAAATTGGAAGCAACCCAGATGTCCCTGAACTAAAGAATGGATACAGAAAATGTATAAAATGGAATACTATTCAGCTATTAAAAGCAAGGGTATCATGAATTTTGCAGAGAAATGGATGGAACTTGAGTATATCATTTAAGTGAAGTAACCCAGACCCAAAAGGAAATGTATAACAAGTGCCTAGCCTGGCTTACTTCTGAAGAGCTTTACCCAGTAGCTGACTGAAACAGATGTAGATACTACAGCCAAGCATTGGATAGAAGTTGAGAACTCTAATGGAGGAATTGAAGGAGCTGGAAGGGATGGCAACCCCTCAGGAAGACCAACCGTGTCAATTAATCTTGAGCTCTGGGAGATCCCAGAGAATAAGCTGCCAACAAAAGTGTATACATGCACTGTTTTGGAGAACTTGGCACATATGTAGCAGAAGACTGACTTGTCTGGCCTCAGTGAGAGAGTATGCACCTAATCCTAAAGAGACTTGATGCCTCATGGACGGGAGATACCAGAGGATCACCCTCTCAGAGGTGAAAGGGAGGGAAGCATGATGGAGAGAAGAACTCTGGGAGGGGGGACCAGGAAGGGAGGCAAAATTTGGGATGCAAATAAATAAAATAATTAATTAATAACAAAAAGAAAAGCCATGTAGAAACCCACTACTATGAAAGTATTCTAAAATTTATAATATATAAATGGAGTTAAGTAGTGATACCATATAACGTGGAAACAACGCCCTAACTATACCACTTACGCTATCAAATAAAACTTCTAGTGCCTAGAATAAGTCACATCCTTTTGATTTCTTGATCAACATGTGTCCCAGAGACTTTGCTTCCAAATATCACAGGCTATTGTTAATGCTACTGGATACCTTCCAAAAGGTCTGGTAGCTGAAGACACTGCATATTAATGTCATTCAACATGCAGAAATCAAGCTTGGGCTAAGCACTTTCCCATAGTGTTGGAAATTATTATACATACTACTTTATCTGAAAAGTAGTATTCAGTCTCACCAATATACAGCCCTGAGATCTACAATAGAGACTTATATGCAATATATACCCTCTGGTACAATAGTGGCACAAATTTTAAGGGAATAAGGAATCACATTTTGATTGGATTTCAGGCCCATATCCTCCTAATATGAAACTCATATCTAACACTTAATGAAAACAAGAACCTGAGACTAGATAGTTCATGGACTCTAAGAGAAATTTATGATAATTATTTTGCTAAATGATCATGACAATAAAATGACCCTTAATAACATTGCTATACACATAGAAAAGTACATCACTGAACTCTTGTCAGGGAAACTCTTTCTAACAATCGATGAAAGAACACTGAAACCCACATTGCACGTTGTGTAGCAGTTCAAGGACTTTGGAGCATTCAATCTTAATGGGATGTCTTTATCAGACAGATTTCTTCAAGTTTAGGGAATAGGTGAAAAGATTGAAAGACCCAAAAATGAGGGATGACTCCAAAGAAAGAGCTTATTGTACTTGGAGACATAACAGGGTTGATACACATATGAATTCAGAACCTATGACATGATGAATACCTACATGTGTTAAAAACCAGACAAGAATCTATAAACTAGAAGGATAAGTGGTCACAAAATCCCACATCTAAGAAGTTATTTGAAATGTATAGCCCTTTGAAGCACCCACATTATATCTTTTTTCCCAGTATTTTCATCTCAGGATTCATTCAGAAAATCCATATGGCTATTGTTTGACACTGCTATCAAAATACTGTTACCTTGTAAAATTAATTGTGAAGCACAGACATCTGTTGTTTATAGGATACCATTCGGTACTTGTCCTATTTTATCCTTGAACTGTTCATACAATCCTTCACCAAAATATTTGGAGCCTGAAGAAGGTGGGGGATGCCAGGTTCTCCACACTGCTTTGTTTCCAACTGAAGGGTGGATGTGGGTGTAGGGGAGTGGGAAGAGTAGAGTTATTTTCTGTGGTGTTTCAATGGAATAGGACAATTGCTGCCTGTAAAATTCCCATCTTGTTAAAATATTCATTTGTCCCATGGCAAGAGAGAAAAATATTCTGTTTAGATTTGGGGGATATGTATGAATCCATAGATATTTATGTTCTTAGTTTCTCCATTTTAGATATCCATACTGAGAAGGAAACCTAGGCACTTGGAGTAAGTCTCTGTAATTGCAGAGACTGTACAAAGAATGAGATTTATCCCCAGCACTGCATAAAAAAATACAAAGTGGAGCACTTGAGATGTGAAGTCAGGAAAATGAGAAATTACATGAGATCCTATCTCAAAACAAAAAGCCAAAAATCTTTATTGTGTCCTTCGGATATCACATTCGTCACGTGGGCCTTCTTTTAACTAGATCTTGCAGCATTTTAACTTTTTTAATACATAAAATCCTGTTGTTTGGTGTGGGATTTAACCGTATTAATCAGAAATAGTTTGTGCTCCATCTTGCCAGAAGTAGAAATTTCTCAGCAATCCCATTTATAAAAGGAGAAAGAAACTACTACAACATTACAAGTTGTCAAATGTTCACAAACTTTTCATTCCATAGCCTAGCTGGATTGCAACATCCATCCAGGACAAGTAAACTCTCAGTGATGGTGGCCCTAAGTAGGGTGGTAACACAATCATATTGCCTTGGATTTAATCATATGTCAGCCATTATGGTAAGCTATTTAAATATCAAGATAACTCTTGTTACATTTACCCTAGGAAGAAAATGAAGTTGACATATAGGAGTTAAAGGCCTTATTCTAGATAGTCAATTTGACAATTAAAAGCCAGATAGGAGTTTGAGCCAATGCAGAAAGACCCTTTGTTTTGGGGAGCCCGAATCTGGACAAAAACTACTTGAGAGAGCAATTAATCATGAAACATGATCATTATTAAAAACAGAGGCTCCACCGGGAAACATGAGCTTCATCTAGGAAAGAAGTATAATGTAAATTGGTCCAGTCCTTAAAATAGTTCCTTAAGTACCAGGTAACTAACAATGCACTAATGGCACTACCTTAGAAGTTTTGGTTTAAAGGTCACACTGATTTCCAGAAGTTAGGTTGTTATTTCCTCTCCTGAAACACCAGAACCCTAGCTCACATTTATAGGAAAATTGAGTAAGCACACATGTGCCCCAGGAAGGGCTGCTTTTACTGCTGCTAACATTGCAGAATAACCCATCACATGACTAAGGATACTGAGGAAAAGTTTTCATGCAGAACATTCACAGGAGAAAACTCTGCATGTTGTGTAAACTAAATCCTTTCTAAAGGATAGGCATGCATTTCTTCAATTAAAAAAATTTTTTTTTAAATCTCATGCATGGTCTGTGGGACACTGCATCAACTTTCCTCCTATCTTTATCATGAGTGAATTTCTATTTTTCTATGTTGAAAAGACTTTTCTTTGTCGTGATGTATTCTACAGAAAATGCTATTTATTCCTTTCCACAAGGATATATGCTGGAGGACTGTAAAAAGAGATATTAGAAAGGCATAGTTAAATTTATAAATCTGGTAAATCCATTAAGAAACTTTTTTCTCAATGTTAAATAATTGAAAGTTCCACCAAGGACATGACTCAGCTTCAGGAGAAATAACCAAGAAAACTCCAGAAACCACAGAGCCTCACACCTTCCTTAAGGGACTTATAATTGAACATAGTGCCTTGTTGACTTAGAGGCAAATATATTTCAGGCTCCATCTATTAGAAGAGTACATCTCTTCATTCCACTAACTCTCTGATTTTGCATACCTCAGTCCCTAAGACAGGGCTTAGCTCTCATTTGTCAGGACCTGAATTGACCGGAGGGCTCAATACTTATGAAGAAAAGCTGCGTATCTACACTATTAACCATGCTAAACAAGCAAGGAAAACACCAATGCAAACTCACATGGAATAAGATCAACTCACAAAGTAATTTTAGTAATGAGGCATGAGGAGAATTTGTTTAAATGTTATAGACAGTTAAGGGAGGCCAGTGGCAAAGGTAGAAAGAAGGGAAATATTTGAAACCCATCTTTGTTTTTCTTCTGTGTTTTTATTTTAAGTATTGCTAAACATTTAAATATGAAGATCCCCTGATGTTTTTCCTTTATGATCCATATTACACAAAACATAGATAATATAAAAATAAAGTAAAAATAGATTATAAAGAATAGGCTCTTTTAGAATTATATTTCCTGAACAAGTTGATTATATCTAAGCCACTCTACACTGTGACACTATAATTGTGGTGGTTATGGTCCTAATGGTGTTGTAGGAGGTGGTAGTAGTGATGAACTTGTGGTTGCTATTGTAGATAGAGAAAATGTGGTACATTTACACAATGGAGTACAACTCAGCTATTAAAAAGAATGAATTTATGAAATTCCTAGGCAAATGGATGGACCTGTAGGGCATCATCCTGAGTGAGGTAACCCAATCACAAAAGAACTCACATGATATGTACTCACTGATAAGTGGATATTAGCCCAGAAACTTAGAATACCCAATATACAAGATACAATTTGCAAAACACATGAAACTCAAGAAAAAACAAAGAACAAAGTGGGGACACTTTGCCCTTTCTTAGAATTTGGAACAAAACACCCATGGACGGAGTTACAGAGACAAAGTTTGGAGCTGAGACAAAAGGATGGACCATCTAGAGACTGCCATACCCGGGGATCCATCCCATAATCAGCCTCCAAACGCTGACACCATTGCATACACCAGCAAGATTTTGATGAAAGGACCCTGATATAACTGTCTCCTGTGAGGCTATGCCGGGGCCTGGCAAACACAGAAGTGGATGCTCACAGTCAGCTATTGGATGGATCACAGGGCCCCTAATGGAGGTGCTAGAGAAAGCACCAAAGGAGCTAAAGGGGTCTGCAACCCTATAGGTGGAACAACAATATGAACTAACCAGTATCCCCGGAGCTCATGTCTCTAGCTGCGTATGTATCAGAAAATGGCCTAGTCAGCCATCATTGGGAAGAGAAGCCCCTTGGTCTTGCAAACTTTATATGCCTCAGTACAGGGGAATGCCAGGGCCAAGAAGTGGGAGTGGGGGATGAGGAGATGGGAGGGGAGGGGATGGTGACTTTTGCGATAACATTTGAAATGTAAATGAAGAAAATACCTAATTAAAAAAAAATATATATATATAAAATAACCAATAAAGTTAGGTTACTGTATATGGGAGACAAAAGTAAATGTCACATTAAAAAAATGAAACTGGTAGGTGATAATAGATATCAACAACCACCTGGCCCTGATGCATATCTAATTTTATATTGTTGTCAATGATTGTATCAAAAAATGACTTAATTTATTCTATTTTGGCAAAGACAAGTCAATGATGTGTTTAATAGTTTCAATGACTAATAGTAAAAATAAAACATAGCTTACATTCTGAAATTTCAGTAAAATGCAAATAAACTTTGTTAAATTCCATTGCTCCAAGGTACAAGTGAGTACTCTCATAATGATAACAAGTCTTAGCCAGAATACAAATAAAGAGAACTGAAACACACTACTGAACAGACTGGAGATTAATTGGTCCAGGGTGAAAATTGGTATGGAGTTTCTTCCTAACAAACAACAAGAAAAGCTATAGTAACATAAGATTGATAGGAATTGCTTGTGTATGCATACAAAGGGGTCAAACAGAGCATACACAGAGATATCTGTATGTCCATCTTTATTATATCACAACTCATAATATGCAAGTTAAATAATCAGGATTGGTGCCCATCAATGGATGATCCTATTAAGAAAGTATGACATACATATGTAGCAGAGTAATATTCAGTCATAAAGAACAATGACATCATGTTGCATTCATGCTAATTGTTATAACTGAATATCATATTGTTAAGAACAATAAGAATATTCTTTGAAGAGAAGGGACAAGGGAAGGAGGGCTATGAGAGGGTGGGAGTAGAAAAAGAGGTGAAAGAGGACTACAATATGGATGTAAAGTGAATAAATAAATAAAAACGGAAAAGAACAAGGACATTCTACAAAACATGGTGAGCATATTTTTAGATGTAAAAAAGAATATATTAACAAGGATACATTAATGGACATGTGTAAATATTAGGGAACAAATAAGAACAAAATATGTGAGGTGTAGGTGCAAGTGTGATCCAACCTGTATATATATGATTGAAAATCACATCTTAAGTTAGCATATCCTAAAAGTAGAGATTATAGTTTTGTGAAATGAACTAATATGTCCTTCAAGCAACCAAACACTAAGTAATTTTTGCCATGACTCAAAATTCAATCAAAACACAAATGCTATAAATTGACGTGTGGACCAAAGGTTAAAAATATAGGGAAATGAGCATATCACAAAGATAGAAAAGTGAGTTTTAAAAGAAAAGAACACATGAACACCATTGAAAAGATTATACTTTATTCAGCAAATGGAACATCCGTGACACACAGATTTGGAAACCATACTGTGAAGGCACTGAGGGACATCTACTAGTCTTTCCTCTGAACATCTGGTATATGAATCTATTGAAGGAGGATCATTCTCAGCATTCCATTGGGGGAAAAAAAAACAGTTTTACAGTCTCAGAAAAATGCCTTCCCTATAATGAGATGTAACAGGCATTTGAAAGATGAAGGGTAGAGAAGATTCATTTGCATCCAAGATGTCCTTTGAATGGAAGATAGAAGTATTGGTATGGAAGGACAATAGATAAATTCCCTTCTCTTCCCCTTGTTCTGAAGATTGCTGCCATGCTCATTTGCTCTTGGGTGGGCACTTCTGCTGGCATGGTGGAGGAGTTTGCACAGGAGGGCATTTCTGCTGGCATGGAGAAGGAAGACATGGCTCGGGACAAGGTTCAGGACACTTTGGAGGAGGACAAGGCTCAGGGCACTTTGGCAGAGGACAGGGCTCTGGGCACTTTGGTGGTGGGCATAACAGGAGGAGGCTGGCAGGGCTGCTTGCACTGCTGCTCTTGGAATGACATCTTTCTGAAGTCTCAGGATCTGAAAGACATTACATCAAAATGCTTAGGGGTGATTAGAACAGAGAAGATAGAAGGACACATGAACATCAGATCCATTTCTACTTCCTAGAATGAATATTATTCCCCAACTCCTGTTTTAGGACATCCTGGGTTTACCCTTTCCTGCAAGCACTCTGTTGCACCAGCCTTGGGAAATCCTTCCTTGTTTAATGCTCTTTTCCTGGTGGAAATATGTTGTTTCAGTAAAAGAAATAGGCTATTTTACATATCAACTCCTTCAAGAATAGCAATCTCAAGTTCTGGCATCCTGAGAATCCTCAAATGACTTCCTGTACCCATCATTACCTGTATCATCCCAACAAGCTATCTGGGGTTGGACAGTAAAGGGCATCTCAGGAAAGTCTCAGGTTCTCATACCTGCTAAAGTATATGACATTTCAAAGAACAGCAAAGTATGTACATCAAAGAGGAATATACTCTATTCAAGCACCTACTAAATGAAAAGGAAAGCCACTTGTCACAGTGGTATGTGGTATGCATTGATAAGTTTCTGACCACTAGGTAGGTAACATTCATGCCATGATGCCATGATTAAAACTGGACTCACTACACTTACTCTCTCAAAATAAACTACATCACATAGAAGACCAGGGAAACAGAAAAATTCAAGAAATGACACTCACCAGCTTCTCCAACGTAGTGTAGGACCTGAGTACCAGGATTCTGCAGTCATCCAGCCAAGGATCTCTTTATAGAACTGGCTTCTCAGCCCAGTAGATGTAGAACTAACTGAGAGTGGGCAGGACCAAGAATTTCTCAACCAAAATGCAAATCCATGCATGACTGGCTTAATCAGAACTCTGCTCAGTAATGCATGTCCTGTTCTTTGACATCATTGCTAGTTCTGTGCTGTGACTCAGAGGGCTCTCTTGACTTTTCAGTTTCGGTAAGATTTGATAGATGCAGAAATTGAGTTGTTTTCACTCTGGTTGTCCAAGTTCTATTTCTTGATTCAATATATTTTTTCCTCTGAGCAACTGTTCTGGTTCTTCTATTTCAAATCCTTGGTATTATGTGGTACACAAGCCCATTTACATGTCTGGATTTTTAGACTAAATTTTCCTAAGTGCTGAAAAAAAGGAATTAAAAGGACTCTAGGTTATAATTTCAGCATCATCTTTGATAATTCTGTTCCAAGAGACAGTTCATATCTCCTGCCTAGACTACATGCTTTCCTGTGAACAATAGAAAATAGTATATGCCCTACAGAGTAGAGCTTGATGATCTTGGGCATTCTTTAGATCCTTTGCCATACTGCCATGTCAAATGATCTACTTGGGGTATATTTACTTGGACTCACCTCTGAAGATGACCACAATACTGCTTATTATGACTGAAGAGAAACTAAATTCTCACCTGTCCTAAATATGTTGGTTATTCTTAGGTGTCTAGCATGAAGATGGATAATCACTTATGTGAAGAATTGTTGAGACCAAATATAGTACACAACCACTAAAGTTTCTCTGAGAACTTCTAAAGGAAACAGTACATTGAATTATTCACATACACACACACACACACACACTCACAAGCACTATCACACAGACACACACACATACATGAGAGACAGAGACAGATGCATAGAGACAGAGACAGAGTCTTACATTTTATCTGCCATGTAGCTACATATATCACTTTCTGGTTTTCTAAGGTTTGTTATTAAATCATTGCTTCATAAAAAACTGAAAAAAATTGTTTTAAAAATTCTTGACTGTTTCAAACACTTTGGGGCAGGACAGGGCTCTGGGCAATTAAGGGGTGACATATAGGAGGAAGCTAGCAGGGCTGTTTCCTTGGTGCTGCTGGTAATGCATTGTGCTGAAGTATCAGGATCTGAAAGAAATTATGTGATAGTTGACCCACAATTTATCCCCACAGAGAATGAATCTCACATTTTTGGAATATCAGAACTACTCATCAATCCCAATTCTTCCTCAGGACTTTATGACTTTCCCTTCCATGTCACCATTTTTGAATTGTTAACTAGGAAATCTTCCTTTTTCTTCCCATTTTCAATGAGAAATGACTTTATTCAAAATGACAGTGTAATAGCATTAGTGGAAAATAACATCTTTAAGGTAGTCCTTCTGAAGTTTACATTCTAAAGCAGCAATTTATCTCAGTGATGACAGTAACTACTGTCATTATTACCACTTGTGATGTTCCAGGAGCTTGACTAGGTATTAAACAAAATGGCAGAATTTGAGGATCCAGAACCTGTTAAGTGGGACAACAAAATGGTCCTGAAAAAATGAAAATGTTCTATTTGGTCCTAGAAACTTGCTTTTTATCTGGAGGAGGAAGAATGGAATGAGGAATAGGAAACAAGCTTTTGTTTACTCACACCTTTGCTCTGAGAAGCACATGAACACTAAACCAACATCAGTGAATCATGTCTGCATCCTATGATTGCCAGTGCCTTTGACAGTATGGAAAGGTTTAGCTGAAAATGCCACTGTCCACTTCCCTAAAGGGAAAGAGTCATCATAGCTCAGCACTGGAGGCAAGATAATAATGTATCACCAGTAGACGGTCCAGAAGAGCTAGTATAGATGCCTCATAGGTCAGTAGGAGACTTAGAACTCTCCATAGTTACATAAAACACATAAATGATCATCACAGGCAAATGTCTGTCATTATACATTACAAAATTGGCTAATGAGTTTCAATGCCAGTGTAAGACAGAGTCAGTTACACCTGAAGTTCTTCTTATTCTTACTAATACCTGCTCAAAGGGGGTATAAAACAATAAAGGGAAATAATAGAAAGGAAGAATTACATTGTAATAGAAGATGAGAAAGCATGATACATTATGGCACATGGATATGGATGAATAACATTAAAGTTTTTTCTTTTTTATTAGATATTTTCTTCATTTACATATCAAATACTATCCCCAAAGCCTCCCATATCCTCCCCTTGCCATGCTCCCCAAACCACCCACTCCTACTTCCTGACCCTGGCATTCCCCTGATCTGGGGCATATGATCTTCACAAGGCCAAGGGCCTCTCCTCCCATTGATGGCTGACTAGGCCATCCTCTGCTACATAGGCAACTAGAGACACAGCTCTGTGGGTACTGATTAGTTCATGTTGTTGTTTCTCCTATAGGGTTGCAGACCCCTTTAGCTCTTTGGGTACTTTTTCTTGCTCCTTCATTAGGGGACCTGTGTTCCATCCAATAGATAACTGTGAGTATTGACTTCTGTATTTGCCAGGTACTGGCATAGCCTCACATGAGAGAGCTATGTCAGGGTACTGTCAGCAAAATCTTTCTGGCATATGCAGTAGTGTCTGGGTTTGGTGGTTGTATATGGGATGGATCCCCGGGTGGGGCAGTCTCTGGATGGTCCTTCCTTCCATCTCAGCTCCACAATTTGCAAAACGCATGAAACTCAAGAAGAAGGAAGACCGAAGTGTGGATACTTCACTCCTTCTTAAAATGGGAAACAAAATACCCATGGAAGGAGTTACAGAGATAAAGATAAAGGAGTTACAGAGATAGTTTTTACAAAACCATATGGAAATCTACTGCTCTAAATGTTTACAAAAATCTATACATGTATAAAATGTTTAAATGAAATCACCTTATAACTGGAGTGGTGGTCAGGGGGCATACTACCACAAGTAGACACCACGTACAAGGAAATACAAACCTCAGTAACAATAATAGCTTACCAGTATTTATTTATTTAGTCAGTGGGGTCACATAGATTGACTCTAATATCTTTCAGACTACTGGTTTTAATCTTGTCTACCTTCTAGAAATTTATGGTCAGATTCTGTTGGTATAGAAATCACAAGCTTAATACAGAGGGTATGGAGAGACCTAGGAGATGCTCCTTGAGATGTTCATCCCTTCTTCCTAGCACTGATGATAGGAAAAGGTATTATGTATACTGCTGAAAGAAAGAAATAATCAAGTCTTACCCAGATCTGAACACTGAGGGCACAGCAATGACTAGATTGACAGGGTGTGCCTACTGGTATGGATGTAGCACAAATACTGGGGGAGGAATCACTAACTTTTTGTTTGGATTTAAGGTTCTTTCCCATGAATTATGCATAACTGGCACTGGTAAAGGAGAATCTGTAACTTGGTATAATATAGACCTTTGTGGATAATACAACCAACACTATTATTCTCATAATGAACAAATCAACACAAAAATCCACAGTGACATTGCTAAAGTCATATCAATACATCTCTTATTCCTCATGAGAAAAGCTACTACTTGCAGTAGAGTATTAGCACAAAGACCCTTAATTAATACATGGTATAGAGGATAAAAGGCTTGTGTGTGCTTAATATTACCATCATAGGAGACTTGGCAAAAAGATAGTATTATCCAGAGGTAGAAACTGTTTTCTTCATTCAATCAGAACAGTAAACAGTTGAAATCACAACTATTGAGATGGTGTGCATAAGTCACGTGAAAGATCGAGTCAGACAAAAACTCAGCATGGAAGAGTAAAGAAGTATGAAATCTCACCACTAGCTGAGGAGCTATTAACAGTTGATAGCTTTTGAGAGAAAATGGGAGGTTTTTTTTTTTTTCCATAATGTGATAGTTGGTATGTTAATCACACACCTGTGTAGACCCAAGTCTAGAGTATTTAGACTACAGAAACTGAAGTTTAGGGGGTCGGGGTGAGGCAAATATAAACAGCCCAAATTTGGGGGTAGAGAGATGAGAAGACACAGTAGATGAATAATTTGGTAAGCATCAATTTCTTTTCTCTTAGGTAGGATGGTAGAAGTTTCAGGGTGAGAATATAAGGAATGGGGAGAGGACAAAGGGAGAAAGAAATTAAATCAGAGGGGAGGCATCTCTGAGAAGAGCTAGAAACCTAGGACAAGGGAAACCCCCAGGAATCTTTGAGGGTGATCCTAACTAAGACCCTTAACAACAGGGGATATGCAATATGAAACAGCCATCCCCTGCAACCAGGCGAGACTCCAATGCAGGAATGTGTCGGGGTGGTGTGCTGTGTACAGACAGCCTGGTCCCTGGTCATGCAAAGGTCAGGAACCCCAGTGACCTGATGGGTGGTGACTTCCACCTCCATGGGACACCAAAGCACCCACAAAACCTTTGACCCAAAATTTATCTTGACTAGATGCACAGAAGTAGAGATAGCAGAAACTGAAGGAATGTCCAAGCAGTGACTGGCTCATCTTGTTACCCACCCCATGAGAAAGAGCACCTACTTTTGACATTAATAATGATATTCTGCTATACTTGCAGACAGGTGCCTAGGATAACTTCCCTCTGAAGGCTTCACCAGCAGCTGATAGAAACAGATGCAGAGACCCACAGCCAAACATCAGGCGACACTCAGGGAATCTTGAAGAAGAGAGAAAAGAAGAAAGGAATGAGCTGGAAAGGTTAAGGACACTACTAGAAAAACTAGAGAATCAACTACCATGGATCCATAGGGGCTCACAGAGAATGAACCATCAACCAAAGAGTCTGCATGGGATACACCTATATAAGCCCTCTATATAATTAATAGATGTATAGCTTGGTCTTCATATGGGACCCATAACAACTAGATCAGGGACTGTCTCTGACTCTGTTCCCTGACTAGATTATTTCCCCCTTATTTGGTTTCCTTGTCTAGCCTCAGTAGGAGATGATCAGTCTAGCCCTACTTCAACTTGATATGCCAAGGTGGGTTGATAAACATGGGAGATCTCCCCTTCTCTGAGGAGAATGGAAGTGGAAGAAAGGGGTAGGGAGAAAGGAGTGTCATACTGGAAGGAGAGAAGTGAGGGGGTATAAAGTAAATAAATTAACTAATAAAAAATCTCAAAGAATTTATAAAGATGTCATTTTAAAGAAGGCACCATGTCTCCAACAAGTTTCATTTCTTTGCTCTTGTATGTTGAATTCAGTGGATGAGAGGGAATACAATCGGTATGCATATATCGAAATATCATAATGAAACACTTCACTTTTTACAATGATATATGCTAATAATATTTTTTTCTAAAATAGAAGCTACTAATGCTCACAGCACTGGCACTAAGTCATAGAAACCTGAATCTCTTTTCAATCTGAGGAACTAAAGTTGAGTTCCTTCCATATAAATTAATGAAGAGCTTCCACAAATGAGTAAAGATACACGGTATACTTTCTACAAATCTGAACCTTCAAGATCTGACACATGGAATACATGTGCACACAGACATGAATACACATGCAGGGGTCTTTATAGCTGTCAACTATCATTGTGCTAAATATTTAGTTTTGTGATCTTGTAGGCCAAATGGTACTGGGTTTAACCAAAACATTGTTTATCCTTATTTTCTAAGGGTTTACATGAATCAAATGACAAGCATGAATATGAAGTTTTAGTATTTTTTCCATTTCTTAATTTAATTTCATATTTTACTATGATATAGTGTATTCCCACTAAGAAAACGTCCCTGAAAATAGTCAAACTTCTATACTAACATATGCAATGAATAAACAAAAGCAACAGGAGGTTCTATACAGGGTTCACATTACTTGCTGGAATCACTTTCCCCTACATTGATAAATTTATTTGGGTTTATAATGATTTTGTTGGTGATGATGATGCTGGGCTGGGAATTATTGAACATGAATATAGTGCTCTTACTGGGTTTAGTGAGGGTATAAGTGATATTTGAGGTAGGCAGGAGTGGATAGTATGATGACTTGCAGTGTTTGTGATAATGATAGCATTATTAGTGATGATGATAATAATAACAATGATGGAATGGGAATGGCAGTGAATGTAGTAGATACTATAGAGCAGCTGCTTTTACAACTATCATGTACTTAGTGTTAATTAAGTGTCCAGGATTATGCAAATCAAATGCCATATATTAATTCAATTATTACAAAAGACAACCTTTCAGCATAATTTCACATTAACAAGAAAATGTTGAATATGTTTAGTGGTTAGAGAAATGAAAATAAAACCTGCACCAGAAGACCATTACACCTATGAAAGAATGAGTACCATTGATACAATAACAATCAGTCCTGGCAGAGGAGTGAAAAAAATAAGAACTCTACCTCAGTGATTGTGAGAAAGTAGATTAATCCATCAATTATACATGTCACTGTGGGTTTCTTCCAAAAATTAACACTAAAAGCAGAACCATATATGACTCAGCAGCCTTGCTTGGGTTCATATAAAAAGACCTCCAACATATCTGTATTTCAGAACAACTCCTAATCTGCAAGTTTAATAATCAGCCTAGCTGCTCACCATTGGATGAATAGAATAAGGAAATGTGCCTCTTACCAGTACTAGAGAAATATTCAGAAATAAAAAAATAAATGACCTTCTAAAGGACAAGGTTGGCATAGATATCTCAAATATAGAAGCAAATGAATATAACAAAGATAGATTAATATAGATGTGTAACTACTAGAGAAGAAGAAAAGGCAAGTGAGAGAAAACTAGGTGGAGGTGTGGGTAGAAAATGTGAACTAAGTGGCACTTGAATGCCTGAATATCACATAATCTTCTTAAACTAGCATGTACTGAAGGAAAGATTGTAGAGTGAAATGATGTGTTACTAGAGCAATCAAACTCTTAGTGTGCTCTCTAGTTTGATGTTAACTTGACAAAGGTCATGAGAGAGGAAAGAACCTTCACTGAGAAAATGCCTCCATAGTTCTGGACTGCAGGCAAGCCTTTAGAAGATTTTCTTAATGAGTAACTGAGGGGGAAGAGTACTTTCTATGTGGGTGGCATGATGCATAGGTTGGTGGTCCTAGGTTCTATAAGAAAGCAAGCTGAGCAAGCAATATGCAGCAAGCTAATAAGCAGCCCCAATCCATAGTCTGAACCAGTTCTTGTCTCAGGGTTTTTTCCATGTTTGAGTTCTTTCATGACTTCCTTCTTTCACAGATTATGGGTGTAGACCTGTAAACCAAATAGAAACTTTTCTACTCAACTACATTTTGGGGATGGTGTTTTAGTATAGGAAAGTAACTCTAACTAGGAAACTATTCTTTGATATAATCCAATATTTAGTCAAAGCCTTATTACAGCAGACTGACAAGCAACAGAAGAAGGGTTAGGACCAAAGGAACATGATCATGTCATAACAGTAATAAAATGAGTTTTGAAGAAAGGAAACAAGAATATCATTAAAACATAGTACTTTATTTGGGAAATAAAACAACAGTAACAACTACCCTGCTCAAGTGACAGAGAGATTTGAAAAATGTCATACTGAACAATGGAACAAGACCCATTCTCTAGAGCCCCTTTACAGCAGCAAGATTATAGTCTCGGGCAAATTCATTACTTATTAGAGGTCATCACTGAGATATGGAAGTAGGTGAAGGGTAGAGAAAATTCTTCTGCATCCATGTCAGACTTTGGAGGGAAGATAAGGTGTTGCTATGGAATGACATGAAATAGATTCTTTTCTCTTTCCCCTGTCCTGAAGACTGCTGAAGACTTCACTTGCTCTTGGGTGGGCACTTCTGCTGGCAGGGTGGAGGAGGTTGCACAGGAGGGCATTTCTGCTGGAATGAGGGAGGGGGACATGGCTCAGGACAAGGCTCAGGGCACTTTGGAGGAGGACAAGGCTCAGGGCACACCGAGGGAGAACAAGGCTCTGGGCACTTTGGTGGTGGACACACAGGAGGAGGCTGGCAGGGTTGCTTGCACTGCTGTTCTTGGTAAGACATTGTTGCTGAAGCCTCAGGATCTGAAAGACATTAGATGAGAGTGTTCAAAGATGATGAACACATACAAGATTGACAGATATTGAGCATCAGCTTCATTTCTCTTTCTAGCATCAACATTACCCTTTTTGTATTTCCTGACTTTTCCCTATTCTGTCAGTAATCTGATGTACTAGTCTTGAGAAATCCTCCTTTGTTTCTTGTCTTTTTTTTCCAAGAGAAACATTTCCCCCAATTAAATAAGTAATGTTGTTTTCACAAGGAAATACCTCCAAGACAGGCAGTCTCGAGTTCTGGTGCCCTGAGAAACCAGAAAACCAGTTCCAGTTCCTATATATTTCGTTACTTGTATAATCCTGTCAGGTCATCTGGGGTTGGACAGTAAAGGATATTTCAGGAAAATCATGGTTTCTACTACCTGCTGAGGTATATGGCCTTTCAAAGATCACCAAAAAAAAAATGCATAGGGAAGAGAAATAATAATCTCTGTTCAACCACCTACCAAGTAAAAGGAAAAGCCACTCATCACAAATCACTATTGTATCATTAGTAATTTTCTGCCTGCTAGATAGACACCATTCATCCCATGATTGAAACTGAACTCAGCACACTTACTGACTGCAGCACCTAGGAAGACCATAAAGACACAAATTCAAGAAATGACACTCACCAGGTTCTCCAAAGTATTCCAGGACGTGTGTACCAGGAGTCTGCAGTCAGTCAGCCAAGGACCTCTTTATATAACTAACTGTCTGTCAAGCCAAGTGGGAGCAGAACCGACTGATAGTGGGCAGGTCCTAAAATTTCCCAATCAAAATGCAAATCCATGCATGACTGGCGTGACTGGGCTTACACAGAATTAAAGATATCCTGTTCCTGGATATTATCATTGTTGAGCACTGTGACTCAATATTCAGTTTCAGTGAGGTCACATTGGTTGTCTAAGATCTCTTTCTTCCTTAAGGACAATATTTTTTTTATCAATTATAATTTGTGTCCTCTTTGTTCTATTTCAATTAATTGCCAATCTGTGATGCATTAACCTGTTTTTTACACTCCTGTTTTTTAGGTATAATTCATCTATTAGCGCACAGAAGGAAATTAATGGGGGCCATAGTTGTGATTTCAATATCATTTATGATAAGTCTTTTCCCAGAGAGAGAGAGAGTTCATGTATCCTGCCTAGGTTTGATTCTTTTCTGTGAAGCATAGAAAATAATATACACCCTTTAGGGGAGGATGCTTGCCTTGGGTCTTATTTTGACCCTCTTTGGTACTACCATATCAAAAATCATATTTGGGGAGTATATTTTGACTAGCCTCTAAAGATAATCACAAGACTGCTTATCATAACAGGAGAGGAGCTAAAATTGGACCTGCTCTGAGCATGTTCTTGTTTAGGTGGGTAGCATGAAGATACTCAATCACTCACAGGCTCACTTATGTGAAGAACTGTGGAGATTTCCAGTGGTATAGAGCAACTAAAGTTTATCTGGGAACTTACATCAGACAGACAGTACATTCTTTTTTTTTTTTAAATAAAGCAGTTAACCTCGCATGTGCACAGGTTGGCATGCATGCATGCACACACACACACACACACACACACTTACATACACAGGCACATGTATTCATATATTCACACTGAGAGAGAGAAAGAGCATCAATCTTACATTTAATCTACTATGTAGCTACATATACCACTTCAGATTTCAAAGGTTTATTAATGATGCAATGATGCATAAAACTGACATAATGATTTACAACTGGTGGCTTGTAATTTTTGATTGACTTCTTAACACTTTTGGGGGAAGACAAGATTCTGGGAACTTAGGACATATAGACTCAGGAGTGTGCTCCTGTTGGTAGAATATCATGCTAAAATATCAGAATCTGAAACACACACATGAGATTTCTCCCACAAATTATGCCCGTACAGAATTAACATCTTGTTTATGGAATGTCAGAAGTCCTCATGAACCCCCCTCGCTTCCTCATAACTTCCTGGTTTTCCCCTCCATATTACCATCTTGTGTTTTTAAACTTGGTAAATTTTCTTTTTCTTCACATTTTCAGTGTGAAAATGTCTTTGTTCTAAATGACAGAGTAACGGTGCTTAGAGAAAATGGTTCTTGTCTTATCTGCAAGACAGGCAGTCTGAAGTTTAGGTACTAAAACACTGAGGAATCTCAGTGATGACAGTAATTTCAGACATTACTTGGGATGTCCCAGGAAGTTGACTAGGGTGTAGAACAAAGGCCAGAAGAACTCAAGGATATAGAACAAGATGAGAGAGACAAGAAAAATGTTCAGAAAAGAGAAAAAAAATGCTTTATGTCTGGAAGAAAAGAATCAAATGAGGAAGATAAAACAAAGTCTTTAACTTCTCCCAGCTTTGCTCTGTGAAGCAGATGGGCACCTCAGTGAAGCATGCCAGCTTCCTATGACTGTCAAAGCTTTTGACAGTAAGGAAGGATTCAGCTGAGAATGCCACTGTCCATGTCCCTAAAGGGAAACAGCCATCACAGTTCAAGACCTGAGGGCAGATGTTGTCAAATGCACCAGCAGTACATGGCTCATAAAGTCTGTTCACATGCCACCTGCCCATGTTAATAGGAGACTTACTCCTCTCCATATTTAGGCCAATTAGTCGGTGACACATAAAGGGTCATCCTAGGAAAATGTCTAGCTTCTGCTATTGGAAACTGCAAAGATACTTCGTATGCTGTGATGCAATAAAACACAGAGTCTGGTATACCTGAGGTTCATAGTGTGTATAAAGTCGAATCTGAAGGGTATAAAGTATTAAAGGGAAACAATATATAAGAAAAATTTACATTTTGGTAAGAGATGATAGAGCTGGGTACATCAGGGAGTATGGAGAGGGATGATTAACATCAAATGTCTTTTTTAAAAGCCACACGAATTATTCAAAATGCTTACTAAAACATGTACATATATAAAATGCTTTAGTGAAGATATCTTACGACTGGAGTGGGAGGGTAAGGAACATACTACCACAAATTGCCAAAGACCAGCTTTGACACCAAACAGTAAACCGAGGTAAGCGCCTGATGGGAGTCAGTGATGAGAGCTTCTGACAGAAGCTGATGCCTCTGGCACCCAGAAGTTAGAAAAACGAAAGAGGAAAATTAAACACACACAGAGAGAGAGAGAGAGAGAGAGAGAGAGAGAGACAGAGACAGAGACAGAGACAGAGACAGAGACAGAGACAGAGAGAGACAGACAGAGACAGACAGAGACAGAGACAGAGACAGACAGAGACAGAGACAGAGAGACAGAGACAGAGAGAGAGAGACAGACAGACAGAGACAGAGACAGAGACAGAGAGAGATGGAGACAGATAGACAGAGAGACAGAGAGACAGAGACAGACAGACAGAGACAGAGACAGAGAGAGATGGAGACAGATAGACAGAGAGACAGAGAGACAGAGAATGGTTGAAGCAAAGACAAGCTTCAACAATTTATTTCTTTTCTTAACCCCTTTTTTATATCCCTTAAGACAAAGTTTTTTCCATTAGGAAGAAAATTACCTCCTAGTCACATTAAACATTTTGCAAAGATAATCACCACAAAAACATATTTTTCAGAAACAAGTTAAAATCATTACACAAAAGGAAATTACAACAAAATACTGATTATGTATTTCTTATATGAAACTTATATATACCTAAACAATTCTCATCTGTCTTTCTTTCCAAAGTTCATTGTGACCTCAAAGCAGCAATTTTTTAGTCATCGATTAACAAAGTTTAAGCAGGCCAAGTCTAGAGCAACAAGTTTCTCCCTGCGTTTGTTTGACAACAACCTGTTCCTTACTAAGGAACAGATCATCTATCTTAATCCTACTTTTGAAGTTGTGATTGGCTAGTCTGCCTAATAATCTGTTTTCTCATCTTATACTCATAATAGAATTA
The DNA here is from genome assembly GCF_000001635.26 of Mus musculus. Taxonomy (NCBI): domain Eukaryota; kingdom Metazoa; phylum Chordata; class Mammalia; order Rodentia; family Muridae; genus Mus; species Mus musculus. The sequence continues at coordinate 92,361,958 of NC_000069.6, read as the reverse complement.
TTTGCCATTTATTAAAATTGTTTCCTGGTATACACTGAAAACCTGCTACTTCATCTCTAGATCTCAAGATGAAGGAAGTCAAGCCCAACCTAGAGTATATGCTTTCTTTGATCATTAACTTGTCCCAAACCTATTCTTCTTGCCACTTCAATTACATGCTTGTAATGCATGAATGCTCACTCTACTCCTTTCTGTAACTCAAGCAGCTTTTGTCATTCTACCAAGAAGTGGCCCACTAAATTCTTGATTCTAACTTAGAACTTTATATCAATTGTCCAATTTCCTAACTTTATATTTTCTGACAATTACACTAACTTCCCAAAATTATTTAACTACCCAAATTAAGTCAGAAATTCCATTAAGCTGTTATTTCATCTAGACTTCATTATCTCAAGAACTTTGGTCTTCATGTTGATCTGCAAGAAACTTTCCCAAGGAGAAATCACAGCAAGTTACAGGCAGTGAGGGTCTACTGGTTTCCACTCACACCAAGCCAAATAAATTATGAGTATGGTGATTACAAACATGAGAAAGTACATCAGTAGCAAGAAGCAATCCTGGAATAAATTCTCTAGAATTCTGAGGTCATGCCACACCAGAGCTCACCCATTATAGCTGAGTAGGACAGTGGGCTGTCTTCAGGGGCTCACTTGCCCACTGTATCTTTCCTGCATGGTGTCCACCAACAAGTAGATGCTACATAAGAGGAAATACAAACCTCAGTACAAATAATAGCTTACCAGATTTTAGTTAGCTTTGGAATCCCATAAACTGACCTTGCAATCTTACAGACTATTGCCTGTAATAACATCTACCCTCTAGAAATACATGGTAATATCCTATTACTGTACACATTATATGATTAAGTCAGAGAACATGGAGATATCTAGGAGGTAATCACCTGGACAACTTCTGCCTAACCCTTATGGTACTAGAAAATTCTGTGTATACTGCTGAAGGTAAGAAATTATTATAAATGTCACCCAGAGCTATAATGACTGGTTTGACAAGATAGTATGAATGATGAATATAGCACAAATGCATGTGAGCATTTATATTTAATGACCTTACACATGAGACAAATCACATAGCTGGTAAAGGGGAGATAATCCAATCAACTTGATAATTCTCACAGTGGACAAATCAACACAGCATTCCCTAGTGACATATTGACATATGAATATCAGTACATCTGACATTCTGCATCAGAGAAGCTTCCACTTGCAGAAGATTATTTGTACAAAGACCCTCAACTGATCCATGTTGCATAGGATGTGAGTTGTGGGTGCTAGCATTACCCTCACAGAAGAGGTAATGGCAATTTTGTATGAGCCAGTGCAGTTCTACAGAGGTAGAAACTGTGCTCTTTATACAACTAGATCATTACACATTGAACTCAAAACTATTGAGATAGCATCCGTGTACAAGTCATATGAAGGCTCAAGCCAGACAAAACTCAGCATGGGAGAGAAGGGAAGCACGGATTCTCAACACTAGCTGAGGAACTACTGGCAGTTGATAGCTTCTGGGAGGGGTGACAGTTTTCTTCAACAATGTGATCCTTGGTACATTGACCACACACCAGTATAGGCCCCAATGTCTATAGTATTTGGAGTACACAAACTGGCATTGATGGGAACATGGAAAAGCCAATAGAAAAGCACACAAAATTGGATGGCAAGAGAAAGAAAGTCACAATGGGTGAATAAGGCCAATTAGTCGGAAGCACCTGAGTGAATAACATAGAACTGCACTGTATGAAATTCTCAAATAATAAATAAAGATGACATTTTAAAGGAAGCATCATGTTAAAGGACATAAGCATGTCTCCAAAGTATCACGTTTGCTCTAATATGTTGGATGCAGTAGATTATATATGTATTCTATATACATATATACATGCATACATGTTGAAATATATGCTAATAACATTGACATTTTTGTAGATAAATTTAAATCCAACAATATGACATCTAAAGACTTTCTAGGTCTATGTGATCTGGCTGGAATACTGACATGCCATTAATACATACCTTTAGATGCAAACAATATAGAAGAAAGGAGCCTTGTTTGAAAGTGATTTATAACTGAGGGGCAGACAAAGTGATGAGCAAGCTAAAGATTTGACAGAATGTGTCAGAGATAGGATATGACCAACTTTTATTATAAGAGTCAAGACATAGAGAGCAATGCAGAGGGAGACAGAGAAGAGGTAGTTTATTGAGTCAGTTCTGCTCAATCAGGTGAAAGTCCATGCAGTGAGTGCAGTACCATGGAGGTGAGTTTGTTCATGAGGTCATGGAGTTGAGTACTGGTCATCAGAGGAAGGTGAAGCCACAGAATAAGTAGCCCGATTAAAACAAATTGCCAGAATTAGTTTGAGGCCAAGCAGAGCAATTCAGTGAGAAGCTGAGAGAAGCCAGATTGTGTCAGACAGCTTGGAGAGGAGTTTAATCCAGAATATCTGAGTTGAACCAGCTATCAAGCACTCAGAAAGAACTAAAGAGAGTGAGCTTATTCAGCAGTAAGCCTCCAAGATGACAATTACTTCTGGCAAATAAAATATACTTTTACAGTTTTTTAAGTAGCTGCTAATTCTTGCAGCACTGGCACCAGAGTCAGAGAAGCCTGAGTCTCTTTCCAGGCTTCAAAAGTGAAATTGAGTTCCATAAAGAGCTGTCAAAGATGAACAAGGACACACAGCATATTTTTTCCAAATATAACCCTTCACCTAAGACTTAGAGAAAACATGTACCTACAAATGAGTGCAAACACATGGGTCCTTTGTTGATGCCTACTATCATTGATCTAAATATTTGATTTTCTTAGCTATAGTCTTTTAGGTGAAATGACACTGGATTCAACATGGATATTTTTATCCTGACTTTCTAAGTATTTTTATGAGTCAAATTACAGGCATGAATATGAAGTTTTAATGTTTTTTTATTTTTTTCATACAATTTCATTTTTAACTATAGTCTAATATATGCCATTAAGAAAATATGTGAAATATAAACAAGATTCTACATTAACATATACAAGAATTAATAACAAGAAATAGGAGATTCTATACAGGCTTCACACTCCTTGCTGGAATCACTATTCTCCACATTGCTATATTTAATAATATTTTACTTGGTTTTTTTATGCTGTTGGTGGTGCTGATGGTTATGAGCATGAAAATGTTATTGACCATGAGTATGGTGCTCTTAGTGGAGCCATAGTAGTAAGGACAGCAATGATATTGGAGGTGGGCAGTGGGGGTAGTGTGATACTTGCAATAGTTGTGATGACGATGCTTTTGATCATGATGGTGATGTTTCTGATGGAAGAGGGATGGTACTGAGGGTAGTGGAAACTATATGAACCAGCAACTTCTAAAACTATCACTCACATAGTACTAATTAGGTCCCTCAGATTGTGCTAATATAATGGCATAGATTAGTTCAATTATTACCAAAGACAAATATTGGGTACAATTAGGAATTTCCAAAGCCTAGGAATTTCATAAGTTCATTATTTTTAATAGCTGAGTAGTACTCCATTGTGTAAATGTACCACATTTTTTGTATCCATTCCTCTGTTGAGGGGCATCTGGGTTCTTTCTAGCTTCTGGCTATTATAAATAAGGCTGCTATGAACATAGTGGAGCATGTGTCCTTCTTACCGGTTGGGACATCTTCTGGATATATGCCCAGGAGAGGTATTGTGGGATCCTCAGGTAGTACTATGTCCAGTTTTCTGAGGAACCGCCAGACTGATTTCCAGAGTGGTTGTACAAGCTTGCAATCCCACCAACAATGGAGGAGTGTTCCTCTTTCTCCACATCCTCGCCAGCATCTGCTGTCACCTGAATTTTTGTTCTTAGCCATTCTGACTGGTGTGAAGTGGAATTTCAGGGTTGTTTCGATTTGCATTTCTCTGATGATTAAAGATGCTGAGCATTTTTTTCAGGTGCTTCTCAGGATATTAGCCCAGAAACTTAGTATACCCGAGATATAAGATAGAATTTGCAAAACACATGAAACTGAAGAAGAACGAAGACCAAAGTGTGGACCCTTTGCCCCTTCTTAGAATTGGAAACAATCACCCATGAAAGGAGTTACAGAGACAAAGTTTGGATCTGAGACAAAAGGATGGACCATCTAGAGACTGCCATATCCAGAGATCCATCCCATAATTAGCCTCCAAATGATGACACCATTGCATACACTAGCAAGAGGTGGCTGAAAGGACCCTGATATAGCTGTCTCTTGTGAGACTAGGCCGGGGCCTAGCAAACACATAAGTAGATGCTCACAGTCAGCTATTGGATGGATCACAGGGCCCCCAATGGAGGAGCTAGAGAAAGTATCCAAGGAGCTAAAGAGATCTGCAACCCTGTAGGTGCAACAACAGTATGAACTAACCAGTACCCCGGAGCTCTTGACTCTAGCTTCATATGTATCAAAAGATGGCCTAGTCGGCCATCACTGGAAAGAGAGGCCCATTGGACACGCAAACTTTATATGCCCCAGTACAGGGGAATGCCAGGGCCAAAAAATGGGAATGGGTGGGTAGGGAAGTGGGGGGGAGCATATGAGGGACTTTTGGGATAGCATTCTAAATGTAATTGAGGAAAATATGTAATAATAAAAAATATTTTAAAGAGGAATTTCCAAAGCTAATAGTAAAAAAAAAAAATCTTCAACATGTTCTGTCATTAGATAAGTGTAAACTAAATCTACAGCAGAAGAACATTATATCTCTGTAAGAATAAGTACCATCATGATAATAACAAAAAGTCCTAGCAGAAGAGTGAGCAAGGGGGGGACTCAAATTCTGTGACTGTGACAGAGTAGATTAACCTATCAAATATGGAAATCAGTGTGGGGTTTCCTCCAAAGAAATAATACTAAAAACAGGGCTATCATTGACTCAGCAGTATAACATAAATTCTTATTTTAATGAAAGTCAACCTACAGATTATGCATATTAACTAATCACCCGACCTGCTCACTAATTAGCCAATGATGACATAAGAAAATGTGACACACATGTATACATATGTAAATATATATATATATGAAATAATCAGTAATAAAGAACAATAATATGTGTTCTTCAGCAAATATAAAACTACATATCATAAGAAAAATGAGTGTATTCTCAAAGGCAAGTTTGCATAAGTTCAGAGAAAGGAGACACGGGACAGGAAAATGCATGGGGTTGTAGGGGGAAAATATGTTTCAAGTGGCACATACAAATCTGGACATCAAATTGTCTTCCTAAGTTATCATGGGCTAAAGAACACATTGTAGTTAGAGAGAATGAAAGAATATGACTCACAAGCAAACAAAAACTAATTAATATCTCATATGATCCAAAATTCAAGTGCTGGAGAGATGACTCAGCAGTTAAGAACACTGGCTGCTCTTCCATAGGTCCTAGGTTCAATTCCCAGCAACCACATAGTGGCTCACAATCATCTGTAATGGGATCCAATGCCCTCTCTTGGTATGTCTGAAAACAGCATCAATGTACTCATTTCCGTCTATAACAAGGATATGCTTGTAATTTGCCATAACCATAACTGACCATTGTGTTCAGTAATTAAAAAGAAACACTGCATACTTTCCATAAATGGCAAATCTAAGTTACAGGGCAATCACAAATTTGTCTGCATGTTTAATCAGATAAACTTTTAAAGTAACTGCAGAATTGATGCATGAAGATCAGATGCTTCTTAAATTTTATGGACTGTGAAAGAAAGCTGATATCAGAGATGGAGAAGAGACAGAGAATTTGGGACACATTGATAACTTTCTGTGCCACTTGTGCTATAAGTATTGTCAAAATATTACATATGATCTCCCAATTCCACCCAGCAGTCATCTGCAATATTAAGTATAAAATAAAGATAAGAAAATAAAGGGAAGACCGAAATATAGCATGATTTTGAACCTGATTGTCTTTGCTAATTATATGGAAGCCACTTTCTTAGTGGAACAAATGTAGCATAGTCATGATGCCATCAAAGGTGGTAGGAGAAGTGATGTTGTTGGTTCTGGAGACAACTGGCATATAACTAGTGATAGACATGGTGCTCTTACTGAGGGTGACAGTAATGAGGATCACAATAATATTGAAGGTAGGCAGTGATGGACAGTTTGATAGCTTGTACAGTTTGTGATAATGGTCATAGAATTGGTAGCATTGAGAGTGATCTTTCGGATGGAAATGAGATGGTGATGAGGGTAGTGGAAACAGGTAGTGGAAACCAGCAGCTTTTAAAACAGTCACTTACATATTATCAATTAATTGTTGAAAATTGTGTCAATCAAATGGAATGAATTAGCTCAACTATAACCACAGACGTGTTTGAGGACAATTAGGAGTTTCTAAAAATAACAATAACAAGAAAATTCTTTACATTTCCAGTCTTTAAGTAATAAAACCCAAAATTTACCAGAAAACCATTATACCTATATGAGAATGAGTACCACCAACATAATAACAGGGCCTGGCAGAGGAGTTCAGAAAAAGGAAAGTAAATTCTTAGATTGTGAGCGATTAGATTAATCCACAAAATATGGATATCAATGTGGAGTCTTCCAAAGAAATAGCACTAAAGCAAAACTATTATATGATTCAGCAGCATCACTTGGGTTCATATATTTTAAAAAGTCCTTCTAGAGCATAAAATAGAGATGCATGAATATTCATCTATCTCTCACTACTACTCCTAATAGTCAAGATAAATAATCAACCTAGCTGCTTACCAGTGAATGAATGGGTTAAGAAAATATAGCATATAGATGAAGTGAAATAATAATCAGTAAAAATGAACAATGACATCATGTTTTTATGAAAATGAATGAAAGTGTATATCATCAGGTTAAGAAAAATATAGACATTCTAAAAGAAAAAACTAGCATAGTGGTTTCAATTATAGAAGAAGAAAAAATAATTTATATAAATGTGTAATTATTATGTCAGAGAAAGGAGACAAGGGAAAATAAAAATACATGGGGGTGTTAGGAGAATATAGGAGGAATAAGTCCCTAGTGTCACATGCATATATGAATGCCAGATACTCTTCCTAAGTCATCATGTGATAAAGGAGACATTGTAGTTAGACAGAATGAAATAATGCTTCCATTAAGCACATCAGCACTACGTAGTCCTTTTTATGACTCAAATAGAGTCAAAACCTGAATACAACAGAATTAGTTAAGGATCTATGAAAAAAATAAAGGAACTCAGCCATTAAGAATGAGAACATCCTGAGTTTTGCAGGCAAATGGATGGAACTAGAAAATATCATCCTGCTTGAGGAAACTCAAACCCAAAAGGACATGCATGGTAATTAATTTAGTGGACATAAACCAAAAATTAATTAATTAATTAATTAATTAATTAATTAATTAATTGTACAGAATACCCAAGTTACAGTCCCAGAACTCAAAAAGGTCAACACCTTAGTCCTACTTGGGAAAGAGAAGAAAGCAGTCACAAGTGGGGAGAGAAGGAAAGACCTTGGAGGGAAAGTGGGAAAGTGGAAGGGGATGGGGAGAGGGGAATCTAATCAGGTAGTGGGTGAGAGAAAAGAACTGAAGCCTTGAGGGCTAGCAGAAAGAATGGAAACAGGCAACCTCAGGAGATAGGATGTTGGGGGAACCCTCCAGAATGCACTAGAGCACTGGGAGGTGAGACACTCTCAGCACTCAAAGGGAGGGACTTTAGATGAAATGCCTGACAGTAGAGAGGGAACTCATAGAGCCTACCTACATCAGGAAGATAGGACATCAAGTGAAGGATGGGGTTGCCAAACTACAATCACAACTCTGATCCATAATTGTTCCTGTCTGAAAGAATTACAGGAATGGAAATGAAGAGGAGCCCGAGGAAAAGAAGGTTCAGCTACAAAGTGAGATCTAGCTCATGTCGGGGGGAGGGGGGCAAGGCCTGACACTACTACTGAGGCTATGGAGCACTCACAAAAAGGGACCTAGCATGATTAAAGTCCGGAAAACGCAACAAGCAGCTGAAAGAGTCAGATGCAGATATTTGCACCCAGTCAATGGACCAAAACAGCTGACCCCTGTTGTTGAATTAGGGAAGGCTGAAAGAAACTGAGAAGGGTTCTCCCTGTAGGAGAACCAGCAGTCTCAATTAATCTAGACCCCTGAGATCTCTCAAACACTGGACCACAAACAGGCAGCATACACCAGCTGATATGAGACCCCCAACACATATGTAGTAGAGGACTGCCAGTTCTGTGTTCATTCAGAGATGATGCACCTAACTCTCAAGAGACTGGAGGCCCAAGGGAGTTTAGAGGTCAAGTGGGGTGGGGGGTGGAGATATCCACGTAGAGACAGGGGGTGGGGAAGGGGTATGGGATGTGGATGAGTCAGAGGGTAGACTGGAGCAGGGGAATAAAATATGAAGTGTAAAAAAAGAAAAAAAAAGAGCATATCAGGAAGGCAACACAGTACATTTCAGAAAAAAAAATGGACACATGAATACCATTAAGCAGATTGTGCTTTATTCAGGAAATGAAACAACAATGACAACACAACAATTGACAGTTTTGGAAAACATCTTCTGGGTGCACAGGATAGACAGCAGGTGTTATTCTTTCTGAGCATTTGGGACACTGAACAACTTGAGAACATATAATCAGCAGCCTGTATGAGAGAAATGGCAGGACAACCTAAGGAAAATGCCTTCCCTAAAAGAGGTCATTACAGGCAAATGGGAGTGACAGGTAGAGAGGATTCACCCATGACAGCCTTTGGAGGGAAGATGGAGGTGTTGCTTTGGAAGTACATGAGATAGATTCTCTTCTCTTCCCCTTGTCCCGATGACTGCTGAATCCCTCACTTGCTCTTGGGTGGGCACTTCTGTTGACATGGTGGAGGAGGTTGCACAGGAGGGCATTTCTGCTGGTATGAGGGAGGAGGACATGGCTCAGGACAAGGCTCAGGGCACTTTGGAGGAGGACAAGGCTCAGGACACTGTGGATGAGGACAAGGCTCAGGGCACTTCTTGGGTGGGCACACAGGTGGAGGCTGGCAAGGCTGCTTGCACTGCTGCTGTTGGTAAGACATAGTGCTGAATTCTCAGGATCTGAAAGAGATGATATGAAAGAGATGATCAGTAGTGATCAATTCAGAGAAGATAGATAGAACTATGGAGCTTCAAATCGGTTTGTCTCTCTGAACACCAACATTATTTCCCAACTCCTATTTTAGAGCTGGTTGGCTTTCCCCTTTCCTGTCAGCACTCTGTTGCAACAGCCTTGGGAAAGGCTACTGTGTTTCAGACCTTTTCTTAAGAGAAATTATTTTGTTCCAAAGAAACAAGTAATGCTGTTTACACAAGCAAACACCTTTAAGGCAGGCAGTCTCAAGTACTGGTGGCCTGAGAAATCACATCATTTCTGTCCTCTACATTACATGTATCATTACAGCAGGTTGTCTGGGGTTGGACAGTAAAGGAAAGCTCAGGAAAGTCTCAGGTTCTCATACCTACTTAGGTACATAGCCTTTCACAGAACACCAAAAGATACACATGAAAGAGAAATATCCTCTGTTCTACAACTTACCAAATGTAACAAAAAGCCACTTATCACAATTGGCTATTGTATCCACTGCTAATTTTCTGACTGCTAGCTAGCTACCATTCATCCCTTGATCAAAACTGAACTCAAGACACACACTACCTCAAAATTGACTACAGCACATAGGAAGAACAACATGACAGAGCAACTCAAGAAAAGACACTTGCCAGGTTCTCCAAAGTAGCCTAGGACCTGAGTACCAGGAGTCTGCAGTCTCACAGTCAAGGACCAATTTATAGGACTATCTGGCCAGTCGAGTGGGAGCAACACTGACTGATAGTGGGCAGGTCCCAAAATTTCCAAACCAAAATGCAAATCCATGCATGACTGGCTTGACTGGGACTCTACGAAATGGGAAATATCCTGTTCCTGGACATCACCACTGTTGAGACCTGTGACTCAGTGAGCACTCACTGTTTTAAGTTTCAGTGAGATCTCACTTTGTTCTCTTCTGTGATTGTAACAAATGCTTTTTTCCCCCTCTTATATCCTAAATTAAGTGTTTTATTTGTTTTGCTTAAGCTTATTAATATTCTGTGGTGCCTTGGCCTATTTATATTCCATTTTTCTAGGTATAATTTGCCTATGGGCTGAGAGAAAGAATATTAATGATTTTCACTGTTGTTTCAACTTATTATTTGACAAACCTCTACCTTGAGTTAGTTCATGTGTAGTTTCTGACAATATTGATTTTTGTGAATATTGGGAAATAGTATATGACCTGCACTGGGGTGGCTAGTAGCCCTAGGTCTTATCCTGACATTTTTCAGGACCGCATGTTAAACATTATTTGGGGTATGTATTAGAACTTACCTATAAAGGTGCCCACGAGACTGCTTATCATGACAGTACCAGAACTAAAATTGCACCTGTCCTGGGCATATTCCTTCTTATGTGGTTAACGCATAGAGAGAGATACATACACACTCAAACACAGAGAGGGGGAGGTGACAGGAGCAGAGATAGACAAACAGACACAGAGACACACACACAGAATGACCACTACTCATATATTTCAAACTCCCATGTAGGTACATGTATCACTTCCTGCTGTTCTAAGGCTTTACTTAATTACTTTCATATTAAAACTGACAAAAATGAATTAAAATATTATTGTTTTGTAATTTTTATTTCATTTGTTAGCTACTATTAGAAAAGGACGTTTTTGATGCTACAAAATTTTGAATCAATATCAGATAAATAAATAAGGTTTTAAAGACATTGTTGAAAATGTCTGAATTTTTACTCAATACTATTAAATTTTTCAAATATTAATTAAGTTTATTTCAGCATGATAATTGTTTTATTTTCTAGTTATTGCTAAAAGAATAAAAATATTCACAAAATTCCTTCTGGCTTCTAATTTCTGTCCTAAATACAGTCCATGTCCAAGTGTATCTACAGATGAACTAGGGAAAAATATATATATAATGAAAAGGTATACCATATAATACTGTACAAGGATTTAAAAGAAAGAAACTGATCTGTAATAACTATGGACAAAACAATGGCAGGTTAACTGAAGTTAGTCAGGAAGAAGAAAACAAATACTGTGTGACTTTTCTCATATTTCAGCTCTAAGAAGCTGATCTCACAGAGGCTCATAGGATGATGTTGGTTTCCATGAGAACAGTGTGGGTGAGAAAAGGATATGGAAAGTTTTCTGAAAGGGATCTAAGCTAACATCGATGCAAAGATAAATTCAATGAAGTTTTTTTATATTGTTAAATCTCTACGTGACAGGATTATGTTTTCACTATAAATGGTGGTCACTTTGTAAGTGTGGAATATACCGACCTTCATTTGAACTGTCAGGAATGTTTGCATGAATCATGACACCCGCTCATTATGTACACTATGTTGAAATTACATTAAAAATGAAAAGGAAATCTCCGATTAAAAAGTTTTAGGTGCTTATTTTGATATTTTTAAAAGACTCTTAACACAATGGTGTACACAGATAGAAGTGAACATGTGAAAAAATTGATATTGAAAAAAATGGAATCATTAGACTTCCCTGAATTGGTGACCAACATCTGCAACACAAACTTTAAAGCCAAGCATAGAGGTGTTAAAGAGCACCACTGTGTGTGAAAAAGGAAACAACCCACTGAGAAGCCACTGCTTGAAATATACATGCTGAGGGTTGGTTCACAAAATTTTATTAAGAAATCACTGAAAGACAATAAGAGAGATATTCATCAGGGGAAAAAAAAATAAGTCTCTTGTGTATCCCACAGTTTTTCACAGATGATCTTCCAGAATAACACACAAAAACGCTACAACAAAACATCTTTTAGATTTAAAATTTGAAATATATCTTATTCTCATAACAAAACCTACAGGGTGAACTAAAATGCTTGGTCTGATTGGAAGATAATTTCTCTAAGATTCCACATAGTTTACAACACAATATAGTATTCTTAACAAAAATTAAAAATGATATTTTCCTGTGTTTTATCAAATAATAATGGAAAAATAGTTACAGCAGAAGAAGTATACTTTAAAATTGTACAAATCCATGGAGAATAAACAATTTTCTATGATTTAGAAAATCAACATAATGTGTAAAGCTTTACGTTTCTAGAATTGAACCTATCAGAACACAGAACATACATCAAAAACATTATAAAAATATAAATTAAACTGGGAAATTTATTTTTTATTTAAAAATAAAATATTTCTATACCATTCATGAATTTTCCAGAATAGAATTTGAAAATGCTTCTCACTTCATGAAGCTAGTATAACTTTAATGTCCCAGCTTCCTATAATTCAGATACTGAAATGGTATGGAAACCTTGATCAACTATAGAAATTAATTCTAGAAATATATGAATGATTGGGTAGTGCATGGTGAAGAAGGACTTTTCCTTTTTCTAAATTTAATTTAATTGGGGGGGGGGATTTCACCTTACAATCTGCTCACTGTCTCCCTTCTGACCACTCCCTCCCACAATCCCTCCCTCCTCAACCTCCCCATTTCCCTGGGTGCAAGGGGCTCCCCTGGTGATCCCCACCCACCCTGTCACTTCAATTTTCTATGAGGCTAGGCACTCCCTCTCCCAATGAGGCCAGACAAGGTATCCCAGCTACAAATAAAAAAAAAAAATTCCCAACTACAGTCAACAGCTTTGGAGATATATGTTATAACAAGTTTTTAAATAAAAATGTCTGTGGAAGATAATTTCAAGAGGTCAGGTAAATTTAAGGAAGGTATGGAGTAGGCAATTAATTGCTCAACAGCGGATTTTTTTTTTTTGTCTGAAGGAGTAAACTTTCTTTGTTTTGCAGAGAAAAACTCTCTGGGGACAGAGAAAAGAGAGAGAATACATACACACACACACACACACACACACACACACACACACACACACAACATGCACACACATAAAACATGCACACACCATGTATGAAGCAAGTTTCCATAAGCTCCAAAAAACTTTATTTTTTCTCTAATAGATGATATATCCCAGTGAAATCTTTCAAGCAATATAAAATTAACAATGTGATTATATTCCAATTTTATATATGTGAATAATTTCCATGAGTAAAAGAAAACACTATGTATTAGTCAGGATTCTCTAGAGTCACACAACTTTTTTTTTAATTAGGTATTTTCCTCGTTTACATTTTCAATGCTATCCCAAAGGTCCCCCATACCCACCCCCCCAATCGCCTACCCACCCACTCCCCGTTTTTGGCCCTGGTGTTCCCCTGTACTGGGGCATATAAAGTTTGCAAGTCCAATGGGCCTCTCTTTGCAGTGATGGCCAACTAGGCCATCTTTTGATACATATGCAGCTAAAGACAAGAGCTCCTGGGTACTGGTTAGTTCATATTGTTGTTCCACCTATAGGGTTGCAGTTCCCTTTAGCTCCTTGGGTAATTTCTCTAGCTCCTACATTGGGGGCCCTGTGGTCCATTCAATAGCTGACTGTGATCATCCACTTCTGTGTTTGCTAGGCCCCGGCATAGTCTCACAAGAGACAGCTATATCTGGGTCCTTTCAGCAAAATCTTGCTAGTGTATGCAATGGTGTCAGCATTTGGAAGCTGATTATGGAATGGATCCCTGCATATGGCAATCACTAGATGGTCCATCCTTTCGTCACAGCTCCAGAACTTATGGATAGTCTCTAGATAGTAAAGGAATTTATTGATGACTTACAGTCGGCAGCCCAATTCCCAACAATTGTTCAGTCGCAGCTGTAAATGGAAGTCCAAGGATCTAGCAGTTACTCAGTCTCACACAGCAAGCAGGCAAAGGAGCAAGAGCTAGAGCTAGACTCCCTTCTTCCAATGTCCTTATAGTGTCTCCAGCAGAAGGTGTCGCCCAGATTAAAGGTGTGTTCCACCACACCTTTAATCCCAGATGAAAGGTGTAGCCCAGATTAAAGGTGTGTTCCTTAAACTCGGAGATTCAATCTTCTGGAATCCATAGCCACTATGGCTCAAGATCTCCAAACCAAGATCCAGATAAGGATCTCCAAGCCTCCAGATAAGGGTCACTGGTGAGCCTTCCAATTCTGTATTGTAGTTCATTCCAAATATAGTCAAGTTGACAACCAGGAATAGCCACTACACACTATTTTCCCTTATACCACTACATGATTAAACATCTTATGTAATACAAGTAAAAGACAAATTATTTCCAAAAACATTTTAAATCTTAAATATGTAACATATTATACATTAACAAAGTATAAGCTAGCAAAATATTGACTCACAATCAGTCTCTCTTACTGGCAGACTAAACTTTATGGTTGCAAAGAAGGAATCAATCATCTTATTATTTATATTAAAAACAACCTTATAAAAATCCTTAAGGGGGTCACGAATCTAAACTTTTATATATTAAAATCTGTCAGCATCTTCTACTTTAAATCTTCAGAGAGCAGACCAACTCACAAACAATGTTTTATTAAATCATATCAGAAAGCTGAGAGCAAAAATTGGTACAAGAAATTAACCATCACATTGATCATCAGCCTAGCTTTAGCAAAAAGGCACAGCAGCTAGTCGTTGTTGGACTGTCATTGTTCTAGTTCCATGACCTGAAACACTCCTTTCTTCAGTTTTAAGAGTGTACCTTTTTGAACATTAAGTGGTTCTCCAAGATTTTCTATGTCAAAGTCACTAAGAAATACATCTTAAATGAATTTTACTAACAATCTACATCCCTAAATTTTTTCTCTTTTTTAATGGTTACTTTATTTATTTGCATTTCAAATGTTATCCCCCTTCCTGGATTCCCCTCTACAAATCCTCTATCCCAGTGCCCCTCCCCCCTATTTCTATAATGGAGCTCACCCACTGTCTTAGTCAGGGTTTCTTTTTTTTTTTTAATTAATATTTTTATTACATATTTTTCTCAATTACATTTCCAATGCTATCCCAAAAGTCCCCCATACCCTCCCCCCCACTTCACTACCCACTCATTCCCATTTTTTGGCCCTGGCGTTCCCCTGTACTGGGGCATATACAGTTTGCGTGTCCAATGGGCCTCTCTTTCCAGTGATGGCCAACTAGGCCATCTTTTGATACATATGCAGCTAGAGTCAAGAGCTCCGGGGTACTGGTTAGTTCAAAATGTTGTTCCACCTATATGGTTGCAGATCCCTTTAGCTCCTTGGGTACTTTCTCTAGCTCCTCCATTGGGAGCCCTGTGATCCATCCAATAGCTGACTGTGAGCATCCACTTCTGTGTTTGCTAGGCCCTGGCATAGTCTCTCTTGCACAAACATCATGACCAAGAAGCAAGTTGGCGAGGAAAGTGTTTATTTGGCTTACACTTCCACAATGCAGTTCATCACCAAAGGAAGTCAGGACTGGAACTCAAGCAGGTCAGGAAGCAGGAGCTGATGCAGAGGCCATGGAGGGATTCTTTTTACTGGTTTGCTTCCCCTAGCTTGCTCAGCCTGCTCTCTTATAGAACCAAGACTACCAGCCCAGAGATGGTCCCACCTTCAAGGGCCTTTCCCCCTTGATCACTAATTGAGAAAATGCCTTACAGTTGGATCTCATGGAGGCATTTCCTCAACTGAAGCTTCTTTCTCTGTGATAACTCCAGCTGTGTCAAGTTGACACACAAAACCAGCCAGTATACCCACCCACTCCTACCTCACCACCCTAGCATTCTCCTACACTGGGGCATCAAGTCTCCATAGGACCAAGGGCCTTCCTTCCCATTGATACCAGATAAGACAATAATCTGCTACATAAGCAGCTTGAGCCAAGGACCCCTCGATGTGAACTCTTTGGCTGGTGATTTAGTTCCTGGGACCTCTGGGGGTTCTGATTGATTGATATTGTTGTTCTTCCTAAGGAGTTGGAAATCCCTTAAGCTTCTTCAGTCCTTCCCTTAATTCCTCCATTGGGATCGCCATGCTCAGTCCAATGGTTATCTGAGAGCATCCACATCTGTATTTGCAAGACTCTGGCAGAGCCTCTCAGGGGACAGTCATACCAGGCTCCTATCAGCAAGTGCTTCTTGGCATCATCAATCTTGTGTGGGTTGAGTGTCTGCAGATGGGATAGATCCCTAGGTGGGGCAGTTTCTATATGGCCTTTCCTTCAGTCTCTGCTCTACTTTTTGTTCCTTCATTTCCTTTAGACAGGAACAATCTGGGTTAATAATTTTTGAGATTGGTAGGTGGCCCAAACCCTCAACGGAGGAGGGAGGGAGGCAGGCGGGCAGAGGTGTGCCTAACCTCTGGATATGGTCTCTACAGGTTCTTTCTCCCCTTTGCTGGGTATTCTAGTTAATGCCATCCTTGTTGGGTCCTGGCAGCCTCTTGCTTTCTTGGCATCTGGGACTTTCTAGTGGCTACCCTCAATTCCTCAATCCTCACTGTTACACATCTCCACTCAATTTCCTGACCCTCTGTACTTCTCCCACACACACACCCTATCTCCTTCCACACCTGACTCTGCCCCTTTTTCTTCCTCCCCTCCCTCCCTCTACCTCCTGTAATTATTTTGTTCCCCCTTCTAAGTTCTTAGAGTAGTAGTGAAATCATAAATCTGCTCCAGCAGCAATGCTTGAAAAAGACCAATCACTAGTATTGTGTCAGTCACACTGCCCACTGAGGGGCTGGAGACACCCTAAAGTTTGCATCCAGCTAATAGATTAGGAAGGTGACTATGCCATGAGTGCAACAAACAGGAAAATTCTACAACAGCATGAAGACCTCAGGACACTTAGTTCTCAGGTCTCTGCCTTTCCTAGGCATGCACATTGTGTAGGTATGCTAACCAGTGGGCAGTTTTCCATGAGTTCTAAAACTGTTTTGGTGTTTTTGTGTAGGCTCTTCAACAAATAACTATAACATCCGATGAGGGATTAATATCTAAAATACACAGATAACTCAAAGTAAAGAAAGCAAAAGGAAAGGAGCCAGGGAGACAAAGAGAGGGGTAGGTAGAGAGAAAGAAGGAAAAAGAAAGAAAGAAAATAATTATGAAAGACAGACAGGAAGGAAGGAAGGAAGAAAGGAAGAAAGAAGAATAGAAGGAAGGGAGGGAGGAAGGAAGGAAGGAAGGAAGGGAGGGAGGGAGGGAGGGAGGGAGGAAGGAAGGAAGGAAGGAAGGAAGGAAAGAAGGAAGGAAGGAAAGAAGGAAGGAAGGAAGGAAGGAAGGAAGGAAGGAAAGAACCAAGAGAAAAAAGAGAGAAAGAGAAAGAAAGAAAGAAAGAAAGAAAGAAAGAAAGAAAGAAAGAAAGAAAGGAAGGAAGGAAGGAAGGAAGGAAGGAAGGAAGGAAGGAAGGAAGGAAGGAAAGAAGGAAGGAAGGAAGAAAGAAAGAAAAGCAAAAGAAAATAAAAAAGAAATGTCTCAAGAGAGATGATTCAAGGGTTAAAAGCATTTAACTTGTCTTAAGAGACCCAAGTTCTCTTGCCTACATGTGCATCTGCCAGATCACAAATCCCTCTTCCTCTATCCCCAAAGAACCTGGCCTCCTAAGCATTGTATTCACATGCCTAAACCCATACAAAGACACATACAGGTATACATAATTAATGGAATAAAGAAGAGGTGACTCCTGTGGGAAAAATGGTAGAGATATACAGAAATACATAAACAGTGGAGATACAAGGTATAAATAATATTTAATCAATTTGATAAAACCTCAACTGGGGTCTATCTACTGGAGGTAGAAATGCAAATCAAAATGACCCTGAGATTCCACCTCACTCTAGTCAGAATGTCTAAGATCAAAAACTCAGGAGACAGCAGATACTGAGGAGGATGTGGAGAAAGACGAACACTCTTCCACTGCTGGTGGGATTGTAAGCTGTTACGGTGACTTTGGAAAACAATCTGGTGGTTCCTCAGAAAAATGGAAACAGTTTTACATGAAGGCCCAGCTATACCACTAGTGAGCATATACCCAAAAGATTCTCCAATGTATAACAAGGAACCTGTTCCACTATGTTTATAGCAGACTTATTTATAATAGCCAAAACCTGGAAACAACCCAGATGTTCCTCAACAGAAGAATGGATACAGAAAATGTGGTGCATCTTCACAATGGAGTACTACTCAGTTATTGAAAAGTGATGACTTCTTGAAATTTGCAGGCAAATGAGTGTAACTAAAAAATAGCATCCTTAGTGAGCTAACCCAGACTCAAAAGGAAGCACATGGTATTTACTCACTGATAAGTGGATATTAGCCCAAAAGCTCAGAATACCCACAGTACTCTCACAGATCATATCAAAGAAAACAAGAAGGAAGACCAAAATGTAGATGCTTCAATCGTATTTAGAAGGAGGAACAAAATAATCTTGAGACATGGGAGGAACCTGCCAGCGAAAGGTGGTTGTCTTAGGGAGAAAGGCTGGTGGACAGGATAAGGTATGAGAAGAGACAGAAGAGAAGTTCAGAGGGTCAGAAAAATGATTAGAAATATATAGCAGTGGGGGTTAGGAAATAGTGGGGAACCACTAGAAAGTCCCTGATGCCATGAAAGCAAGAGGTTTCTAGGCATTAGGTGAAAAACCCAGAGAGGATGCTTGCTTCTTAAATTTTGTGAAATGTTAAGGAGGCTGATAGGAGGGGTGGAGAGGGACAGTCAATTTTGACTTTTTAGGCATATTGATAACTTTCTATAACATTCATGTTTAAAGGGTGTTGTGGTTCTCCAAACAATTAGAACTGCGCCTGTCTCTTTCTGTGTTGACTGCCATTGGATCCCCTTCCCCTAACTGGGCTGCCTGGTTGTGCCTCAGTGGGAAAGGATGCACTTTTCTTATTGTGACTGGATGTCCAAGGGTGGAGTGCTACCCAAGGTGAGCTCTCCCCTCTCTGAGGAGAAGAAAAGGGAGTAATGGGAGGAGGGATTAATAAGGGTTGGACAGAGTTAATGGAGGCCAAAATCAAGATGTAAAGTATATAAATAAATTAATTTAAAAATAGAAACATGGGCACAAATATGTAGTAGATGTACAGCTTTGTCTTCATGTGTGTCCCAAACAAATAGAATAGGTGCTAGCCCAAAAGTTATTTCCTCTATGTGGGATATGCTTTTCTGGCTGGACTGCCTTGTCTGGCTTCAGTGGGATAGGATGCACCTACTCTCACAGATACTTGATGTACCAAGGTGCAGGAATACCCAGGGATGGAGCCCACCAGCTTTTAGAGGAAGGTGAGAGACATTAGGGCAGGGACTGTGGGAAACGTTGACTGGAACTGGGGCAGTGAGAAGGATGTAAAATTAATAAGTAATAATAATAATAATAATAATAATAATAATAATAATAGAAACATGGAAATATTTCACTTCACACATAAAGTTCATTCTGAAAAATAAAGAGGATCCCCAATTACATCCACCATTTATCTGCAATATTATGGATAAAATAAACATGAGAAGCAAATAAAGGGAAGATGAAATATAACATGATTTGGTACATGATTGCCTATGCTAATTATGTGCAAGCCACATCCATAATGGAACAACTGTACTATAGTCATTGTGCTACTGATGGTGGTACTGCAAGTGATGTTGTTGGTGCTGGAGACAATGGGCATGTAACTAGTGATGGACATGCATATGGTGCTCTTAGTAGAGGTGAGTATGACTATGGTAGTGAAGGTAGGCATTGTTGCATAGTGTGACTTTTTGTACTGTTTGTGATAATATGGTGGAATTGGTGATGAAGATGGTCATCTAGGGGATAGAAATGGGATTGTAGTAAGGGTACTAGAAAGGATATAAACCAGCAGCTTCTAAAACTATCAGTTACATACAACTAATTAGGTGCTGCAGACTATGCAAATAAAATGGCATGGAATAGTTCAATTGGTACTAAAGGCAAGGTTGGGGTATAAATAAGTTTCAACAAATAAAAGTAACAAGAAAATGTTCAATATTTTGAGTCATTCAAGAAACAAAACCCCAAATTATACCAGAACAACTTTACCTGTGTATGAATGAGTACCATTGACATAATACCAGGACCTGGAAGAACAATGGAGGAAAAGGAACACAAATTCTCAAGTTGTAAAGAGAGATTAACCAAGCAAATATAGAAATCACTGTGGGGTCATCCATAGAAATAACAATAAAGCAAAACTATCATATGATTCAGCAACATCACTTGGGTTCCATATAGTTTTTTTTAAAGTCCTATATGTATAGAGCACACAGTAGAGTTGCCTGCATATTCATCTATGTTTCAGTACTCCTAATATTCAGGATAATCAGCCTAGCTGCTTACAAGTGAATGAATGAATTTAGAAAATTTGGCATGGATACATAATGGAGTAATCATTAATGATAATAATGATAGCATGTCATTTTTAGATAAGTGAATAAAACTGCATACAATCATGTTAAGAAAAAAATCAGACCTTTTAAAATACAAGGCTGGCATAGTTGTTTCAATTATAGAAGTACAAAAACATAAGTATGATAATTGGTATAAATGCATTACTATTAGGTTTGTGGAAGGAGACGAGGGAGAGCAAAATGCATGGGGTTTTGGGGGAATATGGGAATATGTCATAAGTGTCACATGTATATCTGAATATCAGATAGTCTTTCTGGGTTAGCATGTGCTAAAGGAGACATTGTAGTTATGCAGAATGAAGAAAGAATATGTCCCTTAAGCAAACCAACAGAAAACTACTTTTGTTATAATAAAAAGAAAAAAAAAACAGTCAAAACCTGATTACTACAGAATGACTTAGGGATCAATGAATAAAAAGAAAGGCCTACAACACATAAGAAAAACAAAAAGGCAGACAAACTCAAGAAAAGACACTCAGCGGTTTCTCCAAAGTAGCACAGGACTTGAGAACCAGGTGTCTGAAATTATGCAATCACGGACAGTTTAGAAGATTAGCTGGCCAGCCCAGTAGGAGCAGAGCTGACTGATAGAGGTCAGGTTGAAAATTTTCCAAACCAAAATGCAAATACATGAGTTACAGATAATAGTGTAAGTTTTAGAAGGAAGGAACACATGAACGTCATTATGTAGATTGTACTTTATTCAGGAAATGAAACCATGCTGACAACACAAAACCAAAGGTGATTGAGAGTTTTTGGCAACATCTCCTGAGGGCACAGGATAGATAGCAGCTATAGTTCCCACTGAGCACCTGGGATACTGAATAACTGAGGACAGATCATTCTCTGCAGCCCCTTGACACCAAAAGCAGGACAACTTCGGGGAAACATCTTCCCTGTTAGGGGACATCACAGGAACATGGAGGGTGAAAGGTGAAGGAGATTCCTCTGCAATCATGCCAGGATTTGGAAGGAAGATGGGTGTTGCTTTGGAAGTACATGAGATAGATTCTCTTCTTTTCCCTTTGTCCTGATGACTGCTGAAGACCTCACTTGCTCTTAGGTGGGCACTTCTGCTGGCAGGGTGGAGGAGGTTGCGCAGGAGGGCATTTCTGCTGGCATGAGGGAGGGGGACATGGCTCAGGACAAGGCTCTGGGCATTTTGGAGGAGGACAAGGCTCAGGGCACTTTGGTGGAGGACAAGGCTCAGGACACTTTAGAGGAGGACAAGGCTCAGGGCACTTCTTGGGTGGGCACACAGGTGGAGGCTGGCAAGGCTGCTTGCACTGCTGCTGCTGGTAAGACATAGTGCTGGATTCTCAGGATCTGAAAGAGATGACATGAGTGTGTTCAGGGACAATCAATTCAGAGAAGATAGATGGAACTCTGGAGCTTCAAGTCCATTTGTCTCTTTGAACATCAACATTATTTTCCAACTCCTATTTTAGAGCTGATTGGCTTTTCCCTTTCCTGTCAGCACTCTGTTGCAACAGCCTTGGGAATGGCTACTATGTTTCAGACCTTTTCTTTTCTTTTCCTTTCCTTTCCTTTCCTTTCCTTTCCTTTCCTTTCCTTTCCTTTCCTTTCCTTTCCTTTCTTTTCTTCTCTCTCTCTCTCTCTCTCTCTCTCTCTCTCTCTCTCTCTCTTCTTCCTTCTTTTGTTTTTTCTTTTTTCCAGAGCTAGGCAAGCACTCTACCACTGAGCTAAATACCTAATCCCCCTTTTTGTTGTTGTTTTGTTTTGTTTTGTTTTGTTTTTGTTTTTGTTTTTGTTTTTCAAGGCAAGGTTTCTCTGTGTAACCCTGGCTGTCCTGGAACTCACTCTGTAGACCAGGCTGGCCTTGAACTCAGAAATCTGCTTGCCTATGCCTCCCAAATGCTGGGATTAAAGGTGTGTGCCAACACTGCCCTCAGACCTTTTCTTAAGGGAAACTATTTTGTTCCAAAGAAACAAGTAATGCTGTTCACACAAGGAAACACCTTCAAGACAGGCAGTCTCAAGGACTGATGCCCTGAAAAATCACAAAAACAGTTTCTGTCCTCTTTATTACCTACATCATTCCAGCAGTTTGTCTGAGGCTGGAGAGTAAAGGACATCAGGGAAGTCTCGGGTTCTAATACTTACTAAGTATATAGCCTTTCAAAGAACACCAAAAGATATACATGAAAGAGAAATACCTGGTCTTCTACAAGCTATTGAATGTAAGGAAAAGTAACTTATCACTCTTGACTATTGTATTCACTGCTAATTTTCTAACTACTAGATAGCTACCATTCATCCCATGATCAAAACTGAACTCAAGACACATATTCCCTCAAATGTCACTACAGCACATAGGAAGAACAACATGTACAGAGCAACTCAAGTAAAGACACTTACCGGGTTCTCCAAAGTAGTCTCGGCCTTGAGTACCAGGAGTCTGCAGTCTCACAGTCAAGGACCAATTTATACGACAAGCTGGCCAGCCTAGTAGGAACAAATCTGACTGATAATGGGCAGGGCCCAAAATTTCCAAACCAAAATGCAAATGCATGTATGACTGGCTTGACTGGGACTCTACAAAATGGGAAATATCCTGTTCCTGGACATCATCACCGTTGAGACCTGTGACTCAGTGAGCACTCAATGTTTTAAGTTTCGGTGAGATCTCACTGGTTGCCTATGTAATCTTTTGTGATTATAGCAAATGCTTTTTTTCCTCTGTTACAATTTTCTTATGTCCTAAATTGTGTGTTTTATTTATTCTACTTCAGCTTATTAATATTCTGTGGTGCACTGACTCACTTATATTCCTGCTTTCTAAGGATAATTGGCCTATAGACTAAAGGAAAGAAAGTATTAAAAGTTTTAACTGTTGTTTTAGCCTCATATATGACAACCCTCTGCCTGGAGTCAATTCATGTGTCCTTCCTGACAATGCTGATTTTTCTGAATTTTGGAAAATATTATATGCCCTTCATAGCAGAGACTAATGGTCTGTGGTCTTATCATTACATTCTTCAATGCTGCATGTCAAAGAACATATTTGAGGTATATATTGGAACTCACCAATGATGATAACCTCAAGACAGATTATCATGACAGTACCAGAACTAAAATTGCACTTAACATACTTAACATGTTCTTTCTTAGGTGGTTAACACACACACAAACATACACACACACACACACACACACACAGAGGGGGGCAGAAGCTGAGTCAGACAAAGAGAAACAGAGACACATACACAGAAAGACCATTAGTCTTACAGTTTAACCAATCTCCCATGTAGCTACATTCATCACTTCCTGACTTTCTAAGGCTTTACTTAAATTATTGTCATATTAAAACTGACAAAATTAATTAAAACTTTATTGTTTTGTAATTTTCAATTTATTTGCTAGCTACTATTAGAAAAGGCCATCTTTAATTATATAAAATTTTGAATCAATATTCCATAAATATTTATGGTTTTGAAAACATTGTTAAAAATGTCTGAATTTTTATTCAATGCCATCAAAATTTTCAAATTGTAATTAAATGTATTTCAGCCTGATAAATAATTTATTTTCTAATATATTGCTAAAATAATACAAAATATACACAAAAATTTTCTAAAAGTTCCTTCTGGTTTCTAGTTTCTGCCCTAAATACAGTCCAAGTCCAAGTGTATCTACAGATGACCTAGGGGGAAAATATGATGAAAATGCATACCACATAATACTGTATGTACATATAAAAAAAAAGCAACTAATCTGTAACAACTATGAACAAAACTATGGCATGTTAACTGAAGTTATACAGGAAGAAGAAAATAAATACAGTGTGATTTCACTCATATTTCATCTTTAAGAAGATGATCTCATGAGGTTTATAGGATGATGTTGGTTTCCATAAGAAGAGTATGGGTGAGAGAAGGATAGGGAAAATTTTCTGAAAGGGATCTAAGCTACAATCGGTGCAAACATAAATTCAATGAAGTTTTTTATATTGTCAAATCTCTACATGACAGAATTGTGTTTTCACCCTAAAAGATGCTATAACAAGAACTTCATGTCTCTCAAGAAAGAAATCTAAGAAGACTTCAGAAAATGGAGAGATCTCCCATGTTCATGGATTGGTAGGATTAGCATAATAAAATTGATCATCTTACCATAAACAATCTACAGATTCAATGCTATCCCCATCAAAAATTTCAGCACAATTATTCACAGGCATGGAAAGGGCAATTCTCAATTTCATGTAGAAAAACAAAAAACCCAGGATAGTGAAAACAATTCTTAAAAATAAAAGAACTTCTGGAGAAAAATCACAATTCCTGACCTCAAACAATACTGCAAAGCAATAGTGATAAAAACAGTCTGGTATTGGTACAGAGACAGACAGGTTGATCAATTGAGTAGAATGGAAGATCTGGAAATAACATTGCACACCTGTAGATACATAATCTTTGACAAAGAAGCCAAGAATGTACAATGAACAAAATAAAGCATCTTCAATAAATGGTGCTGGTCTAACTGGCAGTTGGTATGTAGAAAAATGAAAATAGATCCATATTTGTCACCTTGGACAAAGCTCAAGTCCAAGTGAATCAAGGACCTCAACATAAAATCAGATATACTGAATTTAATAGAAGAGAAAGTGGGAAAGAGCCTTGAACTCATGGGCATGGAGCTTGGGGGTGGGATTTCCTAAACAGAACCTAATGGCTCAGGCTCTAAGATCAAGAATTGATAAATGGGACCTTATGAAACTTAAAAGCTTCTGTAAGGCAAAGGAAATAGTCAATAGGACAAATTGGCATTCTACAGATTGGGAAAAAACTTCACTAACCCCACATCTGAAAGAGGGCTAATATTCAAAATGCATAAAGAACTCAAGATGCTACCCTCCAAGAAACCAAGCATCCCATTCAAAAAACTGGGTATAGAACTAAACAGAGAATTCACAACAGAGGAGTCTTGAATGGCCAGGAAGCACTTAAAGAAATGTTCAAAGTCCTTAGTCCTCAGGGAAATGCAAATCAAAACAACACTGAGATAACACCTTACACCAATCACAATGGCTAAGATAAAAAACTCAGGTGACAGAACATTCAAAGAAAGAGGAACACTCCTCCATTGCTGGTGGAACTGGTACAACCACTCTGGAAATCAGTCTGGCATATATCCAAAAGACGTCCCACCATGCCACAAGGGCACATATTACACTATTTAAATAGTGGCATTATTTGTGATATCCAGGAGCTAGAAACAACCCAAATGTCCCACAATGAAAGAATGGATACAGAAAATGTAGTTCATTTGCACAACAGAATACTATTCAGCTATTAAGAACAAGGACATCATGAGTGTGGTAAGCAAATGAATGGGCACAAAAATATGGTCCTTAGTGAGGTATCTCAGACCCAAAAGAACATGCATGATGTGTACTCTCTACTAAAGGGATATTAGCCAAAAAGAAAGCACCAAATACCCAGGATACAATCCACAGAACTCAAAAAGATTAACAAGCTATAGGGCCCAAGTGAGCATGCTTCAAGCCCACTAGGGAGGGAGAAGAAACCAGAGTGCAGGGACAGAGGAAACCGGGTGGGAGAGGGGAGCAGGAGGGGCAGGGGAAAAGGGGAACATATCAGGTTTGGGGAGGGGTACCAGAAGTGAAGCCCCGAGAGCCAGCAGAAGAAAATGGAAATATAAAACCTCAGAAGGTGAGAGGTAGGTAAACCCAATAAAATATACCAGAAACCTGGGTGTTAAGAGAATCTCAAGACTTGAAGGGAGGAACCTTAGGTGAAATGTTCAACAGTGGACAGCGGGAACTTGTAGACTCCACCTCCACTAGAATGACAGGGCATCAAGTGGAGGGATGGGGTTTCCATCTCACAGGCAAAAGCTGACTCGGAATCTTCTCTGTTTAAAAGAACTGCAGGGACCAAAACGGAGAAGAGATTGGAAAGGAGGTTCAGTGACTGGCCCAAATTGGGACCCATCTCAAGGGGAGGCTCCAAGGCCTAACACTGTTACTGATGCTATGATGTACTTAGACAGGAGCCTAGCATGGCTGCCCTCCCAATAAGGCCCAATAAGCAGCTGAGTCAGAAGCAGATAGTTACACACAACCAATTGACGAAAGTCAGAAATCCCTGTGGTTGAATTAGGGAAAACCTGTAGGAAGCTAAGGAGGAGAGCGATCCTATAGGAAGAGCAGCACTCTCAACCATTTTGGGCCCCTAAGATCTCTCAGACACTGAAGCATCAACCAAGCAGCATACACTAGTTGGTCCAAGGCCCCTGACACATACACAGCAGAGGACTGCCTGGTCTGGCCTCAGTGAGAAAAGACTCACCTAACCCTTGAGAGACTTGAGGTCCCGGGAAATGGGGAGACCTGGCAGGTTGTGCAGGGTTTGGGGGGCACCTCTTGGAGATGGAAGAGGATGAATGGGATGAGGAACTGTTGGAGGGTAGAACGGGAGGAAGATATTGACTAGATTGTAAAAGATTAAAGATCTTAAAACAATGTTTCAGGTGTTTACTTTGATATTTTTAAAAGACACTTAACACACTGATGTACACAGATAGAAGTGAACTTGTGAAATGGAATCAGGATAGAATTGTGTTAGAAGCCTCCTCCCTGTCAATGAGCTTTCATAGAGCTAGAAGATGCTATGTAGGCTGAGTGAGAAAAGGCATCAATGATTTTACCTAGCATTGTACCCCGGAAACTTTACCACCACCCTACCAGTCAAGATGTACCCACTTGGGCAAAAGTACCATGACCGTTGTGATACTAATCCAATCAGTTTATGATTAGCCTGCAACCCTTTCCATCATATATACACCATACTGTAAACACACTCAAAAGCTGATGGTGGGAAAAGACATAGAACTGAAGGGAACTTATGTTCTTAAATATCTTTCTAGATGAATTGGCACAGTATTAAGACAACTTCTAAATATACATTCTATTACTTCTTTCTATTCTGTTTTTGTGGTAAAAATACAATAACCCAAAGCAAACGTTGAAGAGGACATGGTCATTTTTTTCTTTCAGTTTTAGAAGGGATGTGGTCCAGACTGGTGGGCAATACATGGTAGAAGGATGGTGAGTAGACTAGCCTAGGAGGCCAAGAAATCATATTTCATCAACACAGGAGGACAGGAAATTGGAACAAGCTAAAAATCTCAACCTTTCATATTGGAATACAGTATTTTTTTAATGACATGTGCAGTCATTGCCTGGAAAGATTTTTACGTAGAGTGAACTGTTCCTGGGTTTATTTGTAGTTTGTTTACATATTATTTTTGAGTTTGCAATGTAATGTCATCATTTATCCCTTTCCTTTCTTCTATCTAGTCCCTCCTATCTGTCCCTTCTTGCTCCTTTTCAAATCCATGGCCTGTTTTTCATTAATTTTTGTTACATGAATGCATGTGTATGTATATACATTTATAGTCCTAAATATATCCTATACAGTATGTATAATATACTGAACATTTGTTATTGGAGAGCCAACTGTTGTGCTCTTCCCCAGGTAAGAGTATTTCTACCACTCTCTGTGCTTTTTGTCTCTTATAGTTCTTTGTGTAGAGTAGAAACCTCATTGTCTTTCTCCCATCTGCTCTAGTATGTTTATTGCTGTTGAAGATACCATGCAAGCCTCCAAAGGAAGAAAACAACCAACAATCCTAATCAGAAAAGACTCTATTAAACCAAAACAAGAGTATGGCCCAATAAACCCAAGAGTGCAGTAGTGAAAAGCATACTTTTACAGTAACCAGCAAGTCTTGTTTGAATTGGACATAAGATGGGTACATCTTCAATATATTAGGAAGTTCACTGTGAGACTGTTTCTCCTAGTAATTTTAGAAGCTACACACAGGAATTTTCACCAACATGAGTGCATAAACATGAGCTGGGACAGATTCAGGCTGAGTTTTCATATGCTTGTTGAATATATGCATCCAAGGACCCTTTTATAAGACTGCTTTGGATAAGCAGGTCCATGAATTTCCTAAACAGAATGCCAATTATATATAAATGGCTAAGCCTGTAGTCTACAAAGAAGGGATATCATCACTGTTCTTAGACATCTTCACTGCAGAATAGTTCTGAGTCAGAGACTCTTCCTTTTCATCCATTTTCAGTAACTATTACCAGCTATAAAAAATGAAGACTCTTCTAACTGTTTTTTATAAAATTATTTCCTCTTTGACTACCACATTATTTTCTCTTCTTCATCTTCCCTGGATTTAAAACTATGAGTTTGTTGGTCCCTCAGAAAATTAAACATAGTACTACCGGAGGATCCAGCAATATCACATATCAGCATATATCCAGGAGATGCTCCAACATGTAATAAGGACACATGCTCCACTATGTTCAGAGAAGCCTTATTTATAATAGCCAGAAGCTGGAAAGTACCCAGATGTTCCTCAACAGAGGAATGAAGACAGAGAATATGGTAATTTACACAATGGAATACTAGGCAACTATTAAAAACAATGAATTTATGACAAATGGATGGATCTGGAGGATATCATCCTGAGTTAGGTAACCCAGTCACAAAAGAATGTACATGATATGCACTCACTGTTAAGTGGATATTAGCCCAGAAGCTCAGAATACCCAAGATACAATTTGCAAACCACATGGAACATAAGAAAAAGGAAGACCAAAGTGTGGATACTTCAATCCTTCTTAGAAGGGGGAACAAGACACCCATGGAAGGAGTTACAGAGACAAAGTGTGAAGCAGAGACTGAAGAAATGACTATCCAGAGACTACCCCACCTGGGGATCCATCCCATATACAACTACCAAACCCAGACACTATTGTGGATGACAAGAGCTTGCTGATAGGAGCCTGATATAGCTGTCTCCTGAGAAGCTCTGCCAGTGCCTGACAAACACAGAAGTGGATGCTCACAGCCATCCATTGGACAGAGCACAGGATTCCCAATGAAGGAGCTAGAGAGAGTATCCAGGGAGCTGAAGGGGTTTGCAACTCCCTAGGAGGAACAACAATATGAACTAACCAGTGTCCCCAGAGCTCCCTGGGACTAACTCACCAACCAAAGGAAACACATGGTAGGACTCATGGCTCTTGCTGTGTATGTAGCAGAGGATGGTCTGGTTGGTCATCAATGGGAGGAGAGGTCCTTGGTCCTGTGAAGGTTCTATGCCCCAGTATAGGGGAATTCTAGGGCCAGGAAGCAGGAGTGGGTGGGTTGGTGAGCAGGGGGAGGGGGAAGGGTATAGGTGGGTTTTGGAGGGTATCTACTTTAGGTTTTTGTCACTTTGAAGCACACTGAAGTATTTACTTATATTATTGCATTTGTTTTACAGTCTCTCAGTATGCTACAAGAAGGAAAAAGCTAGAAGAAAAATCATGTGTCTGCCTTCTGTAACAGGTAGGGGTGTTAGTAAGCCATCTGCTTAACTAGTTTGAGTGTGCCATTTTCTGCGATCCTTTCTTTCATTAACAGAATCACAGACTCCACCTGTGTGCTCTGCACTGAAGGTACTGTCATCTTATCAAGGAGAACAGTGTTGCCAACCCCATGTGTGACTCTGCTTTCAGAGTGTCTCCCAGGTCCCTCAGCAAATATTCTTACTCTCCTCAGGTAAGTGCCTTGCATTTTGCTGTTGCTATTGCTTCCTTGTCTTGACAAAGCAATTATGAAAACTTTCTGGAACATTAATTTATAGTTGGAGAAGAAAGATTAAAATGAGGAAGGTGAAACAAACCCTTCAATTAGTTCCAGCTCTGTTCTGAGAAGCACCCAGACATTGAATCAAGATCAGTGAAGCATGTGAGGTTCCTATGACTGTAAATGCTTCTGAGTAAGGAAGAATTTAGCTGAGAATGCCATTGTCCTTGTCCCTAAAGGGAAAGAGTCATCTGTTCTGCATCTGGGGCCAGGTGCTGAGTAATTTATGACCATGGATTGCTCAAAAAAGCTAGTACACATACCACAGAGCCAGGTCTATATTTGCATATCACACCTATAGAATCTTCCTTAGACAAATATCTAGTTCCTGTTATGCCAAATTTCAAAATTACCAAGTAATCACAGTATTGTGATTATGGTGCCATATAACAAAATGTTAGTTACATCTGAAGTTCTATTGAGTATAGCCCACATAGAAAAGTTTGAAGGGATTAAGGACAGTATTAAAAAAGGAAGACTTACACTAGTATAAGAGATGTGAGGGCAGCATAGATCAGGGGATATGGAAAGGGATTACAAAACTGAATGTCTTTTGAAAAGGGTACATGGACCCCTGCCTCCAATCTTGAAACAGCATACTGCTCCATACCCCAGATCTTCACCTACCTCCCTGGAGGCTTTCCCCAGTCCAGTACATCCAGGTGAGACACCCATGCTTCAACGTTCCCATATGCTGTGACCCCAGAAAGGCCAACAGCGGTGAGCTCTGTTCTATACTATTAGAGCTCCATCTTCCTTCTGGACCACACCTCCACCTGCAATAGAGAATCTGTACCCTACACTACAGCTTACAGCTCTGCTTGCATTTTGAGAAGCCTGCAGCTATCTGGGACAACCAGGCTTACTACTCCCAGGGACTGCCAGATCAACCAATAGCAAAGACAACCAGATGGAGAAAGGCAAGTACAAAAACATAGTCAACAAATGCTAGTGTAATATGGCACCACCAGAACCCAGCTCTACTATTGCAGCAAGCCATGGATATACTAACACACCCGAAGATTAAGACTCTGACTGTAAACCTCATTTTGGGAAGATGATCGAGGCCTTTAAGAGGATATAAATAAATCCCTTAAAGAGACACAGGAAACATAATGAAACAGGTAAAAGCCCATAAGGAAGAAACTAGTAAGTCCCTTAAAGAAATACAGTAAAATACAACCAACAGTTAAAGAACATTAATAAAATGGTCCAAGATCTAAAAATGGAAATAGAAGCACTAAAGAGTAGACAAGTGGAAGCAACCCTGGAGATGGAAAACCTAGGGAAAAAATGCAAGCATCACCAACATAATACAAGCTTAGAAGATACCATAGCAGAAATTAATATATCAGTTAAAGAAAATGACAAATATAAAATGTTTCTAACTCAAAGCATACAGGAAATTTGGGACACTATGAAGAGACCAAACCTAAGAATAATAGTAATAGAAGAGGATGAAGATTCCCAGTTCAAAAGACCAGAAAGTATCTTCGACAAAATCATAGAAGAAAACTTCACTAACCTAAAGAAAGAGATGACTATAAACATGTAAGAAGTTTGCACAACACCAAATAGATTGGACCAGAAAAGATGATACTCCTGCCACATAATAATCAAAACTCTTCTATAAGAGTCCCCAGGCTCCACCCACTGTTTGGCTGTGGGTATCTACATCTGTCTGGGTCTGCTGCTGGGTGGAGCCTCTTAGAGGACAGCAATACTAGACTCCTGTCTGCAAGACTCATAGAGCATCATTAATAATGTCAGAGATTGGTGCCTGCCAGTGGGATAGGTCTCAAGTTTGGCCAGTTATTGGATGGCCATGCCCTTAGTCTCTACTCCATCCCTTGTGCATGAAATTTTTGCAGACAGGATAAATTTTGGATTTGTGGGTAAGTTGGTGTCTCCATCACTCCACTGGGTTTCCTGCCTGGTACAGGAGGTGGCCTCTTCAGGTTCCATATCCCCAAAGTCATGAGTCATAGCAAAGGTTACCTCCATTGATTCGTGAGCACCTTCCTTTTCCCAGTTCTCTGTCTTGTTCTGGTTTTCTAAGGTTTTTTATGAGTCAAATAACAAACCTGAGCATCAAATTTAAATATTTTTGAGTTTTCATTTAACTTTATATTTTACTACAGTATATTCTATTCCATTAAGAAAATACTGCATTAAGTATCAAGATTACACAATAACATTTACAAGAAATAAGTACAGAAACAGGAGGTTCTACATAGGCCCTAGATTCCTTGGCTAAAACCACTTCACCCGAAAATTGCTACATTTAATAATACTTTATTTGATTTGGGTGAGGTAGCTTGGTTACTTTTATTTTAATTTTTGAAAATAGTTTCCATGCAATATAATCTGATTATGGTTCTGAATCCTCAACTCATCCCAGATGTTCTATACCTTTCCACCACAGGCATCTACAAAGTAAACAAAAAGGTAACAAAATGAGGTAAAAAAACAAACAAACAACTGAATAGCACTAAAGAAATGACCAGAAAAACAAAGACCTAAAGAAAAACTACAGGAAACACATACAAATACAGAGACACACATGTTGGGTAAATACATATATCTCATTAAAAATATAAAACAAATACCAATTTGTAAACATAATATATAAGCAAAAGGCCTATGGTTTAACAAAAGAAAAAAATCCCAAAATTCTTTTGACTTCTATTTGTGTAGGACATCTACATCTGGCCATGGGTCCTGGACTTAAACAGTTTGTATACCCATTAATAGGTCTTGTGGGGTGGGGAGTGGTTGGGAACATCCTCATGGAGACAGGGGGACCCCATTAGACCCAGACCTGTCCAGGTCCTGTGCATACTGCCAGAGTCTCTGCAAGTTTATATATTTACCAGTCCTGCTGTGCTTAGAAGGATAACGATTTCAACATCCACATGAATTTAAATGCTGTGATAGTGGAGTAAATATAAATATAAAACATCAAATAAAAATACAGTACAGTAAACCAATATTGGAAACTAGAGGTGTGCTTGCACTGCTCCTAAAGATGTGACTGACCAGACCATTCCTGGGGGAACAGAAAACAAACTTCCACTAGTAGGTTACACTAAAAAGCTGCACTTTGGGTAAGTGTATACCTTGATAAAGATCAGATTTTCAATTCAACACCATATGTTTGTCTCAAGCAGGGGTATAGACAAGTGGATCACTTCTTCTTATGTTGATATTATGATTTCCTTGTGTTGACAAGACTCCTGGCACTCACCACATACTATTTCAGAAAGATATACTGGAATGTCACTAAAGAACCATTGGAGAAACAAACAGAACTTCATTGTTTTAGTCATTCCCATGAAAACTTTCACTCAATATTACCTTTTGGAAAGCCATCTTGAAGAATCTGACTGTGCTTTGAGGGAATGAATGAACAAAGACTCCTAAAAATCATAGCGACTCACACCTCTCCTCAAGTAACTTGTAGTTGAACAGATAATCCTGATGGTTGCAGAGAAAATGTCCTTTAAACTTCATTTACTACAAGATGACAACCATTAGTTCCATTTGCATTTTCATTTTGGTCTATAAAAGGACTTAGTTGTCACTTGAAATACTTTAAGTGACCTGTGTTTTCAGTACATAAATATAAATGCTGCATATCTTCAGTATTGAAAATTCTAAATTAATATGGGAACCACCAATTTGTCTGCCTGTGCAATCAGATGAACTCTTAAAGTACCTGCAGCAGTGAGGCACGATGAGAAGATGCTTCCTAAACTTTATGGACTGTGAAAGGAAGCTGATAGGAGAGTTAGAGAAGCAAAAACCAATAAGACACCAGAATCATTATACCTGTGGAAGAATGAGTACCATCCACATAATAGCAGGACCTGACAGAAAAGTGGGCAAAAAGGAACACAAATTGTCAGATTGTGAGAAAGTAGATTAACCCAAAACATATGGATATCAGCATGGTTTCTTCCAAACAAATAACACTAAAGCAAAACTATTATATATTCATATTATATGAACCCCATCACCACTTAGGTTCATATACACAAAGTCCAATAGAGCATGCAATAGACTTGCCTTCATACCCATCTATATTTTAGTACTACTCCTAATATTCAAGGTAAATAATCAACCTTACTGCTTACCAGTGAATGAACGGTTTAAGAAAATGTGGCATGTATATGTATTAGAGTAATAGTCAGTAATGAGGAACAATGATATGTTGATTTTAAAATTGTGAATGAACTGCATTTTGACATGTTAAGAAACATAAGAACATTGTAAATTTTAAGGCTGGCATAGTTGTTTAAATTAAAGAAATAGAAGACATAACTATGATAAATGATGTAGATATGTAACTATTAGGTCAGAGGAAGGGGTCAATGTAGAGCAAAATATATGGGGGAGTTAGGAGAATGTAGACATATGTCCCAAGTGGCACATGCATATTAGAGTATAAGATATTCTTTTAAAGTTAGCATGTACTAAAGAAGACATTTAGTTGTCCAGAATGAAAAAAAATGTGTCTCATAAGCAAGTCAACAAACACTGTGTAATATTTGATATGATCCAATATCAGTCATACCTTGATTGCAGGAGAGTAACCTTGGGATCAATGAATAAAAATAAAGGAACATAAGCATATCAGGAAGAAAATAGAGTGTTTTAGAAAAAGGGACATATGAATACCATTAATCAGATTGTGCTTTATTCAGGAAATGAAACCTCAGTGACAATACAAACAAGATAACTGACAGTTTTGAAAAACATCCTCTGAGTGCACAGAATAGACAGAAGTTGCTCTACCCTCTAAGCATCTGGGACACGGAACCACTGAGGACAGATCATTCTCAACAGCCCCTTGACAACAAAAGCAGGACAACTTCAGTGAAATGCCTTCCCTGTAAGGGATCATCGCAGCCACAAGGAGGGTGAAACATGTAGAAGATTCCTCTGCATGCATGACAAGCTTTGAAGGGAAGATGGAGGTGTTGCTATGGAAGTACTTGAGATGGATTCTCTTCTCCTGAATTCTTCTGAAGCCCTCACTTGCTCTTGGGTGGGCACTTCTGCTGGCATGGTGGAGGAGGTTGCACAGGAGGGCATTTCTGCTGGCATGAGGGAGGAGGACATGGCTCAGGACAAGGCTCTAGGCACTTTGGAGGAGGACAAGGCTCAGGGCACTTTGGGGGAGGACAAGACTCTGGGCACTTTGTGGGTGGGCACACAGGAGGAGGTTGGCAGGGCTACTTGCATTGCTGCTAGTGGTAAGACATTGTGCTGGAGCCTCAGGATCTGAAAAAACTTCATGACAGTGTTAGGGGTTAATTAATCCAGACAAGATTGATTGAAACTTGGAACATCAACCCCCCTTCCCCAGGGCAGAATCATTATTCCATAACTCTTGTTTTAGGACTTCCTGGCTTTTCCATTACCTGTCAGCAATCTCCTAAAGTAGACTTGATAAATCTTTTGTTTCATGATTTTTTTTTATTCAGGAGAATTAGTTTGTTTCAGTGAAAACAAAAATGATGAATTCACAAAGAATCACCTTCAAGACAGGAAGCCACAAGTACTAGTGACCTGAAAAATCACAAAACCAGTTTCTGTCCTCTTCATTGCTTGTATCATCCCAACAGATTGTCTGAAGTTGGACAGTAAAAGACAGTTGAGGAATCTCAGGCTCTAATACCTGCTAAGGTATAAGGCCTTTCAAACAACACCAAAATATGCATATAAAAGAGAAATAAACTCTTTTAAACCACCTATCAAATAAAAGGAAAAGCTGCTTACCACAGGGGTCTATTGTATCCATTGCTAAACTTATGACTACTAGGAATGTGCCTTTCATCTCATAATCAAAACTGAACACATGACACTTACTCCCAAAAACTCACTACAGCACTCGGAATAAACATAAAGACAGACCAAATCAAGAAAGGGCACTCACCGGGTTCACCAAACTAGACCAGGATTTCAGTACCAGGAGTCTGCAGTTGTGCAGCCAAGGATCCCTTTATAGGATTGGCTGGCCAGGCCAGTGTGAGCAGAACTGACTGAGAATTTCCCAACCAAAATGCAAACCAGTGCATGACGAGCTGGACTGGGACCCTAAAGATGGGAAATGCCCTCTTTCTGGACTTCATCACTACTGAGTGTAGTGACTCAGTGGGTGTTCCCCCATTTCAGTGTCAGTAAGATCTCACTGGTTTCCTAAGTTCTTTTGTTGTTGTTGTCGAAGTCAATATTTCTTTTTTTGTTGTTTTGTTTTGTTATAATTCTGTTGTGTCCTAACTCATGCATTCTATTTGTTCTGCTTCAGGTTATTCATATTCATTGATGTGCTGGCCCATTTATATTCCTGTTTTGTAGGAATATAATTTGTCTACAGGATGAAATAAAATATTAAAGGGATTTTAGCTGTGATTTTGAATTCTTCTTTAACAACCATGTGTGAAGGTCAGGTCATATCTTCTGCCTATTATGTACTATGCTTTTTGTGAATTATGGGAAATAGTATACGCCCTTCATAGAGGGGGCTAATAGCCTTGGTTGTTATCTTGACACTCTTCATGACTGCATGTCAAATGACATATTTGGAGTATATATTCAGACTCACCTTTGAAGACTGTTCATCATGACAATAGAGGAACTAATATTGCACCCTCCCTAACAATATTCTTAAGTGGTTAGTATGAAGACACACAGTCATTCACAGTTCACTGCTGTGAAGAGCTGTTGAGATCACCTATGTAACACAATAACATTCATTTTTCCTTGCTTGAGCTTCCAAAAGATCCAGTACACTGAATCCCTCACATGTAATTGGCACATGCACGTGCATGGACACACACACACACACACACACACACACATCTGTGCTCACAAAGACCCACAGGGGTTGAGAGAGTGAGGGAGGGCAGGGGCAGAGACAGAAAGACAGATAGTCAGACACAGAGACACATACACAGAAAGACCATCAGTCTTACATTTTAGTCTCCAAGTAGCTACATATATCATTTTCTAATTTCAAAGACTTTACTAAAAATCATTTTCATCTTAAAACTGACAGCATGAATTAAAACCTTATTGTTTTTATAAGTTTTGATTGATGTATTCTATACTATTAAAGGCCATTTTGGATGACACAAATTTTTTAATCAATATCAGATAATTATATGGTTTTTAAAGACATTATTGAAAATATCAAATTTTATTTAATACCATCAAAATATTCAATTAGTAATTAAATATATTTCAGCATTATAGCAATTTTATTTTCTAGTGTATTTTTAAATGGATAGAAATTATACACAGCAATTTTCTACAAGTTGCTTCTGGTTTCTAGTTTCTTTCCTAAATACTCTCCTTGTCAAACTCCATCAACAGATGACTTTGTTAAAAAAACATATAAATAGGTACCCCTATGGTTGAATTAGGGAAAGACAGAAAGAAGCTGAGGAGAAGGGAAACCCTGTAGGAAGACCAGTAGTCTCAATTACACTGGACCCTGAGATCTATCAAACACTGGGCCACAAAACAGGCAGCATAACCAGCTGATATGGCCCCCAACACATACACAGCAGAGGATTGCCATGTCTGTGTTCAATGAGAAATGATGTACTTAACCCTCAAGAGACTGGAGGCCCCAGGGAGTTTAGAGGTCACAGGGTTGGGAGGTAGGGGGTAGGGATGCATATTATCATGGAGAAAGGGGGTAGGGAGGATATATGGGATGTGGAACAGTTAGAGGATAGACCAGGGTGGGGGGGATAAAATCTGGACTATTAAAAAATAAATAATTAAAAACAAAAAAAGCTAAATTGTAATATAAATTATTATCTATTATTATCTATGCCTTCTGTCATGGTTTGAGATGTGAATTTTAAGCTATTGCTTCAGTGGTCTGTCACCGGCAACCTCTGCTCTGCAATCATGAATTCAAACACTCTGGACGCATAAGCCCCAAATAAATTCTTTCACCTACAAATTAATTAATTAATTAATTAATTAATAGAATAGAATAGAATAGAATAGAATAGAATAGAATAGAATAGAATAGAATAGAATAGAATAGAATAGAATAGAATGCATCTCTTAATATTGTATGGCATGTGAAAGAAACTAATATGTAATAACTGTAGACAACAATGGTATATTATTGAATTTAGCTAGTAAGAGGAAATCAAATAGTACTTGATTTCAATTATATTTCATCTGTAGGAAGTTGATCTCACAAAGGTTTATACAATGATGTTGGTTTCCATGGGAACATTATGGGTGAGAGAAGGATGTGGAAAGGTTTCTGAACTAAGCTTCAGTCAATTCAAGCATGAGTTCAATGAAGTATTCTATATTTTAAAATATCTACCCAATATAATTTTGTTTTCACCATAAAAGATGATAAAAGTTCCAGGTATGAAATGTTAATCTGAATCATTGTACCCCACTTTATATATACTATATTGAAATATATTAAAATGTAAAAGAAATCTCCAATTAAAAATAATTTGATACTATAAGAGACCCTTATCACAATGACAGACACAAATAGAAGTTGCAAAAACTCATGAACAATTTCCTTTTAAATGATTATAAAATCAAACAATATATAAAACTAAAAGTTCTTAGTATTGAAACTATCAGAACACAGGATTTAAAGCAAAGGCAGCTATAACATATTTATAGGTATGGATGCCTACAACATCCAATATGGAATTAATATCAAAAATTACCAAAGAACTCAGAGATAAAAAAATAGACGCACACATATACAGAAAGAGAGAGAGAAAAAGAGAGAGAGAGAGAGAGAGAGAGAGAGAGAGAGAGAGAGAGAGAGAGAGAGAGAGAGAGAGAGAGAGATATGTTTGGACAAATGTTCCAGTGGTTAAAAACACTTAACTTCTCTTAAGGGACTGAAGATAACCACCCAACATGCACATCAACCAAATCACATCTGCCTGCACCTCCATCCCCAGAGCATCTGATACCCTCTTCTGAGACCTCAAGCATTGCTTAAACCCACACACAGACACATATAGAGACACGTAATTAATGAAATAAAGTGGAGGTGACTCCAGTGAGAGAAGTAGTAGGGAGGACAATACAGAAAGAGAAGAAAAGACAAGGGACAAATAATATTAAAGCGGTTTGCTAAAGCCCCAACAATTCACATTATTTTGTATTTAGATAAAATTTATTAAATTTAATTTATCATACAATGAGGACATAGGACTCACATGATCCAGCTGGTGTGCCACTGAACATCTCTTCCTTGAAGTCTACATTCCATGGTTCTAGAAAATATTATATATTCTGCCAAGTCCCATATACCTGGACCACCTAGGAACACAAAAATCACAAGCATGGAAATACATGCATAAATATATCCTAAGTGGAATTCATATGTTGAGGACAATCAATAACAGTCTAATTTGATGAAGTTCCCACTCAGGAGAAATGGATACATAGCTGATTCTAAAACTTAGCCAGTACCTGTGGCTTATGGGGTAATTTTTCTAAGGAAAACAGATTGTGGAAAGCTCAGGTCCAGTGGATATATACACACCCCAACTTCTGCATCTGTAACTCAGAAAACATTTTTGGCAAGAACCAGAATATTGGAGAGGGGGTCTAAAACTGTCTCTCGTGGAAATGGATGCATACACAAGCCCTGAACAACAGCAGTATCAAAGACATATTAAAGAAACAAAAATCACACAGGGTTCTACCTTTAGACAAAGAAGTATGGGAAAGTAATGACTCTAGCAAAAGAGCATTGATCCCTTCTTTGGATGAACATGGTCAGCCTTAAAACTAGTAGACTCAGGAATTTGTATTTATATATTTTTATGCACATGTGAGCAACACAAAATAACAGTAAGAAAAGGAGGCTAGCAGCTTGAGTGTGGGGGACACATGGGAAGTGTTCAGGGGAACCTTGTCAGAAGAGACTGGAAGGAATGAAGATCAGGCTAAAGTTATATAAGGTTTTTTTTTTCAATTAAAAGCATAATTCAAAATTTAAAATTAAAATCAAAGCAAAGAAGTGGAAGCATACACTTTTTTTAATTGAGCAACTTTAATTTGTAAAATGAACAACTCATTATGTAAAATTTAATAAACTTCTGAAAGACATAATGGAGTATAGCTTGGGAATGAGTTATAACAACAGGCTAGTTTACTTAAGAAATATTTTTAAAGATTTTTTAAATTTATTTTTTAATTATGTGTATAGGAAGCTTTGTTTTTTTGTTTTTGTTTTTGTTATTGTTTTGGTTTGTTTGCTTTTCTGAGAGCAGTTCATCTGTAATCTTTCTATTAATTAATGTATTTATTCCCTTTATATCCATATTGCTGCCTCCCCTCCTGGTAGTTCACCCCTGAAAATTTGTTCCCTTTAACACTTTCCTCTGAGAGGATAGAGGTCACTTGTATCTCCTTCCACTCTGGCACATCAAGTTTCTGCAATAATCAGTATAGCACACACCTTTAATGCCATCACTTGAGCAGAGACAGGTGGATCCCTGAGTTTAAGGCCAGCCTCTTCTACAGA
Organism: Mus musculus; assembly: GCF_000001635.26. Taxonomy (NCBI): domain Eukaryota; kingdom Metazoa; phylum Chordata; class Mammalia; order Rodentia; family Muridae; genus Mus; species Mus musculus. The sequence continues at coordinate 92,321,319 of NC_000069.6, read as the reverse complement.
ACAAGTTCAAGAACAGCCAGGACTAGACAGAAAATACACAAATTCTGTCTCAAAAAAAGAAAAAACCCAAAATAAATAAATACTAAAAAACAATAAATAAATCAAACAACCCAAACAAAAGAGTAGCTACAAACATGAACCAAGATTTTCCAAAGGAAAAACAATGTCTGACAAGCACTTTTTTTTTTATTTAAGGAAAACACTTTGGAGTCAGGGTCCTTTATTTCTTTTTAATTTTGGAGTCAGGGTCCTTTATTTCTTTTTTGTTTATTAGGCCATGAATTCATATGGAATGGGCTCCAACAGCTCAGGCTCTTTTCTGTTGGTCCTCACAAAGTGTGGTTCTATAGGTGGTGCAGGCTGGCACTTCAACTGTACCCAGGTGCTCTTCTCTTTGGCTTCTCTTTCTTCTGCTAAGGACACAGTAGTACCTGCATCTTTTACAATAATCAGAAAGTATTGAATTGGACACAAGATCCTCTCACCAAGAGGGAAACAATACCTTGAACTTGAAACCTAGTCAAGTATCCAAGACAGGTGAAATCCTGAATATTGGAAACGAACCTACACACCACTTTACTAAACATGTAAACCAAGCAGGCTCTGATGGGACCTACTATCTGCCTCTGCTGTTGACAACAGGCAATTAAATCCAGAGATGATGGGTCCTGGCAAACCCGGGTACTGATGGAACCCAACAAAAGTAACTAAGTGTGGATGTCACCTACTATTATCCACTTCTGATGGCAGCAAACACTTAAAGTCAAAGCTGATGGCTTCTGGTGTAACCTGGGCACTGATGGTACCCAATAGCAGCCTTTGCTGATGGCAGTTGGCAATATCAACTTCAATTTCTTCAGTCTTTGTAACTGCACACTCCCTGGCCAAGAGGTTTGCAAGACTCAGGTGAGATCCAGTTGAGAGCCATATCTTTGTCAACTTAACCTTCTTCAAAGTCCAAGAAAAAAAATGCCTGTTCCAAGGCACTAATTTAGATGCCTGGAGCCTCCTGGCATGGAGTAGGTAAAAATGAGATGCAGAGTAGGACTCTGGTGTGGCTTTAAAGACTGGGGGTCTCCAGATGTTCTAGCTCTCAATCTATACTGAATAACCAGTGCAGAAAGAACTCCCTCATTCTGGATGAAAAATGAGTTCCTTCTTTATTATATAGAGAAAGGAAAAACTTCTACCCTTTCATTGATAAACCTAAGTCGGTAAGAAGAAGGCTTTGTTCTCATTAGTAAGATTTAGCCTGCTTTGCTATTAAGAAAAGACCTGTTCTATCCCATGGTAAGGAAAAGCCTGCCCACTCCTTCTGCTGCATTCTCCTAATCTTGCTCTCTCCTCCTGCTGTGATGTCACAATAATGCCCTTACTCTCAATGCCTTTTCTCCCAATGCTGTGCCTTTACTTTTAAGTTCTTCTTGAGTTCAGTTGTGTCAAAAAGTTCTCTTCAGCTCAGTTCTGTCTCTTTTCTTTGTCATCAGCACTTATACATCTTTCAGAATACATGACCATATAGTAAAAGGTTCATTACAAATTTACACATAAATTCAAATCATACATCGAAAAAGAAGTTTAAAACAATTAATGTTTACATTCATATTCATTAAAAATAATTATCTGGCTAAACATTTATAACCTGTCACAGTTCCACATGTTCATGGAGAGTTAAAAAGTTTAACTAAGTTATTAGTGAATTTTTTTTTATAGATAAGCCCAGTCAATATTTTACCTTCTGTCCTCGCACCTATGATAGTTTTATAGCCTCTTGGGATCTGAGTAGTAGATGTCTGCTTACTCTCTAAGATGCAGCTAACTGGTGACACATGGGAGACAGGAATAATTTTCATTGCAGTTTTAACTATCAGAAAGGACCTAATAGCAGTCCCACTCTAAAAGAGCTGAATAAATACTGATCTTAGGAATTCTTATAGAATCATCATTAAGAATTAAGAAGTCATCTAATTGTCTATATAGCATCACTACATCTTTGTAGATCTGCAGAAATCTGCTAGTGATTGTCGTATATGTTTAATGGTAACAGGAAAAGCATGTGAGAACAGGCTTTATATGCTTTCTCGGGCAGTGTGACCCAAGATGGCCATCTTCCATTGCTTCTGCCTTGTGTGTTTCATGTCTCTCTGTGGCTTATCCTTCCCAAGGGGACACCTGTTCAAGTCTTTTTAAAGATAAGGTTTTTGCCTAAAGTTCTGCCTGAATCTCATCAGTGCCTGAAGCTCAGTTGGAGATTCCTTTGTAATGTAAAGTCAGTCATTCCTTGGCTTCAGAACTTTGATCAAGGTGTTTCTTTGGGCATTCACAGTAACTACTTAACTCTACTATGTCTTCAGCTGCCTTTAAACAAGCTATTTTGTGAAGACTGGCTTCCAGAAGCCAAGAATGAGGGAAGTCATAGTGTACAGAATTTTGTGAGATGTCAGAGTAGCAAGAATACCTACGGAAGAGGCATTATGGCCTCTCAAAAACGCTTTTTTTCCCCATTTCTTCAATCAAACCTGTTTTTAAGGATTGTTATCACCTCAAAGAATTTCATAAGTACCACAAAGTCCCTTTTCTTTAGTATCACATAAGAAGTGTAGTAAATTAATAAAGTCATTGGGGAAGAATAATGTAGTTTTAAAATAGCATTTGCTGAGTAGTTATGAGAAAGTGACACAGGGGTATTGCTGATAATGATGGAAAGCTGCTTCTGCTAGTGCATGGACAATTACTGAACTCTATAGCATGCATTGGGGTCTGACAGTACCTATACCTTAGGTGACAATTCAAATGTATACTAAAGATGAAAGTTAGTAATTGATTGTAGATAAGTAGGTGGCTGACAGATGATAGTGTTTTAGCTTATATTTAAAAAGATAATATTTTAAGAAGTTAAGTAATTTGGTCTTCAAAACAATTAAATCTTTATATGGTCAAAAACATAATTTTGAAATAAGATTGAATTGGGGGGAGGGAGTGATGGGGCAGGGGGTTGCAAGGGGAAACCAGGCAGGGGGAAACATTTGAAGTGTAAATAAATCAAATAACCAATAAAAAAGGAATAAGGTTGAATTAGTCTTTGATGTGACTACATTTAAGAAACATTGAATTAAAATTTAAAATCTCTCTACCAAAGGATAGAAAAAACCCTAAATAATAATACAGTATTAGGCAGTTTTGCAAGAAAGAATGTATTTATTAGACCATCACCAAAGGGGTTCTTTTTTTTTTCAGGAAATGAAACAGCAGTGACCATTGCCCTGATCAGGTAACAGGCAGGCTGAGAAGGCTCCTCTGAAAGCACACAGTAGATACCTGTTGTGCTTCCACTGGTGTACTGAAACAAGAGAAAAGATCATTCTCAGCATCCCCAGGAAAGCAGCAGGAGATCAGCCTGAGAGAAATGCCTTCTCTGTGAGGAGCCATCATAAGCACATGGAGGATGAAGGGTGGAGAAGATTCTTCTGCATCCAGGACAGGCGTTCAAAGGAGGATGGAAGTGTTGCTATGGAGTTGGTGAGCCAGTGAGACAGATTTCTCTTACTTCCCAGTCCTGATGACTGGGAAACCCTCATTTATTCTTGGGTGGACACTTCTGCTGGCATGGTGGAAATTGCACAGGAGGGCATTTTGGCTGCCATGGCTGAGGGGGGCATGGCTCACAGCACACTGGGGGAGGACAAGGCTCACAGCATACTGGGGGAGGACAAGGCTCAGGGCACTTTGGAGGAGGACAAGGCTCACAGCATACTGGGGGAGGACAAGGCTCAGGGCACTTTGGAGGAGGACAAGGCTCAGGGCACTTCGGGGGTGGGCACACAGGAGGAGGCTGGCACGGCTGCTTGCACTGCTGCTGGTGGTAAGACATTGTTCTGGAGTCTCAGAATCTGAAAGGCATTACATGACAGTTTTCAAAAGAGGTGATCACAATGGAGAAACTAGGCTTATCGAACTGTAGAACCCTGTGTACCTATGTGGGCATGCAAATTTCCCATACTATTTTAGGAGGTCCTGGATTGCCTCTTTTACTTACACATTTATTTCATCAGCTTTAGCAAACCTTTTTTGAAAATCTCATGCCACTTTCCCTAAGAATCTATTTCTGTTTCACACCACTGGAAAATACTATTTATGTGAACAGAATATCCTCATAACCTTGACATTCTTATAGACAGTACCCATCAAATGCTAGGATATTCCAGGTGGAATGGCTGGACAACACAAACAGCTGTTGAAAGAATAGGTGGGATTCTCACTAGCTTGTGGCATAAGCGTTTGAAAGGGATTATCCATATCCATCAAGATATGATAAAAGGAAAGCACATATATTGTTTTGTTTTCATCTCAAATCACAACTTTCTCAATTATTTTGCTGTTGCCTGGATATCAAATTTTAGCTCGAACAAAAGCAAAAGCATGCTTGCACCACACATGATATCCTCCATTCCTAAAGTTGCATCTTCTAAGTCATACTCATCCCTTGATCAATTTGGACCGACCGAACTTACTGTGCTCATGACAGTACCAAAAAGAGCAGACCCTCTCAAGAACTCAAGAAATCAGACTCACCAGGTTCTCCGGAGCAGACCAATGCTTGAGTACCAGGAATACTGCAGTCAAGCACTGAGACTCTTTTTTATAGGATTGCCTGCCTCACCCAGTGGGAAGTGGATCTCCCTGTAATGGGCTGGTCCTGGAATTTCCTAACACAAATGCAAATTCATCCGTAACTGGCTGGACAGGGACTCTACAAAATAGGAAATATCCCACCCATGGCTATCATTACTAGGTTGAGTCTTGTGACTCAAGAGTCCTTTTCTTTCTTCTTGCTTCCAGTAATTGTGGTACTTGGAGCTTTTCCAACTGTTTGATACATCTCTTTCTTGACTGGAAGCATAAGCCTTTTTTCATGACAGCCTCTATTTGTCTTAAATTCAAGGTTTTCCATTATTTGAACCTCTTTAGTTCATCCTTAGTTCGTTGCTAGTGTGTAAAGCCATTTACACTTTCCTTTTTCAGAAGTGGAGGGGTATTTTCCTCACACATTTACAAGTTTGTTAGAAAGAAGAGAAACAAAAGATACCAAGTGCCCCCCTCAGTAAGCCATGGGGTCAGGGTCTTCTATTTACTATAGATTTTTTTCCATAAACATGGGGAAATAATACCCATGTGCTAACATCACTGGGCTGCCTGTGACCCTACTCAGCATAGAGTTTCCCCCTTCATCTTTCTTTTCTTTGGATAATGTCAAATTTGACCTACATTCTTTGCCTTTTAGAATTAATCATATTCTCTCTAGAATGATGCTACTCTCCCTGGACAGATTGTGGTGGCAGAGTGGCATCCAGTCTCCTCAGTGCCTTTTTTTCTTTGCTTCCCTTCAATTATCATTCAATGGAAATGGGGAAAAGTGAACAAATATCCTGAGAATTAATTAGAAATTTATTTAGCAGACCTCATTGGGTGTTCCCAGTGGTACTCCCTAGGGTTCAGAACAAGAAACCATCACATGTAATTAATAGAGAGTAAAGTAGAAGGGTTGATCAGATCATTAAAAGTCTGAAATCTCAGGCAGGGAGATATAAAGTTAGGTCAAACTCATACATTGGATTTTATTTATTAGCTTTCTATTTAGAATTAATAACTTCGACAGACAGTTTTTCAAAACTCTTCCTGTAGACATTGTTTGTTCTTTCTTTTCTACAAGTTCTTTAACATGTTCATCCCTCTTCCATCTTCTCCTACAAATGCCAAATTTCCAAGAGAATATGGCAACACTGTATCCTCTTAAGACAAATGCTAGCATTCATTGGTCACAGAAAATACTGTCAGTGCATTTACAGACTCTTCCCATCCCTGTCCCTTTACCATTTCAATTCAATAGAGCTGACTGTGTATTCAACATTTAAAGTGTCATTGCTGGCAATTAGAAATTTCAAAATGATTAGGTGATTAGTTACAGAGACACAGTTTGGAGCTGAGATGAAAGGATGGACCATGTAGAGACTGCCATATCCAGGGATCCATCCCATAATCAGCCTCGAAACGCTGACACCATTGCATACACTAGCAAGATTTTGCTGAAAGGACCCAGATATAGCTGTCTCTTGTGAGGCTTTGCCGGGGCCTAGCAAACACAGAAGTGGATGATCACAGTCAGCTATTGGATGGATCACAGGGCCCCCAGTGGTGGAGCTAGAGAAAGTACCCAAGGAGCTAAAGGGGTCTGCAACCCTATAGGTGGAACAACAATATGAACTAACTAGTATCCCCAGAGCTTGTGTTTCTAGCTGCATAGGTATCAGAAGATGGCCTAGTCGGCCATCATTGGAAAGAGAGGCCCATTGGTCTTACAAACTTTATATGCCTCAGTAAAGGGGAACACCAGGGCCAAGATGTGCGATTGGGTGGGTAGGGGGTGGGGGGGAGGGTATAGGTGACTTTTGGGATAGCATTGGAAATGTAAGTGAAGAAAATATCTAATTAAAAAGAATAATAATAATAATAATAATAATAATAATAATAATAAAAGTTTAAAAAATATATTTTGTATGAATTTAACAACCCTGTTATTGTAGCTGAACACTATAAGACAGAGAAAGATTGAGTACCATTTCAAATGGGTAGATATAATCATGATGAAACATTTGGCAATGTGTGCTTGTTATTTTAATATGTGCAGAAAATAAAAGATTTAGCTTAATTCAATTGCCATTGCACTAACATTAAACTAAGTATTTATCCCCAATGTTGGACCTGAAACTTCATGCACAAAGTTACTGCTCTTTTAGCAAACCCTTGATAGACTCTAATAAAGTTGCCAGCAAAATAGAGGGAAAAAAAGAAAAAGAAACTTCAAAAGACAACTAGGTATATATATGGAGAAAGTAAAAGCATGGCAAGGAAAATGAAATATTTAAACTTTCTGAAGCAGCCAGCAGCTCTTGTCCTGTAAAAATTCAGGAGCACTGTGTCAACTTCAGCTAAACACTTCAGCTTGTCAGAGCTGTCAATGCTGCTGCCAATACGGAAGAGTTTATTCAAAAATGCTGCTGTTGTGACCGAGTCCCTTCAGGGAAAGAGCCATTATTTTAGCACATGAGGTTAAGAGCTGACAAATGACATCATTATGAATAGTTCTCATTAGCTACTGCATATACCATAGTGCAAGATCAAGGGCCTTTACCCAGTAGATGTCTTATGACTCACGTGACTTCTATAGCAGCATTCTACAAGAGTGTCTGGTTTCTGTCATGCAAAGTTAGGTAATGAGCTGGCCAGCTGGGAGTAGAGTATCACATAAAACTTGGGTTACACCTTGGGCCTTTTTCCAAATACAGTACACATTAAAGAAACTCAGACAGTCCCACAAAGACACATATGAATTTCTCCCAAAGATAGAATCTAGAATGTTGAGAAGAGAATTAAAATCAAAGGGTTTTATTAACTGTGAAAGATAAAATGGTCTAAGTGTGGTGAATGTGATCAAATGTAGAATATGTATGAATAGATAAGCCATAAGAAACCCCTCACTGTGTGAAATTAATATTCACTAATAAAAGTTATTGAAAGGTTATTAATCATGATAGTGCAGGCAACAGAGTTAGAGCACCTGTCATTATTTCCCACACTGGGATGATTGTGTTGAATGAGTTCTTTGCAGATTAACTACAGCAGTGATTTTCTACCTGTAGGTCACAGTCTCTTTGGGGGCTCAAAGAACCCCTTTACTGAGGTGGCCTAAAATCATCTGAATATCAGATATTTATATTGTGATTCATAACACTAGCAAAATTACAGTTATAAAGTAGCAACGAAATCATTTTATGGTTGGGGGTCACCATGCAGCATCAGGAAGGTTGAAGACCACCGACCTCTAGAAAGAGCTACCCCAGATGAAGAGTGAAACACAACAAATGTTCTCCAGATTTGAACCTCCAAAGGCTAAAGCAAATAGAAAGCATACTCCACACATACACATAGACGCTCGCTCAGCACAGTAATCTCAGGCATCTCCTTACCATCATTGACAACATGTCTAATGAACTATGTTTTGCTACTGTTAAGGATCAAAAGTCTGAAGCTCAATCAAAGAACATCTGCTTCCTTATTGCTAAAGGGATTTGATAAATCTCTGCTACATTAGATATAACAGAGAAGAGCAAGACATTTTTGTTTTAACTCTTGAGAGTGTAACCAAACTTTACTATTATCTATTATGTAAACTTGTACAAGACGGTTCCTGTGTTTCAAGATTATACAATCAATTATGAAATAAGTATAAAAAATAGGAACTGCAGTAAAATATTCCTGACATCCCTAGGAGAATGGGATCGGTAGCCACCATTGGATGCCTACCTTCTGCTCATTCTCCATCATCTTTTCATAATCTTGCTAAGTCACATAAGTTGTATGAGATATATTGTAGAATTGCTTTTGTATTTATTATTTTTACTGCGTTTACATAGTTAGTTGGGTGGGGAGAAGCACATGCCAAGGTGTGAGTGTAGAAGTTAAGAGGACAATTTGTGGGAGTCAGTTCTTTGCTTCTACCGTATGGGTCCCAGCAATCAAACTCAAGTGGTTGGGCCTGGAGGCACATACCTCTCTATTAGTACAGCCCTGTTACAGGTGATGTAGGTCCAACCACACTCCATGAAGAACTATAGCAATATCCAAGCTTTTATAAGAGTATAGGATTCTAGTCATGGAAAACCATCTTGTGGTGAGTTATCATTGCAGATTCTATCTGAATCAGATTTTTGAAATATTTACATTAAAACTTCAAAACTCTAAATTAAATGAGAAAAAAAAAACAAAAACAACAAAACAAAACAAAAAACCAAACACACACACACACACACAAAACCCTGTCATCAATATTCCCAAAATATTGATCAGGTACAGTGCTAGAAGCAGAAGCAGGTATTGGGGGTGATTTTGTTTTCTGGGTTTTTTGTTTGTTTGTTTGTTTTTGTTTGTTTGTTTTTTAGAAAAAGAATAAAGAGAAACTGAACTTCCATCCAGCCATGATGCATATTCTTTATTCTGGGATATTAAGAGGAAATGCACTGCCAGGTAATGGAATATCTGCCTGAATCACAGAAGTCATATAGTGCAGGGTGTGACAGTGCTCCTCCACCTGAGGTCTTAGGAAGCACAGACTTAAAGATGGTTCTTGTTTGCAGAAGAGATGTTTACCCACTTCTAAAAGGAACTGCTGCTGCATTGATTTCAGGCAGAACAGTAATGAAATATACAAAGGACACAATTGCAGGGGAGGCTGTGGTTAGGATGAATTATATGAGAAAAGAATAAATAAAATAAAATAAAATAAAATAAAATAAAATAAAATAAAATATAGTGATTCAGAACCCATGCTTGGAAAAAGCAATTGTTCTTATTTCGTGATTCTGAATGTTGGTAGTACACCTTATGGTATTGAGTGAACTTTGTTTCTCTCAGTATGAGGCAGAGAGAGCCTTTGCTAGCAGCACAGATGTAGATGCCAAACAGCTGGCATTTGGAGAAAAATATGGCTCAGGATATGTGGGTGGGTATCCTGGAAGTAGTTTATAGAATTACAGAGTTGGGGAAAAGGTATGAAATCTAGAGTTATAAGGCATTGAAATATCTAAGCAGGTATTTGGAAGAAATCAAAGAGTTAATTCACACAGCTAAATAAATAAGCTTAAGTGTCTCGGTTTATTGGATGTTCCTCTGCAGTCATTCTCTTGGTTAAGAATGTCTCCATGATAACCGCCAGTTGTGCCAGCACCATTTGATGAAAATGCTGGGTTTTTTTTTCCCCACTGGAAGAGCAATATGAACTAACCAGTGCTCCCTGGAGCTCTTGTCTCTAGCTGTATAGGTATTAGAAGATGGCCTAGTCGGCCATCGTTGGAAAGAGAGGCCCCTTGGTCTTGCAAACTTTATATGCCTCAGTACAGGGGGAATGCCAGGGCCAAGAAGTGCGAGTGGTTGAGTACGGAAGTAGGGAGGAGGGTATGGGGAACTTTTGGGATAGCATTGGAAAATGAAATGAAGAAAATACCTAAAAAAAAAAAATGTCTCCTTTCCTTCAGTTGATGCAATATTTATTAAGAGTTGCCATCCAGGGGTGGGTGGGTATGGGGGACTTTTGGTATAGCATTGGAAATGTAAATGAGCTAAATACCTAATTTAAAAAAAAATAAAACTTGAAAATGTAAAAAATGTAAAAAAAAAAAAAAAAAAAAAAAAAAAAAAAAAAAAAAAAAAGAGTTGCCATCCAAATGGATGGACCTAGAAAATCATCATCCTGAGTGAGGTAACTCAAAACCTGAGTGAGGTAACTCAGATCCTGAAAGATAAACATGGCATGTTCTCACAAGTTGATACTAGCTATAAAGTAAAGGATAACTATATTACAACCCACAGACTCAAAGAAGCTAAGTAACAAAGAGGGCTCAAAGGAAAATAGAATAGACATTGTCAGGCTTAGGGGTCAAAAGGGGTCAAATGAGGAAAGGATAGAGGGAGAGGGTACTGAGAAAGACCACTGGAATTGGGGAGGTGAGAGCATCTCAGGGATGAGTTAGAAACACAATGCAATGAAAACTCCAAGAATCTACTAGAGTGAGCCTAGCAATGGGTGGGAGGCAGTATGGAGCCAGACCCTGGCCATCTCCTATAACTAGGCAAGACTTCCAGTGGAGGGATTAGGACACTAAACTGAGCCCCAAAACCTTTGACCTACATTTGTCCTGCCTATAAGATGTGCTAGGTAAAAGTGGCTCAAAAATTGTGGGAGTGGCCAACCAATGACTAATCAAGTTTAATTCCCATGCCAAGAGAGGAAGCCCACCCATGACACTGCCTTGAGGTCCAGGACCCAGAAGTTGAATAGCCCAGATACCTAGGATAGAACCAAATATGACAAGGGGGAAAAGAAAAAAACAAAGAAAGAATTCCTAATGATATTCTCTTTTTTCTCAAAGATTGGTGTCTAACCTAATTGTCATCAGCGAGACTTCATACAGCAACTGATGGAATCAGATGCAGAGATGTACAACCAAACATTAGGCAGAGCTCAAGGAATCCCTTGGATAAAGGAGAAGAAGAAGAAGAATGATAGGAGACAGAGGGATCAAAGACAACCCCTCCAAAACCCCATAAAATCAACTAACCAGGGGCTAGATAGATCATCTAATAGATAAAATTTCTAATCAGTGGCTCACAGAAACTAAATTGACAACCAAGAAGAATGTGTTGGACTGACCTAGCCCCTCTACATATTATGTTACAATTTTGTGGCTTGGTCTTCTTGTGAAGCTCCTAATGGTGGAGGCAGGGGCTGTTTCTGATTCTTTTGCCTGCTTTTTTGACCCTTTTTCTCGTTCTAGGTTGCCTTGTCCAGTCTTAACACTAGCAGTACCTTAGTCTTTCTCGGAAATTGATATGCCATGTTTGGTTGATATCCATAGGTCTGTTTTTTCTGAAGAGAACGAGTGAGTGGGAGGGGAAAGAGGGATGGTAGGGAGTGGAAACTAGGAGAGGCAGGAGAGGACATTGCAGTTTCCTCTGTAAAATTAAAAGAATTTTAAAAATTAAATTTAAAAGAAAAAGTTGCCACTTGCAAATGGAATACTGATGTGAACAAGAAGTCAGGACCATGGGTCTCCTTAATTGTAAGAACCACCTCAGCATAGGGGTGGAAAGATTATAAGAGCCAGAGAACCAGTAAGTCTGCTCTGAAATTGTGTCTCCTAGAAATGTCAATGAAGCTCCATCAATAAAATCTCATTAACATGTCAGCCAATGCATGGTCTGAACAAAGACCACACCAAAGGACTTGCTAATGTGGAACAGGGAATGCATAGAATGTTCCTAGAAAAAGAACCACCTGCAGCTAAGGAATGCTGAGATGAGGAGAGAAGGCCACATCAACTGGTCATCCAATACTAAAGGTCAATCCTAAAAACATATACATAAAAGTATCCTTATATGTCCTGAGCAGGTTGTATTTAGTATTTACAGTATGCATACATAAATACATAATACAATAATTTAAAAAGAGGCCATGATTTTCAAAGAGAGTAAAGGAGGTAGATGAGAGGTTGTGAAGGGAGAAAAGTGAGAGGCAAAATAATGTAATTATATTATAATCTCAAAATTAAAACAATTAAATGTTCTTTTAAACATATCTATATATTTCTTATAAAATTATAAGAGGAGAGCTCTTTCATAGTTTTTTTATTCCCAATTAATCATTTTCCTTATAAATTTTAATAAATTCTTTAAAATAGGCCAAAATCTATCATCATATACCACTTGGACTAACATGATGACATAAAACAGATCAACACTATTGAACCTTCTATACTAAGCCAGAGGTTTTGTTAGAGCAAGATGTAACTCTGCTTTACTCTACCAATCTGATTCCTATGGCCTACCCAAAGCCAAGGTTTCAGAATGGTTGCCAGCAGTGCTGCAGAGAATCCTAGTGGAAAATTAAAAAGAGTCTACACCTTAGCATCTAGGAAGAGTGGACAACGTAAATGCAGTTTACTTGACATTATAGAGTAGATTTGTTGTGTGTCATCATTATTGGTCATGTCCTTTCCAGAGATCCTCTTACCAGAGGCATCTACTCAGTGAAAAGTTTGCCATAACAGAGCCTTGCCATGTTCCATTTAGGAACTGGGATGATTTTCAATTAGCAACCAGTGAGTTGAATAATTAAATAAGTCCTTTCCACATCAGTCACATTACCTGTATCATAGTCTTGGCCATATTCCTTGAGTTTGTAATTAGCTACCTGGCTCCACAAGACACTTACAACAGTCTTTCCAGGTCTACTCCCCTTGGCCTCAATTCTCCTAATGATCACTATTGACATTTTCTGACACTAAGATCAGTTTCCTTAAATACTCTTTACAATTAGTGACATAGGACTCCCTCCAAGAGTCATGACTAAATCCTTACAGTTATGTGCTTTGCTCTTTAAAATGGAACACATGCATGCTCAGGGCTTGGCTTTGTAATCTTAATCAAACCTGTCCTACTATTATGAATTGGGGTTACAGAACTCCAAGCCTCTGTCCTTTTTATCCTCATGCTGCAACCCCTGGATTAAGTCTCAGTTGTCCAATATAGTATACTGTCCCTATAGAATATTCCTAAATGTTTGCTTCCTATTCACCCTACCTGATCTCAGTGTCAAAAGAGTCCTTAGTGATCATTAAGTATACTGAGGCTAAGGGAACTAGACTAAGAAGAAATGTTGTAAGTGTCTCAATCAGGACAGGTATCCAGTCTCATTGTCAAGGAACATGGATAGCACAATGACAAAAATATGAGGAGATATGAAGTAATAATATCTTTGCTCAGTCAAAGAACTATAGTTTTTGAACTATATTAATTGATGTATTCAAATAATCATTACAATACATAAAAGCCAGGAAATACTTCAGTAGAAAATTTGTAGGAAGTTATGCAGAGTACAGTTATTGACATTCATTATCATTGATTAGGGAATCTTAGTCATGAAGACTAAGTTATTGTTAGCAATTATCCTGGCTTTTGATACCATTCTTAGTTGTTATATTCCTCAAAAAGACTTAATGCCACAAAATTTTTGTTCAGTTCATAAACTCTGGTAGTGCGAATGACCAGATAACAGCTCTGTCCTAATAGCACATTGATCCTTCTTTCCACACAGTTCAAACTCTCCATGCCTCCTGAGTCACTAATCTTGAATGATTTACAACAGCATCTGTAACATATTTCACACATTCCTTTCAATGAGCCATCTACAAATTCTCTTCTCTTCCCCAACACTGGTTCCTTATTGTTCCATTCATACTTATTTGATGATTAATTGAAGCCTTCCATTTTTAGTAATTAAAATAACTTCACTGTTTATGCCTACTTTAAAGAACCCTTTAAATGTATTAATGAAAGCAAGTGTACAAATATGTGCTTTTGTAAGAAGCATAACCTATCTCCCACTGCCTGCAGGATAGTAGCAGGAAGAAGGCAATAACATGGGCTACTTGGCACAGTGCTTCAGGGATAATAGCTAGATGTCTACACATCTGCTTCTTTTCACTGACTGCAGTAGCTACTGCTGTTTTCTGACTCTGGTTTCTCTCAGCACAGCTCAGTCTTCAGATGTAATCAGAGATGAGCTGTGCAGAGCAATCAATTTGTCTTCAAGTTCAAACTTAAAAATGAGCATTCTCCAACCTCCCTTTTCTCCTTCACACCGAAAGGTCACCTTAGGAAATCACCTAAAGAATAAAAAGAAATTGGGAATGCTCTTGTGTCAGCAGTGTTCACTAATCCAGGTCATTCCCCAATGTTGCAATAGAGTTGCTCATTGAAAATAACCCTATATGGCAAAGATAATTTTTATCCTTTTCTATCATAACCTGAATTCTAACTTCAAAATTGTTACATAATGTATAATGTCAACTAGAACTCATAACAGTTTCAGAACAATTGTTTTGAAAGAAACTCCAATGTAAACTAGTAAGTGTGTAATGACGTTCACAAAATGCACACATATGAATAGATTGAGGTACACCTCTGAAGCATGTCAAGTCCTTCTATGAGGATTTAATTCTCAATAATTCAGTAACTTACCTACCATGCCATACTTTATCTATGATTCTGTTCCCCTGTACCCTACAGAGTCTGAGACCATTCCACTTCCACAGACACTCACTGAACTGCAAAATATAGAAAGGAAGTATTTGAAGTACTGACTCTCAGTCATTTTCTAAAGGCATGACCTATGTACCTCAAACTCCAAGAAAAAAGACAGGATTAAACATGCACCAAACCTGAAGAAAACATAACTTCAATTTAAAGACCTCTCCTCTGGTTTTCAAGAAAGTATAAGTACAAGACAATTCATAGAGTCTGACTTTTAGCAAGAGTGACATGGTTCCTCTGTCACCACTTAGACTCTAATCCCTCAAGGCAAAATATTTCATGTTTGTCTGCTGTTTAATGAGTCTTCCCTCCTTAGCTCCTCATTGGCTATGCAAACATACACAGATGTGCCACTCACCACCAAATGTGAACTCCAAAAGACAGATCTTACCTTGCTTTTCTTGCACCAATCCATTTGTAAGTTATCGAATAGATAACTGGGAAATAGTTGATGTCAGATAACGCTTTATTTGATTACCTCATGAGTTATTTAAATTATTTTCCTTTCCTCATGCACACTATATTTGATTCCATTTGAACTTGATTGATTTGATGTGATCCACAAAACTTTTCCTAGAATATACATTTCCAAACAGAGGAGAAATGTGAACAGGTTGAGACAAAGTCCACACCCATGGCTTTCACCCTTCAGCTTAGCTCTAAAAAAGGTGGAAGCATTGACACCTGATACCAACCCTTGACGGGAATCAGGGAGTTATAAATGAGATAATTATTATTCACAATGTCTTATTAACAAGTGCCTTCAAACCATATCATTACCATTAATTCTACAACTAGAACTTATCCTGTCGGACACACCAAGTGACGTCCTCTAGGAGAAAGCAACTCCACGTGTACTCCTGATATGCTCATGACATAAGAGGAACACTCAACTTCCACAATCTAATATGAAAATTTGTAGTTATTTACCTACATCTGGAGCACATACATAGGAACCTCAGTTTTCTGAACGCATACTTCCAAGTGTCTGCTGTCCATGACAATGAAAATGCTGATGTTCTTTCTGGTATAGTGAGTTTATGGAGTTATCAAAGGAAATGTATATTACAGGCTGGATCTTCAGGATCAAAAAACTTCTCTTCAGGTACAAAGTCCACCAAGGGGCAACTGATATTAAATGAACACCTTACTGCTGATCACCAAATCAGTGTTTTGAAGTCCTTTAAATTAATGTTGGGTGTAAACATTACAGATGTTCATTTGAATTTAGCTCACCTCCACCTAAACTGTTTTGCCTCTGGTGAACATTTCTAGTCACCTAAGCATCACAACATGCTTCTCAGATCTTTAGTCTTAGCTTGTACCATACAATTGGATATTTTTAAAGTATATGTATTTGCTTCTATTTTACATGCAATAAATATTTTCTCTGTATCTATACAAATGCACTATATGTGGGCAGTGCCTGCCTGTGAAGGCTACAAGAGTATGTCAGACCCTCTGGAACTGGAATTACAGGTAGTTAACTGTCAGCTCCCTGACATGGATACCTGGATATGAACCCTGGTCCTTTCCAAGAAGAGCAAATGCTTTTCACCACAGAGCCATCTCTCCAGTCTCAAGACAAGCATGTGATACAGTTTCAAAAATCCAAATGGCAGTTAGTATTGTTCAATTGTACAATTTGCTATAACTTCGGGGTGGTTTGATATTTAATAGGCGTGAGTAGCAGGGTTTCAAATAAACCAGAAGTAGATTGATTTTCAGATGGAATTGTAAACCTATATTGGGCCCACACCTCTGGGGACTATGGACTATTTCAGTCTTGAATGTTAACTGAGAGGGCAAAAATAAAACAAAGCCAAAAAATTGCAACCTCCACCTACAAAATACTCCAAATCAAGCGGAATCAGGAGACTCTTGGTCTTTTATTATCTTCATTGCCAAATGAACTAAAGTCCTGGCAAAGTATGAAGATTCCATTTGGTGGTTAACAATAGAGATGTAGTCAAGCCCATTTCTTTTTCAATGCATTCTTCACTCCTGGAGAGACTCATTGTTGCCCAACTTGTCAATAGAAATGTTTGCTCAATGTACTGATGGCTAACATTGGCTTTGCTTATTTAGTTTGTGAGACAGTGTGTCACTGTCTTGGCTGGTCTGAAATTTGCTATGTAAACAGTGCTGGCCTAAATATCACAGAGATCTGTGCCTCTGATATTAAATGTATGCACTACTAAGTCTGGCTAAGAATCATTATGACATGAATGGTCAGAATAGGATAGAATTCTACCTTACTTCCTGCTACTTATACAGCCTCAGACCACAGCAGACATATTTTAGACACTTTCCTCTTAGAGTGACAGGAAATGTAGGTGGCAGAGGAGCATCACAAATACAGTAGAAGACACATATGCAAAAAATATCATGCCAGCATCTTCTGTAGGAATGCTCAAAGGAAGTTTGTTCTCCTAAGAAGAGTGTGATGCAAGCCCAGCATGATCAGGCCAATGTAGCATTGTTTATGATTTCCCAAAACAGTTCATTTGTAGGGAGTGGAGGAAGCTATAAACTGGTGACGTTCTTAGTAATTGTGTATTGTTCACTTGGAACAACCTAATTAATGACTCCAAGTTCTCAGAACTGTATGGGCCATGCAGAAAGGTTGCAAAGTTCTCTTCAGGAATTCACATGTGAGTATTTATGAATGATTGGTCAATTTGTGCAAACACTAACAAATGCAGCTTACTCCTTTTTAATGTTTCTATCCTGAGGTTATTCACCTACAGAGAAGTCCTACCAAGACTTATAGCCACATAGCTAAGAGCTAGTCCTGATTGCTCCCTACCTATACACACTATGATATGCCTAATTAACAAACTGAAGTTCTGGATTGTGGCTTTAGCAGTAGAAGAGCTCACTTGACATTATTGTACATGTGTCTGTATGTCTGATCTTATTTCTTCCCCTTGCTGTTCCTCCTCAGAATTCCAGGACCCCAGCCACTTGAGGTGTAGCATACATATTTTATTTTTGCTATGTGTGGAAAAATCCTTATAGAGTTTCTTGTAACAACCTCAGCCTCCCATGAGGTCAACATCACTAACAGTGAAAAGAAACATTATAGACTGAGATATTTAATCTGTACATGACTATCAGATACTAATGCCTATACTTAACAGTATAAATCTCACTATTTCTCATGGACCAAACTCTGTCAGGCTTAAGCGTTGGTACTCTGTGTGAAATTTGTTACATATCTTAGGAATAAATGCATCATAAGTATAAAAATGCTGGAGGAAAATTAGCATCTTCAACATATGGTGCTTGGAAAGCAGGATATATCCACATGTAGATGAGTGAAACTACAACCACATCTGTCACCTTGCAGAAAACTAACTCTGAATGGATCACAGACCTAAATGCTGAAAGCTGAAACCCTGTAACCTCTGGAAGATTTCATAAGAAGTGCTTCATGGGATGCAGGTGTAGGAAAGGCCTTTCTGAATCAGAGATCATTTCTCCCAAACTAAGGTCAACAACTAAAAAGCTTCTGCACAGCTACAGAAACAGTCAACCAGGTGAGGAAGAAGCCCACAGGTTTGGAGAGAATCCTTGTCAGCTATATACATCTGACAGAGGATTAATATCCAGAATATATATAGAACTCAAAAGCAAAGAGTACAAAAACAATATTTGTGTTATCTGAACCAGAATTCTCAAAGGAAGAAAAAAATAGCTACAAAACTTCGGAAAAAAAAATTTTCATCACTCCTAGCAATGAAGGAAATGAAACACAAAACAATTTTGGGATCTTATCTTATTCCGGTCAGAATTACAAAAAGCAAACAACAATAGATGCTGGAGGAGATGTGGAAATTAATGTTGAGAATTCTATAAAGGATAAAAATAAATCTTCCATATGACACAGCATTACCACTCCTTGTGATATGTCCAAAAGACTAGACATTCTATTCCACAGATACTTGCTCAGCCCTATTGACAATAGCTAGGAGATGGAAACAGTCTAAATATCTTCAAACCAATAAACAGATAGTGAAAATGTGGTACATTACACTATGATACTATCCAGCTTTAAAGAAAGACAAAACCATATACATTGCAGGTAAATGGATAGAACTAGGAATGATCATGTTCAATGAGATAATCCAGATGGATAGAAAAAATATATCATGTTGTGTCTCACCTGAGTCACCTAGCTCCAAATCTTCAGATGTAAATATATATGTAGCCTGGAATAACTGCTAAAACAAATGAGGAAAGCAAAATAGTGCCATTTGAGCATAGTGAGAGGAGCAATAAAGAGAGTATTAGCAGGGTCCAAGTAGTATACAGAGAATGCCCCTGGCATTCCCCTGTACTGGGGCATATAAAATTTGCAATACCAAGGAGCCTCTCTTCCCAGATGGCGGATACAAAGGAAATGAGGTTAGATAAACCTCAAGATCTCCTTTCCTAGGAACTAACCAACCACCTCTCCCAACGCTAATGCAGAAGTATCATCTTGTAGGTATACAGATGATGCTTAACAGAGAACCTTTCCTATAATCTTTCCTCAAGTGTCAGAAGGCTGGTAAAGTGGAGGAGCCAAAGGTTTACATCAAGGCTCATGTGCATATTCTTGATTTCTGTTCCGTGGCTTCTCCTTGTATTGAGAGAGCAGGTGAGGTGAAAAGACCTTTACAGGTAACACTTCCCCTTGTTGATGTGCCTAACAGAAAGTTTTTCATACCTCCTTCCAGTCCTTAGCCATCAGGGTTCTCTAAGAAGGGGGGCAAAGGCAATGTTTCTTCATATATTTTTGTAATGCCTTCAAATATTTCTTCTATGTGAATACTCCATACCTGCAGTTATAGCACAAGGAGTATAAATAATCTTCCTGCTTTGTTTCTTTTTGTTCTCTAGTTGTGTCATTGACATCTTGAAGAGTATGAAATCAGGCCTTAAAATTCTATGAGAACTCAAGGTTTTCTTGGAAACTTTGACATATGGGCTAAAGATTAAGAACAGAGGGAATGTGCCTGTCTATTCTGTTGTGAAAAGGCTATTATAGACATATTTATGGTACTTAATTTTTTAAAAATTTGTACATAAATGTAAAGCTATATAGATGTAATTACTAATACTTAGGATTTAGTAGTCCTTTCCCTTTTTGGCTCTTGTTTACAAAACATGTTTTCATAATCAAGGTAATTTAACGAACTTCTGCCATAACATAAGCTTTCTTACTCTTAGGATCTGTAAAGCTATGTTTAGGGGTGGATAAAATAAATCTGTAAAATTCTAAACAGAGAAGTTTTGTTAAATTGCAACAACAAAAGTTAATAATTCAAAGTACATCTTAGTATGCTACAACATACCATGCATATAATATAGACTCGAGTCTTCTTTTTTTTCTTATTTTATTTATTTTTTTATTAGATATTTTCTTACATACATTTTAAATGCTATCCCAAAAGTTACCTATACCCTCCCTCCGCCCTCCTCTCCTACCCACCTACTCCTGCTTATTGGCCCTGGCAATCCCCTGTACTGGGGCATATAAAGTTTGCAATACCAAGGGGCCTCTCTTTCCAGTATGGCCAACTAGACCATCTTCTGCTACATATGCAGCTAGAGATAGGAGCTCTGGGGGTACTGGTTAGTTCATATTGTTGTTCCACCTATAGGGTTGCAGACCCCCAGCTCCTTGGGTGCTTTCTCTAGCTCCTCCATTGGGGGCCCTGCGTTCCATCTTATAGATGACTGTGAACATCCACTTCTGTATTTGCCAGGCACTGGCATAGCATCATACGAGACAGCTATAACAGGGTTACTTCAGCAAAATCTTTCTGGCATATGCAATAATGTCTGGGTTTGGTGGCTGATTATGGGGTGGATCCCTGGGTAGATTCAAGTCTTCTTTAGGGAACTAAAATAAAAATTTAAAAAAAAACAGTAAATAGGTATGGACATGTTTATTCTGAGGAAAATAGATAAGGGTATATTTTTATATAATTAAATAAGGTTTTTTTTTTCCTAAAAATAAAAAATTACAGGTGAGGACAAAAACCATGAAAGCTTACAGTCAAAAAGAAAAGAAAAAACAAAAAAGGAAAAAAAAACAACAAAAAGAAAACTAAATAAGTTATACAAGTCTTGTGTGGAGAAGAGAACTTAAGGATGATATATATTTTAAGATTAGAGTTTATATATTCCTAAGATTATAATGCCTATTTATTCATGATAACACAAACTGACTTATTCTATGTCTAATCAAGGTAATTGCTTATGTCTTTGCTGACTGTTAAATTTCAATCATTTGGAAAAAACTGAGTCATAATAAAACTATGGTAAAGATTAGCTGCATCCCTTTTTATTCTCACAAATATCTTCCTTCAAAAGTCAATTTTTCCTGTGTAATCATATTATTTTATACTTATATAATTATGTTTATATTTATATTTTATAATTATATTATCAAATAAACTACTTAATATAAAAGAACCATTAAATTAATTTGTATCTTGTAAAGATATACTACAAAAAGTTCAAAAAATAAATATTCCATTTTTTGCATGCACTGTTTTTGTGGTTTAATGTTTACTTTGGAACTTCTACTCAGAATTGTAGTCTTCAGTGCTCAAAATCATGACAGGGATAAAATACCCTAATTTATAAAATTATAATTTTATAAAAATGCTAATTTATAATAAACTGTTAAGTAATAATACAAGTCAATGATCAGTTACCTTATAAATTATTAAATATCTCTAATATGCCATAAATTATGTTTTACTCATGTAAGATACAAATTTATTCATTTACAAAGACAAGATTTTCTATCTCCTACTGTACAGACTTCTGTATATGTTATCAAAATTTAGCCTAAAGGAAACTGTTCTTAAGATCTGTTCTTTAAGTAGCTCACAAAGTTCCTTTCCTCATAAAAGAAGCTTTTGTGAGATATAAGCAACTATTCCATTTTGAATACAGGCCCCTGTACATTCCAAGTTTTCACCTAGTTTTGGAATGCAGGTCCCTGCAAGTACCAACCCCTGAGATCTCTGGTACCAGAAAGAAAAACAAACAAACAAACAAAACACAGACAAAACCTAAGCAGGAGATCAGGGCCATCGCCCATAGCAACACCCAATCAGGAGAAACTTTCTTTTAATGAGGGGACCAAATGGCCTTACTGATAAGTGATTTAACAGTCATAAGTGCTGCCCTCTGTGACCCCCTTTGGAACTGTCTCCTCTTACCCTTGCCCTTGCCAGAAAAACAAGTTGGAAATACTAGACAATCAGGAGCCGGCTTATGTGGAAATTTTTTGAATGTGTGGTGTGCCCTATAAAAGCTTTATATTCCCTGAGTTCTCAGCTCTCATTTTGGATATACTGCAATAGAGACAGTGAGAGTTCCTGCCCGATCCTATAATAATTGTAATAAAAGGCCCTTCTGTGATTTGCTTTGGAATAAGCTCCATGGTAGATTTTGGGGTGTCCACAGTCTAGGCATAACACTCTCTATTTTACTGATAGTACCAGTTGTGAATGGACAATCTAAACTGAACCATGCATGAAGATGATAAAAACATCCTTTTCATCAACACAACAAAATGATATGTGTGCTGTGTAAATATTACTAATGGATGTTTCTACTCCATTTCAATCCATAACTGATTTCCAATATGTTACTATTCCATTCCCCGGTTTTAGAATGTTACCATTATGTAAAACAATAATAACCCTATCTCTGATTTTTTCCCAGGCTAAACTGTTAAGACAAGAAATCCTTCCTATATAGAACAGTCATATTAGAGCTCATTCTGAGCTTCCTACTTCCCTAGTACAGGAGAATTATCAAGTACAAAAGTTGGTGTTCTTACAGCTACCATAGATGCTCAATATTGGCATGCAGTTACTCATGCTCAAGTCTCCTTCTACAGAAATGCTTTTGTTTGTTTAGATCCTAAACTCTACATATTACCAATTCTTCTCACTCTTCTGCTGCCAAGCTGTGACCCTGAGGAGGACGGAATGACATGATTCTTGCTGCTGGGACAGGGTGCCTGCGAGGTGTAAGCCTCCAAGAGTGACAATGGCTGCCATGGGCATAAAGTTTGTTTGTTTAATAGCATATATAGTTTTAACTTCCTCAGAGGAAAGCTCTCCCAGTTAATATTAATGACTCCATGAGAATTAGAAAGGACAGGAGTTGAGGATGTGACTACGTCTCCATTCGTTCAAAATACATGTAATTTCTTAACTATGCAAAATATAAAGATGTAATATGAGTTATGAGGGGTGTCATAAATCTAAGGGATCAAAGGCAGCTATACTAGGAGTCAGCTTGTCAGAAAGATACAAAGCAGGCAGATTTCTGAGTTCAAGGTCAGCCTAGGACAGAGAGAGGTTAGGCCCAAGTGTGGTAGGAATGGTAATTTCAGGGCAGGGTTCCATCCAATTGTTTGACTTCTGTGCTTAAGAGAGGCAGATAGATCTCTGAATTCTTTTGGAATATTAAGAAAAAATGTGTGCTTGCAGTTTCTTAGGTCTTGCAAGCTTTATATGCCTCAGTACAGGGGAACGCCAGGGCCAAGAAGTGGTTGTGGGAGGAAAGTGGCAGGGAGGGTTTGGTGAACTTTTGGGGTAGCATTGGAAATGTAAATGAAGAAAATACCTAATTAAAAAAAAGAATCAAAGGGGAAGAAAGTGGGGAAAAAAGATGAGTTAATTATAACTAGTGCTCCAGTTTTGTCTGAATCAAAGTGTTTGGTCATGAATTCATTATCCTCTTAACATACCCACCTAAGGGAAGGCAGAGTAATAAGAGGGACGTTTTACAAGAAGTGAGGAAGACACAGCACACTCTGGAGTCAGCAATCTTGTGCTTTGGATTAAATAAACTAAATTCATTTAGTCTGTCATCTAGTGTCTTACATGAGCCCCACACTCACTTCTTTGACTTGGGTAAATTTTCTAGGTCATCAAGAGTCTTCTCCAGTTTGAAATGATTCTCTACACCACCTCAGCAAAAATCTCAGGCTCTTTCTACTTATGACAAACATACTTTAAAAACTAGTCATTAAATGTGCTAAGGACCTGGAGTGGCCAAGTATCATATTCATGAATATCCAATCCCTTG
This sequence comes from Mus musculus, assembly GCF_000001635.26. Lineage (NCBI taxonomy): Eukaryota > Metazoa > Chordata > Mammalia > Rodentia > Muridae > Mus > Mus musculus. Next base: position 92,297,505 of record NC_000069.6, on the reverse strand, counting down.
CTTCCTACAACACAGACCTTTGTGAACTATAAACTATATTTATATCATAAGCAGGCCAGCCATCCCATTTGAATATAATTCTGCATGTTGTATTACACAAAAAAACACTACATTTTAATAGTACATATCATGGTTATTTCCCCCAAATTAAAGATGAAGAAACAGAAGTATGAGATGCTCAATTAAGAAGCCAATGCTCCCCCATCTTGATAGATTAGTAAGTAGCTGAGGCTTGAACTCAGCAGGTGCCTCTGTAGATGATCTTACAATATTATCTATCATTCAAGACAATATCTGAAATGGTCAAGTGTTTTAAAGTTATTAAATAAAAAGATAACCTAATCTATACCCCAGTATAGGGGAATGCCAGGGCCAGGAATGGGAGTGGGTGGGTTTTGGAGCAAGGGGACAGGGGAGGGAATAGGGGATTTTTGGAGGGGAAACTAGAAAAGAGGATAACATTTAAAATTTAAATAAAGAAAATATCTAACCAAAAGAAAAAAAGAATTATTATAAAAATAAATAAATAAATAAATAAATAAATAAATAAATAAATAAATAACCTAAGAAACTGGCAAAGAAATGCCGAATAAATGCAAGGGGAGACCCTAAATTGGTTCTTGAAATAGAAAGAAGATATTAGAAAAATGTGATTGTATCTGAATAAAGTCTCTAGTTTAATTAAAATTAATGCAGTTTTTATGTAAACGTATTGGCTTTTGACATAGGTACCACAGTTATATAAAATGTAAGCAACTAGGAAAGCCAAGCCTTCATTTGCGAAGGCTAATAGAAAATTCAGGAAAAAAATGTAAATACGAAAAAGTAAGAACAAAATAGCTCAACAATTGTAGTATGAAAAATCATAAATCTAAAATAAAGTCAAAATAAATATTGCTTTTCATCCTTAGAGCTAATAAATGAACTTGGGTCCTCTGTGAGCAATATGTGTTCTTAACCACTGAGCCGTATCTCCAGCCTCAAGAATCATAAATTTTAGAATAGGTCTGAAATTATTTTATGGAGTCATATAGCATGAATGTTTAAGAATTAATGATACTCTTTGATACAGTTTCTCCTGATTGGGTGTTACTATGGGTGATGGTCCTGATCTCCTGCTTAGCCTTTGTCTGTGTTTCATTTCTTTTTTTTTTTTTTTTTTCTTTCTGGTACTAGAGAGCTCAGGGGTTGGTACTTGCAGAGACCTGCATTCCAGAACTAGGTGAAAACATGGAATGTACAGGGAATGCATTCAAAATGGAATAGTTGCTTATATCTCACAAGAGCTTCTTTTATGGGGAAGGGAACTATATGAGCTACTTAAAGAACAGATTTTAAGAGCAGTTTCCTTTAGGCTAAATTTTGATAACTTATACAGAAGTGTGTACAACAGGAGATAGTTCTGCCCAGTGTGAGCAGAACCGACTGAGAATTTCCCAACCAAAATGCAAATCAGTGCATGACGAGCTGGACTGGGACCCTACAAATGCGAAATGCCCTCTTTCTGGACTTCATCACTACTGAGTGTAGTGACTCAGTGGGTGTTCCCCCATTTCAGTGTCAGTAAGATCTCACTGGTTTACTAAGTTCTTCTGTTGTTGTTGTCGAAGTCAATATTTCTTTTTGTTTTGTTATAATTCTCTTGTGTCCTAACTCATGCATTCTATTTGTTCTGTATCAGGTTATTCATATTCATTGATGCGCTGGCCCATTTATATTCCTGTTTTGTAGGTATAATTTGTCTACAGGATGAAATGAAATATTAAAGGGATTTTAGCTGTGATTTTGACTTCTTCTTTAACAACCAAGTGTGAAGGTCAGGTCATATCTTCTGCCTATTATGTACTATGCTTTTTGTGAATTATGGGAAATAGTATACGCCCTTCATAGAGGAGGCTAATGGCCTTGGTTGTTATCTTGACACTCTTCATGGCTGCATGTCAAATGACATATTTGGAGTATATATTTAGACTCACCTTTGAAGACTGTTTATCATGACAATAGAGGAACTAATATTGCACCTGCCCTAACAATATTCTTAAGTGGTTAGTATGAAGACACACAGTCATTCACAGTTCATTTCTGTGAAGAGCTGTTGAGATCACCTGTGTAACACAATAACATTCATTTTTTTTCCTTCCTTGAGCTTCCAAAAGATCCAGTACACTGAATCCCTCACATGTAACTGGCACATGCACGTGCATGGACACACACACACACACACACACACACACACACACACACACACACACATCTGTGCTCACAAAGACACACAGGAGTTGAGAGAGTGAGGGAGGGCAGGGGCAGAGACAGACAGACAGTCAGACACAGAGACACATACACAGAAAGACCCTCAGTCTTACATTTTAGTCTCCAGGTAGCTACATATACAATTTTCTAATTTTAAAGACTTTACTAAAAATCATTTTCATCTTAAAACTGACAGTATGAATTAAAATCTTATTGTTTTTCTAAGTTTTGATTGATGTATTCTATACTATTTAAGGCCATTTTGGATGACACAAATTTTTTAATCAATATCATAATTATATTGTTTTTAAAGACATTATTGAAAAAACTGAATTTTTATTTAATACCATCAAAATATTCAATTAGTAATTAAATATATTTCAGCATTATAACAATTTTATTTTCTAGTGTATTTTTAAATGGATAGAAATTATACACAACAATTTTCTACAAGTTGCTTCTGGTTTCTAGTTTCTTTCCTAAATACTCTCCTTGTCAAAGTCCATCAACAGATGACTTCGTTATAAAACATATAAATAGGTAGCCCTATGGTTGAATTAGGGAAAGACAGAAAGAAGCTGAGGAGAAGGGCAACCCTGTAGGAAGACCAGTAGTCTCAATTACCCTGGACCCCTGAGATCTAACAAACACTGGGCCACAAAACAGGCAGCATACACCAGCCGATATGGCCCCCAACACATACACAGCAGAGGACTGCCAGGTCTGTGTTCAATGAGAAATGATGTACCTAACCCTCAAGAGACTGGAGGCCCCAGGGAGTATAGAGGTCACAGGGTTGGAGGATAGGGGGTAGGGATGGGCATATCCTCATGGAAACAGACTGTAGGGAGGATGCATGGGATGTGGAACAGTTGGAGGGTGGACTGGGCAGGGGATAAACTCTGGAGTGTAAAAAAATAAATAATTACAAACACAAAAGCTAAATTGTAATATAAATTATTATCTATGCCTTCTGTCATGGTTTGAGATGTGAATACTCAGCTATTACTTCAGTGGTCTATCACCTGCTATCTCTGCTCTACAATCATGAATTCAAACAATCTGGAAGCATAAGCCTCAAATAAATTCTTTCCCCTTTAAATAAATAAATAAATAAATAAATAAATAAATAAATAAATAAATAGAATATATCTCTTAATATTATATGGCATGTGAAAAAAACTAATATGTAATAACTGTAGACAAAAATGGTATATTATTGAATTTAGCTAGGAAGAGGAAATCAAATAGTACTTGATTTCAATTATATTTCATCTTAGGAAGTTGATCTCACAAAGGTTTATACAATGATGTTGGTTTCCATGGGAACATTATGGGTGAGAGAAGGATGTGGAAAAGTTTCTGAACTAAGCTTCAATCAATTCAAGCATGAGTTCAATGAAGTATTCTATATTTTAAAATATCTACCCAATATAATTTTGTTTTCACCATAAAAGATGATAAATGTTCCAGGTATGAAATGTTAATCTGAATCATGGTACCCCTCATTATATATACTATATTGAAATACATTAAAATGTAAAAGAAATCTCCAATTAAAAGTAATTTGATACTATAAGAGACACTTATCACAATGACATACACAGATAGAAGTTGCAAAAACTCATGGGAGATTGAGCAATTTTCTTTTAAATGATTATAAAGTCAAACAATATATAAAACTAAAAGTTCTTAGTATTGAAACTATCAGAACACAGGATTTAAAGCAAAGGCAATTATAACGTATTTATAGGTATGGATGCCTACAACATCCAATAAGGGATTAATATAAAAAATTACCAAAGAACTCAGGGATAGAAAGACAGACGCACACATATACAGAGGGAGAGGGAGGGGGAGGGAGGGATGGAAGGTGGGATATACATATATATATATATATATATATATATATATATATATATATATATATATATATATGTATATATTTGGACAAATGTTCCAGTAGTTAAAAACACTTAACTTCTCTTAAGGGACTGAAGATAACCACCCAACATGCACATCTACCAAATCACATCTGCCTATACCTCCATCCCCAGAGCATCTGATACCCTCTTCTGAGACCTCAAACATTGCCTAAACCACACACAGACACATATAGAGACACATAATTAATGGAATAAAGTGGAGGTGACGCCAGTGAGAGAAGTAGTACAGAGGACAATACAGAAAGAGAAGATAAGACAAGGGACAAATAATATTAAAGTGGTTTGTTAAAGCCCCAAAAAATCACATTATTTTGTATTTATATAAAATTTATTAAATTTGATTTATCATACAATAAGGACATAGGACTCACATGATCCAGCTGGTGTGCCACTGAACATCTCTTCCTTGAAGTCTACATTTCATGGTTCTAGAAAATATTATATATCCTGCCAAGTCCCATATACCTGGACCACCTAGGAACACAAAAGTCACAAGCATGGAAATACATGCATAAATATATCCTAAGTGGAATTCATATGTGGAGGACAATCAATAACAGTCTAATTTGATGAAGTTCCCACTCAGGAGAAATGGATACATAGCTGATTCTAAAACTTAGCCAGTACCTGTGGCTTATGGGGTAATTTTTCTAAGGAAAACAGATTGTGGAAAGCTCAGGCCCAGTGGATATATACACACCCCAACTTCTGCATCTGTAACTCAGAAAACATTTTTGGCAAGAACCAGAATATTGGAGAGGGGGTCTAAAACTGTCTCTCGTGGAAATGGATGCATACACAAGCCCTGAACAACAGCAGTATCAAAGACAACAAAGAAACAAAAATCACACAGGGTTCTACCTTTAGACAAAGAAGTATAGGAAAGTAATGACTCTAGCAAAATGGCATTGGTCCCTTTTTTGGATGAACATGGTCAGCCTTAAAACTAGTGGACTCAGGAATTTGTATTTATATATTTTTACGCACATGTGTGCAACACAAAATAACAGCAAGAAAAGGAGGTTAGCAACATAAGTGTTGGGGACACGTGGGAAGTGATCAGGGGAACCTAGTCAGAAGAGACTGGAAGGAATAAAGATGGGGCTAAAGTTATGTAAGGTTTTATTTTTTTCAATCAAAAGCTTAATTTAAATTTTAAAATATAATTTAAAATTAAAATTAAAGCAAAGAATTGGCAGCATAAATTGGGCAACCTTAATTTGTAAAATGAGCATCTCATTATGTAAAATTTAATAAACCACTGAAAGACATGATGGAGTATAGCAAGGGAACGAGTTATAACAACAGGCTAGTTTACTTAAGAAATGTTTTTAAAGATGTTTTAAAATTTATTTTTAATTATGTGTATGGGTAGCTTTGTTTTTTTGTTTTTTGTTATTGTTTCAGTTTGTTTGCTTTTCTGAGAGCAGTTCATCTGTAATTTTTCTATTAATTAATATATTTATTCACTTTGTATCCATATTACTGCTTCCCCTCCTGGCAGTACACCGCTGATAATCTGTCCCCTTTAGCCCTTTCCTCTGAGAGAATAGAGGCCACTTGTGTCTCCTTCCACCCTGGCACATCAAGTTTCTGCAACGATAGATATAGCACAAACCTTTAATGCCATCACTTGAGCAGAGACAGGTGGATCCCTAAGTTTAAGGCCAGCCTCATCTACAGAACAAGTTCAAGAACAGCTAGTACTAGAAAGAAAATACACAAATTCTGTCTCAAAAAAAAAAACCCTAAATAAATAAATACTGAACAAATAATAAATAAATCAAACAACCCAAACGAAAAATTAGCTACAAACATGAACCAATATTTTCCAAAAGAAAAAGTATTAATGTCTGACAAGCATTATTATTTTTTTTTAAGGAAAACACTTTGGAGTCTGGGTCCTTTTTTCGTTTTTGTTTATTAGGCCATGAATTCATATGGAATGGGCTCCAACAGCTCAGGCTCTTTTCTGTTGGTCCTCACAAAGTGTGCTTCTATAGGTGGTGCAGGCTGGCACATCAACTGTACCCAGGTGCCCTTCTCTTTGGCTTCTCTTTCTTCTGGTCGTTCTCCTTCACCCACTTCAAGAAGCTGTTTCTGCTATTTGAGAGCTTGATGTGCTCAATCCACACATTGATCCTCTTGGCTAGAATCTTGCCCTTATTAACTTGCTTGTTTACAATGATGCCCACGGCCCACCGAGTGACAATGTAGACTCTTCTGTTTTGCCGTGGTTACACTTATGGGGCATTCCTTTTTGAATAGTACCCATTCCATTGATGTCTGCAATATCACCCTTCCTGAGTTCAGTTATGTCAAAAAGTTCTCTTCAGCTCAGTTCTGTCTCTTTTCTTTGTCGTCAGCACTTATACATCTTTCAGAATACATGATCATATAGTAAAAGGTTCATCACAAATTTACACATAAATTTAAATTATAAATTGAATAAGAAGTTTACAACAATTAATGTTTACATTGATATCCATTAGAATAATTATCCGGCTAAACATTTATCACCTGTCACAGCTCAAAAGGTTCATGGAGAGTTAAAAATCATAACTAAGTTATTAGTGAATTTTTTATAGATATCCCACTCGATATTTTATCTTTTGTCCTAGCACCTATAATATTTTTACAGCCTCTTGGAATCTGAGTAGTAGATGTCTGCTTACTCTCTAAGATGCAATTAATTGGTGACACATGGGAGACAGGCAGAATTTTCATTGAAGATTTTATATCAGAAAGGACCTAATAGCAGTCCCACTATAAAAGAGCTTAATGAATACTGATATAATCTTAAGAATTCTTATAGAATCATCATTAAGAATTAAGAAGTCATCTAATTGTCTATATAGCATCACTACATCTTTGTAGATCTGCAGAAATCTGCTAGTGATTGTCATATATGTTTAATGATAACAGGAAAAGCATGTGAGAACAGGCTTTATATGCTTTCTCGGGCAGTGTGACCCAAAATGGCCATCTTCCATTGCTTCTGCCTTGTGTGTTTCATGTCTCTCTGTGGCTTATCCTTCCCAAGGGGACACCTGTTCAAGTCTTTTTAAAAGAAGAGGTTTTGCCTAAATTTCTGCCTGAATCTCATCAGTGCCTGAAGCTCAGTTGGAGATTCCTTTGTCATGTAAAGTCAGGGATTCCTTGCCTTCAGAACTTTGATCAAGGTGTTTCTTTGGGAATCCCCAGTAACTTCTTAACTCTGCTATGTCTTCAGCTGCCATTAAACATGTTATTCTGTAAAGACTGGCTTCCAGAAGCTAAGAATGAGGAAGGTCGTAATGTACAGGATTTTGTGAGATGTCAGAATAGCAAGGATACCTATGGAAAAGGCAATTTGACCTCTCAAAAATGCTTTTCTCCCCATTTCTTCAATCAAACCTGTTTTTAAGGATTGCTATCATATCAAGAGATTTCATAAGAACCACAAAGCCCCCTTTCTTTAGTATCACAAAAGAAATGTATTAAATTAATAAAGAAAGAAGGCATTGGGGAAGAAAAGTGTAGTTTTAAAATAGCATTTGCTGAGTAGTTATGAGAAAGTGTCACAGGGGTATTGCTGATAATGATGGAGAGCTGCTTCTCCTAGTGCATGGACAATTACTGAACTCTATAGCATGTATGGGGTCTGACAGTAACTATACCATAGGTGACAATTCAAATGTATACTAAAGATGAAAGTTAGTAATTGATTGTAGATAAATAGGTGGCTGACTGATGATAGTGTATTACCTTATATTTAAAATGATAATATTTTAAGAAGTTAAGAAATTTGGTCTTCAAAACAATGAAATCTTTGTATGGTCAAGACATAACTTTGAAATTAGATTGAATTGGGGGAAGGGGGTGGTGGAGTAGGGGGTTTTCAAGGGGAAACCAGGCAGGGGGAAAATATTTGAAATATAAATAAATCAACTAACCAATGGAAAGGAAAAGTTTGTATTGGTCTTTGATGTGACTACATTTAGGAAACATTGAATTAAAATTTAAAATCTCTACCACAGGATAGAAAAAAGCCAAAATAGTAATACAATATTAGGCAGTTTTGCAAGAAAAAAAGTATTTATTAGACCATCACCAAAGGGGTCCTTTTTTATTTCAGGAAATGAAACAGCAGTGACCATTGCCCTGATCAGGTAACAGGCAGGCTGAGAAGGCTCCTCTGAAAGCACAGAGTAGATACCTGTTGTGCTTCCCCTGGTGTACAAAAACAAGAGAAAGGATCATTCTCAGTATAGCCAGGAAAGCAGCAGGAGATCAGCCTGAGAGCAATGCCTTTTCTGTGAGGAGCCATCATAAGCACATGGAGGATGAAGGGTGGAGAAGATTCTTCTGCATCCAGACAGGCTTTCAAAGGAGGATGGAAGTGTTGCTATGGAGTCGGTGAGGTGATGAGACAGATTTCTTTCACTTCCCCTGGTCCTGATGACTGGGAGGCCTTCACTTGTTGGGTGGTCACTTCTGCTGGCATGGTGGAAATTGCACAGGAGGGCATGTTGACTGCCATGGCTGAGGAGGGCATTGCTCATAGCACACTACAGGACGACAAGGCCCAGGCCACACTGAAGGAAGACAAGGCTCAAAGCACATGACAGGACGACAAGGCCCAGGCCACACTTGGGGAGGACAAGGCTCAGGGCACTTTGGGGGTGGGCACACAGGAGGAGGCCGGCACGGCTGATTGCACTGCTGCTGGTAGTAAGACATCGTACTTGAGTCTCAGAATCTGAAAGATATTACATGACAGTTTTGAAAACAGGTGATCCCTATGGAGAAACTACGCTTTTGGGACTGTAGAACCCTGTGTACCTATGTGTGCATACAAATTTCCCATACTATTTTAGGAGGTCCTGGATTGCCTCTTTTACTTACACATTTTTTTCGTCAGCTTCGGCAAACCTGTTTTGAAAATCTCATGCCATTTCCCCTAAGAATCTATTTCTGTTTCACACCATTGGAAAATACTATTTATGTGAACAGAATATCCTCATAACCTTGACATTCTTATAGACAGTACCCATCAAATGCTAGGATATTCCAGATGGAATGAGTGGACAACACAAACAGCTGTTGAAAGAATAGGTGGCACTTTTTGCAGATGATATGATAGTATATATAAGTGACCCTAAAAATTCCACCAGAGAACTCCTAAACCTGATAAACAGCTTCGGTGAAGTAGCTGGATATAAAATTAACTCAAAAAAGTCAATGGCCTTTCTCTACACAAAGAATAAACAGGCTGAGAAAGAAATTAGAGAAACAACATCCTTCTCAATAGTTACAAATAATATAAAATATCTTGGCATGACTCTAACAAAGGAAGTGAAAGATCTGTATGATTAAAACTTCAAGTCCCTGAAGAAAGAAATTAAAGAATATCTCAGAAGATGGAAAGATCTCCCATGCTCATGGATTGGCAGGATCAAGATTGTAAAATTGGCTATCTTGGCAAAAGCAATCTACAGATTCAATGCAATCCCCATCAAAATTCCAACTCAATTCTTCAACGAATTAGAAAGAGCAATCTGCAAATTCATCTGGAATAACAAAAAACCTAGGATAGCAAAAGCTCTTCTCAAGGATAAAAGTACCTCTGGTGGAATCACCATGCCTGACCTAAAGCTTTACTACAGAGCAATTATGATCAAAACTGCATGGTACTGGTATACTGACAGACAAGTAGACCAATGGAATAGAATTGAAGACCCAGAAATGAACCCACACACCTATGGTCACTTGATCTTCTACAAGGGAGCTAAAACAATCCAGTGGGAAAAAGACAGCATTTTCAACAAATGGTGCTGGCACAACTGGTTGTTATCATGTAGAAGAATGTGAATCGACCCATTCCTCTCTCCTTGTACTAAGGTCAAATCTAAGTAGATCAAGGAACTCCACATAAAACCAGAGACACTGAAACTTATAGAGGAGAAAGTGGGGATAAGCCTCGAAGATATGGGCACAGGGAAAAAATTCCTGAATAGAACAGCAATGGCTTGTGCTTTAAGATCGAGGATTGACAAATGGGACCTCATGAAACTGCAAAGCTTCTGAAAGGCAAAAGACACTGTCAATAAGACAAAAAGACCACCAACAGATTGGGAAAGGATCTTTACCTATCTTAAATCAGATAGGGGACTAATATCCAATATATATAAAGAACTCAAGAGGGTGGACTCCAGAAAATCAAATAGCCCCCTTAAAAGATGGGGCTCAGAGCTGAACAAAGAATTCTCACCCAAGGAATACCAAAAGGCTGAGAAACACCTGAATAAATGTTCAACATCCTTAATCATCAGAGAAATGCAAATTAAAACAACCCTGAGATTCCATCTCACACCAGTCAGAATGGCTAAGATCAAAAATTCAGGTGACAGCAGATGCTGCAAGGATGTGGAGAAAGAGGAACACTCCTCCATTGTTGGTGGGATTGCAAGCTTGTACAACCACTCTGGAATTCAGTCTGGCGGTTCCTCAGAAAATTGGACATAGTACTACTGGAGGATCCTGCAATACCTCTCCTGGGCATATACCCAGAAGATGTCCCAACCGGTAAGAAGGACACATGCTTCACTATGTTCATAGCAGCCTTATTTATAATAGCCAGAAGCTGGAAAGAACCCAGATGCCCCTCAACAGAGGAATGGATACAAAAAATGTGGTACATTTACACAATGGAGTACTACTCAGCTATTAAAAAGAATGAATTATTGAAATTCCTAGGCAAATGGTTGGACCTGGAGGGCATCATCCTGAGTGAGGTAACCCAATCACAAAAGAACTCAAATGAAATGTGCTCACTGATAAGTGGATATTAACACAGAAACTTAGTATAGCGAGATATAAGGTACAATATGTAAAACATATGAAACTGAAGAAGAACGAAGACCAAAGTGTGGACACTTTGCTCCTTCTTAGAATTGGAAACAATCACCCATGGAAGGAGTTACATAGACAAAGTTTGGAGCAGAGACAAAAGGATGGTCCATCTAGACACTGCCATATCCAGGGATCTATCCCATAATTAGCCTCCAAATGTTGACACCATTGCATACACTAGCAAGCCTTTGTTGCAAGGACGGTGATATAGCTGTCCCTTGTGAGACTAGGCCGGGGCCTAGCAAACACAGAAGTGGATGCTCACAGTCAACTATTGGATGGATCACAGGGCCCCCAATGGAGGAGCTAGAGAAAGTATCCAAGGAGCTAAAGAGATCTGCAAGCCTATCGGAGGAACAACATTATGAACTAATCAGTACCCCAGAGCTCTTGACTCTAGCTGCATATGTATCAAAAGATGACCTAGTTGGCCATCACTGGAAAGAGAGGCACATTGGTCAGGCAAACGTTATATGCCCCAGTACAGGGGAATGCCAGGGCCAAAAAATGGGAATGGGTGGGTAGGGGAGTGGGCAGGGGGGAGGGGGGGGCTTTTGGGATAGCATCGGAAATGTAATTGAAGAAAATACATAATAAAAAAAAAACGAAAAGAAAAAAAAGAAAGAATAGGTGGGATTCTCATCAGCTTGTGGCATAAGCCTTTGAAAGGGATTATCCATATCCATCAGGATATGATAAAAGGAAAGCACATATTTTGTTTTGTTTTCATCTCAAATCACAACTATCTCAATTATTTTGCTTTTCCCTGGATATCAAATTATAGCTCGAACAAAAGCAAAAGCATGCTTGCACTCCACATGATATCCTCCATTCCTAAAGTTGCGTCTTCTAAGTCATACTCATCCCTTGATCAATTTGGACCCAGTGAACTTACTGTGCTCATGAGAGTACTAAAAAGAGCAGACCCTCTCAAGAACTCAAGAAATCAGACTCACCAGGTTCTCCGGAGCAGACCAATGCTTGAGTACCAGGAATACTGCAGTCAAGCACTGAGACACTTTTTTATAGGATTGCCTGCCTCACCCCATGGGGAGTGGATTTCCCTGTAATGGGCTGGTACAGGTGTTGTGTCTGGCCAGCAGATCACAGAGCTGGGTTCTATTCTGGAAAGGCATTTTGGAAACCTGAAAGAGAATAAGGGCTGGGCTGCCTGTGATAAGAAAGAAACCAAGACAAGCTTCCTGTTCAAGGTTCAAATTTAATGTCAGCAAACATGCTTTGTAAAGAAAAGGGGAAGCCCTTCCCTTGCCAAGCAAGTTCCTTAGAAGTAGATAGTTCAGCCTTTTAGTGGGAACTCGTGAAGATTGCAGTTCAGTGTTAACTCCAGAAGATTCCTTGAAGAGAACTCATTCAGCCTCAGGCAGGTTGGGCCTCAGGCAGGTAGTGGCACATCAAAAAGAGCAACACAGCAGGTGGCTCTGCTCCAGGGGCAGCAGATGGTCACAGCCAGCCTTGCTAGGCTAGAAGGAGATAACTTAAGTGCACATTCATCCATAACTGGCCTGACAGGGACTCTACAAAATAGAAAATATCCCACCCTTGGCTATCATTACTAGGTTGAGTCTTATGACTCAGAGTCCTTTTCTTTCCTCTTGCTTCCAGTAACTGTGGTACTTGGAGCTTTTCCAACCGCTTGATACATCTCTTTCTTGACTGGGGACCATAAGCCTTTTTTCATGAGACCCTCTATTTGTCTTAAATTCAAGGTTATTTGTCCCTCTTTAGTTCATCCTTAGTTCGTTGCTAGAGTGTAAAGCCATTTACACTTTTTTTTTCAGATGTGGAGGGGTATTTTCCTCATATATTTATAAGTTTCTTAGAAAGAAGAGAAGCAAAAGATACCAAGTGCGCCCTCAGTAAGCCATGGAGTCAGGGTCTTCTATTTACTACAGATTTTTTTCCATAAACACAGAGAAATAATACCTGTGTGCTAACATCATTGGGCTACCTGTGACCCTACTCAGCATAGAGTTTCCCCCTTCATCTTTCTCTTCTTTGGATAATGTCACATTTGACCTACATTTTTTGCCTTTTAGAATCAATCATATTCCCTCTAAGAATGATGCTACTTTCCCTGGACAGATTGTGGTGGTAGAGTGGCATCCAGTCTCCTCAGTGCCTTTTTTTCTTTGCTTCCCTTCAATTATCATTCAATCAATGGAAATGGGGAAAAGTGAACAAATATCCTGAGAATTAATTAGAAATTTATTTAGCAGACCTCATTGGGTGTTCCCCAGTGGTACTCCCTAGGGAGAAGAACAAGAAACCATCACATATAAATAATAGAGAATAAAGTAGAAGGGTTGATCAGATCATTAAAAGTCTGAAATCACAGGCAGGGAGATATAAGGTTAGGTCAGAATCATACATTGGATTTCATTTATTAGCTTTCTATGTAGATTTAATAACTTCAACAGACAGTATTTCAAAACTCTTCCTGTAGACATTGTTTGTTCTTTCTTTTCTACAAGTTCTTTAACATGTTGACCCCTCTACCATCTTCTCCTACATATGCCAAATTTCCAAGAGAAGATGGCAAACTGTTCCCTCTTAAGACAGATGCTAGCAGTCATTGGTCACAGAAAATACTGTCAGTGCATTTACAGACTCTTCCCATCCCTGTCCCTTTACCATTTCATTCAATCAGTAGGGCTGACTGTGTATTCAACATTTAAAGTGTCATTGCTGGCAATTAGAAATTTTAAAATGATTAGGTGACTAGAAAATTCAAAAGTCAAATATATATATATATATATATATATATATATATATATATATATATATATATAGAGAGAGAGAGAGAGAGAGAGAGAGAGAGAGAGAGAGAAAGAGAGAAGAAAAGGATGGCAAGAAAAATGAAATATTTAAACTTTCTGAAGCAGCCAGCAGCTGTGCTGGAAAAATACAGGAGTACTCTGTCAACCTCAGCTAAACACTTCAGCTTGTCAGAACTGTCAATGCTGCTGCCAATATTGAAGAGTTTATTCAAAAATGCCACTGTTATGACTGAGTCACTTCAGGGAAAGAGCCATTGTTTTAGCACCTGAGGCTAAGAGCTGACAAATGACATCATTATGAATAGTTCTCATTAGCTACTGCACTTAACATAGGGCAATCAAGGGCCTTTACCCAGTAGATCTCTTATGACCCACATAGCCACCATTGGATGTCTGCCTTCAGCTCATTCTCCATCATCTTTTCATAATCTTGGTAAGTCAGATAAGTTGTATGAGATATATTGTAGAATTGCATTTGTATTTACTATTTTTACTGCATTTATGTAGTTAGTTGGGTGGGGAGAAGCACTTGGCAAGGTGTGAGTGTAGAAGTTAAGAGAACAATTTGTGGGAGTCAGTTCTTTGCTTCTACTGTATGGGTCCCAGAAATCAAACTCAAGTGGTTGGGCCTGGAGGCACATAACTCTATTAGTAGAGCCCTGTTACAGGTCATGTAGGTCTAACCACACTCCATGAAGAACTATAGCAATATCCAAGCTTTTATAAGAGTATAGGATTTTAGCCATGGAAAACCATCTTGTGGTGAGTTATCATTGCAGATTCTACCTGAATCAGATTTTTGAAATATTTACAACAAAACTTCAAAACTCTAAATCAAATGAGGAAAAAATAAAACAACAAAACAAAACAAAACACCAAACACACACACAGAGAGAGAGAGAGAGAGAGAGAGAGAAGAGAACACTGCCATCTATATTCCCAAAATATTGATCAGGTACAGTGCTAGAAGCAGAAGCAGGTATTTGGGGGGAGGGTTGTTTTTGTTTTCTGGGTTTTTTGTTTGTTTGTTTGTTTGTTTTTTAGAAAAGGAATAAAGAGAAACTGAACTTCCATCCAGCCATGATGCATATTCTTTATTCTGGGATATTAAGAGGAAATACACTGCCAGGTAATGGAATATCTGACTGAATCATAGAAGTCATATAGTGCAGGGTGTGACAGTGCTCCTCCACCTGAGGCCTTAGGAAGCACAGACTTAAAGATGGTTCTTGTTTGCAGAAGAGCTGTTTAACCACTACTAAAAGGAACTGCTGCTGAATTGATTTCAGGCAGAACAGTAATGAAGTA
Source organism: Mus musculus (assembly GCF_000001635.26). Classification (NCBI taxonomy): domain Eukaryota; kingdom Metazoa; phylum Chordata; class Mammalia; order Rodentia; family Muridae; genus Mus; species Mus musculus. The sequence goes on along the minus strand of NC_000069.6, from coordinate 92,282,309 downwards.
TACAAAGGACACAATTGCAGGGGAGGCTGTGGTTAGGATGAATTATTATGAAAAGAATAAATAAAATAAAATATAATGTTTCAGGACCTATGCTTGGAAAAAACAATTGTTCTTAATTCATGGTTCTGAATTTTAGCAGTACATCTTATGATATTGAGTGAAATTGGTTTCTATCAGTGTGAGGCAGAGAGAGCCTTTGCTAGCAGCACAGATGTAGATGCCAAACAGCTGGCATTTGGAGAAAAATGTGGCTCAGGATATGTGTTTGGGTATCCCAGAAGTAGATTATAGAATTACAGAGTCTGGGGGAAAGGTATGAAATCTACATTTATAAGGCATTGAAATATCCAAGCAGGTACTTGGAAGAAATCAAAGAGTTAATTCACACAGCTAAATAAATAAGCTTAAGTGTCTCGGTTTATTGGATGTTCCTCTGCAGTCATCCTCTTGGTTAAGAATGTCTCCTTCCCTTCAGTTGATGCAATATTTATTAAGAGTTGCCATCCAAATGGATGGACCTAGAAAATCATCATCCTGTGTGAGGTAACTCAAAACCTGAGTGAGGTAACTCAGATCCTGAAAGATAAACATGGCATGTTCTCACAAGTTGATATTAGCTATAAAGTAAAGGATAACTATATTACAATCCACAGACTCAAAGAAGCTAAGTAACAAAGAGGCCTCAAAGGAAAATAGAATAGACATTGTCAGGCTTAGGGGAAAAAAGGGGTCAAATGAGGGAAGGATAGAGGGAGAGGGTACTGAGAAAGACCACTGGAATTGGGGAGGGGAGAGCATCTCAGGGATGAGCTAAAAACACTATGCAATGAAAACTCCAGGAATCTACTAGAGTGAGCCTGAAAAGAAAAAAAAAACCTTGAGAACTTTGATTCATGTATGTATGTCAAACAAACCCGGGCACCCGAGTCCTTCTTGAAGCGAGGTCATCAGGTCCTAAAAGATAAGGGAAGGAATGCATGAACTGGTTCTGACTATCTTGGCTGACTCATTGACCATCCAGCAGCCCGGCGCCTCCTGCTTGCCCCCCTTTCTATAGAGAGCATAGTTAAAAGCTGAAACATTAACCAGATGCATTGTTGACTCTGAGAAGCACCCAGGTTTAGAATTCTTATATGCCCCGGCCTGCACGTACTACTCTGCTGACTCATAATCATGTTGCTGAACTTTGAATGGGCCAATCAGGTGTAACCGTGCCAATCTTCCTAGCCCCTAAACCCTACCCAATAAAAACCGCGAGTGTTTGAGTCTCAGGGTTGATTCCTCTGTCTCCTGCGCGAGATACTTATCAACCTGGAGCTCTGCCATTAAAGCTACCTCATGCTTTTGCATCAAGGAAGTCTCTCATGTTTCTTTGGGTAACCCCGCGACCCGAGACTTGAGTTGGGGGCTCCTTCTTGGGGTCCTACAAGCCTAGCTAAGACTCCTAGCAATAGGTAGGACGAAGTATGGAGCCAGAACCTGGCCATCTCCTATAACTAGGCAAGACTTCCAGTGGAGGGATTAGAACACCAAATGAGCCACAAAACCTTTGACCTACATTTGTCCTGCCTACAAGATGTGTTAGGTAAAAGTGGCTCAAAAACTGTGGGAGTGGCCAACCAATGATTAATCAAGTTTAATTCCCATGCCAAGAGAGGAAGCCCACCCATGACACTGCCTTGAGGTCCAGGACCCAGAAGTTGAATAGCCCAGATACCTAGGATAGAATCAAATATGACAAGGGGGAAATAAAAGAGAAAGAATTCCTAATGATATTCTCCTTTACTCATAGATTGGTATCTAACCCAATTGTCATCAACGAGACTCCATCCAGCAACTGATGGAATCAGATGCAGAGATGCACAGCCAAACATTAGGCAGAGCTCAGGGAATCCCTTCGATAAAGTAGAGGAAGAATTATAGGAGACAGAGGGATCAAGGACAACCCCTCCAAAACCCCATAAAATCAACTAACCAGGGGCTAGATAGAATATCTAATAAATAAAATAACTAATCTGTGGCAAACGACCAGATAACAGCTCTGCCCTAATATCCCATCGATCCTTTTGTCTACACAGTTCAAACTCTCCAGCCTCCTGAGTCATTAATCTTGAATGATTTACAACAGCATCTGTAACATATTTCACACATTCCTTTCAATGAGCCATCTCCAAATTCTCTTCTCTTCCCCAACACTGGTTCCTTACTGTTCCATTCATCCTTTTTTGATGATTAATTGAAGCCTTCCATTTTTAGTAATTTAAATAACTTCACTGTTTATGCCTACTTTAAAGAACCCTTTAAATGTATTAATGAAAGCAAGTGTACAAATATGTGCTTTTGTAAGAAGCATAACCTATCTCCCACTGCCTGCAGGATAGTAGCAGGAAGAAGGCAATAACATGGGCTACTTGGCACAGTGCTTCAGGGATAATAGCTAGATGTCTACACATCTGCTTCTTTTCACTGACTGCAGTAGCTACTGCTGTTTTCTGACCCTTTTTGGGATCTCCCAGCACAGCTCAGTCTTCAGATGTAATCAGAGATGAGTTGTGCAGAGCAATCAATTTGTCTTCAAGTTCAAACTTGAAAAATGAGCATTCCCCAACCTCTCATTTTTCTTTAACACCAAAAGTGTCACCTTAGCAAATCACATAAAGAATAAAGGGAAAATGGGAATGCTCTTGTGTCAGCAGTGTTCACTAATCCAGGTCATTCTCCAAAGTTGCAATAGAGTTGCTCATTGAAAATAACCCTACACAGCAAAGATAATTTTTATCCTTTTCTATCATAACCTGAATTTGACCTTCAAAATTGTTGCATAATGTATAATGTCAACTAGATCTCCTAAAAGTTTCAGAACTATTGTTTTGAAAGAAACTCCAATGTAAACTAGTAAGTGTGTAATGATGTTCACAAAATGCACACATATGAATAGATTGAGGTATACCTCTAAAACATCTCAAGTCCTTCTATGAGGATTTAATTCTCAATAATTCAGTAACTTACCTACCATGCCACACTTTATCTATGATTCTGTTCCCCTGTACCCTACAGAGTCTGAGGCTGTGATTCCAGTTTCACAGGCACTGAACTGAAAAATATAGAAAGGGAATACAGGAAGTACCTTGCTTTTCTTACACCAATCCATCTGTAAGTTATTGAATAGATAACTGGGAAATAGTTGATGTCAAATAAAGCTTTATTTGATTAGCTCATGAGGTATGTACATTTTTTTCCTTTCCTCATGAGCACTATATTTGATTCCATTTGAACTTGATTGATTTGATGTGATCCACAAAACTTTTCCTAGAATATACATTTCCAAACAGAGGAGAAATGTGAACAGGTTGAGACAAAGTCCACACCCATAGCCTCCACCCTTCTGCTTAGCTCGAAAAAGGTGAAAGCGTTGACACCTGATACCAACCCTTGTCGGGAATCAGGAAGTTATAGATGAGATCACTATTATTCACAATTCCTTATTAACAAGTGCCTTCAAACTATATCATTACCATTAAGTCTACAACTGGAACATAGCCTGTTGGACATGCCAAGAAACATCCATAGGAGAAAGCAACTCCACGTGTACTCCTGATATGCTCATGACATAAAGGGAACACTCAACTTCCACAATCTAATATGAAAATTTGTAGTTATTTATCTACATCTGGAACACAAATGTAGGAACCTCAGTTTTCTGAATGCATACTTCCAAATTTCTGCTGTCCATGACAATGAAAATGCTGATTTTCTTTCTGGTATAGTGAGTATATGGAGTTATCAAAGGAAAGGTATATTACAGGCTGGATCTTCAGGATCAAAAAACTTATCTTCAGGTACAAAGTCCACCAAGGGGCAACTGATATTAAATGAACACCTTACTGCTGATCACCAAATCAGTGTTTTGAAGTCCTTTAAATAAATGTTGCATGTAAACATTACAGATGTTCATTTGAATTTAGCTCACCTCCACCTAAACTGTTTTGCCTCTGGTGAACATTTTTAGTCACCTAAGCATCACAACATGCTTCTTAGATCTTTTGTCTTAGCTTGTACCCTACAATTTGATATTTTTAAAGTATATGTATTTGCTTCTATTTTACATGCAATGAATACTTTCTCTGTATCTATACAAATGCACTATATGTGGGCAGTGCCTGCCTGTGAAGGCTAGAAGAGTATGTCAGACCCTCTGGAACTGGAATTACTGGTAGTTATCTGTCAGCTCCCTGGCATGGATACCTGGATATGAACCCTGGTCCTTTCCAAGAAGAGCAAATGCTTTTCACCACAGAGGCATCTCTCCAGTCTCAAGATAAACATATGATACAGTTGTAAAAATCCAAGTAACAGTTAGTATTGTTCAATTGTACAGTTTGCTATAACTTCTGGGTGGTTTGGTATTTAATAAATAGGAGTGAGTGGCAGGGTTTCAAATAAACCAGAAGTAGATTGATTTTCAGGTGGAATTGTAACTGTATTGGGCCCACACCTCTGGGGACTACGGACTATTTCAGTCTTGAATGTTAATTGAGAGGGCAAAAATAAAACAAAGCCAAAAGAATTGCAACCTCCACCTACCAAATACTCCAAATCAAGCTGAATCAGGAGTTCCTTGGTCTTTTATTATCTTCATTCCCAAATGAACTAAAGTTCCTGCAAAGCTTAAAGGTTCCATTTGCTGGTTAACAATAGAGATAAAATATATATAAAGAACTCAAGAAGGTGGACTCCAGAAAATCAAATAACCCCATTAAAAATGGGGCTCAGAGCTAAACAAAGAATTCTCACCTGAGGAATACTGAATGACTGAGAAGCACGTGAAAAAGTGCTCAGCATCCTTAATCATCAGAGAAATGCAAATCAAAACAACCCTGAGATTCCATCTCACACCAGTCAGAATGGCTAAGATTAAAAATTCAGGTGACAGCAGATGCTGCAAGGATGTGGAGAAAGAGGAACACTCCTCCATTGTTGGTGGGATTGCAAGCTTGTACAACCACTCTGGAAATCAGTCTGGCAGTTCCTCAGAAAATTGGACATAGTACTACCAGAGGATCCCACAATACCTCTCCTGGGCATATATCCAGAAGATGTCCCAACCGTATCATAGCTCCACTATGTTCATAGGAGCCTTATTTATAATAGCCAGAAGCTGGAAAGAACCCAGATGTCCCCCAACAGAGGAATGGATACAAAAAATGTGGTACATTTACACAATGGAGTACTACTCAGCTATTAAAAAGAATGAATTATTGAAATTCCTAGGCAAATGGTTGGACCTGGAGGGCATCATCCTGAGTGAGGTAACACAATCACAAAAGAACTCAAATGATATGTACTCACTGATAAGTGGATAATAGCCCAGAAACTTCGTATATCGGAATTATGAGACACAATTTGCCAAATACATGAAACTGAAGAAGAACGAAGACCAAAGTGTGGACACTTTGCCCCTTCTTAGAATTGGAAACAAACACCCATGGAAGGAGTTACAGAAACAAAGTTTGGAGCTGAGACAAAAGGATGGACCATCTAGAGACTGCCATATCCAGGGATCCATCCCATAATTAGAAAATACGTAAAAATAAAAAATTAAAAAAGAAAAAACCAATAGAGATACAGTCTACACATTTCTTTTTCAATGCATTCTTCACTCCTGGAAAGAGTCTTTGTTGCCCAACTTGTCAACGATGACACCATTGCATACACTAGCAAGCCTTGGCTGAAAGGACCCTGACATAGCTGTCTCTTGTGAGACTAGGCCAGGGCCTAGCAAACACATAAGTGGATGCTCACAGTCAGCTATTGGATGGAGCACAAGGTCCCCATCGGAGGAGCTAGATAAAGTATCCAAGGAGCTAAAGAGATCTGCAACCCTGTAGGTGCAACAACATTATGAACTAACCAGTACCCCGGAGCTCTTGACTCTAGCTGCATATGTATCAAAAGATGGCCTAGTTGGCTGTCACTGGAAAGAGAGGCCCATTGGACACACAAACATTATATTCCCCAGTACAGGGGAATGCCAGGGCCAAAATATGGGAATGGGTGGGTAGGGAAGTGCAGGGGGGGAGGCTATGGGGGACTTTTGGGATAGCATTCTAAATGTAATTGAGGAAAATACATAAAAATAAAAAATTAAAAAAGAAAAAAACCAATAGAGATACAGTCTACACATTTCTTTTATAATGCATTCTTCACTCCTGGAAAGACTCTTTGTTGCCCAACTTGTCAATAGAAATGTTTCCTCATTGTACTGATGGCTAACATTGGCTTTGCTTATTTAGTTTGTGAGACATTGTGTCACTGCCTTGGCTGGTCTGAAATTTGCTATTTAGACAGTGCTGGCCTCAATATCACAGAGATCTGTGCCTCTGATATTAAATGTATGCACTATGTCTGGCTAAGAATCATTATGACATGACTGGTCTGAATAGGATAGAATTCTGTAGTCTCTCCTCCCCTAGCCTGAAACCTGCTTGTTGGGGTGGAGCTTTCTGCTCATTTGTTCTGTCACGCCCACTGCTAGAACCTGAGGAGCCACACACGTGTACCTTTCTATTGGACCAGAGATTATTTGGCGGGAATCGGGTCCCCTCTCCCTTTTTTTATAACTAATGTCGCAACAATAAAATTTGAGCTTTGATCAGAATGAAATTGTCTTAGCTCCGTTTTTTCTTCCGCCCCGTCTAGATTCCTCTCTTACAGCTCGAGCGGCCTTCTCAGTCAAACCGTTCACGTTGCGAGCTGCTGACGGCCACAACATTTTAGAGACGTACTATTGAAAGGGCAAGCCCTTCACTGCCTCCCACCCAAATAAAAGAGCCGGTTGAACGCCTTCTCCCTGTTTCCCACCTATCTTCCAAAAATGCGGAGGAATTCAACTTAGTGTTATTTTCACATCGTTCAGTCAAACTTAGCCAGAGTTCCAACGCCCTACTTAAAATTCAACTAGAAAGTTACCTACCAAGTACTAATTAGCATTATAAAGTCAGAGTCTGCAGCTCCAGGCCTTTCAGTTAGTTGTTTACTAAAAAGGACAGTCTTAAGCCAGATACAGTTTACCATAAAAAAAGTTAAAGAATCCCAGTGAAGCAAGTTTTTTCTTTAGCCCTAGATTCCAGGCAGAACTATTGAGCATAGATAATTTTCCCCCCTCAGGCCAGCTTTTTCTTTTTTTAATTTTGTTAATAAAAGGGAGGAGATGTAGTCTCCCCTCCCCTAGCCTGAAACCTGCTTGCTGGGGTGGAGCTTCCTGCTCATTCGTTCTGCCACGCCCACTGCTAGAACCTGAGGAGCCACACACGTGCACCTTTCTACTGGACCAGAGATTATTCCGCGGGAATCGGGTCCCCTCCCCCTTCCTTCATAACTAATGTCGCAACAATAAAATTTGAGCTTTGATCAGAATGAAATTGTCTTAGCTCCGTTTTTTCTTCCGCCCCGTCTAAATTCCTCTCTTACAGCTCGAGCGGCCTTCTCAGTCAAACCGTTCACGTTGCGAGCTGCTGACGGCCACAACAGAATTCTACCTCCCTGCTACATATACAGCCTCAGACCACAGCAGACATATTTTAGACACTTTCCTCTTAGAGAACAACTTTGGAGTGACAGGAAAATGTAGGTGGCAGAGGAGCATCACAAATATAGTAGAAGACACATATGCAAAAATCATGCCAACATCCTCTGTAGAATGCTCAAAGGAAGTTTGTTCTCCTAAGAAGAGTGTGATGCAAGCCCAACATGATCAGGCCAATGTAGCATTGTTTGTGATTTCCCATAACAGTCCATTTGTAGGGAGTGGAGGAAGACATAAGCAGGTGACATTCTTAGGAAATGTGTATTGTTCACTCGGGACAGCCTAATTAATGACTCCAAGTTCTCAGAACTGTATGGGCCATGCAGAAGGATAGCAAATTTCTCTTCAGGAATTCACAAGTGAGTATTTAAGAATGATTGGTCAATTTGTGCAAACACTAACAAATGCAGCTTATTCCTTTTTAATGATTCTATCCTGAGGTTATTCACCTACAGAGAAGTCCTACCAAGACTGAGAGCCACATAGCTAAGAGCTAGTCCTGATTGCTCCCTACCTATACACACTACGATATGCCTAATTAGCAAACTGAAGTTCTGGATTGTGGTTTTAGCAGTAGAAGAGCTCACTTGACATTATTGTACATGTGTCTCTATTTCTGACCTTATTTCTTCCCCTTGCTGTTCCTCCTCAGAATTCCAGGACCCCAGCCACTTGAAGTGTAGCATACATATTTTATTTTTGCTATGAGTGGAAAAATCCTTATACATTTTCTTGTAACAACCTCAGCCTCCCATGAGAACAACATCACTAACAGTGAAAAGAAAGATTATAGACCATGAAATTTAATCTGTACATGACTAACAGATACTAAAGCCAATATTTAACACTGTAAATCTATTTCTCATGGACCAAACTCTGTCAGCCTTAAGAATTTACACTCTGTGTGAAATTTGCTACATATCTTAGGAATAAATATATCATAAGTATAAAAACACTGGAGGAAAATTAGCATCTTCAACATATGGTGCTTGGAAAGCTGAATATATCCACATGTAGATGAATGAAACTACATCCACATCTGTCACCTTGCAGAAAACTAACTCTGAATGGATCACAGACCTAAATGCTGAAAGCTGAAACCCTGTAACCTCTGGAAGATTTCATAAGAAGTGCTTCATGGGATGCAGGTGTAGGAAAGGCCTTTCTAAATCAGAGATCATTTCTCCCAAACTAAGGTCAACAACTAAAAAGCTTCTACACAGCTAAAGAAACAGTCAACCAGGTGAGGAGGAAGCCCACAGGTTTGGAGAGAATCCTTGTCAGCTATATACATCTGACAGAGGATTAATATCCAGAATATATATAGAACTCAAAAGCAAAGAGTACAAAAACAATATCTGTGTGATCTGAACCAGGAATTCTCAAAGGAAGAAAAAAATAGCTACAAAACATCGGGAAAAAAAAGTTCATTGCTCATAGCAATGAAGAAAATGAAACTCGAAACAATTTTGGGATCTTATCTTATTCCAAACAGAATTACAAAAAGCAAACAACGAACAATAGATGCTAGAGGAGATGTGGAAAAGGAACCCTAATTCACTGTTGGTGGTGCAGCTGCTCTGGAAATTAATGTTGAAAATTCTATAAAGGATAAAAATAAATCTTCCATATGACACAGCATTACCACTCCTTGTAATATGTCCAAAAGACTAGACATCCTATTCCACGGATACTTGCTCAGCCATATTGACAATAGACAGGAGATGGAAACAATCTAAATATCTTCAAACCAATAAACAGATAATGAAAATGTGGTACATTACACTATGATACTATCCAGCTTTAAAGAAAAACAAAATCATATACATTACAGGTAAATGGATAGAACTAGGAATGATCATGTTCAATGAGGTAATCCAGATGGATACAACAAATATATCATGTTGTGTCTCACCTGAGTCACCTAGCACCAAATCTTAAGATGTAAATATATATGTAGCCTGGAATAACTGCTAAAACAAATGAGGAAAGAAAATAGGGTCATGCCGCAGGCCCTCTGGTCCCCTGTGCCTGCATAGGAAAGTGTCTCTAGAGTAGATGGGCAGAGATTAGGATGTAGTGATAGTCAGTCAAACATACAAGAGAGGTGTTGAATCTGAATGTAATGTTCCAGTCGAGCATCAGACTTTTATAATACAGAATAAATTGCAGAACAAGGCACATTGAATTTTTTCAGGTGCAAAAGGAGTGACTTCAAAAGGAACCAGATAAATGTATAACACTAGAGATTAGCACAGATGCAAGGGGAGTGACTACAAAGGGAATTTGTAGGGACCAGATAAATGTTTACATTAGAGATTAGCACTTTCTGCCAGGCAAGAGTTTTACACTTAGAGTTAATTGCCTCAGGGTAGTTAACTCTTGACACGCCTCAAGAATAATGTAGTGTCACTGACCCCAAAATTCTCTAGGCCTCGTTAATTCTTATCTATATCTGAAGACTATCCATTTTCAGTATAGTATACAAATTTGCTCTTGGCATGGAATGTAGTCTATAATACGAATTTCTATCTCAGTGAGAATATTAGACTCTATTTTCAGACACTGAATTAATGGCTAGCGCTTTATTAGTTACTGAATGGGTTAAGTTCCTTGCTGCTATCTGGAATCTAAGAACACTGGGAAAAGGCTTTAGCTATGTTAGAATACAATCTTAAAAGGCATTTACTATAAGGTAATGCTTAATAGAGTGCACCTGAATCTATACACTAGACTAATGCGGGAATGGAAACATTAATTTTATGGTTTATATAGATTAGGGAGAAAATGCCAGGCCCCCGGGAAGGGAGTTTCCTTGAAACTCTTTGCTTCATGAACCAGCTTCCCAGCTTTCGCTTTGTAAGCTGACTCCACCAGAGTGCTGTGACAGAGTCATTTGAGCATAGTGAGAGGAGCAATAAAGAGAGTATTAGCAGGGTCCAAGTAGTATACAGAGAAGTAACTAAAAAATGGTGGAGACAAAGGAAAAAAGGTTAGATAAACCTCAAGATCGCCTTTCCTAGGAACTAACCAACCACCTCTCCCAACACTAATGCAGAAGTATCAACTTGTAGGTATAGAGATGATGCTTAACAGAGAACCTTTCACAATCTTTCATCAAGTGTCATAATGCTGGTAAAGAGGAGGAGCCAAAAGTTTATATCAAGGCTCATGTGCACTTTCTTGATTTCTGTTCTGTGGCTTCTCCTTGTATTGATAGAGCAGGTGAGGGGAAAAGACCTTTACAGGTAACACTTCCCCTTGTTGATGTGCCTAACAGAAGGTTTTCCATACCTCCTTCCACTCCTTAGCCATCAGGGTGCTCTAAGAAGGGAGCCAAAGGCAACGTTTCTTTATATATTTGTGTAATGCCTTCAAGTATTTCGTCTATGTGAATACTCCATACCTGCAGTTATAGCACAGGTGTATAAATAAACTTCCTGCTTTGTTTCTTTTTGTTCTCTGTCATTGGCATCTTGAAGAGTATGAAATCAGACCTTAAAATTCTATGAGAATTCAAGGTTTTCTTGGAAAACTTTGACATATGAGCTAAAGATTAAGGACAGAGGGAATGTGGCATTCTACTCTGTTGGGAAAAGGCTATTATACACATATTTATGGTACTTAAATTTTTAAAAATTTGTATATAATTGTAAAGCTATATAGATGTAATTACTAATACTTAGGATTTAGTAATCCTTTCCCTTTTTGGCTCTTGTTTACAAAACATGTTTTCCTAATCAAGGTAATTTAATGAACTTCTGCCAAAATATAAACTTTCTTACTCTTAGGATCTGTAAAGGTATGTTTAGGGGTGGATAAAATAAATCTGTAAAATTCTAAACAGAGAAGTTTTGTTAAATTGCAACAACAAAATGTCATAGTTCGAAGTACATCTTAATCTGCTACAACATACCATGCATATGATTTAGATTCAAGTCTTCTTTTTTCTTATTTTATTTACTTTTTAGTAGATATTTTCTTTATATACATTTCAAATGCTATCCCTAAAGATCCCTATACCCTCCCTCTACCCTCCCCTCCTAACCAGGCACTCCTGCTTCTTGACCCTGGCATTCCCCTGTACTGGGGCATATGAAGTTTGCAATACCAAGGGGCCTCTGTTCCCAGTGATGGCCTACTAGGCCATCTTCTGCTACATATGCAGCTAGAGATACAAGTTCTGGGGGTACTGGTTAGTTCATATTGTTGTTCCACCTATAGGTTTGCAGACCCCTTCAGCTCCTTCGGTGCTTTCTCTAGCTTCTTCATTGGGGGCCCTTTATTCCATCTTATAGATGACTATGAACATCCACTTCTGAATTTTCCAGGCACTGGCATAGCCTCATATGAGACAGCTGAAACAGGGTGCCTTCAGCAAAATCTTTCTTGATATGCAATAGTGTCTAGGATTAGTGGCTGATTATGGTATGGATCTCTGAGTAGATTCAAGTCTTGTTTTTTCTTTTTTTTTATTACATATTTTCCTCAATTACATTTCCAATGCTATCACAAAAGTCCCCCACACCCTCCCCCCCACACTCCCCTACCTACCCATTCCCATTTTTTGGCCCTGGCATTCCCCTGTACTGGGGCATATAAAGTTTGCCTGACCAATGGGCCTCTCTTTCCAGTGATGGCCAACTAGGCCATCTTTTGATACATATGCAGCTAGAGTCAAGAGCTCTGGGGTACTGGTTAGTTCATAGTGTTGTTCCACCTATAGGGTTGCAGATCTCTTTAGCTCCTTGGATACTTTCTCTAGCTCCTCCATTGGGGGCCCTGTGATCCATCCAATAGTTGACTGTGAGCATCCACTTCTGTGTTTGCTAGGCCCCGGCCTAGTCTCACAAGAGACAGCTATATCACGATCCTTGCAACAAAGGTTTGCTAGTGTATGCAATGGTGTCATCCATCGTTTGGAGGATAATTATGGGATGGATCCCTGGATATGGCAGTCTCTTGATGGTCCATCCTTTTGTCTCAGCTCCAAACTTTGTCTCTGTAACTCCTTCCATGGGTGATTGTTTCCAATTCTAAGAAGGAGCAAAGTGTCCACACTTTGGTCTTCATTCTTCTTCAGTTTCATGTGTTTTTCATATTATATCTTATATCTCCCTATACTAAGTTTTAGGGCTAATATCCACTTATCAGTGAGTACATTTCATTTGAGTTCTTTTGTGATTGGGTTACCTCACTCAGCATGATGCCCTCCAGGTCCAACCATTTGCCTAGGAATTTCATAAATTCATTCTTTTTAATCGCTGAGTAGTACTCTATTGTGTAAATGTACCACATTTTTTGTATAGATTCCTCTGTTGAGGGGCATCTGGGTTCTTTCCAGCTTCTGGCTATTATAAATAAGGCTCCTATGAACATAGTGGAGCATGTATCCTTCTTACCGGTTGGGACATCTTCTGGACATATGCCCAGGAGAGGTATTGCAGGATCCTCCAGTAGTACTATGTCCACTTTTCTGAGGAACCGCCAGACTGATTTCCAGAGTGGTTGTACAAGCTTGCAATCCCACCAACAATGGAGGAGTGTTCCTCTTTCTCCACATCCTCGCCAGCATCTGCTGTCACCTGAATTTTTGATCTTAGCCATTCTGACTGGTGTGAGATGGAATCTCAGGGTTGTTTTGATTTGCATTTCTCTGATGATTAAGGATGTTGAACATTTATTCAGGTGTTTCTCAGCCTTTTGTTATTCCTCAGGTGAGAATTCTTTGTTCAGCTCTGAGCCCCATCTTTTAAGGGGGCTATTTGATTTTCTGGAGTCCACCCTCTTGAGTTCTTTATATATATTGGATATTAGTCCCCTATCTGATTTAAGATAGGTAAAGATCCTTTCCCAATCTGTTGGTGGTCTTTTTGTCTTATTGACAGTGTCTTTTGCCTTTCAGAAGCTTTGCAGTTTCTTGAGGTCCCATTTGTCAATCCTCGATCTTAAATCACAAGCCATTGCTGTTCTATTCAGGAATTTTTTCCCTGTGCCCATATCTTCGAGGCTTTTCCCCACTTTCTCCTCTATAAGTTTCAGTGTCTCTGGTTTTACTTAGATTTGACCTTAGTACAAGGAGAGAGGAATGGGTCGATTCGCATTCTTCTACATGATAACAACCAGTTGTGCCAGTACCATTTGTTGAAAATGCTGTCTTTCTTCTATAATATACTATCATATCATCTGCAAAAAGTGATATTTTGACTTCATCTTTTCCAATTTGTATCCCCTTGATCTCCTTCTGTTGTCGAATTGCTCTAGCTAGGACTTCAAGTACTATTTTGAAGAGGTAGGGAGAAAGTGGGCAGCCTTGTCTAGTCCCTGATTTTAGTGGGATTGCTTCCAGCTTCTCACTATTTATTTTGATGTTGGCTACTGGTTTGCTGTAGATTGCTTTTATCATGGTTAGGTATGGGCCTTGAATTCCTGATCTTTCCAAGACTTTTATCATGAATGGGTGTTGGATCTTGTTGAATGCTTTTTCCGCATCTTACAAGATGATCATGTGGTTTTTGTCTTTGAGTTTGTTTATATAATGGATTACATTGATGGATTTTCATATATTAAGCCATCCCTGCATCCCTGGAATAAAACCTACTTGGTCAGGATGGATGATTGCTTTAATGTGTTCTTGGATTCGGTTAGCGAGAATTTTATTGAGGATGTTTACATCGATATTCATAAGGGAAATTGGTCTGAAGTTCTCTATCTTTGTTGGATCTTTCTGTGGTTTAGGTATCAGAGTAATTGTGGCTTCATAGAATGAGTTGGGTAGAGTTCCCTCTACTTCTATTTTGTGGAATAGTTTGTGCAGAACTGGGATTAGATCTTCTTTGAAGGTCTGGTAGAACTCTGCACTAAACCCATCTGGTCCTGGGCTTTCTTTGGCTGGGAGACTATTAATGACTGCTTCTATTTCTTTTGGGGATATGGGACTGTTTAGATAATTAACTTGATCCTGATTTAACTTTGGTACCTGGTATCTGTCTAGAAATTTGTCCATTTCTTCCAGGTCTTCCAGTTTTGTTGAGTATAGCCTTTTGTAGAAGGATCTGATGGTGTTTTGGATTTCTTCAGGATCTGTTGTTATGTCTCCCTTTTCATTTCTGATTTTGTTAATTAGGATGTTGTCCCTGTGCCCTCTAGTGAGTCTAGCTAAGGGTTTATCTATCTTGTTGATTTTCTCAAAGAACCAACTCCTCATTTGGTTAATTCTTTGAATAGTTCTTCTTGTTTCCACTTGGTTGATTTCACCCCTGAGTTTGATTATTTCCTGCCGTCTACTCCTCTTGGGTGAATTTGCTTCCTTTTTTTCTAGCGCTTTTAGATGTGTTGTCAAGCTGCTAGTATGTGCTCTCTCTAGTTTCTTCTTGGAGGCACTCAGAGCTATGAGTTTCCCTCTTAGAAATGCTTTCATTGTTTCCCATAGGTTTGGGTATGTTGTGGCTTCATTTTCATTAAACTTTAAAAAGTCTTTAATTTCTTTCTTTATTCCTTCCTTGACCAAGGTATCATTGAGAAGAGTGTTGTTCAGTTTCCACGTGAATGTTGGCTTTCCATTATGTATGTTGTTATTGAAGATCAGCCGTAGGCCATGGTGGTCTGATAGGATACATGGGCCAATTTCAATATTTTTGTATCTGTTGAGGCCTATTTTGTGACCAATTATATGGTCAATTTTGGAGAAGGTCCTGTGAGTGATTCAAGTCTTCTTTAGAGACCTAAAATAAAAGGAAGCAGTAAATAGATATAGATATGTTTATTCTGAGGAAAATAGATAAGGTTATATTTTTATATAATTAAATGAGTTTTTTTCCCTAAAAATAAATTATTTTAGGTGATGACAAAAACCATGAAAGCTTACAGTCGAAAAGAAAAGAAAAAAAAAACACAAAAAGAAAACTAAATAAGTTATACAAGCCTTGTGTGGAGAAGGGAGCTTAAGGATAATATATATATTAAGATTAGAGTTTATATATTCCTTAGATTATAATGTTTATTTATTCATGATAACAAAAACTGACTTATTCTTTATCTAATCAAGGTAATTGTGTATGTCTTTGCTGACTGTTAAAATTCAATTGTTTGGGAAAAACTGAGTCTTAATAAAACTCTGGTAAAGATTAGCTGCATCCCTTTTTATTCTCACAAATATCTTCCTTCAAAAGACAATTTTCTCTTCTGTAGTCATATTATTTTACACTTATATAATTCTTATGTTTATATTTATATTTTATAATCATAATATCAAATATACTACTTAATATAAAAGCCATTAAATTAATTTGTGTCTTGTAAGGATATACTACCAAAAGTTCAAGAAAATAAAATTTCCATTTTTTTGCACACACTATTTTTGTGGTTTAATGTTTACTTTGGAACTTCTACTCAAAATTGTAGTCTTCAGTGCTCAAATTCATAACAGGGATAAACTACCTTAATTTATAAAATTATAATTTTATAAAAATGCTAATTCATAATAAACTGTTAAATGATAAAACAAGTTAATGATCTGTTACCTTATAAATTATTAAATGTCTTTAATATGCCATAAATTATGATTTACTCATGTAAGATACAAATTTATTCATTTACAGAGACAAGATTTTTCATCTACTGTTGTACAGTCTTCTGTATATGTAATCAAAATTTAGCCTAAAGGAAACTGTTCTTAAAATCTGTTCTTTAAGTAGCTCACAAAGTTCCCTACCCCATAAAAGAAGCTTTTGTGAGATATAAGCAACTATTCCATTTTGAATGCAGGCCCCTGTACATTCCGAGTTTTCACCTAGTTCTGGAATGCAGGTCCCTGCAAGTACCAACCCCTGAGCTCTCTAGTACAAGAAAGAAAAAAAAAAAAAAAAGAAAGAAAAGAAAAGAAAAGAAAAAAAGAAAAAAAGAAACACAGGCAAAGCCTAAGCAGGAGATCAGGGCCATCACCCATAGCAACACACAATCAGGAGAAACTTTCTTTTAATAAGGGGACCAAATGGCTTTATTGATAAGTGATTTAACAGTCATAAGTGCTGCCCTCTGTGACCCCCTTTGGAACTGTCTCCTCTTACCCTTGCACTTGCCAGAAAAAACAAGTTGGAAATACTAAACAATCAGGAGCCTACTTATGTGGAAATTTTTTGAATGTGCAGTGTGCCCTATAAAAGCTTTGTATTCCCTGAGTTCTCAGCTCTCATTTTGGATACACTGCAATGGAGATAGTGAGAGATCCTGCCCGATCTTGTAATAATTGTAATAAAAGGCCCTTGAGTGATTTGCTTTGGAATTGGCTCCATGGTAGATTTTTGGGGTGTCCCCAGTCTGGGCATAACACTCTACTTGTGTTACCTTATGGCCTGTTACCTTATAAATTATTAAATGTTTTTAATATGCCACAATTTATGTTTTACTCATGTAAGATACAGATTTATTCATTTACAGAGTCAAGATTTTTTATCTCCTATTGTACAGACTTCTGTATATGTTATCAAAATTTAGCCTAAAGGAAACTGTTCTTAAAATCTGTTCTTTAAGTAGCTCACAAAGTTCCCTTCCCCATAAAGGAAGATTTTGTAAGATATAAGCAACTATTCCAATTTGAATGCAGATCCTGTACATTCCAAGTTTTCACCTAGTTCTGGAATGCAGATTCCTGCAAGTACCAACCCCTGAGCATTCCTGTACCAGAAAGGAAAACAAAACAAAACAAAACAAAACAAAACAAAAAACAAAAAAAAAACAAAAAAAAACAGACAAAACCTAAGCAGATCAGGACTATCACCCATAGCAACACCCAATCAGGAGAAACTTTTTTTTTTTTTAATGAGGGGACCAAATGGCCTTATTGATAAGTGATTTAACAGTCATAAGTGCTGCCCTCTGTGACCCCCTTTGGAACTGTCTCCTCTTACCCTTGCCCTTGCCAGAAAAACAAGTTGGAAATACTAAACAATCAGGAGCCTACTTATGTGGAAATTTTTTGAATGTGTGGTGTGCCCTATAAAAGCTTTGTATTCCCTGAGTTCTCAGCTCTCATTTTGGATACACTGCAATGGAGACAGTGAGAGTTCCTGCCCGATCTTGTAATAGTTGTAATAAAAGGCCCTTGAGTGATTTGCTTCAGCATTGGCTCTATGGTAGATTTTGAGGTGTCTGCAGTCTGGGCATAACACTCTCTACTTTACTGATAGTACCAGCTGTGAATGGACAGTCTAAACTGAACCATGCATGAAGATGATAAAAACATCCTTTTCATCAACACAACAAAATGAGATGTGTGCTGTGTAAATATTACTAATGGATGTTTCTACTCCATTTAATAGCATAACTGATTTCCAATGTATTACTATTTCATTCTCCAGTTTTAGAATGTTACCATTATGTAAAACAATAATGACCCTATCTCTAATTTTTTTCCAGGCTAAACTATTGATAAGACAAGAAATCCTTCCTATATATAACAGTCATATTAGAGCTCATTCTGAGCTTCCTACTTCCCTAATACAGGAGAATTATCAAGTACAAAAGTTGGTGTTCTTATAGCTACCAAAGATGTTCAATATTGGCATGCAGTTACTCTAGTATGAGTCTCCTTTTACAGAAATGCTTTTGTTTGTTTAGATCCCAAACTCTACATATCACCAGTTCTTGTCACTCTTCTGCTGCCGAGCCATGGCCCTGAGGAGGATAGAATTAAGGTTCTTGTTGCTGAGACAGGGTGCCTTCCAGGTGTGAGCCTCCACGAGTGTCAATGGCTGCCATGGGCCTAAAGTTTGTTTGTTTAATAACGTATATATTTTTACCTTCCTCAGAGGAAAGTCCTCCCAGTTAATATTAATGACTCCATGAGAATTAGAAATGACAAGAGTCCAGGAGTTGCAAATGTGGCTATGTCTCCACTAGTTCAAAATACATGTAATTTCTTAACTATGCAAAATATAAAGATGTAATATGAGTTATGAGGGGTGTCATAAATCTAAAGGATCAAAGGCAGCTATCCTAGGAGTCAGCTTGTCAGAAAGATACAAAGCAGGCAGATTTCTGAGTTCAAGGTCAGCCTAGGACAGAGGGAGGTTAGGCCCAGGTGTTGTAGGAATGGTAATTTCATAGCAGGGTTACATCCAACTAGTTTAACTTCTGTGCTTAAGAGAGGCAGATAGATCTCTGAATTCTTTTGGAATGTTAAGAAAAAATGTGTGCTTGCAGTCTCTTAAGAATCAAAGGGGCTCTATCTGAGGCATGTGGCGGCGAGATGTCTCACAGGAAATTCTCAGCTCCCAGGCATGGGTCCTTGGGCTTCCTGCCTCGCAAGCGCAGCAGCCGGCATCATGGGAAAGTGAAGAGCTTCCCTAAGGATGACGCTTCCAAGCCTGTTCACCTCACAGCCTTCTGGGTTACAAGGCTGGCATGACCCACATAGTCCGGGAAGTTGACAGGCCAGGATCTAAGCTGAACAAGAAAGAAGTCGTGGAGGCTGTGACCATTGTGGAAAACCCCCCAATGGTGGTTGTGGGCATTGTGGGATATGTTGAGCCCCCACGAGGCCTCCGGACCTTCAAGACTGTATTTGCTGAGCACATCAGCGACGAGTGTAAAAGGCGCTTCTATAAGAACTGGCACAAGTCTAAGAAGAAGGCTTTCACCAAGTATTGTAAGAAATGGCAGGATGACACGGGAAAGAAGCAGCTGGAGAAGGACTTCAGCAGCATGAAGAAGTACTGCCAGGTCATCCGCATCATTGCCCACACTCAGATGCGTCTGCTTCCTCTGCACCAGAAGAAGGCACACTTGATGGAGATCCAGGTGAATGGGGCCACTGTGGCTGAGAAGCTAGACTGGGCCCGAGAGAGGCTGGAGCAGCAGGTTCCTGTGAACCAGGTGTTTGGGCAGGATGAGATGATTGATGTCATCGGCGTGACAAAAGGCAAAGAGTACAAAGGGGTAACCAGTCGTTGGCATACAAAGAAACTGCCCCGAAAGACCCATTGAGTTTGCGCAAAGTTGCCTGTATTGGAGCCTGGCACCCTGCCCGTGCCGCCTTCTCTGTGGCTCGAGCTGGGCAGAAAGGCTACCATCACCGAACAGAGATTAACAAGAAGATTTACAAGATTGGTCAAGGCTACCTCATCAAGGATGGCAAACTGATCAAGAACAATGCATCTACTGACTATGACTTGTCTGACAAGAGCATCAACCCACTGGGTAGCTTTGTCCATTATGGTGAGGTGACCAATGACTTCATCATGCTCAAAGGCTGTGTGGTGGGGACCAAGAAGCGAGTACTTACTCTTCATAAGTCCTTGCTGGTTCAGACAAAACGTTGGGCCCTGGAGAAGATTGACCTAAAGTTCATTGACACCACCTCCAAATTTGGCCATGGTCGCCTACAGACCATGGAGGAGAAGAAAGCATTCATGGGACCACTCAAGAAAGATCTCATTGCAAGGAGGAAGGAGCTTGATTCCAGAACCACTTTGTGCAGATGGTGGGGTCTCACCAATGAAATATTTCTAGGAAAAAAAAAAAGAATCAAAGGGGAAGAAAGTGGGGGAAGAAGATGAGTTAATTATAACTAGTGCTCCAGGTTTGTCAGAATCAAAGTATTTGATCATGAATTCATTATCCTCTTAACATACCCACCTAAGGGAAGGCAGAGTAATAAGAGGAACGTTTTACAAGAAGTGAGGAAGACACAGCACACTCTGGAGTCAGCAATCTCATGCTTTGGATTAAATAAATTAAATTCAGTTAGTCTGTGATCTAGTGTCTTACATGAGCCCCACACTCACTTCTTTGGGCTTGGGTAACTTTTCTAGGTCATCAAGAGTCTTCTCCAGTTTGAAATGATTCTCTACATCACCTCAGCAAAAATCTCAGGCTCTTTCAACTTAGGACAAACATACTTTAAAAACTAGTCATTAAATGTGCTAAGGACCTGGAGTGGCCAAGTATCATATTCATGAATATCCAATCCCTTGCTTCCTACAACACAGACCTTTGTGAACTATAAACTGTATTTGAAATAATAAGCAGGCCAGCCATCCCATTTGAATATAATTCTGCATGTTGTATTACACAAAAAACCACTACATTTTAACAGTACCTATCATGGTTATTTCCCCCAAATGAAAGATGAAGAAACAGAAGTATGAGATGCTCAATTAAGAAACCAATGCTCCCCCATCTTGATAGATTAGTAAGTACTGAGGCTTGAACTCAGCAGGTGCCTCTTAGATGATCTTGCAATATTATCTATCATTCAAGACAATATCTGAAATGTTCAAATGTCATAACTTTATTAAATAAAAACACAACCTAATCTATGCCCCACTATAGGGGAATACTAGGGCCAGGAATGGGAGTGGGTGGGTTTTGGAGCAAGGAGACAGGGGAAGGAATAGGGGATTTTTGGAGGGGAAATTAGGAAAGAGGATAACATTTAAATGTAAATAAAGAAAATAATTAACCAAAAGAAAAAAAAAAGAATTATTCTAAAAAAAAAAAAAAAGATAACCTAAGAAACTGGCAAAGAAATCCCAAGTAAATGCAAGGGGAGACCCTAAATTGGTTCTTTAAATAGAAAGAAGATATTAGAAAAATGTGAGTGTATCTGAATAAAGTCTCTAGCTTAATTAAGATTAATGTAGTTTGTATGTAAATTTATTGGCTTTTGACATAGGTACCACAGTTATATAAAATGTAAGCAACTAGGAAAGCCAAGGTTTCATTTGCCCAGGCTAATAGAAAATTCAGGAAAAAATGTAAATACAAAAAAATTAAGAACAAAATAGCTCAACAATTGTAATATGAAAACTCATAAATCTAAAAAAATCAAAATAAATATTGCTTTTCATCCTCAGAGCTAATAAATGAACTTGGGTCCTCTGTGAGCAATATGTGTTCTTAACCACTGAGCAATATCTCCAGCCTCAAGAATCATAAATTTTAGAATAGGTCTGAAATTATTTTATGGAGTCATATAGCATGAATGTTTAAGAATTAATGATACTCTTTGATACAGTTTCTCCTGATTGGGTGTTGCTATGAGGGATGGCCCTGATCTCCTACTTAGCCTTTGTCTGTGTTTCTTTTCTTTCTTTTTGTTTTTTTTTCTCTTTCTGGTACTAGAGAGCTCAGGGGTTGGTACTTGCAGGAACCTGCATTCCAGAACTAGGTGAAAACTTGGAATGTACAGCGGCCTGCATTCAAAATGGAATAGTTGCTTATATCTCACAAAAGCTTCTTTTATGGGGAAGGGAACTTCTTTAGGCTAAATTTTGATAACATATACAGAAGTGTGTAAAACAGGAGATAGTTCTGCCCAGTGTGAGCAGAACTGACTGAGAATTTCCCAACCAAAATGCAAATCAGTGCATGACGAGCTGGACTGGGACCCTAAAGATGGGAAATGCCCTCTTTCTGGACTTCATCACTACTGAGTGTAGTGACTCAGTGGGTGTTCCCCCATTTCAGTGTCAGTAAGATCTTACTGGTTTCCTAAGTTCTTTTGTTGTTGTTGTTGTTGAAGTCAATATTTCTTTTTTTGTTTTGTTTTGTTATAATTCTGTTGTGTCCTAACTCATGCATTCTATTTGTTTTGCTTCAGGTTATTCATATTCATTGATGCGCTGGCCCATTTATATTCCTGTTTTGTAGGTATAATTTGTCTACAGGATGAAATGAAATATTAAAGGGATTTTAGCTGTGATTTTGACTTCTTCTTTAACAGCCATGTGTGGAGGTCAGGTCATTTCTCTGCCTATTATGTACTATGCTTTTTGTGAATTATGGGAAATAGTATACACCCTTCATAGAGGAGGCTAATGGCCTTGGTTGTTATCTTGACACTCTTCATGGCTGCATGTCAAATGACATATTTGGAGTATATATTCAGACTCACCTTTGAAGACTGTTCATCAAGACAATAGAGGAACTAATATTGCACCCTCCCTAACAATATTCTTAAGTGGTTAGTATGAAGACACACAGTCATTCACAGTTCAGTTCTGTGAAGAGCTGTTGAGATCACCTGTGTAACACAATAACATTCATTTTTTCCTTCCTTGAGCTTCCAAAAGATCCAGTACACTGAATCCCTCACATGTAATTAGCACATGCACGTGCATGGACACACACACACACACACACACACACACACACACACACACACACATCTGTGCTCACAAAGACACACAGGAGTTGAGAGAGTGAGGGAGGGCAGGGGCAGAGACAGACAGAGAGTCAGACACAGAGACACATACACAGAAAGACCATCAGTCTTGCATTTTAGTCTCCAGGTAACTACATATACCATTTTCTAATTTCAAAGACTTTACTAAAAATCATTTTCATCTTAAAACTGACAGTATGAATTAAAATCTTATTGTTTTTATAAGTTTTGATTGATGTATTCTATAATATTAAAGGCCATTTTGGATGACACAAATTTTTTAATCAATATCAGATAATTATATGGTTTTTAAAGACATTATTAAAAAATCTGAATTTTTATTTAATACCACCAAAATATTCAATTAGTAATTAAATATATTTCAGCATTATAACAATTTTATTTTCTAGTGTATTTTTAATTGGATAGAAATTATGCACAACAATTTTCTACAAGTTGCTTCTGGTTTCTAGTTTCTGTCCTAAATACTCTCCTTGTCAAACTCCATCAACAGATGACTTCGTTATAAAACATATAAATAGGTAGCCCTATGGTTGAATTAGGGAAAGACAGAAAGAAGCTGAGGAGAAGGGCAACCCTGTAGGAAGACCAGTAGTCTCAATTACCCTGGACCCCTGAGATCTATCAAACACTGGGCCACAAAACAGGCAGCATACACCAGCTGATATGGCCCCCAACACATATACAGCAGAGGACTGCCAGGTCTGTGTTCAATGAGAAATGATGTACCTAACCCTCAAGAGACTGGAGGCCCCAGGGAGTATAGAGGTCACAGGGTTGGGTGGACAGGGGTGGGATGGGCATATCCTCATGGAAACATTTGGTAGGGAGGATGCATGGGATGTGGAACAGTTGGAGGGTGGACTGGGCAGGAGATAAACTCTGGAGTGTAAAAAAATAAATAATTAAAAACAAAAAGAGCTAAATTTTAATTATAAATTATTATCTATGCCTTCTGTCATGGTTTGAGTTGTGAATTCTCAGCTATTGCTTCAGTGGTCTATCACCTGCTATCTCTGCTCTGCAATCATGAATTCAAACAATCTGGAGGCATAAGCCTCAAATAAATTCTTTCCCATATAAATAAATAAATTAATTAATTAATTAATTAATAGAATACATCTCTTAATATTGTATGACATGTCAAAGAAACTAATCTGTAATAACTGTAGACAAATATGGTATATTATTGAATTTAGCTAAGAAGAGGAAATCAAATACTATTTGATTTCAATTATATTTCATCTATAGGAAGTTGATATCACAAAGGTTTATACAATGATGTTGGTTTCCATGGGAACATTATGGGTGAGAGAAGGATGTGGAAAAGTTTCTGAACTAAATTTCAATCAATTCAAGCATGAGTTCAATGAAGTATTCTATATGTTAAAATATCTATCAAATATAATTTTGTTTTCACCATAAAAGATGATAAATGTTCCAGGTATGAAATGTTAATCTGAATCATTGTACCCCTCTTTATATATACTATATTGAAATACATTAAAAATATAGAAGAAATATCCAATTAAAAGTAATTTGATACTATAAGAGACCCTTATCACAATGACATACACAGATAGAAGTTGTAAAAACCCATGGGGATTGAGTTATTTCCTTTTAAATGATTATAAAATCAAACAATATATAAAACTAAAAGTTCTTAGTATTGAAACTATCAGAACACAGAATTTAAAGCAAAGGCAGTTATAACATATTTATAGGTATGAATGCCTACAACATCCAATGTGGGATTACAGGGTTCTACCTTTAGACAAAGAAGTATAGGAAAGTAATGACTCTAGCAAAATGGCATTGGTCCCTTCTTTGGATGAACATGGTCAGCCTTAAAACTAGTGGAATCAGGAATTTGTATTTATATATTTTTACGCACATGTGTGCAACACAAAATAACAGCAAGAAAAGGAGGTTAGCAACATAAGTGTTGGGGACACGTGGGAAGTGATCAGGGGAACCTAGTCAGAAGAGACTGGAAGGAATAAAGATGGGGCTAAAGTTATGTAAGGTTTTTTTTTTTCAATCAAAAGCTTAATTTAAATTTTAAAATATAATTTAAAATTAAAATTAAAGCAAAGAATTGGCAGCATAAATTGGGCAACCTTAATTTGTAAAATGAGCATCTCATTATGTAAAATTTAATAAACCACTGAAAGACATGATGGAGTATAGCAAGGGAACGAGTTATAACAACAGGCTAGTTTACTTAAGAAATGTTTTTAAAGATGTTTTAAAATTTATTTTTAATTATGTGTATGGGTAGCTTTGCTTTTTTGTTTTTTGTTATTGTTTCAGTTTGTTTGTTTTTCTGAGAGCAGTTCATCTGTAATTTTTCTATTAATTAATATATTTATTCACTTTGTATCCATATTACTGCCTCCCCTCCTGGCAGTTCACCGCTGATAATCTGTCCCCTTTAGCCCTTTCCTCTGAGAGAATAGAGGCCACTTGTGTCTCCTTCCACCCTGGCACATCAAGTTTCTGCAACGATAGATATAGCACAAACCTTTAATGCCATCACTTGAGCAGAGACAGGTGGATCCCTAAGTTTAAGTCCAGCCTCATCTACAGAACAAGTTCAAGAACAGCTAGTACTAGAAAGAAAATACACAAATTCTGTCTCAAAAAAAAAAACCCTAAATAAATAAATAAATACTGAACAAATAATAAACAAATCAAACAACCCAAACAAAAAAGTAGCTACAAACATGAACCAATATTTTCCAAAGGAAAAAGTATTAATGTCTGACAAGCATTATTATTTTTTTTTAAGGAAAACACTTTGGAGTCTGGGTCCTTTTTTCGTTTTTGTTTATTAGGCCATGAATTCATATGGAATGGGCTCCAACAGCTCAGGCTCTTTTCTGTTGGTCCTCACAAAGTGTGCTTCTATAGGTGGTGCAGGCTGGCACATCAACTGTACCCAGGTGCCCTTCTCTTTGGCTTCTCTTTCTTCTGGTCGTTCTCCTTCACCCACTTCAAGAAGCTGTTTCTGCTATTTGAGAGCTTGATGTGCTCAATCCGCACATTGATCCTCTTGGCTAGAATCTTGCCCTTATTAACTTGCTTGTTTACAATGATGCCCACGGCCCACCGAGTGACAATGTAGACTCTTCTGTTTTGCCGTGGTTACACTTATGGGGCATTCCTTTTTGAATAGTACCCATTCCCTTGATGTCTGCAATATCACCCTTCCTGAGTTCAGTTATGTCAAAAAGTTCTCTTCAGCTCAGTTCTGTCTCTTTTCTTTGTCGTCAGCACTTATACATCTTTCAGAATACATGATCATATAGTAAAAGGTTCATCACAAATTTACACATAAATTTAAATTATAAATTGAATAAGAAGTTTACAACATTTAATGTTTACATTCATATCCATTAGAAATAATTATCCGGCTAAACATTTATCACCTGTCACAGCTCAAAAGGTTCATGGAGAGTTAAAAATCATAACTAAGTTATTAGTGAATTTTTTATAGATATCCCACTCGATATTTTATCTTTTGTCCTAGCACCTATAATATTTTTACAGCCTCTTGGAATCTGAGTAGTAGATGTCTGCTTACTCTCTAAGATGCAATTAATTGGTGACACATGGGAGACAGGTAGAATTTTCATTGAAGATTTTATATCAGAAAGGACCTAATAGCAGTCCCACTATAAAAGAGCTTAATGAATACTGATATAATCTTAAGAATTCTTATAGAATCATCATTAAGAATTAAGAAGTCATCTAATTGTCTATATAGCATCACTACATCTTTGTAGATCTGCAGAAATCTGCTAGTGATTGTCGTATATGTTTAATGGTAACAGGAAAAGCATGTGAGAACAGGCTTTATATGCTTTCTCGGGCAGTGTGACCCAAGATGGCCATCTTCCATTGCTTCTGCCTTGTGTGTTTCATGTCTCTCTGTGGCTTATCCTTCCCAAGGGGACACCTGTTCAAGTCTTTTTAAAAGAAGAGGTTTTGCCTAAATTTCTGCCTGAATCTCATCAGTGCCTGAAGCTCACTTGGAGATTCCTCTGTAATGTAAAGTCAGGGATTCCTTGCCTTCAGAACTTTGATCAAGTTGTTTCTTTGGGAATCCCCAGTAACTTCTTAACTCCACTATGTCTTCAGCTGCCATTAACCATGTTATTCTGTAAAGACTGGCTTCCAGAAGCTAAGAATGAGGAAGGTCGTAATGTACAGGATTTTGTGAGATGTCAGAATAGCAAGGATACCTATGGAAAAGGCAATTTGACCTCTCAAAAATGCTTTTCTACCCATTTCTTCAATCAAACCTGTTTTTAAGGATTGCTATCATATCAAGAGATTTCATAAGAACCACAAAGCCCCCTTTCTTTAGTATCACAAAAGAAATGTATTAAATTAATAAAGAAAGAAGGCATTGGGGAAGAAAAATGTAGTTTTAAAATAGCATTTGCTGAGTAGTTATGAGAAAGTGTCACAGGGGTATTGCTGATAATGATGGAGAGCTGCTTCTCCTAGTGCATGGACAATTACTGAACTCTATAGCATGTATGGGGTCTGACAGTAACTATACCATAGGTGACAATTCAAATGTATACTAAAGATGAAAGTTAGTAATTGATTGTAGATAAATAGGTGGCTGACTGATGATAGTGTTTTACCTTATATTTAAAATGATAATATTTTAAGAAGTTAAGAAATTTGGTCTTCAAAACAATGAAATCTTTGTATGGTCAAGACATAACTTTGAAATTAGATTGAATTGGGAGGAGGGGGTGGTGGAGTAGGGGGTTTTCAAGGGGAAACCAGGCAGGGGGAAAATATTTGAAATATAAATAAATCAACTAATCAATGGAAAGGAAAAGTTTGTATTGGTCTTTGATTTGACTACATTTAGGAAACATTGAATTAAAATTTAAACTCTCTACCACAGGATAGAAAAAAGCCAAAATAGTAATACAATATTAGGCAGTTTTGCAAGAAAAAAAGTATTTATTAGACCATCACCAAAGGGGTCCTTTTTTATTTCAGGAAATGAAACAGCAGTGACCATTGCCCTGATCAGGTAACAGGCAGGCTGAGAAGGCTCCTCTGAAAGCACAGAGTAGATACCTGTTGTGCTTCCCCTGGTGTACAAAAACAAGAGAAAGGATCATTCTCAGCATCCCCAGGAAAGCAGCAGGAGATCAGCCTGAGAGCAATGCCTTCTCTGTGAGGAGCCATCATAAGCACATGGAGGATGAAGGGTGGAGAAGATTCTTCTGCATCCAGACAGGCTTTCAAAGGAGGATGGAAGTGTTGCTATGGAGTCGGTGAGCTGGTGAGACAGATTTCTTTCACTTCCCCTGGTCCTGATGACTGGGAGGCCTTCACCTGTTGGGTGGTCACTTCTGCTGGCATGGTGGAAATTGCACAGGAGGGCATGTTGACTGCCATGGCTGAGGTGGGCATTGCTCATAGCACACTACAGGACGACACGGCCCAGGCCACACTGAAGGAAGACAAGGCTCAAAGCACATGACAGGACGACAAGGCCCAGGCCACACTTGGGGAGGACAAGGCTCAGGGCACTTCGGGGGTGGGCACACAGGAGGAGGCCGGCACGGCTGATTGCACTGCTGCTGGTAGTAAGACATCGTACTTGAGTCTCAGAATCTGAAAGATATTACATGACAGTTTTGAAAACAGGTGATCCCTATGGAGAAACTACGCTTTTGGGACTGTAGAACCCTGTGTACCTATGTGTGCATACGAATTTCCCATACTATTTTAGGAGGTCCTGGATTGCCTCTTTTACTTACACATTTTTTTTTCGTCAGCTTCGGCAAACCTGTTTTGAAAATCTCATGCCATTTCCCCTAAGAATCTATTTCTGTTTCACACCACTGGAAAATACTATTTATGTGAACAGAATATCCTCATAACCTTGAAATTCTTATAGACAGTACCCATCAAATGCTAGGATATTCCAGATGGAATGAGTGGACAACACAAACAGCTGTTGAAAGAATAGGTGGCACTTTTTGCAGATGATATGATAGTATATATAAGTGACCCTAAAAATTCCACCAGAGAACTCCTAAAACTGATAAACAGCTTCGGTGAAGTAGCTGGATATAAAATTAACTCAAAAAAGTCAATGGCCTTTCTCTACACAAAGAATAAACAGGCTGAGAAAGAAATTAGAGAAACAACATCCTTCTCAATAGTTACAAATAATATAAAATATCTTGGCATGACTCTAACAAAGGAAGTGAAAGATCTGTATGATTAAAACTTCAAGTCCCTGAAGAAAGAAATTAAAGAATATCTCAGAAGATGGAAAGATCTCCCATGCTCATGGATTGGCAGGATCAAGATTGTAAAATTGGCTATCTTGGCAAAAGCAATCTACAGATTCAATGCAATCCCCATCAAAATTCCAACTCAATTCTTCAACGAATTAGAAAGAGCAATCTGCAAATTCATCTGGAATAACAAAAAACCTAGGATAGCAAAAGCTCTTCTCAAGGATAAAAGTACCTCTGGTGGAATCACCATGCCTGACCTAAAGCTTTACTACAGAGCAATTATGATCAAAACTGCATGGTACTGGTATACTGACAGACAAGTAGACCAATGGAATAGAATTGAAGACCCAGAAATGAACCCACACACCTATGGTCACTTGATCTTCTACAAGGGAGCTAAAACAATCCAGTGGGAAAAAGACAGCATTTTCAACAAATGGTGCTGGCACAACTGGTTGTTATCATGTAGAAGAATGCGAATCGACCCATTCCTCTCTCCTTGTACTAAGGTCAAATCTAAGTAGATCAAGGAACTCCACATAAAACCAGAGACACTGAAACTTATAGAGGAGAAAGTGGGGATAAGCCTCGAAGATATGGGCACAGGGAAAAAATTCCTGAATAGAACAGCAATGGCTTGTGCTTTAAGATCGAGGATTGACAAATGGGACCTCATGAAACTGCAAAGCTTCTGAAAGGCAAAAGACACTGTCAATAAGACAAAAAGACCACCAACAGATTGGGAAAGGATCTTTACCTATCTTAAATCAGATAGGGGACTAATATCCAATATATATAAAGAACTCAAGAGGGTGGACTCCAGAAAATCAAATAGCCCCCTTAAAAGATGGGGCTCAGAGCTGAACAAAGAATTCTCACCCAAGGAATACCAAAAGGCTGAGAAACACCTGAATAAATGTTCAACATCCTTAATCATCAGAGAAATGCAAATTAAAACAACCCTGAGATTCCATCTCACACCAGTCAGAATGGCTAAGATCAAAAATTCAGGTGACAGCAGATGCTGCAAGGATGTGGAGAAAGAGGAACACTCCTCCATTGTTGGTGGGATTGCAAGCTTGTACAACCACTCTGGAATTCAGTCTGGCGGTTCCTCAGAAAATTGGACATAGTACTACTGGAGGATCCTGCAATACCTCTCCTGGGCATATACCCAGAAGATGTCCCAACCGGTAAGAAGGACACATGCTTCACTATGTTCATAGCAGCCTTATTTATAATAGCCAGAAGCTGGAAAGAACCCAGATGCCCCTCAACAGAGGAATGGATACAAAAAATGTGGTACATTTAGACAATGGAGTACTACTCAGCTATTAAAAAGAATGAATTATTGAAATTCCTAGGCAAATGGTTGGACCTGGAGGGCATCATCCTGAGTGAGGTAACCCAATCACAAAAGAACTCAAATGAAATGTGCTCACTGATACGTGGATATTAACACAGAAACTTAGTATAGCGAGATATAAGGTACAATATGTAAAACATATGAAACTGAAGAAGAACGAAGACCAAAGTGTGGACACTTTGCTCATTCTTAGAATTGGAAACAATCACCCATGGAAGGAGTTACATAGACAAAGTTTGGAGCAGAGACAAAAGGATGGTCCATCTAGAGACTGCCATATCCAGGGATCCATCCCATAATTAGCCTCCAAATGTTGACACCATTGCATACACTAGCAAGCCTTTGTTGCAAGGACGGTGATATAGCTGTCCCTTGTGAGACTAGGCCGGGGCCTAGCAAACACTGAAGTGGATGCTCACAGTCAACTATTGGATGGATCACAGGGCCCCCAATGGAGGAGCTAGAGAAAGTATCCAAGGAGCTAAAGAGATCTGCAACCCTATAGGTGGAACAACACTATGAACTAACCAGTACCCCAGAGCTCTTGACTCTAGCTGCATATGTATCAAAAGATGACCTAGTTGGCCATCACTGGAAAGAGGGGCACATTGGTCAGGCAAACGTTATATGCCCCAGTACAGGGGAATGCCAGGGCCAAAAAATGGGAATGGGTGGGTAGGGGAGTGGGCAGGGGGGAGGGGGGGCTTTTGGGATAGCATCGGAAATGTAATTGAAGAAAATACATAATAAAAAAAAAAACGAAAAGAAAAAAAAGAAAGAATAGGTGGGATTCTCATCAGCTTGTGGCATAAGCCTTTGAAAGGGATTATCCATATCCATCAGGATATGATAAAAGGAAAGCACATATTTTGTTTTGTTTTCATCTCAAATCACAACTATCTCAATTATTTTGCTTTTCCCTGGATATCAAATTATAGCTCGAACAAAAGCAAAAGCATGCTTGCACTCCACATGATATCCTCCATTCCTAAAGTTGCGTCTTCTAAGTCATACTCATCCCTTGATCAATTTGGACCGACCAAACTTACTGTGCTCATGAGAGTACTAAAAAGAGCAGACCCTCTCAAGAACTCAAGAAATCAGACTCACCAGGTTCTCCGGAGCAGACCAATGCTTGAGTACCAGGAATACTGCAGTCAAGCACTGAGACTCTTTTTTATAGGATTGCCTGCCTCACCCCATGGGGAGTGGATTTCCCTGTAATGGGCTGGTACAGGTGTTGTGTCTGGCCAGCAGATCACAGAGCTGGGTTCTATTCTGGAAAGGCATTTTGGAAACCTGAAAGAGAATAAGGGCTGGGCTGCCTGTGATAAGAAAGAAACCAAGACAAGCTTCCTGTTCAAGGTTCAAATTTAATGTCAGCAAACATGCTTTGTAAAGAAAAGGGGAAGCCCTTCCCTTGCCAAGCAAGTTCCTTAGAAGTAGATAGTTCAGCCTTTTAGTGGGAACTCGTGAAGATTGCAGTTCAGTGTTAACTCCAGAAGATTCCTTGAAGAGAACTCATTCAGCCTCAGGCAGGTTGGGCCTCAGGCAGGTAGTGGCACATCAAAAAGAGCAACACAGCAGGTGGCTCTGCTCCAGGGGCAGCAGATGGTCACAGCCAGCCTTGCTAGGCTAGAAGGAGATAACTTAAGTGCACATTCATCCATAACTGGCCTGACAGGGACTCTACAAAATAGAAAATATCCCACCCTTGGCTATCATTACTAGGTTGAGTCTTATGACTCAGAGTCCTTTTCTTTCCTCTTGCTTCCAGTAACTGTGGTACTTGGAGCTTTTCCAACCGCTTGATACATCTCTTTCTTGACTGGGGACCATAAGCCTTTTTTCATGAGACCCTCTATTTGTCTTAAATTCAAGGTTATTTGTCCCTCTTTAGTTCATCCTTAGTTCGTTGCTAGAGTGTAAAGCCATTTACACTTTTTTTTTTCAGATGTGGAGGGGTATTTTCCTCATATATTTATAAGTTTCTTAGAAAGAAGAGAAGCAAAAGATACCAAGTGCGCCCTCAGTAAGCCATGGAGTCAGGGTCTTCTATTTACTACAGATTTTTTTCCATAAACACAGAGAAATAATACCTGTGTGCTAACATCATTGGGCTACCTGTGACCCTACTCAGCATAGAGTTTCCCCCTTCATCTTTCTCTTCTTTGGATAATGTCACATTTGACCTACATTTTTTGCCTTTTAGAATCAATCATATTCCCTCTAAGAATGATGCTACTTTCCCTGGACAGATTGTGGTGGTAGAGTGGCATCCAGTCTCCTCAGTGCCTTTTTTTCTTTGCTTCCCTTCAATTATCATTCAATCAATGGAAATGGGGAAAAGTGAACAAATATCCTGAGAATTAATTAGAAATTTATTTAGCAGACCTCATTGGGTGTTCCCCAGTGGTACTCCCTAGGGAGAAGAACAAGAAACCATCACATATAAATAATAGAGAATAAAGTAGAAGGGTTGATCAGATCATTAAAAGTCTGAAATCACAGGCAGGGAGATATAAGGTTAGGTCAGAATCATACATTGGATTTCATTTATTAGCTTTCTATGTAGATTTAATAACTTCAACAGACAGTATTTCAAAACTCTTCCTGTAGACATTGTTTGTTCTTTCTTTTCTACAAGTTCTTTAACATGTCGACCCCTCTACCATCTTCTCCTACATATGCCAAATTTCCAAGAGAAGATGGCAAACTGTTCCCTCTTAAGACAGATGCTAGCAGTCATTGGTCACAGAAAATACTGTCAGTGCATTTACAGACTCTTCCCATCCCTGTCCCTTTACCATTTCATTCAATCAGTAGGGCTGACTGTGTATTCAACATTTAAAGTGTCATTGCTGGCAATTAGAAATTTTAAAATGATTAGGTGACTAGAAAATTCAAAAGTCAAATATATATATATATATATATATATATATATATATAGAGAGAGAGAGAGAGAGAGAGAGAGAGAGAGAGAGAAAGAGAGAAGAAAAGGATGGCAAGGAAAATGAAATATTTAAACTTTCTGAAGCAGCCAGCAGCTGTGCTGGAAAAATACAGGAGTACTCTGTCAACCTCAGCTAAACACTTCAGCTTGTCAGAACTGTCAATGCTGCTGCCAATATTGAAGAGTTTATTCAAAAATGCCACTGTTATGACTGAGTCACTTCAGGGAAAGAGCCATTGTTTTAGCACCTGAGGCTAAGAGCTGACAAATGACATCATTATGAATAGTTCTCATTAGCTACTGCACTTACCATAGGGCAATCAAGGGCCTTTACCCAGTAGATTTCTTATGACCCACATAGCCACCATTGGATGTCTGCCTTCAGCTCATTCTCCATCATCTTTTCATAATCTTGGTAAGTCAGATAAGTTGTATGAGATATATTGTAGAATTGCATTTGTATTTACTATTTTTACTGCATTTATGTAGTTAGTTGGGTGGGGAGAAGCACATGGCAAGGTGTGAGTGTAGAAGTTAAGAGAACAATTTGTGGGAGTCAGTTCTTTGCTTCTACTGTATGGGTCCCAGAAATCAAACTCAAGTGGTTGGGCCTGGAGGCACATACCTCTATTAGTACAGCCCTGTTACAGGTGATGTAGGTCCAACCACACTCCATGAAGAACTATAGCAATATCCAAGCTTTTATAAGAGTATAGGATTTTAGCCATGGAAAACCATCTTGTGGTGAGTTATCATTGCAGATTCTACCTGAATCAGATTTTTGAAATATTTACAACAAAACTTCAAAACTCTAAATCAAATGAGGAAAAAATAAAACAACAAAACAAAACAAAACACCAAACACAGAGAGAGAGAGAGAGAGAGAGAGAGAGAGAGAGAGAGAGAGAGAGAGAGGGAGGGAGGGAGGGAGGGAGGGAGGGAGGGAGGGAGGGAGGGAGGGAGGGAGGGAGAGAGAGAGAGAGAGAGAGAGAGAGAGAGAGAGAGAGAGAGAGAGAAAAAGAGAGAACACTGCCATCTATATTCCCAAAATATTGATCAGGTACAGTGCTAGAAGCAGAAGCAGGTATTTGGGGGGAGGGTTGTTTTTGTTTTCTGGGTTTTTTGTTTGTTTGTTTGTTTGTTTTTTAGAAAAGGAATAAAGAGAAACTGAACTTCCATCCAGCCATGATGCATATTCTTTATTCTGGGATATTAAGAGGAAATACACTGCCAGGTAATGGAATATCTGACTGAATCATAGAAGTCATATAGTGCAGGGTGTGACAGTGCTCCTCCACCTGAGGCCTTAGGAAGCACAGACTTAAAGATGGTTCTTGTTTGCAGAAGAGCTGTTTAACCACTACTAAAAGGAACTGCTGCTGAATTGATTTCAGGCAGAACAGTAATGAAGTATACAAAGGACACAATTGCAGGGGAGGCTGTGGTTAGGATGAATTATTATGAAAAGAATAAATAAAATAAAATATAATGTTTCAGGACCTATGCTTGGAAAAAACAATTGTTCTTAATTCATGGTTCTGAATTTTAGCAGTACATCTTATGATATTGAGTGAAATTGGTTTCTATCAGTGTGAGGCAGAGAGAGCCTTTGCTAGCAGCACAGATGTAGATGCCAAACAGCTGGCATTTGGAGAAAAATGTGGCTCAGGATATGTGTTTGGGTATCCCAGAAGTAGATTATAGAATT
This sequence comes from Mus musculus, assembly GCF_000001635.26. Taxonomy (NCBI): domain Eukaryota; kingdom Metazoa; phylum Chordata; class Mammalia; order Rodentia; family Muridae; genus Mus; species Mus musculus. Next base: position 92,247,223 of record NC_000069.6, on the reverse strand, counting down.
ACAGAGTCTGGGGGAAAGGTATGAAATCTACATTTATAAGGCATTGAAATATCCAAGCAGGTACTTGGAAGAAATCAAAGAGTTAATTCACACAGCTAAATAAATAAGCTTAAGTGTCTCGGTTTATTGGATGTTCCTCTGCAGTCATCCTCTTGGTTAAGAATGTCTCCTTCCCTTCAGTTGATGCAATATTTATTAAGAGTTGCCATCCAAATGGATGGACCTAGAAAATCATCATCCTGTGTGAGGTAACTCAAAACCTGAGTGAGGTAACTCAGATCCTGAAAGATAAACATGGCATGTTCTCACAAGTTGATATTAGCTATAAAGTAAAGGATAACTATATTACAATCCACAGACTCAAAGAAGCTAAGTAACAAAGAGGCCTCAAAGGAAAATAGAATAGACATTGTCAGGCTTAGGGGAAAAAAGGGGTCAAATGAGGGAAGGATAGAGGGAGAGGGTACTGAGAAAGACCACTGGAATTGGGGAGGGGAGAGCATCTCAGGGATGAGCTAAAAACACTATGCAATGAAAACTCCAGGAATCTACTAGAGTGAGCCTGAAAAGAAAAAAAAAAACCTTGAGAACTTTGATTCATGTATGTATGTCAAACAAACCCGGGCACCCGAGTCCTTCTTGAAGCGAGGTCATCAGGTCCTAAAAGATAAGGGAAGGAATGCAGGAACTGGTTCTGACTATCTTGGCTGACTCATTGACCATCCAGCAGCCCGGCGCCTCCTGCTTGCCCCCCTTTCTATAGAGAGCATAGTTAAAAGCTGAAACATTAACCAGATGCATTGTTGACTCTGAGAAGCACCCAGGTTTAGAATTCTTATATGCCCCGGCCTGCACGTACTACTCTGCTGACTCATAATCATGTTGCTGAACTTTGAATGGGCCAATCAGGTGTAACCGTGCCAATCTTCCTAGCCCCTAAACCCTACCCAATAAAAACCGCGAGTGTTTGAGTCTCAGGGTTGATTCCTCTGTCTCCTGCGCGAGATACTTATCAACCTGGAGCTCTGCCATTAAAGCTACCTCATGCTTTTGCATCAAGGAAGTCTCTCATGTTTCTTTGGGTAACCCCGCGACCCGAGACTTGAGTTGGGGGCTCCTTCTTGGGGTCCTACAAGCCTAGCTAAGACTCCTAGCAATAGGTAGGACGAAGTATGGAGCCAGAACCTGGCCATCTCCTATAACTAGGCAAGACTTCCAGTGGAGGGATTAGAACACCAAATGAGCCACAAAACCTTTGACCTACATTTGTCCTGCCTACAAGATGTGTTAGGTAAAAGTGGCTCAAAAACTGTGGGAGTGGCCAACCAATGATTAATCAAGTTTAATTCCCATGCCAAGAGAGGAAGCCCACCCATGACACTGCCTTGAGGTCCAGGACCCAGAAGTTGAATAGCCCAGATACCTAGGATAGAATCAAATATGACAAGGGGGAAATAAAAGAGAAAGAATTCCTAATGATATTCTCCTTTACTCATAGATTGGTATCTAACCCAATTGTCATCAACGAGACTCCATCCAGCAACTGATGGAATCAGATGCAGAGATGCACAGCCAAACATTAGGCAGAGCTCAGGGAATCCCTTCGATAAAGTAGAGGAAGAATTATAGGAGACAGAGGGATCAAGGACAACCCCTCCAAAACCCCATAAAATCAACTAACCAGGGGCTAGATAGAATATCTAATAAATAAAATAACTAATCTGTGGCAAACGACCAGATAACAGCTCTGCCCTAATATCCCATCGATCCTTTTGTCTACACAGTTCAAACTCTCCAGCCTCCTGAGTCATTAATCTTGAATGATTTACAACAGCATCTGTAACATATTTCACACATTCCTTTCAATGAGCCATTTCCAAATTCTCTTCTCTTCCCCAACACTGGTTCCTTACTGTTCCATTCATCCTTTTTTGATGATTAATTGAAGCCTTCCATTTTTAGTAATTTAAATAACTTCACTGTTTATGCCTACTTTAAAGAACCCTTTAAATGTATTAATGAAAGCAAGTGTACAAATATGTGCTTTTGTAAGAAGCATAACCTATCTCCCACTGCCTGCAGGATAGTAGCAGGAAGAAGGCAATAACATGGGCTACTTGGCACAGTGCTTCAGGGATAATAGCTAGATGTCTACACATCTGCTTCTTTTCACTGACTGCAGTAGCTACTGCTGTTTTCTGACCCTTTTTGGGATCTCCCAGCACAGCTCAGTCTTCAGATGTAATCAGAGATGAGTTGTGCAGAGCAATCAATTTGTCTTCAAGTTCAAACTTGAAAAATGAGCATTCCCCAACCTCTCATTTTTCTTTAACACCAAAAGTGTCACCTTAGCAAATCACATAAAGAATAAAGGGAAAATGGGAATGCTCTTGTGTCAGCAGTGTTCACTAATCCAGGTCATTCTCCAAAGTTGCAATAGAGTTGCTCATTGAAAATAACCCTACACAGCAAAGATAATTTTTATCCTTTTCTATCATAACCTGAATTTGACCTTCAAAATTGTTGCATAATGTATAATGTCAACTAGATCTCCTAAAAGTTTCAGAACTATTGTTTTGAAAGAAACTCCAATGTAAACTAGTAAGTGTGTAATGATGTTCACAAAATGCACACATATGAATAGATTGAGGTATACCTCTAAAACATCTCAAGTCCTTCTATGAGGATTTAATTCTCAATAATTCAGTAACTTACCTACCATGCCACACTTTATCTATGATTCTGTTCCCCTGTACCCTACAGAGTCTGAGGCTGTGATTCCAGTTTCACAGGCACTGAACTGAAAAATATAGAAAGGGAATACAGGAAGTACCTTGCTTTTCTTACACCAATCCATCTGTAAGTTATTGAATAGATAACTGGGAAATAGTTGATGTCAAATAAAGCTTTATTTGATTAGCTCATGAGGTATGTACATTTTTTTCCTTTCCTCATGAGCACTATATTTGATTCCATTTGAACTTGATTGATTTGATGTGATCCACAAAACTTTTCCTAGAATATACATTTCCAAACATAGGAGAAATGTGAACAGGTTGAGACAAAGTCCACACCCATAGCCTCCACCCTTCTGCTTAGCTCGAAAAAGGTGAAAGCGTTGACACCTGATACCAACCCTTGTCGGGAATCAGGAAGTTATAGATGAGATCACTATTATTCACAATTCCTTATTAACAAGTGCCTTCAAACTATATCATTACCATTAAGTCTACAACTGGAACATAGCCTGTTGGACATGCCAAGAAACATCCATAGGAGAAAGCAACTCCACGTGTACTCCTGATATGCTCATGACATAAAGGGAACACTCAACTTCCACAATCTAATATGAAAATTTGTAGTTATTTATCTACATCTGGAACACAAATGTAGGAACCTCAGTTTTCTGAATGCATACTTCCAAATTTCTGCTGTCCATGACAATGAAAATGCTGATTTTCTTTCTGGTATAGTGAGTATATGGAGTTATCAAAGGAAAGGTATATTACAGGCTGGATCTTCAGGATCAAAAAACTTATCTTCAGGTACAAAGTCCACCAAGGGGCAACTGATATTAAATGAACACCTTACTGCTGATCACCAAATCAGTGTTTTGAAGTCCTTTAAATAAATGTTGCATGTAAACATTACAGATGTTCATTTGAATTTAGCTCACCTCCACCTAAACTGTTTTGCCTCTGGTGAACATTTTTAGTCACCTAAGCATCACAACATGCTTCTTAGATCTTTTGTCTTAGCTTGTACCCTACAATTTGATATTTTTAAAGTATATGTATTTGCTTCTATTTTACATGCAATGAATACTTTCTCTGTATCTATACAAATGCACTATATGTGGGCAGTGCCTGCCTGTGAAGGCTAGAAGAGTATGTCAGACCCTCTGGAACTGGAATTACTGGTAGTTATCTGTCAGCTCCCTGGCATGGATACCTGGATATGAACCCTGGTCCTTTCCAAGAAGAGCAAATGCTTTTCACCACAGAGGCATCTCTCCAGTCTCAAGATAAACATATGATACAGTTGTAAAAATCCAAGTAACAGTTAGTATTGTTCAATTGTACAGTTTGCTATAACTTCTGGGTGGTTTGGTATTTAATAAATAGGAGTGAGTGGCAGGGTTTCAAATAAACCAGAAGTAGATTGATTTTCAGGTGGAATTGTAACTGTATTGGGCCCACACCTCTGGGGACTACGGACTATTTCAGTCTTGAATGTTAATTGAGAGGGCAAAAATAAAACAAAGCCAAAAGAATTGCAACCTCCACCTACCAAATACTCCAAATCAAGCTGAATCAGGAGTTCCTTGGTCTTTTATTATCTTCATTCCCAAATGAACTAAAGTTCCTGCAAAGCTTAAAGGTTCCATTTGCTGGTTAACAATAGAGATAAAATATATATAAAGAACTCAAGAAGGTGGACTCCAGAAAATCAAATAACCCCATTAAAAATGGGGCTCAGAGCTAAACAAAGAATTCTCACCTGAGGAATACTGAATGACTGAGAAGCACGTGAAAAAGTGCTCAGCATCCTTAATCATCAGAGAAATGCAAATCAAAACAACCCTGAGATTCCATCTCACACCAGTCAGAATGGCTAAGATTAAAAATTCAGGTGACAGCAGATGCTGCAAGGATGTGGAGAAAGAGGAACACTCCTCCATTGTTGGTGGGATTGCAAGCTTGTACAACCACTCTGGAAATCAGTCTGGCAGTTCCTCAGAAAATTGGACATAGTACTACCAGAGGATCCCACAATACCTCTCCTGGGCATATATCCAGAAGATGTCCCAACCGTATCATAGCTCCACTATGTTCATAGGAGCCTTATTTATAATAGCCAGAAGCTGGAAAGAACCCAGATGTCCCCCAACAGAGGAATGGATACAAAAAATGTGGTACATTTACACAATGGAGTACTACTCAGCTATTAAAAAGAATGAATTATTGAAATTCCTAGGCAAATGGTTGGACCTGGAGGGCATCATCCTGAGTGAGGTAACACAATCACAAAAGAACTCAAATGATATGTACTCACTGATAAGTGGATAATAGCCCAGAAACTTCGTATATCGGAATTATGAGACACAATTTGCCAAATACATGAAACTGAAGAAGAACGAAGACCAAAGTGTGGACACTTTGCCCCTTCTTAGAATTGGAAACAAACACCCATGGAAGGAGTTACAGAAACAAAGTTTGGAGCTGAGACAAAAGGATGGACCATCTAGAGACTGCCATATCCAGGGATCCATCCCATAATTAGAAAATACGTAAAAATAAAAAATTAAAAAAGAAAAAACCAATAGAGATACAGTCTACACATTTCTTTTTCAATGCATTCTTCACTCCTGGAAAGAGTCTTTGTTGCCCAACTTGTCAACGATGACACCATTGCATACACTAGCAAGCCTTGGCTGAAAGGACCCTGACATAGCTGTCTCTTGTGAGACTAGGCCAGGGCCTAGCAAACACATAAGTGGATGCTCACAGTCAGCTATTGGATGGAGCACAAGGTCCCCATCGGAGGAGCTAGATAAAGTATCCAAGGAGCTAAAGAGATCTGCAACCCTGTAGGTGCAACAACATTATGAACTAACCAGTACCCCGGAGCTCTTGACTCTAGCTGCATATGTATCAAAAGATGGCCTAGTTGGCTGTCACTGGAAAGAGAGGCCCATTGGACACACAAACATTATATTCCCCAGTACAGGGGAATGCCAGGGCCAAAATATGGGAATGGGTGGGTAGGGAAGTGCAGGGGGGGAGGCTATGGGGGACTTTTGGGATAGCATTCTAAATGTAATTGAGGAAAATACATAAAAATAAAAAATTAAAAAAGAAAAAAACCAATAGAGATACAGTCTACACATTTCTTTTATAATGCATTCTTCACTCCTGGAAAGACTCTTTGTTGCCCAACTTGTCAATAGAAATGTTTCCTCATTGTACTGATGGCTAACATTGGCTTTGCTTATTTAGTTTGTGAGACATTGTGTCACTGCCTTGGCTGGTCTGAAATTTGCTATTTAGACAGTGCTGGCCTCAATATCACAGAGATCTGTGCCTCTGATATTAAATGTATGCACTATGTCTGGCTAAGAATCATTATGACATGACTGGTCTGAATAGGATAGAATTCTGTAGTCTCTCCTCCCCTAGCCTGAAACCTGCTTGTTGGGGTGGAGCTTTCTGCTCATTTGTTCTGTCACGCCCACTGCTAGAACCTGAGGAGCCACACACGTGTACCTTTCTATTGGACCAGAGATTATTTGGCGGGAATCGGGTCCCCTCTCCCTTTTTTTATAACTAATGTCGCAACAATAAAATTTGAGCTTTGATCAGAATGAAATTGTCTTAGCTCCGTTTTTTCTTCCGCCCCGTCTAGATTCCTCTCTTACAGCTCGAGCGGCCTTCTCAGTCAAACCGTTCACGTTGCGAGCTGCTGACGGCCACAACATTTTAGAGACGTACTATTGAAAGGGCAAGCCCTTCACTGCCTCCCACCCAAATAAAAGAGCCGGTTGAACGCCTTCTCCCTGTTTCCCACCTATCTTCCAAAAATGCGGAGGAATTCAACTTAGTGTTATTTTCACATCGTTCAGTCAAACTTAGCCAGAGTTCCAACGCCCTACTTAAAATTCAACTAGAAAGTTACCTACCAAGTACTAATTAGCATTATAAAGTCAGAGTCTGCAGCTCCAGGCCTTTCAGTTAGTTGTTTACTAAAAAGGACAGTCTTAAGCCAGATACAGTTTACCATAAAAAAAGTTAAAGAATCCCAGTGAAGCAAGTTTTTTCTTTAGCCCTAGATTCCAGGCAGAACTATTGAGCATAGATAATTTTCCCCCCTCAGGCCAGCTTTTTCTTTTTTTAATTTTGTTAATAAAAGGGAGGAGATGTAGTCTCCCCTCCCCTAGCCTGAAACCTGCTTGCTGGGGTGGAGCTTCCTGCTCATTCGTTCTGCCACGCCCACTGCTAGAACCTGAGGAGCCACACACGTGCACCTTTCTACTGGACCAGAGATTATTCCGCGGGAATCGGGTCCCCTCCCCCTTCCTTCATAACTAATGTCGCAACAATAAAATTTGAGCTTTGATCAGAATGAAATTGTCTTAGCTCCGTTTTTTCTTCCGCCCCGTCTAAATTCCTCTCTTACAGCTCGAGCGGCCTTCTCAGTCAAACCGTTCACGTTGCGAGCTGCTGACGGCCACAACAGAATTCTACCTCCCTGCTACATATACAGCCTCAGACCACAGCAGACATATTTTAGACACTTTCCTCTTAGAGAACAACTTTGGAGTGACAGGAAAATGTAGGTGGCAGAGGAGCATCACAAATATAGTAGAAGACACATATGCAAAAATCATGCCAACATCCTCTGTAGAATGCTCAAAGGAAGTTTGTTCTCCTAAGAAGAGTGTGATGCAAGCCCAACATGATCAGGCCAATGTAGCATTGTTTGTGATTTCCCATAACAGTCCATTTGTAGGGAGTGGAGGAAGACATAAGCAGGTGACATTCTTAGGAAATGTGTATTGTTCACTCGGGACAGCCTAATTAATGACTCCAAGTTCTCAGAACTGTATGGGCCATGCAGAAGGATAGCAAATTTCTCTTCAGGAATTCACAAGTGAGTATTTAAGAATGATTGGTCAATTTGTGCAAACACTAACAAATGCAGCTTATTCCTTTTTAATGATTCTATCCTGAGGTTATTCACCTACAGAGAAGTCCTACCAAGACTGAGAGCCACATAGCTAAGAGCTAGTCCTGATTGCTCCCTACCTATACACACTACGATATGCCTAATTAGCAAACTGAAGTTCTGGATTGTGGTTTTAGCAGTAGAAGAGCTCACTTGACATTATTGTACATGTGTCTCTATTTCTGACCTTATTTCTTCCCCTTGCTGTTCCTCCTCAGAATTCCAGGACCCCAGCCACTTGAAGTGTAGCATACATATTTTATTTTTGCTATGAGTGGAAAAATCCTTATACATTTTCTTGTAACAACCTCAGCCTCCCATGAGAACAACATCACTAACAGTGAAAAGAAAGATTATAGACCATGAAATTTAATCTGTACATGACTAACAGATACTAAAGCCAATATTTAACACTGTAAATCTATTTCTCATGGACCAAACTCTGTCAGCCTTAAGAATTTACACTCTGTGTGAAATTTGCTACATATCTTAGGAATAAATATATCATAAGTATAAAAACACTGGAGGAAAATTAGCATCTTCAACATATGGTGCTTGGAAAGCTGAATATATCCACATGTAGATGAATGAAACTACATCCACATCTGTCACCTTGCAGAAAACTAACTCTGAATGGATCACAGACCTAAATGCTGAAAGCTGAAACCCTGTAACCTCTGGAAGATTTCATAAGAAGTGCTTCATGGGATGCAGGTGTAGGAAAGGCCTTTCTAAATCAGAGATCATTTCTCCCAAACTAAGGTCAACAACTAAAAAGCTTCTACACAGCTAAAGAAACAGTCAACCAGGTGAGGAGGAAGCCCACAGGTTTGGAGAGAATCCTTGTCAGCTATATACATCTGACAGAGGATTAATATCCAGAATATATATAGAACTCAAAAGCAAAGAGTACAAAAACAATATCTGTGTGATCTGAACCAGGAATTCTCAAAGGAAGAAAAAAATAGCTACAAAACATCGGGAAAAAAAAGTTCATTGCTCATAGCAATGAAGAAAATGAAACTCGAAACAATTTTGGGATCTTATCTTATTCCAAACAGAATTACAAAAAGCAAACAACGAACAATAGATGCTAGAGGAGATGTGGAAAAGGAACCCTAATTCACTGTTGGTGGTGCAGCTGCTCTGGAAATTAATGTTGAAAATTCTATAAAGGATAAAAATAAATCTTCCATATGACACAGCATTACCACTCCTTGTAATATGTCCAAAAGACTAGACATCCTATTCCACGGATACTTGCTCAGCCATATTGACAATAGACAGGAGATGGAAACAATCTAAATATCTTCAAACCAATAAACAGATAATGAAAATGTGGTACATTACACTATGATACTATCCAGCTTTAAAGAAAAACAAAATCATATACATTACAGGTAAATGGATAGAACTAGGAATGATCATGTTCAATGAGGTAATCCAGATGGATACAACAAATATATCATGTTGTGTCTCACCTGAGTCACCTAGCACCAAATCTTAAGATGTAAATATATATGTAGCCTGGAATAACTGCTAAAACAAATGAGGAAAGAAAATAGGGTCATGCCGCAGGCCCTCTGGTCCCCTGTGCCTGCATAGGAAAGTGTCTCTAGAGTAGATGGGCAGAGATTAGGATGTAGTGATAGTCAGTCAAACATACAAGAGAGGTGTTGAATCTGAATGTAATGTTCCAGTCGAGCATCAGACTTTTATAATACAGAATAAATTGCAGAACAAGGCACATTGAATTTTTTCAGGTGCAAAAGGAGTGACTTCAAAAGGAACCAGATAAATGTATAACACTAGAGATTAGCACAGATGCAAGGGGAGTGACTACAAAGGGAATTTGTAGGGACCAGATAAATGTTTACATTAGAGATTAGCACTTTCTGCCAGGCAAGAGTTTTACACTTAGAGTTAATTGCCTCAGGGTAGTTAACTCTTGACACGCCTCAAGAATAATGTAGTGTCACTGACCCCAAAATTCTCTAGGCCTCGTTAATTCTTATCTATATCTGAAGACTATCCATTTTCAGTATAGTATACAAATTTGCTCTTGGCATGGAATGTAGTCTATAATACGAATTTCTATCTCAGTGAGAATATTAGACTCTATTTTCAGACACTGAATTAATGGCTAGCGCTTTATTAGTTACTGAATGGGTTAAGTTCCTTGCTGCTATCTGGAATCTAAGAACACTGGGAAAAGGCTTTAGCTATGTTAGAATACAATCTTAAAAGGCATTTACTATAAGGTAATGCTTAATAGAGTGCACCTGAATCTATACACTAGACTAATGCGGGAATGGAAACATTAATTTTATGGTTTATATAGATTAGGGAGAAAATGCCAGGCCCCCGGGAAGGGAGTTTCCTTGAAACTCTTTGCTTCATGAACCAGCTTCCCAGCTTTCGCTTTGTAAGCTGACTCCACCAGAGTGCTGTGACAGAGTCATTTGAGCATAGTGAGAGGAGCAATAAAGAGAGTATTAGCAGGGTCCAAGTAGTATACAGAGAAGTAACTAAAAAATGGTGGAGACAAAGGAAAAAAGGTTAGATAAACCTCAAGATCGCCTTTCCTAGGAACTAACCAACCACCTCTCCCAACACTAATGCAGAAGTATCAACTTGTAGGTATAGAGATGATGCTTAACAGAGAACCTTTCACAATCTTTCATCAAGTGTCATAATGCTGGTAAAGAGGAGGAGCCAAAAGTTTATATCAAGGCTCATGTGCACTTTCTTGATTTCTGTTCTGTGGCTTCTCCTTGTATTGATAGAGCAGGTGAGGGGAAAAGACCTTTACAGGTAACACTTCCCCTTGTTGATGTGCCTAACAGAAGGTTTTCCATACCTCCTTCCACTCCTTAGCCATCAGGGTGCTCTAAGAAGGGAGCCAAAGGCAACGTTTCTTTATATATTTGTGTAATGCCTTCAAGTATTTCGTCTATGTGAATACTCCATACCTGCAGTTATAGCACAGGTGTATAAATAAACTTCCTGCTTTGTTTCTTTTTGTTCTCTGTCATTGGCATCTTGAAGAGTATGAAATCAGACCTTAAAATTCTATGAGAATTCAAGGTTTTCTTGGAAAACTTTGACATATGAGCTAAAGATTAAGGACAGAGGGAATGTGGCATTCTACTCTGTTGGGAAAAGGCTATTATACACATATTTATGGTACTTAAATTTTTAAAAATTTGTATATAATTGTAAAGCTATATAGATGTAATTACTAATACTTAGGATTTAGTAATCCTTTCCCTTTTTGGCTCTTGTTTACAAAACATGTTTTCCTAATCAAGGTAATTTAATGAACTTCTGCCAAAATATAAACTTTCTTACTCTTAGGATCTGTAAAGGTATGTTTAGGGGTGGATAAAATAAATCTGTAAAATTCTAAACAGAGAAGTTTTGTTAAATTGCAACAACAAAATGTCATAGTTCGAAGTACATCTTAATCTGCTACAACATACCATGCATATGATTTAGATTCAAGTCTTCTTTTTTCTTATTTTATTTACTTTTTAGTAGATATTTTCTTTATATACATTTCAAATGCTATCCCTAAAGATCCCTATACCCTCCCTCTACCCTCCCCTCCTAACCAGGCACTCCTGCTTCTTGACCCTGGCATTCCCCTGTACTGGGGCATATGAAGTTTGCAATACCAAGGGGCCTCTGTTCCCAGTGATGGCCTACTAGGCCATCTTCTGCTACATATGCAGCTAGAGATACAAGTTCTGGGGGTACTGGTTAGTTCATATTGTTGTTCCACCTATAGGTTTGCAGACCCCTTCAGCTCCTTCGGTGCTTTCTCTAGCTTCTTCATTGGGGGCCCTTTATTCCATCTTATAGATGACTATGAACATCCACTTCTGAATTTTCCAGGCACTGGCATAGCCTCATATGAGACAGCTGAAACAGGGTGCCTTCAGCAAAATCTTTCTTGATATGCAATAGTGTCTAGGATTAGTGGCTGATTATGGTATGGATCTCTGAGTAGATTCAAGTCTTGTTTTTTCTTTTTTTTTATTACATATTTTCCTCAATTACATTTCCAATGCTATCACAAAAGTCCCCCACACCCTCCCCCCCACACTCCCCTACCTACCCATTCCCATTTTTTGGCCCTGGCATTCCCCTGTACTGGGGCATATAAAGTTTGCCTGACCAATGGGCCTCTCTTTCCAGTGATGGCCAACTAGGCCATCTTTTGATACATATGCAGCTAGAGTCAAGAGCTCTGGGGTACTGGTTAGTTCATAGTGTTGTTCCACCTATAGGGTTGCAGATCTCTTTAGCTCCTTGGATACTTTCTCTAGCTCCTCCATTGGGGGCCCTGTGATCCATCCAATAGTTGACTGTGAGCATCCACTTCTGTGTTTGCTAGGCCCCGGCCTAGTCTCACAAGAGACAGCTATATCACGATCCTTGCAACAAAGGTTTGCTAGTGTATGCAATGGTGTCATCCATCGTTTGGAGGATAATTATGGGATGGATCCCTGGATATGGCAGTCTCTTGATGGTCCATCCTTTTGTCTCAGCTCCAAACTTTGTCTCTGTAACTCCTTCCATGGGTGATTGTTTCCAATTCTAAGAAGGAGCAAAGTGTCCACACTTTGGTCTTCATTCTTCTTCAGTTTCATGTGTTTTTCATATTATATCTTATATCTCCCTATACTAAGTTTTAGGGCTAATATCCACTTATCAGTGAGTACATTTCATTTGAGTTCTTTTGTGATTGGGTTACCTCACTCAGCATGATGCCCTCCAGGTCCAACCATTTGCCTAGGAATTTCATAAATTCATTCTTTTTAATCGCTGAGTAGTACTCTATTGTGTAAATGTACCACATTTTTTGTATAGATTCCTCTGTTGAGGGGCATCTGGGTTCTTTCCAGCTTCTGGCTATTATAAATAAGGCTCCTATGAACATAGTGGAGCATGTATCCTTCTTACCGGTTGGGACATCTTCTGGACATATGCCCAGGAGAGGTATTGCAGGATCCTCCAGTAGTACTATGTCCACTTTTCTGAGGAACCGCCAGACTGATTTCCAGAGTGGTTGTACAAGCTTGCAATCCCACCAACAATGGAGGAGTGTTCCTCTTTCTCCACATCCTCGCCAGCATCTGCTGTCACCTGAATTTTTGATCTTAGCCATTCTGACTGGTGTGAGATGGAATCTCAGGGTTGTTTTGATTTGCATTTCTCTGATGATTAAGGATGTTGAACATTTATTCAGGTGTTTCTCAGCCTTTTGTTATTCCTCAGGTGAGAATTCTTTGTTCAGCTCTGAGCCCCATCTTTTAAGGGGGCTATTTGATTTTCTGGAGTCCACCCTCTTGAGTTCTTTATATATATTGGATATTAGTCCCCTATCTGATTTAAGATAGGTAAAGATCCTTTCCCAATCTGTTGGTGGTCTTTTTGTCTTATTGACAGTGTCTTTTGCCTTTCAGAAGCTTTGCAGTTTCTTGAGGTCCCATTTGTCAATCCTCGATCTTAAATCACAAGCCATTGCTGTTCTATTCAGGAATTTTTTCCCTGTGCCCATATCTTCGAGGCTTTTCCCCACTTTCTCCTCTATAAGTTTCAGTGTCTCTGGTTTTACTTAGATTTGACCTTAGTACAAGGAGAGAGGAATGGGTCGATTCGCATTCTTCTACATGATAACAACCAGTTGTGCCAGTACCATTTGTTGAAAATGCTGTCTTTCTTCTATAATATACTATCATATCATCTGCAAAAAGTGATATTTTGACTTCATCTTTTCCAATTTGTATCCCCTTGATCTCCTTCTGTTGTCGAATTGCTCTAGCTAGGACTTCAAGTACTATTTTGAAGAGGTAGGGAGAAAGTGGGCAGCCTTGTCTAGTCCCTGATTTTAGTGGGATTGCTTCCAGCTTCTCACTATTTATTTTGATGTTGGCTACTGGTTTGCTGTAGATTGCTTTTATCATGGTTAGGTATGGGCCTTGAATTCCTGATCTTTCCAAGACTTTTATCATGAATGGGTGTTGGATCTTGTTGAATGCTTTTTCCGCATCTTACAAGATGATCATGTGGTTTTTGTCTTTGAGTTTGTTTATATAATGGATTACATTGATGGATTTTCATATATTAAGCCATCCCTGCATCCCTGGAATAAAACCTACTTGGTCAGGATGGATGATTGCTTTAATGTGTTCTTGGATTCGGTTAGCGAGAATTTTATTGAGGATGTTTACATCGATATTCATAAGGGAAATTGGTCTGAAGTTCTCTATCTTTGTTGGATCTTTCTGTGGTTTAGGTATCAGAGTAATTGTGGCTTCATAGAATGAGTTGGGTAGAGTTCCCTCTACTTCTATTTTGTGGAATAGTTTGTGCAGAACTGGGATTAGATCTTCTTTGAAGGTCTGGTAGAACTCTGCACTAAACCCATCTGGTCCTGGGCTTTCTTTGGCTGGGAGACTATTAATGACTGCTTCTATTTCTTTTGGGGATATGGGACTGTTTAGATAATTAACTTGATCCTGATTTAACTTTGGTACCTGGTATCTGTCTAGAAATTTGTCCATTTCTTCCAGGTCTTCCAGTTTTGTTGAGTATAGCCTTTTGTAGAAGGATCTGATGGTGTTTTGGATTTCTTCAGGATCTGTTGTTATGTCTCCCTTTTCATTTCTGATTTTGTTAATTAGGATGTTGTCCCTGTGCCCTCTAGTGAGTCTAGCTAAGGGTTTATCTATCTTGTTGATTTTCTCAAAGAACCAACTCCTCATTTGGTTAATTCTTTGAATAGTTCTTCTTGTTTCCACTTGGTTGATTTCACCCCTGAGTTTGATTATTTCCTGCCGTCTACTCCTCTTGGGTGAATTTGCTTCCTTTTTTTCTAGCGCTTTTAGATGTGTTGTCAAGCTGCTAGTATGTGCTCTCTCTAGTTTCTTCTTGGAGGCACTCAGAGCTATGAGTTTCCCTCTTAGAAATGCTTTCATTGTTTCCCATAGGTTTGGGTATGTTGTGGCTTCATTTTCATTAAACTTTAAAAAGTCTTTAATTTCTTTCTTTATTCCTTCCTTGACCAAGGTATCATTGAGAAGAGTGTTGTTCAGTTTCCACGTGAATGTTGGCTTTCCATTATGTATGTTGTTATTGAAGATCAGCCGTAGGCCATGGTGGTCTGATAGGATACATGGGCCAATTTCAATATTTTTGTATCTGTTGAGGCCTATTTTGTGACCAATTATATGGTCAATTTTGGAGAAGGTCCTGTGAGTGATTCAAGTCTTCTTTAGAGACCTAAAATAAAAGGAAGCAGTAAATAGATATAGATATGTTTATTCTGAGGAAAATAGATAAGGTTATATTTTTATATAATTAAATGAGTTTTTTTCCCTAAAAATAAATTATTTTAGGTGATGACAAAAACCATGAAAGCTTACAGTCGAAAAGAAAAGAAAAAAAAAACACAAAAAGAAAACTAAATAAGTTATACAAGCCTTGTGTGGAGAAGGGAGCTTAAGGATAATATATATATTAAGATTAGAGTTTATATATTCCTTAGATTATAATGTTTATTTATTCATGATAACAAAAACTGACTTATTCTTTATCTAATCAAGGTAATTGTGTATGTCTTTGCTGACTGTTAAAATTCAATTGTTTGGGAAAAACTGAGTCTTAATAAAACTCTGGTAAAGATTAGCTGCATCCCTTTTTATTCTCACAAATATCTTCCTTCAAAAGACAATTTTCTCTTCTGTAGTCATATTATTTTACACTTATATAATTCTTATGTTTATATTTATATTTTATAATCATAATATCAAATATACTACTTAATATAAAAGCCATTAAATTAATTTGTGTCTTGTAAGGATATACTACCAAAAGTTCAAGAAAATAAAATTTCCATTTTTTTGCACACACTATTTTTGTGGTTTAATGTTTACTTTGGAACTTCTACTCAAAATTGTAGTCTTCAGTGCTCAAATTCATAACAGGGATAAACTACCTTAATTTATAAAATTATAATTTTATAAAAATGCTAATTCATAATAAACTGTTAAATGATAAAACAAGTTAATGATCTGTTACCTTATAAATTATTAAATGTCTTTAATATGCCATAAATTATGATTTACTCATGTAAGATACAAATTTATTCATTTACAGAGACAAGATTTTTCATCTACTGTTGTACAGTCTTCTGTATATGTAATCAAAATTTAGCCTAAAGGAAACTGTTCTTAAAATCTGTTCTTTAAGTAGCTCACAAAGTTCCCTACCCCATAAAAGAAGCTTTTGTGAGATATAAGCAACTATTCCATTTTGAATGCAGGCCCCTGTACATTCCGAGTTTTCACCTAGTTCTGGAATGCAGGTCCCTGCAAGTACCAACCCCTGAGCTCTCTAGTACAAGAAAGAAAAAAAAAAAAAAAAAAAAAAAAAAGAAAGAAAAGAAAAGAAAAGAAAAAAAGAAAAAAAGAAACACAGGCAAAGCCTAAGCAGGAGATCAGGGCCATCACCCATAGCAACACACAATCAGGAGAAACTTTCTTTTAATAAGGGGACCAAATGGCTTTATTGATAAGTGATTTAACAGTCATAAGTGCTGCCCTCTGTGACCCCCTTTGGAACTGTCTCCTCTTACCCTTGCACTTGCCAGAAAAAACAAGTTGGAAATACTAAACAATCAGGAGCCTACTTATGTGGAAATTTTTTGAATGTGCAGTGTGCCCTATAAAAGCTTTGTATTCCCTGAGTTCTCAGCTCTCATTTTGGATACACTGCAATGGAGATAGTGAGAGATCCTGCCCGATCTTGTAATAATTGTAATAAAAGGCCCTTGAGTGATTTGCTTTGGAATTGGCTCCATGGTAGATTTTTGGGGTGTCCCCAGTCTGGGCATAACACTCTACTTGTGTTACCTTATGGCCTGTTACCTTATAAATTATTAAATGTTTTTAATATGCCACAATTTATGTTTTACTCATGTAAGATACAGATTTATTCATTTACAGAGTCAAGATTTTTTATCTCCTATTGTACAGACTTCTGTATATGTTATCAAAATTTAGCCTAAAGGAAACTGTTCTTAAAATCTGTTCTTTAAGTAGCTCACAAAGTTCCCTTCCCCATAAAGGAAGATTTTGTAAGATATAAGCAACTATTCCAATTTGAATGCAGATCCTGTACATTCCAAGTTTTCACCTAGTTCTGGAATGCAGATTCCTGCAAGTACCAACCCCTGAGCATTCCTGTACCAGAAAGGAAAACAAAACAAAACAAAACAAAACAAAACAAAAAACAAAAAAAAAACAAAAAAAAACAGACAAAACCTAAGCAGATCAGGACTATCACCCATAGCAACACCCAATCAGGAGAAACTTTTTTTTTTTTTAATGAGGGGACCAAATGGCCTTATTGATAAGTGATTTAACAGTCATAAGTGCTGCCCTCTGTGACCCCCTTTGGAACTGTCTCCTCTTACCCTTGCCCTTGCCAGAAAAACAAGTTGGAAATACTAAACAATCAGGAGCCTACTTATGTGGAAATTTTTTGAATGTGTGGTGTGCCCTATAAAAGCTTTGTATTCCCTGAGTTCTCAGCTCTCATTTTGGATACACTGCAATGGAGACAGTGAGAGTTCCTGCCCGATCTTGTAATAGTTGTAATAAAAGGCCCTTGAGTGATTTGCTTCAGCATTGGCTCTATGGTAGATTTTGAGGTGTCTGCAGTCTGGGCATAACACTCTCTACTTTACTGATAGTACCAGCTGTGAATGGACAGTCTAAACTGAACCATGCATGAAGATGATAAAAACATCCTTTTCATCAACACAACAAAATGAGATGTGTGCTGTGTAAATATTACTAATGGATGTTTCTACTCCATTTAATAGCATAACTGATTTCCAATGTATTACTATTTCATTCTCCAGTTTTAGAATGTTACCATTATGTAAAACAATAATGACCCTATCTCTAATTTTTTTCCAGGCGAAACTATTGATAAGACAAGAAATCCTTCCTATATATAACAGTCATATTAGAGCTCATTCTGAGCTTCCTACTTCCCTAATACAGGAGAATTATCAAGTACAAAAGTTGGTGTTCTTATAGCTACCAAAGATGTTCAATATTGGCATGCAGTTACTCTAGTATGAGTCTCCTTTTACAGAAATGCTTTTGTTTGTTTAGATCCCAAACTCTACATATCACCAGTTCTTGTCACTCTTCTGCTGCCGAGCCATGGCCCTGAGGAGGATAGAATTAAGGTTCTTGTTGCTGAGACAGGGTGCCTTCCAGGTGTGAGCCTCCACGAGTGTCAATGGCTGCCATGGGCCTAAAGTTTGTTTGTTTAATAACGTATATATTTTTACCTTCCTCAGAGGAAAGTCCTCCCAGTTAATATTAATGACTCCATGAGAATTAGAAATGACAAGAGTCCAGGAGTTGCAAATGTGGCTATGTCTCCACTAGTTCAAAATACATGTAATTTCTTAACTATGCAAAATATAAAGATGTAATATGAGTTATGAGGGGTGTCATAAATCTAAAGGATCAAAGGCAGCTATCCTAGGAGTCAGCTTGTCAGAAAGATACAAAGCAGGCAGATTTCTGAGTTCAAGGTCAGCCTAGGACAGAGGGAGGTTAGGCCCAGGTGTTGTAGGAATGGTAATTTCATAGCAGGGTTACATCCAACTAGTTTAACTTCTGTGCTTAAGAGAGGCAGATAGATCTCTGAATTCTTTTGGAATGTTAAGAAAAAATGTGTGCTTGCAGTCTCTTAAGAATCAAAGGGGCTCTATCTGAGGCATGTGGCGGCGAGATGTCTCACAGGAAATTCTCAGCTCCCAGGCATGGGTCCTTGGGCTTCCTGCCTCGCAAGCGCAGCAGCCGGCATCATGGGAAAGTGAAGAGCTTCCCTAAGGATGACGCTTCCAAGCCTGTTCACCTCACAGCCTTCTGGGTTACAAGGCTGGCATGACCCACATAGTCCGGGAAGTTGACAGGCCAGGATCTAAGCTGAACAAGAAAGAAGTCGTGGAGGCTGTGACCATTGTGGAAAACCCCCCAATGGTGGTTGTGGGCATTGTGGGATATGTTGAGCCCCCACGAGGCCTCCGGACCTTCAAGACTGTATTTGCTGAGCACATCAGCGACGAGTGTAAAAGGCGCTTCTATAAGAACTGGCACAAGTCTAAGAAGAAGGCTTTCACCAAGTATTGTAAGAAATGGCAGGATGACACGGGAAAGAAGCAGCTGGAGAAGGACTTCAGCAGCATGAAGAAGTACTGCCAGGTCATCCGCATCATTGCCCACACTCAGATGCGTCTGCTTCCTCTGCACCAGAAGAAGGCACACTTGATGGAGATCCAGGTGAATGGGGCCACTGTGGCTGAGAAGCTAGACTGGGCCCGAGAGAGGCTGGAGCAGCAGGTTCCTGTGAACCAGGTGTTTGGGCAGGATGAGATGATTGATGTCATCGGCGTGACAAAAGGCAAAGAGTACAAAGGGGTAACCAGTCGTTGGCATACAAAGAAACTGCCCCGAAAGACCCATTGAGTTTGCGCAAAGTTGCCTGTATTGGAGCCTGGCACCCTGCCCGTGCCGCCTTCTCTGTGGCTCGAGCTGGGCAGAAAGGCTACCATCACCGAACAGAGATTAACAAGAAGATTTACAAGATTGGTCAAGGCTACCTCATCAAGGATGGCAAACTGATCAAGAACAATGCATCTACTGACTATGACTTGTCTGACAAGAGCATCAACCCACTGGGTAGCTTTGTCCATTATGGTGAGGTGACCAATGACTTCATCATGCTCAAAGGCTGTGTGGTGGGGACCAAGAAGCGAGTACTTACTCTTCATAAGTCCTTGCTGGTCCAGACAAAACGTTGGGCCCTGGAGAAGATTGACCTAAAGTTCATTGACACCACCTCCAAATTTGGCCATGGTCGCCTACAGACCATGGAGGAGAAGAAAGCATTCATGGGACCACTCAAGAAAGATCTCATTGCAAGGAGGAAGGAGCTTGATTCCAGAACCACTTTGTGCAGATGGTGGGGTCTCACCAATGAAATATTTCTAGGAAAAAAAAAAAGAATCAAAGGGGAAGAAAGTGGGGGAAGAAGATGAGTTAATTATAACTAGTGCTCCAGGTTTGTCAGAATCAAAGTATTTGATCATGAATTCATTATCCTCTTAACATACCCACCTAAGGGAAGGCAGAGTAATAAGAGGAACGTTTTACAAGAAGTGAGGAAGACACAGCACACTCTGGAGTCAGCAATCTCATGCTTTGGATTAAATAAATTAAATTCAGTTAGTCTGTGATCTAGTGTCTTACATGAGCCCCACACTCACTTCTTTGGGCTTGGGTAACTTTTCTAGGTCATCAAGAGTCTTCTCCAGTTTGAAATGATTCTCTACATCACCTCAGCAAAAATCTCAGGCTCTTTCAACTTAGGACAAACATACTTTAAAAACTAGTCATTAAATGTGCTAAGGACCTGGAGTGGCCAAGTATCATATTCATGAATATCCAATCCCTTGCTTCCTACAACACAGACCTTTGTGAACTATAAACTGTATTTGAAATAATAAGCAGGCCAGCCATCCCATTTGAATATAATTCTGCATGTTGTATTACACAAAAAACCACTACATTTTAACAGTACCTATCATGGTTATTTCCCCCAAATGAAAGATGAAGAAACAGAAGTATGAGATGCTCAATTAAGAAGCCAATGCTCCCCCATCTTGATAGATTAGTAAGTACTGAGGCTTGAACTCAGCAGGTGCCTCTTAGATGATCTTGCAATATTATCTATCATTCAAGACAATATCTGAAATGTTCAAATGTCATAACTTTATTAAATAAAAACACAACCTAATCTATGCCCCACTATAGGGGAATACTAGGGCCAGGAATGGGAGTGGGTGGGTTTTGGAGCAAGGAGACAGGGGAAGGAATAGGGGATTTTTGGAGGGGAAATTAGGAAAGAGGATAACATTTAAATGTAAATAAAGAAAATAATTAACCAAAAGAAAAAAAAAGAATTATTCTAAAAAAAAAAAAAAAGATAACCTAAGAAACTGGCAAAGAAATCCCAAGTAAATGCAAGGGGAGACCCTAAATTGGTTCTTTAAATAGAAAGAAGATATTAGAAAAATGTGAGTGTATCTGAATAAAGTCTCTAGCTTAATTAAGATTAATGTAGTTTGTATGTAAATTTATTGGCTTTTGACATAGGTACCACAGTTATATAAAATGTAAGCAACTAGGAAAGCCAAGGTTTCATTTGCCCAGGCTAATAGAAAATTCAGGAAAAAATGTAAATACAAAAAAATTAAGAACAAAATAGCTCAACAATTGTAATATGAAAACTCATAAATCTAAAAAAATCAAAATAAATATTGCTTTTCATCCTCAGAGCTAATAAATGAACTTGGGTCCTCTGTGAGCAATATGTGTTCTTAACCACTGAGCAATATCTCCAGCCTCAAGAATCATAAATTTTAGAATAGGTCTGAAATTATTTTATGGAGTCATATAGCATGAATGTTTAAGAATTAATGATACTCTTTGATACAGTTTCTCCTGATTGGGTGTTGCTATGAGGGATGGCCCTGATCTCCTACTTAGCCTTTGTCTGTGTTTCTTTTCTTTCTTTTTGTTTTTTTTTCTCTTTCTGGTACTAGAGAGCTCAGGGGTTGGTACTTGCAGGAACCTGCATTCCAGAACTAGGTGAAAACTTGGAATGTACAGCGGCCTGCATTCAAAATGGAATAGTTGCTTATATCTCACAAAAGCTTCTTTTATGGGGAAGGGAACTTCTTTAGGCTAAATTTTGATAACATATACAGAAGTGTGTAAAACAGGAGATAGTTCTGCCCAGTGTGAGCAGAACTGACTGAGAATTTCCCAACCAAAATGCAAATCAGTGCATGACGAGCTGGACTGGGACCCTAAAGATGGGAAATGCCCTCTTTCTGGACTTCATCACTACTGAGTGTAGTGACTCAGTGGGTGTTCCCCCATTTCAGTGTCAGTAAGATCTTACTGGTTTCCTAAGTTCTTTTGTTGTTGTTGTTGTTGAAGTCAATATTTCTTTTTTTGTTTTGTTTTGTTATAATTCTGTTGTGTCCTAACTCATGCATTCTATTTGTTTTGCTTCAGGTTATTCATATTCATTGATGCGCTGGCCCATTTATATTCCTGTTTTGTAGGTATAATTTGTCTACAGGATGAAATGAAATATTAAAGGGATTTTAGCTGTGATTTTGACTTCTTCTTTAACAGCCATGTGTGGAGGTCAGGTCATTTCTCTGCCTATTATGTACTATGCTTTTTGTGAATTATGGGAAATAGTATACACCCTTCATAGAGGAGGCTAATGGCCTTGGTTGTTATCTTGACACTCTTCATGGCTGCATGTCAAATGACATATTTGGAGTATATATTCAGACTCACCTTTGAAGACTGTTCATCAAGACAATAGAGGAACTAATATTGCACCCTCCCTAACAATATTCTTAAGTGGTTAGTATGAAGACACACAGTCATTCACAGTTCAGTTCTGTGAAGAGCTGTTGAGATCACCTGTGTAACACAATAACATTCATTTTTTCCTTCCTTGAGCTTCCAAAAGATCCAGTACACTGAATCCCTCACATGTAATTAGCACATGCACGTGCATGGACACACACACACACACACACACACACACACACACACACACACACACACACACACACATCTGTGCTCACAAAGACACACAGGAGTTGAGAGAGTGAGGGAGGGCAGGGGCAGAGACAGACAGAGAGTCAGACACAGAGACACATACACAGAAAGACCATCAGTCTTGCATTTTAGTCTCCAGGTAACTACATATACCATTTTCTAATTTCAAAGACTTTACTAAAAATCATTTTCATCTTAAAACTGACAGTATGAATTAAAATCTTATTGTTTTTATAAGTTTTGATTGATGTATTCTATAATATTAAAGGCCATTTTGGATGACACAAATTTTTTAATCAATATCAGATAATTATATGGTTTTTAAAGACATTATTAAAAAATCTGAATTTTTATTTAATACCACCAAAATATTCAATTAGTAATTAAATATATTTCAGCATTATAACAATTTTATTTTCTAGTGTATTTTTAATTGGATAGAAATTATGCACAACAATTTTCTACAAGTTGCTTCTGGTTTCTAGTTTCTGTTCTAAATACTCTCCTTGTCAAACTCCATCAACAGATGACTTCGTTATAAAACATATAAATAGGTAGCCCTATGGTTGAATTAGGGAAAGACAGAAAGAAGCTGAGGAGAAGGGCAACCCTGTAGGAAGACCAGTAGTCTCAATTACCCTGGACCCCTGAGATCTATCAAACACTGGGCCACAAAACAGGCAGCATACACCAGCTGATATGGCCCCCAACACATATACAGCAGAGGACTGCCAGGTCTGTGTTCAATGAGAAATGATGTACCTAACCCTCAAGAGACTGGAGGCCCCAGGGAGTATAGAGGTCACAGGGTTGGGTGGACAGGGGTGGGATGGGCATATCCTCATGGAAACATTTGGTAGGGAGGATGCATGGGATGTGGAACAGTTGGAGGGTGGACTGGGCAGGAGATAAACTCTGGAGTGTAAAAAAATAAATAATTAAAAACAAAAAGAGCTAAATTTTAATTATAAATTATTATCTATGCCTTCTGTCATGGTTTGAGTTGTGAATTCTCAGCTATTGCTTCAGTGGTCTATCACCTGCTATCTCTGCTCTGCAATCATGAATTCAAACAATCTGGAGGCATAAGCCTCAAATAAATTCTTTCCCATATAAATAAATAAATAAATTAATTAATTAATTAATAGAATACATCTCTTAATATTGTATGACATGTCAAAGAAACTAATCTGTAATAACTGTAGACAAATATGGTATATTATTGAATTTAGCTAAGAAGAGGAAATCAAATACTATTTGATTTCAATTATATTTCATCTATAGGAAGTTGATATCACAAAGGTTTATACAATGATGTTGGTTTCCATGGGAACATTATGGGTGAGAGAAGGATGTGGAAAAGTTTCTGAACTAAATTTCAATCAATTCAAGCATGAGTTCAATGAAGTATTCTATATGTTAAAATATCTATCAAATATAATTTTGTTTTCACCATAAAAGATGATAAATGTTCCAGGTATGAAATGTTAATCTGAATCATTGTACCCCTCTTTATATATACTATATTGAAATACATTAAAAATATAGAAGAAATATCCAATTAAAAGTAATTTGATACTATAAGAGACCCTTATCACAATGACATACACAGATAGAAGTTGTAAAAACCCATGGGGATTGAGTTATTTCCTTTTAAATGATTATAAAATCAAACAATATATAAAACTAAAAGTTCTTAGTATTGAAACTATCAGAACACAGAATTTAAAGCAAAGGCAGTTATAACATATTTATAGGTATGAATGCCTACAACATCCAATGTGGGATTACAGGGTTCTACCTTTAGACAAAGAAGTATAGGAAAGTAATGACTCTAGCAAAATGGCATTGGTCCCTTCTTTGGATGAACATGGTCAGCCTTAAAACTAGTGGAATCAGGAATTTGTATTTATATATTTTTACGCACATGTGTGCAACACAAAATAACAGCAAGAAAAGGAGGTTAGCAACATAAGTGTTGGGGACACGTGGGAAGTGATCAGGGGAACCTAGTCAGAAGAGACTGGAAGGAATAAAGATGGGGCTAAAGTTATGTAAGGTTTTTTTTTTTCAATCAAAAGCTTAATTTAAATTTTAAAATATAATTTAAAATTAAAATTAAAGCAAAGAATTGGCAGCATAAATTGGGCAACCTTAATTTGTAAAATGAGCATCTCATTATGTAAAATTTAATAAACCACTGAAAGACATGATGGAGTATAGCAAGGGAACGAGTTATAACAACAGGCTAGTTTACTTAAGAAATGTTTTTAAAGATGTTTTAAAATTTATTTTTAATTATGTGTATGGGTAGCTTTGCTTTTTTGTTTTTTGTTATTGTTTCAGTTTGTTTGTTTTTCTGAGAGCAGTTCATCTGTAATTTTTCTATTAATTAATATATTTATTCACTTTGTATCCATATTACTGCCTCCCCTCCTGGCAGTTCACCGCTGATAATCTGTCCCCTTTAGCCCTTTCCTCTGAGAGAATAGAGGCCACTTGTGTCTCCTTCCACCCTGGCACATCAAGTTTCTGCAACGATAGATATAGCACAAACCTTTAATGCCATCACTTGAGCAGAGACAGGTGGATCCCTAAGTTTAAGTCCAGCCTCATCTACAGAACAAGTTCAAGAACAGCTAGTACTAGAAAGAAAATACACAAATTCTGTCTCAAAAAAAAAAACCCTAAATAAATAAATAAATACTGAACAAATAATAAACAAATCAAACAACCCAAACAAAAAAGTAGCTACAAACATGAACCAATATTTTCCAAAGGAAAAAGTATTAATGTCTGACAAGCATTATTATTTTTTTTTAAGGAAAACACTTTGGAGTCTGGGTCCTTTTTTCGTTTTTGTTTATTAGGCCATGAATTCATATGGAATGGGCTCCAACAGCTCAGGCTCTTTTCTGTTGGTCCTCACAAAGTGTGCTTCTATAGGTGGTGCAGGCTGGCACATCAACTGTACCCAGGTGCCCTTCTCTTTGGCTTCTCTTTCTTCTGGTCGTTCTCCTTCACCCACTTCAAGAAGCTGTTTCTGCTATTTGAGAGCTTGATGTGCTCAATCCGCACATTGATCCTCTTGGCTAGAATCTTGCCCTTATTAACTTGCTTGTTTACAATGATGCCCACGGCCCACCGAGTGACAATGTAGACTCTTCTGTTTTGCCGTGGTTACACTTATGGGGCATTCCTTTTTGAATAGTACCCATTCCCTTGATGTCTGCAATATCACCCTTCCTGAGTTCAGTTATGTCAAAAAGTTCTCTTCAGCTCAGTTCTGTCTCTTTTCTTTGTCGTCAGCACTTATACATCTTTCAGAATACATGATCATATAGTAAAAGGTTCATCACAAATTTACACATAAATTTAAATTATAAATTGAATAAGAAGTTTACAACATTTAATGTTTACATTCATATCCATTAGAAATAATTATCCGGCTAAACATTTATCACCTGTCACAGCTCAAAAGGTTCATGGAGAGTTAAAAATCATAACTAAGTTATTAGTGAATTTTTTATAGATATCCCACTCGATATTTTATCTTTTGTCCTAGCACCTATAATATTTTTACAGCCTCTTGGAATCTGAGTAGTAGATGTCTGCTTACTCTCTAAGATGCAATTAATTGGTGACACATGGGAGACAGGTAGAATTTTCATTGAAGATTTTATATCAGAAAGGACCTAATAGCAGTCCCACTATAAAAGAGCTTAATGAATACTGATATAATCTTAAGAATTCTTATAGAATCATCATTAAGAATTAAGAAGTCATCTAATTGTCTATATAGCATCACTACATCTTTGTAGATCTGCAGAAATCTGCTAGTGATTGTCGTATATGTTTAATGATAACAGGAAAAGCATGTGAGAACAGGCTTTATATGCTTTCTCGGGCAGTGTGACCCAAGATGGCCATCTTCCATTGCTTCTGCCTTGTGTGTTTCATGTCTCTCTGTGGCTTATCCTTCCCAAGGGGACACCTGTTCAAGTCTTTTTAAAAGAAGAGGTTTTGCCTAAATTTCTGCCTGAATCTCATCAGTGCCTGAAGCTCACTTGGAGATTCCTCTGTAATGTAAAGTCAGGGATTCCTTGCCTTCAGAACTTTGATCAAGTTGTTTCTTTGGGAATCCCCAGTAACTTCTTAACTCCACTATGTCTTCAGCTGCCATTAACCATGTTATTCTGTAAAGACTGGCTTCCAGAAGCTAAGAATGAGGAAGGTCGTAATGTACAGGATTTTGTGAGATGTCAGAATAGCAAGGATACCTATGGAAAAGGCAATTTGACCTCTCAAAAATGCTTTTCTCCCCATTTCTTCAATCAAACCTGTTTTTAAGGATTGCTATCATATCAAGAGATTTCATAAGAACCACAAAGCCCCCTTTCTTTAGTATCACAAAAGAAATGTATTAAATTAATAAAGAAAGAAGGCATTGGGGAAGAAAAATGTAGTTTTAAAATAGCATTTGCTGAGTAGTTATGAGAAAGTGTCACAGGGGTATTGCTGATAATGATGGAGAGCTGCTTCTCCTAGTGCATGGACAATTACTGAACTCTATAGCATGTATGGGGTCTGACAGTAACTATACCATAGGTGACAATTCAAATGTATACTAAAGATGAAAGTTAGTAATTGATTGTAGATAAATAGGTGGCTGACTGATGATAGTGTTTTACCTTATATTTAAAATGATAATATTTTAAGAAGTTAAGAAATTTGGTCTTCAAAACAATGAAATCTTTGTATGGTCAAGACATAACTTTGAAATTAGATTGAATTGGGAGGAGGGGGTGGTGGAGTAGGGGGTTTTCAAGGGGAAACCAGGCAGGGGGAAAATATTTGAAATATAAATAAATCAACTAATCAATGGAAAGGAAAAGTTTGTATTGGTCTTTGATTTGACTACATTTAGGAAACATTGAATTAAAATTTAAACTCTCTACCACAGGATAGAAAAAAGCCAAAATAGTAATACAATATTAGGCAGTTTTGCAAGAAAAAAAGTATTTATTAGACCATCACCAAAGGGGTCCTTTTTTATTTCAGGAAATGAAACAGCAGTGACCATTGCCCTGATCAGGTAACAGGCAGGCTGAGAAGGCTCCTCTGAAAGCACAGAGTAGATACCTGTTGTGCTTCCCCTGGTGTACAAAAACAAGAGAAAGGATCATTCTCAGCATCCCCAGGAAAGCAGCAGGAGATCAGCCTGAGAGCAATGCCTTCTCTGTGAGGAGCCATCATAAGCACATGGAGGATGAAGGGTGGAGAAGATTCTTCTGCATCCAGACAGGCTTTCAAAGGAGGATGGAAGTGTTGCTATGGAGTCGGTGAGCTGGTGAGACAGATTTCTTTCACTTCCCCTGGTCCTGATGACTGGGAGGCCTTCACCTGTTGGGTGGTCACTTCTGCTGGCATGGTGGAAATTGCACAGGAGGGCATGTTGACTGCCATGGCTGAGGTGGGCATTGCTCATAGCACACTACAGGACGACACGGCCCAGGCCACACTGAAGGAAGACAAGGCTCAAAGCACATGACAGGACGACAAGGCCCAGGCCACACTTGGGGAGGACAAGGCTCAGGGCACTTCGGGGGTGGGCACACAGGAGGAGGCCGGCACGGCTGATTGCACTGCTGCTGGTAGTAAGACATCGTACTTGAGTCTCAGAATCTGAAAGATATTACATGACAGTTTTGAAAACAGGTGATCCCTATGGAGAAACTACGCTTTTGGGACTGTAGAACCCTGTGTACCTATGTGTGCATACGAATTTCCCATACTATTTTAGGAGGTCCTGGATTGCCTCTTTTACTTACACATTTTTTTTTCGTCAGCTTCGGCAAACCTGTTTTGAAAATCTCATGCCATTTCCCCTAAGAATCTATTTCTGTTTCACACCACTGGAAAATACTATTTATGTGAACAGAATATCCTCATAACCTTGAAATTCTTATAGACAGTACCCATCAAATGCTAGGATATTCCAGATGGAATGAGTGGACAACACAAACAGCTGTTGAAAGAATAGGTGGCACTTTTTGCAGATGATATGATAGTATATATAAGTGACCCTAAAAATTCCACCAGAGAACTCCTAAAACTGATAAACAGCTTCGGTGAAGTAGCTGGATATAAAATTAACTCAAAAAAGTCAATGGCCTTTCTCTACACAAAGAATAAACAGGCTGAGAAAGAAATTAGAGAAACAACATCCTTCTCAATAGTTACAAATAATATAAAATATCTTGGCATGACTCTAACAAAGGAAGTGAAAGATCTGTATGATTAAAACTTCAAGTCCCTGAAGAAAGAAATTAAAGAATATCTCAGAAGATGGAAAGATCTCCCATGCTCATGGATTGGCAGGATCAAGATTGTAAAATTGGCTATCTTGGCAAAAGCAATCTACAGATTCAATGCAATCCCCATCAAAATTCCAACTCAATTCTTCAACGAATTAGAAAGAGCAATCTGCAAATTCATCTGGAATAACAAAAAACCTAGGATAGCAAAAGCTCTTCTCAAGGATAAAAGTACCTCTGGTGGAATCACCATGCCTGACCTAAAGCTTTACTACAGAGCAATTATGATCAAAACTGCATGGTACTGGTATACTGACAGACAAGTAGACCAATGGAATAGAATTGAAGACCCAGAAATGAACCCACACACCTATGGTCACTTGATCTTCTACAAGGGAGCTAAAACAATCCAGTGGGAAAAAGACAGCATTTTCAACAAATGGTGCTGGCACAACTGGTTGTTATCATGTAGAAGAATGTGAATCGACCCATTCCTCTCTCCTTGTACTAAGGTCAAATCTAAGTAGGTCAAGGAACTCCACATAAAACCAGAGACACTGAAA
Organism: Mus musculus; assembly: GCF_000001635.26. Classification (NCBI taxonomy): domain Eukaryota; kingdom Metazoa; phylum Chordata; class Mammalia; order Rodentia; family Muridae; genus Mus; species Mus musculus. The sequence goes on along the minus strand of NC_000069.6, from coordinate 92,217,877 downwards.
CTTATAGAGGAGAAAGTGGGGATAAGCCTCGAAGATATGGGCACAGGGAAAAAATTCCTGAATAGAACAGCAATGGCTTGTGCTTTAAGATCGAGAATTGACAAATGGGACCTCATGAAACTGCAAAGCTTCTGAAAGGCAAAAGACACTGTCAATAAGACAAAAAGACCACCAACAGATTGGGAAAGGATCTTTACCTATCTTAAATCAGATAGGGGACTAATATCCAATATATATAAAGAACTCAAGAGGGTGGACTCCAGAAAATCAAATAGCCCCCTTAAAAGATGGGGCTCAGAGCTGAACAAAGAATTCTCACCCAAGGAATACCAAAAGGCTGAGAAACACCTGAATAAATGTTCAACATCCTTAATCATCAGAGAAATGCAAATTAAAACAACCCTGAGATTCCATCTCACACCAGTCAGAATGGCTAAGATCAAAAATTCAGGTGACAGCAGATGCTGCAAGGATGTGGAGAAAGAGGAACACTCCTCCATTGTTGGTGGGATTGCAAGCTTGTACAACCACTCTGGAATTCAGTCTGGCGGTTCCTCAGAAAATTGGACATAGTACTACTGGAGGATCCTGCAATACCTCTCCTGGGCATATACCCAGAAGATGTCCCAACCGGTAAGAAGGACACATGCTTCACTATGTTCATAGCAGCCTTATTTATAATAGCCAGAAGCTGGAAAGAACCCAGATGCCCCTCAACAGAGGAATGGATACAAAAAATGTGGTACATTTACACAATGGAGTACTACTCAGCTATTAAAAAGAATGAATTATTGAAATTCCTAGGCAAATGGTTGGACCTGGAGGGCATCATCCTGAGTGAGGTAACCCAATCACAAAAGAACTCAAATGAAATGTGCTCACTGATACGTGGATATTAACACAGAAACTTAGTATAGCGAGATATAAGGTACAATATGTAAAACATATGAAACTGAAGAAGAACGAAGACCAAAGTGTGGACACTTTGCTCATTCTTAGAATTGGAAACAATCACCCATGGAAGGAGTTACATAGACAAAGTTTGGAGCAGAGACAAAAGGATGGTCCATCTAGAGACTGCCATATCCAGGGATCCATCCCATAATTAGCCTCCAAATGTTGACACCATTGCATACACTAGCAAGCCTTTGTTGCAAGGACGGTGATATAGCTGTCCCTTGTGAGACTAGGCCGGGGCCTAGCAAACACTGAAGTGGATGCTCACAGTCAACTATTGGATGGATCACAGGGCCCCCAATGGAGGAGCTAGAGAAAGTATCCAAGGAGCTAAAGAGATCTGCAACCCTATAGGTGGAACAACACTATGAACTAACCAGTACCCCAGAGCTCTTGACTCTAGCTGCATATGTATCAAAAGATGACCTAGTTGGCCATCACTGGAAAGAGGGGCACATTGGTCAGGCAAACGTTATATGCCCCAGTACAGGGGAATGCCAGGGCCAAAAAATGGGAATGGGTGGGTAGGGGAGTGGGCAGGGGGGAGGGGGGGCTTTTGGGATAGCATCGGAAATGTAATTGAAGAAAATACATAATAAAAAAAAAACGAAAAGAAAAAAAAGAAAGAATAGGTGGGATTCTCATCAGCTTGTGGCATAAGCCTTTGAAAGGGATTATCCATATCCATCAGGATATGATAAAAGGAAAGCACATATTTTGTTTTGTTTTCATCTCAAATCACAACTATCTCAATTATTTTGCTTTTCCCTGGATATCAAATTATAGCTCGAACAAAAGCAAAAGCATGCTTGCACTCCACATGATATCCTCCATTCCTAAAGTTGCCTCTTCTAAGTCATACTCATCCCTTGATCAATTTGGACCGACCAAACTTACTGTGCTCATGAGAGTACTAAAAAGAGCAGACCCTCTCAAGAACTCAAGAAATCAGACTCACCAGGTTCTCCGGAGCAGACCAATGCTTGAGTACCAGGAATACTGCAGTCAAGCACTGAGACTCTTTTTTATAGGATTGCCTGCCTCACCCCATGGGGAGTGGATTTCCCTGTAATGGGCTGGTACAGGTGTTGTGTCTGGCCAGCAGATCACAGAGCTGGGTTCTATTCTGGAAAGGCATTTTGGAAACCTGAAAGAGAATAAGGGCTGGGCTGCCTGTGATAAGAAAGAAACCAAGACAAGCTTCCTGTTCAAGGTTCAAATTTAATGTCAGCAAACATGCTTTGTAAAGAAAAGGGGAAGCCCTTCCCTTGCCAAGCAAGTTCCTTAGAAGTAGATAGTTCAGCCTTTTAGTGGGAACTCGTGAAGATTGCAGTTCAGTGTTAACTCCAGAAGATTCCTTGAAGAGAACTCATTCAGCCTCAGGCAGGTTGGGCCTCAGGCAGGTAGTGGCACATCAAAAAGAGCAACACAGCAGGTGGCTCTGCTCCAGGGGCAGCAGATGGTCACAGCCAGCCTTGCTAGGCTAGAAGGAGATAACTTAAGTGCACATTCATCCATAACTGGCCTGACAGGGACTCTACAAAATAGAAAATATCCCACCCTTGGCTATCATTACTAGGTTGAGTCTTATGACTCAGAGTCCTTTTCTTTCCTCTTGCTTCCAGTAACTGTGGTACTTGGAGCTTTTCCAACCGCTTGATACATCTCTTTCTTGACTGGGGACCATAAGCCTTTTTTCATGAGACCCTCTATTTGTCTTAAATTCAAGGTTATTTGTCCCTCTTTAGTTCATCCTTAGTTCGTTGCTAGAGTGTAAAGCCATTTACACTTTTTTTTTTCAGATGTGGAGGGGTATTTTCCTCATATATTTATAAGTTTCTTAGAAAGAAGAGAAGCAAAAGATACCAAGTGCGCCCTCAGTAAGCCATGGAGTCAGGGTCTTCTATTTACTACAGATTTTTTTCCATAAACACAGAGAAATAATACCTGTGTGCTAACATCATTGGGCTACCTGTGACCCTACTCAGCATAGAGTTTCCCCCTTCATCTTTCTCTTCTTTGGATAATGTCACATTTGACCTACATTTTTTGCCTTTTAGAATCAATCATATTCCCTCTAAGAATGATGCTACTTTCCCTGGACAGATTGTGGTGGTAGAGTGGCATCCAGTCTCCTCAGTGCCTTTTTTTCTTTGCTTCCCTTCAATTATCATTCAATCAATGGAAATGGGGAAAAGTGAACAAATATCCTGAGAATTAATTAGAAATTTATTTAGCAGACCTCATTGGGTGTTCCCCAGTGGTACTCCCTAGGGAGAAGAACAAGAAACCATCACATATAAATAATAGAGAATAAAGTAGAAGGGTTGATCAGATCATTAAAAGTCTGAAATCACAGGCAGGGAGATATAAGGTTAGGTCAGAATCATACATTGGATTTCATTTATTAGCTTTCTATGTAGATTTAATAACTTCAACAGACAGTATTTCAAAACTCTTCCTGTAGACATTGTTTGTTCTTTCTTTTCTACAAGTTCTTTAACATGTCGACCCCTCTACCATCTTCTCCTACATATGCCAAATTTCCAAGAGAAGATGGCAAACTGTTCCCTCTTAAGACAGATGCTAGCAGTCATTGGTCACAGAAAATACTGTCAGTGCATTTACAGACTCTTCCCATCCCTGTCCCTTTACCATTTCATTCAATCAGTAGGGCTGACTGTGTATTCAACATTTAAAGTGTCATTGCTGGCAATTAGAAATTTTAAAATGATTAGGTGACTAGAAAATTCAAAAGTCAAATATATATATATATATATATATATATATATATATATAGAGAGAGAGAGAGAGAGAGAGAGAGAGAGAGAGAGAGAGAAAGAGAGAAGAAAAGGATGGCAAGGAAAATGAAATATTTAAACTTTCTGAAGCAGCCAGCAGCTGTGCTGGAAAAATACAGGAGTACTCTGTCAACCTCAGCTAAACACTTCAGCTTGTCAGAACTGTCAATGCTGCTGCCAATATTGAAGAGTTTATTCAAAAATGCCACTGTTATGACTGAGTCACTTCAGGGAAAGAGCCATTGTTTTAGCACCTGAGGCTAAGAGCTGACAAATGACATCATTATGAATAGTTCTCATTAGCTACTGCACTTACCATAGGGCAATCAAGGGCCTTTACCCAGTAGATTTCTTATGACCCACATAGCCACCATTGGATGTCTGCCTTCAGCTCATTCTCCATCATCTTTTCATAATCTTGGTAAGTCAGATAAGTTGTATGAGATATATTGTAGAATTGCATTTGTATTTACTATTTTTACTGCATTTATGTAGTTAGTTGGGTGGGGAGAAGCACATGGCAAGGTGTGAGTGTAGAAGTTAAGAGAACAATTTGTGGGAGTCAGTTCTTTGCTTCTACTGTATGGGTCCCAGAAATCAAACTCAAGTGGTTGGGCCTGGAGGCACATACCTCTATTAGTACAGCCCTGTTACAGGTGATGTAGGTCCAACCACACTCCATGAAGAACTATAGCAATATCCAAGCTTTTATAAGAGTATAGGATTTTAGCCATGGAAAACCATCTTGTGGTGAGTTATCATTGCAGATTCTACCTGAATCAGATTTTTGAAATATTTACAACAAAACTTCAAAACTCTAAATCAAATGAGGAAAAAATAAAACAACAAAACAAAACAAAACACCAAACACAGAGAGAGAGAGAGAGAGAGAGAGAGAGAGAGAGAGAGAGAGAGAAAGAGAGAACACTGCCATCTATATTCCCAAAATATTGATCAGGTACAGTGCTAGAAGCAGAAGCAGGTATTTGGGGGGAGGGTTGTTTTTGTTTTCTGGGTTTTTTGTTTGTTTGTTTGTTTGTTTTTTAGAAAAGGAATAAAGAGAAACTGAACTTCCATCCAGCCATGATGCATATTCTTTATTCTGGGATATTAAGAGGAAATACACTGCCAGGTAATGGAATATCTGACTGAATCATAGAAGTCATATAGTGCAGGGTGTGACAGTGCTCCTCCACCTGAGGCCTTAGGAAGCACAGACTTAAAGATGGTTCTTGTTTGCAGAAGAGCTGTTTAACCACTACTAAAAGGAACTGCTGCTGAATTGATTTCAGGCAGAACAGTAATGAAGTATACAAAGGACACAATTGCAGGGGAGGCTGTGGTTAGGATGAATTATTATGAAAAGAATAAATAAAATAAAATATAATGTTTCAGGACCTATGCTTGGAAAAAACAATTGTTCTTAATTCATGGTTCTGAATTTTAGCAGTACATCTTATGATATTGAGTGAAATTGGTTTCTATCAGTGTGAGGCAGAGAGAGCCTTTGCTAGCAGCACAGATGTAGATGCCAAACAGCTGGCATTTGGAGAAAAATGTGGCTCAGGATATGTGTTTGGGTATCCCAGAAGTAGATTATAGAATTACAGAGTCTGGGGGAAAGGTATGAAATCTACATTTATAAGGCATTGAAATATCCAAGCAGGTACTTGGAAGAAATCAAAGAGTTAATTCACACAGCTAAATAAATAAGCTTAAGTGTCTCGGTTTATTGGATGTTCCTCTGCAGTCATCCTCTTGGTTAAGAATGTCTCCTTCCCTTCAGTTGATGCAATATTTATTAAGAGTTGCCATCCAAATGGATGGACCTAGAAAATCATCATCCTGTGTGAGGTAACTCAAAACCTGAGTGAGGTAACTCAGATCCTGAAAGATAAACATGGCATGTTCTCACAAGTTGATATTAGCTATAAAGTAAAGGATAACTATATTACAATCCACAGACTCAAAGAAGCTAAGTAACAAAGAGGCCTCAAAGGAAAATAGAATAGACATTGTCAGGCTTAGGGGAAAAAAGGGGTCAAATGAGGGAAGGATAGAGGGAGAGGGTACTGAGAAAGACCACTGGAATTGGGGAGGGGAGAGCATCTCAGGGATGAGCTAAAAACACTATGCAATGAAAACTCCAGGAATCTACTAGAGTGAGCCTGAAAAGAAAAAAAAAAACCTTGAGAACTTTGATTCATGTATGTATGTCAAACAAACCCGGGCACCCGAGTCCTTCTTGAAGCGAGGTCATCAGGTCCTAAAAGATAAGGGAAGGAATGCAGGAACTGGTTCTGACTATCTTGGCTGACTCATTGACCATCCAGCAGCCCGGCGCCTCCTGCTTGCCCCCCTTTCTATAGAGAGCATAGTTAAAAGCTGAAACATTAACCAGATGCATTGTTGACTCTGAGAAGCACCCAGGTTTAGAATTCTTATATGCCCCGGCCTGCACGTACTACTCTGCTGACTCATAATCATGTTGCTGAACTTTGAATGGGCCAATCAGGTGTAACCGTGCCAATCTTCCTAGCCCCTAAACCCTACCCAATAAAAACCGCGAGTGTTTGAGTCTCAGGGTTGATTCCTCTGTCTCCTGCGCGAGATACTTATCAACCTGGAGCTCTGCCATTAAAGCTACCTCATGCTTTTGCATCAAGGAAGTCTCTCATGTTTCTTTGGGTAACCCCGCGACCCGAGACTTGAGTTGGGGGCTCCTTCTTGGGGTCCTACAAGCCTAGCTAAGACTCCTAGCAATAGGTAGGACGAAGTATGGAGCCAGAACCTGGCCATCTCCTATAACTAGGCAAGACTTCCAGTGGAGGGATTAGAACACCAAATGAGCCACAAAACCTTTGACCTACATTTGTCCTGCCTACAAGATGTGTTAGGTAAAAGTGGCTCAAAAACTGTGGGAGTGGCCAACCAATGATTAATCAAGTTTAATTCCCATGCCAAGAGAGGAAGCCCACCCATGACACTGCCTTGAGGTCCAGGACCCAGAAGTTGAATAGCCCAGATACCTAGGATAGAATCAAATATGACAAGGGGGAAATAAAAGAGAAAGAATTCCTAATGATATTCTCCTTTACTCATAGATTGGTGTCTAACCCAATTGTCATCAACGAGACTCCATCCAGCAACTGATGGAATCAGATGCAGAGATGCACAGCCAAACATTAGGCAGAGCTCAGGGAATCCCTTGGATAAAGGAGAGGAAGAATTATAGGAGACAGAGGGATCAAGGACAACCCCTCCAAAACCCCATAAAATCAACTAACCAGGGGCTAGATAGAATATCTAATAAATAAAATAACTAATCAGTGGCAATTGACCAGATAACAGCTCTGCCCTAATATCCCACCGATCCTTTTTTCTACACAGTTCAAACTATCCAGCCTCCTGAGACATTAAACTTGAATGATTTACAACAGCATCTGTAACATATTTCACACATTCATTTCAATGAGCCATTTCCAAATTCTCTTCTCTTCCCCAACACTGGTTCCTTACTGTTCCATTCATACTTATTTGATGATTAATTGAAGCCTTCCATTTTTAGTAATTAAAATAACTTCACTGTTTATGCCTACTTTAAAGAACCCTTTAAACGTATTAATGAAAGCAAGTGTATGAATATGTGCTTTTGTAAGAAGCATAACCTATCTCGCACTGCCTGCAGGATAGTAGCAGGAAGAAGGCAATAACATGGGCTACTTGGCACAGCGCTTCAGGGATAATATGTCTACACATCTGCTTCTTTTCACTGACTGCAGTAGCTACTGCTGTTTTCTGACTCTGGTTTCTCTCAGCACAGCTCAGTCTTCAGATGTAATCAGAGATGAGTTGTGCAGAGCAATCAATTTGTCTTCAAGTTCAAACTTGAAAAATGAGCATTCCCCAACCTCTCATTTTTCTTTAACACCAAAAGGGCCACCTTAGCAAATCACATAAAGAATAAAGGGAAAATGGGAATGCTCTTGTGTCAGCAGTGTTCACTAATCCAGGTCATTCTCCAAAGTTGCAATAGAGTTGCTCATTGAAAATAACCCTACACAGCAAAGATAATTTTTATCCTTTTCTATCATAACCTGAATTTGACCTTCAAAATTGTTGCATAATGTATAATGTCAACTAGATCTCCTAAAAGTTTCAGAACTATTGTTTTGAAAGAAACTCCAATGTAAACTAGTAAGTGTGTAATGATGTTCACAAAATGCACACATATGCATAGATTGAGGTACACCTCTAAAACATCTCAAGTCCTTCTATCAGGATTTAATTCTCAATAATTCAGTAACTTACCTACCATGCCACACTTTATCTATGATTCTGTTCCCCTGTACCCTACAGAGTCTGAGGCTGTGATTCCACTTTCACAGGCACTGAACTGCAAAATATAGAAAGGGAGTACTTGAAGTACCTTGCTTTTCTTACACCAATCCATCTGTAAGTTATTGAATAGGTAACTGGGAAATAGTTGATGTCAAATAAAGCTTTATTTGATTACCTCATGAGTAATGTAAATTATTTTCCTTTACTCATAAGCACTATATTTGATTCCATTTGAACTTGATTGATTTAATGTGATCCACAAAACTTTTCCTAGAATATACATTTCCAAACAGAGGAGAAATGTGAACAGGTTGAGACAAAGTCCACACCCATAGCCTCCACCCTTCTGCTTAGCTCGAAAAAGGTGAAAGCATTGACACCTGATACCAACCCTTGTCGGGAATCAGGGAGTTATAGATGAGATCACTATTATTCACAATTCCTTATTAACAAGTGCCTTCAAACCATATCATTACCATTAAGTCTACAACTGGAACATAGCCTTTTGGACATTCCAAAAAAATCCATAGGAGAAAGCAACTCCACGTGTACTCCTGATATGCTCATGACATAAAAGCAACACTCAACTTCCACAATCTAATATGAAAATTTGAAGTTATTTATCTACATCTGGAACACAAATGTAGGAACCTCAGTTTTCTGAATGCATACTTCCAAATGTCTGCTGTCCATGACAATGAAAATGCTGATGTTCTTATTGGTATAGTGAGTATATGGAGTTATCAAAGGAAAGGTATATTACAGGCTGGATCTTCAGGGTCAAAAAACTTCTCTTCAGGTACAAAGTCAACCAAGGGGCAACTGATATTAAATGGACACCTTACTGCTGATCACCAAATCAGTGTTTTGAAGCCCTTTAAATAAATGTTGCATGTAAACATTACAGATGTTCATTTGAATTTAGCTCACCTCCACCTAAACTGTTTTACCTCTGGTAAACATTTCTAGTCACCTAAGCATCACAACATGCTTCTCAGATCTTTATTCTTAGCTTGTACCCTACAATTTGATATTTTTAAAGTATATGTATTTGCTTCTATTTTACATGCAATGAATACTTTCTCTGTATCTATACAAATGCACTATATGTGTGCAGTGCCTGCCTGTGAAGTCTGGAAGAGTATGTCAGACCCTCTGGAACTGGAATGACAGGTAGTTAACTTTCAGCACCCTGGCATTGATACCTGGATATGAACCCTGGTCCTTTCCAAGAAGAGCAAATGCTTTTCACCACAGAGGCATCTCTCCAGTCTCAAGATAAACATATGATACAGTTGCAAAAATCCAAATAACAGTTAGTATTGTTCAATTGTACAGTTTGCTATATCTTCTGGGTGGTTTGATATTTAATAAATAGGAGTGAGTGGCAGTGTTTCAAATAAACCAGAAGTAGATTGATTTTCAGGTGGAATTGTAACTGTATTGGGCCCACACCTCTGGGGACTATGAGCTATTTCATTCTTGAATGTTAACTGACAGGACAAAAATAAAACAAAGCCAAAAAAATTGCAACCTCCACCTACCAAATACTCCAAATCAAGCTGAATCAGGAGTCCCTTGGTCTTTTATTATCTTCATTCCCAAATGAACTAAAGTTCTGGCAAAGCTTAAAAGTTCCATTTGCTGGTTAACAATAGATATAAAATATATATAAAGAACTCAAGAAGGTGGACTCCAGAAAATCAAATAACCCCATTAAAAATGGGGCTCAGAGCTAAACAAAGAATTCTCACCCGAGGAATACCGAATGGCTGATAATCACCTGAAAAAGTGCTCAGCATCCTTAATCATCAGAGAAATGCAATCAAAACAACCCTGAGATTCCATCTCATACCAGTCAGAATGGCTAAGATCAAAAATTCAGGTGACAGCAGATGCTGGCTAGGATGTGGAGAAAGAGGAACACTCCTCCATTGTTGGTGGGATTGCAAGCTTATACAACCACTCCGGAAATCAGTCTGGCAGTTACTCAGAAAATTGGACATAGTACTACCAGAGCATCCAGCAATACCTCTCCTGGGCATATATCCAGAAGATGTCCCAACCGGTAAGTAGGACACATGCTCTACTATGTTCATAGCAGCCTTATTTATAATAGCCAGAAGCTGGAAAGAACCCAGATGCCCCCAACAGAGGAATGGATACAAAAAATGTGGTACATTTACACAATGGAGTACTACTCAGCTATTAAAAAGAATGAATTTATGAAATTCCTAGGCAAATGGTTGGACCTGGAGGGGATCATCCTGAGTGAGGTAACACAATCACAAAAGAACTCAAATGATATGTACTCACTGATAAGTGGATATTAGCCCAGAAACTTAGTATATCAGAGATATAAGACACAATTTGCCAAACACATGAAACTGAAGAAGAACGAAGACTAAAGTGTGGACACTTTGCCCCTTCTTAGAGTTGGAAATAAACACCCATGGAAGGAGTTACAGAGACAAAGTTTGGAGCTGAGACAAAAGGATGGACCATCTAGAGGCTGCCATATCCAGGGATCCATCCCATAATTAGCCTCCAAATGATGACACCATTGCATACACTAGCGAGCGTTGGCTGAAAGGACCCTGACATAGCTGAATCTTGTGAGACTAGGCCGGGGCCTAGCAAACACAGAAGTGGATGCTCACAGTCAGCTATTGGATGGAGCACAGGGTCCCCAATGGAGGAGCTAGAGAAAGTATCCAAGGAGCTAAAGAGATCTGCAACCCTATAGGTGGAACAACACTATGAACTAACCAGTACCCCAGATCTCTTGACTCTAGCTGCATATGTATCAAAAGATGGCCTAGTTGGCCATCACTGGAAAGAGAGGCCCATTGGACACGCAAACTTTATATGCCCCAGTACAGGGGAATGCCAAGGCCAAAAAATGGGAATGGGTTGGTAGGGAAGTGCAGGGGGGGGGAAGTTATGGGGGACTTTTGGGATAGCATTCTAAATGTAATTGAGGAAAATACGTAAAAATAAAAAATTAAAAAAGAAAAAAAATCAATAGAGATACAGTCAAGCCCATTTCTTTTTCAATGCATTCTTCACTCCTGGAGAGACTCTTCGTTGCCCAACTTGTCAATAGAAATGTTTGCTCATTGTACTGATGGCTAACATTGGCTTTGCTTATTTAGTTTGTGAGACATTGTGTCACTGTCTTGGCTGCTCTGAAATTTGCTATGTAGACAGTGCTGGCCTCAATATCACAGAGATCTGTGCCTCTGATATTAAATGTATGCACTATGTCTGGCTAAGAATCATTATGACATGACTGGTCTGAATAGGATAGAATTCTACCTTACTCCCTGCTACATATACAGCCTCGGACCACAACAGACATATTTTAGACGCTTGCCTCTTAGAGAACAACTTTGGAGTGACAGGAAAATGTAGGTGGCAGAGGAGCATCACAAATACAGTAGAAGACACATATGCAGAAATCATGCCAACATCCTCTGTAGGAATGCTCAAAGGAAGTTTGTTCTCCTAAGAAGAGTGTGATGCAAGCCCAACATGATCAGGCCAATGTAGCATTGTTTATGATTTCCCAAAACAGTCCATTTGTAGGGAGTGGAGGAAGACATAAACAGGTGACATTCTTAGGAAATGTGTATTGTTCACTCGGGACAGCCTAATTAATGACTGCAAGTTCTCAGAACTGTATGGGCCATGCAGAAGGATAGCAAATTTCTCTTCAGGAATTCACAAGTGAGTATTTAAGAATGATTGGTCAATTTGTGCAAACACTAACAAATGCAGCTTATTCCTTTTTAATGATTCTATCCTGAGGTTATTCACCTACAGAGAAGTCCTACCAAGACTAATAGCCACATAGCTAAGAGCTAGTCCTGATTGCTCCCTACCAATACACACTATGATATGCCTAATTAACAAACTGAAGTTCTGGATTGTGGTTTTAGCAGTAGAAGAGCTCACTTGACATTATTGTACATGTGTCTGTATGTCTGACCGTATTTCTTCCCCTTGCTGTTCCTCCTCAGAATTCCAGGACCCCAGCCACTTGAAGTGTAGCATACATATTCTATTTTTGCTATGAGTGGAAAAATCCTTATACATTTTCTTGTATCAACCTCAGCCTCCCATGAGAACAACATCACTAACCATGAAAAGAAAGATTATAGACCATGAAATTTAATCTGTACATGACTAACAGATACTAAAGCCAATATTTAATACTGTAAATCTCTCTATTTCTCATGGACCAAACTCTGTCAGCCTTAAGCATTTACACTCTGTGAAATTTGCTACATATCTTAGGAATAAATATATCATAAGTATAAAAACACTGGAGGAAAATTAGCATCTTCAACATATGGTGCTTGGAAAGCTGGATATGTCCACATGTAGATGAGTGAAACCACATCCACATCTGTCACCTTGCAGAAAACTAACTCTGAATGGATCACAGACCTAAATGCTGAAAGCTGAAACCCTGTAACCTCTGGAAGATTACATAAGAAGTGCTTCACCGGATGCAGGTGTAGGAAAGGCCTTTCTGAATCAGAGATCATTTCTCCCAAACTAAGGTCAACAACTAAAAAGCTTCTGCACAGCTAAAGAAACAGTCAACCAGGTGAGGAGGAAGCCCACAGGTTTGTATAGAATCCTTGTCATCTATATACATCTGACATAGGATTAATATCCAGAATATATATAGAACTCAAAAGCAAAGAGTACAAAAACAATATCTGTGTGATCTGAACCAGGAATTCTCAAAGGAAGAAAAAATAGCTACGAAACATCGGAAAAAAAAAGTTCATTGCTCATAGCAATGAAGAAAATGAAACTCAAAACAATTTTGGGATCTTATCTTATTCCAAACAGAATTACAAAAAGCAAACAACGATCAATAGATGCTAGAGGAGATGTGGAAAAGGAACCCTAATTCACTGTTGGTGGTGCAGCTGCTCTGGAAATTAATGTTGAGAATTCTATAAAGGATAAAAATAAATCTTCCATATGACACAGCATTACCACTCCTTGTAATATGTCCAAAAGACTAGACATCCTATTCCACAGCCATATTGACAATAGACAGGAGATGGAAACAATCTAAATATCTTCAAACCAATAAACAGATAATGAAAATGTGGTACATTACACTATGATACTATCCAGCTTTAAAGAAAAACAAAATCATATACATTACAGGTAAATGGATAGAACTAGGAATGATCGTGTTCAATGAGGTAATCCAGATGGATAGAAAAAATATATCATGTTGTGTCTCACCTGAGTCACCTAGCTCCAAATCTTAAGATGTAAATATATATTTAGCCTGGAATAACTGCTAAAACAAATGAGGAAAGAAAATAGGGTCATTTGAGCATAGTGAGAGGAGCAATAAAGAGAGTATTAGCAGGGTCCAAGTAGTATACAGAGAAGTAACTAAAAAATGGTGGAGACAAAGGAAAAAAGGTTAGATAAACCTCAAGATCGCCTTTCCTAGGAACTAACCAACCACCTCTCCCAAGGCTAATGTTGAAGTATCAACTTGTAGGTATAGAGATGATGCTTAACAGAGAACCTTTCACAATCTTTCATCAAGTGTCATAAGGCTGGTAAAGAGGAGGAGCCAAAGGTTTACATCAAGGCTCATGTGCACTTTCTTGATTTCTGTTTCATGGCTTCCCTTGTATTGATAGAGCAGGTGAGGTGAAAAGACCTTTACAGGTAACACTTCCCCTTGTTGATGTGCCTAACAGAAAGTTTTTCATACCTCCTTCCAGTCCTTAGCCATTAGGGTGCTCTAAGAAGGGAGCCAAAGGCAACATTTCTTTATATGTTTGTGTAATGCCTTCAAATATTTCTTCTATGTGAATACTCCATACCTGCAGTTATAGCACAAGGTGTATAAATAAACTTCCTGCTTTGTTTCTTTTTGTTCTCTGTCATTGACATCTTGAAGAGTATGAAATCAGGCCTTAAAATTCTATGAGAACTCAAGGTTTTCTTGGAAAACTTTGACATACAAGCTAAAGATTAAGAACAGAGGGAATGTGGCATTCTACTCTGTTGGGAAAAGGCTATTATACACATATTTATGGTACTTAAATATTTAAAAACTTGTATATAAATGTAAAGCTATATAGATGTAATTACTAATACTTAGGATCTAGTAGTCCTTTCCCTTTTTGGCTCTTGTTTACAAAACATGTTTTCCTAATCAAGGTAATTTAATGAACTTCTGCCAAAATATAAACTTTCTTACTCTTAGGATCTGTAAAGCTATGTTTAGGGGTGAATAAAATAAATCTGTAAAATTTTAAACAGAGAAGTTTTGTTAAATTGCAACAACAAAAGTTCATAGTTCAAAGTACATCTTAATCTGCTACAACATACCACGCATATAATTTAGATTCAAGTCTTCTTTTTTCTTATTTTATTTACTTTTTAGTAGATATTTTCTTTATATACATTTCAAATGCTATCCCTAAAGTTCCCTATACCCTCCCTCTGCCCTCCTCTCCTACCCACGCACTCCTGCTTCTTGGCCTTTGCATTCCCCTGTACTGGAGCATATGAAGTTTGCAATACCAAGGGGCCTCTGTTCCCAGTGATGGCCTACTAGGCAATCTTCTGCTACATATGCAGCTAGATATACAAGTTCTGGGGGTACTGGTTAGTTCATATTGTTGTTCCACCTATAGGGTTGCCGACCCCTTCAGCTCCTTGGGTGCTTTCTCTAGCTTCTTCATTGGGGGCCCTTTATCCATCTTATAGATGACTGTGAATATCCACTTCTGAATTTGCCAAGCACTGGCATAGTAGCCTCATATGAGACAGCTAAAACAGGGTCCCTTCAGCAAAATCTTTCTAGCATATGCAATAGTGTCTGGGATTAGTGGCTGATTATGGGATGTATCTCCGGGTAGATTCAATTCTTCTTTAGGGACCTAAAATAAAAGGAAACAGTAAATAGGTATAGACATGCTTATTCTGAGGAATATAGATAAGGATATGTTTTTATATAATTAAATGAGTTTTTTTTCCTAAAAATAAAAAATTACAGGTGAGGACAAAAACTATGAATGCTTACAGTTAAAAAGAAAAGAAAAGAAAAGAAAAGAAAAGAAAAGGAAAGGAAAGAAAAGAAAAGAAAAGAAAAGAAAAGAAAAGAAAAGAAAAGAAAGGGGGAAAAACAACAAAAAGAAAACTAAATAAGTTATACAAGTCTTGTGTGGAGAAGGGAACTTAAGGATGATATATATTTTAAGATTAGAGTTTATATATTCCTTAGATTATAATGCCTATTTATTCATGATAACAAAAACTGACTTATTCTATGTCTAATCAAGGTAATTGCGTATGTCTTTGCTGACTGTTAAAATTCAATCATTTGGGAAAAACTGAGTCTTAATAAAACTCTGGTAAAGATTAGCTGCATCCCTTTTTATTCTGACAAATATCTTCTTTTAAAAGACAATTTTCTCTTCTGTAGTTATATTATTTTATACTTATATAATTCTTATTTTATATTTATATTTTATAATCATATTATCAAATAAACTACTTAATATAAAAAAACATTAAATTAATTTGTATCCTGTAAAGACATACTACAAAAAGTTCAAGAAAAGAAAATTTCCATTTTTTTGCACACACATTTTTTTTTTTTTGTGGTTTAATGTTAACTTTGGAACTTCTACTCAAAATTGTAGTCTTCAGTGCTCAAAATCATAACGGGGATAAACTACCCTAATTTATAAATTTACAATTTTATAAAAATGCTAATTTATAATGAACTGTTAAATAATAATACAAGTTAATGACCTGTTACCTTATAAATTATTAAATGTCTTTGATATGCCATACATTATGTTTTACTCATGTAAGATACAGATTTATTCATTTACAGAGTCAAGATTTTCTATCTCCTATTGTACAGACTTCTGTTTATGTTATCAAAATTTAGCCTAAATGAAACTGTTCTTAAAATCTGTTCTTTAAGTAGCTCACAAAGTTCCCTTCCTCATAAAAGAAGCTTTTGTGAAATATAAGCAACTATTCCATTTTGAATGCAGGACCCTGTACATTCCAAGTTTTCACCTAGTTCTGGAATGCAGGTCCCTCTAAGTACCAACCCGGAGCTCTCTGGTACCAGAAAGAAAAGAAAAGAAAAGAAAAGAAAAGAAAAGAAAGGGAAGGGAAGGGAAGGGAAGGGAAGGGAAGGGAAGGGAAGGGAAGGGAAGGGAAGGGAAGGGAAGGGAAGGGAAGGGAAGGAAAGGGAAGGGACAAGACAAACAAACAAAAAAACACAGACAAAACCTAAGCAGGAGATCAGGGCCATCTCCCATAGCAACACCCAATCAGGAGAAACTTTTTTTTTAATGAGGGGACCAAATGGCCTTACTGATAAGTGATTTAACAGTCATAAGTGCTGCCCTCTGTGACCCCCTTTGGAACTGTCTCCTCTTACCCTTGCCCTTGCCAGAAAAACAAATTGGAAATACTAAACAATCAGGGGCCTACCAATGTGCAAATTCTTTGAATGTGTGGTGTGCCCTATAAATGCTTTGTATTCCCTGAGTTCTCAGCTCTCATTTTGGATACACTGCAATGGAGACAGTGAGAGTTCCTGCCCGATCTTGTAATAGTTGTAATAAAAGGCCATTGGGAGATTTGCTTTGGGATTGGCTCCATGGTAGATTTTGGGGTATCCGCAGTCTGGGCATAACACTCTCTACTTTACTGATAGTACCAGCTGTGAATGGACAGTCTAAACTGAACCATGCATGAAGATGATAAAAACATCCTTTTCATCAACACAACAAAATGAGATGTGTGCTGTGTAAATATTACTAATGGATGTTTCTACTCCATTTAATACCATAACTGATTTCCAATGTATTACTATTTCATTCTCCAGTTTTAGAATGTTACCATTATGTAAAACAACAATAACCCTATCTCTAATTTTTTTCCAGGCTAAACTGTTGATAAGACAAGAAATCCTTCCTATATAGAACAGTCACATTAGAGCTCATTTTGAGCTTCCTACTTCCCTAGTACAGGAGAAATATCAAGTACAAAAGTTGGTGTTCTTACAGCTACCATTGATGCTCAATATTGGCATGCAGTTACTCGTGCTCAAGTCTCCTTTTACAGAAATGCTTTTGTTTGTTTAGATCCGAAACACTACATATCACCAATTCTTGTCACTCTTCTGCTGCCAAGCCATGGCCCTGAGGAGGACAGAATGACATGGTTCTTGCCTCTGGGACAGGGTGCCTGCCAGGTTTGAGCCTCCACGAGTGTCAATGGCTGCCGTGAGCATAAAGTTTGTTTGTTTAATAATGTACATATTTTTACCTTTCTCAGAGGAAAGTCTTCCCAGTTAATATTAATGACTCCATGAGAATTAGAAACAACAGGAGTCCAGGAGTTGCAAATGTGGCTATGTCTCCATTTGTTCAAAATACATGTAATTTCTTAACTATGCAAAATATAAAGATGAAATATGAGTTATGAGGGGTGTCATAAATCTAAAGGATCAAAGGCAGCTATACTAGGAGCCAGCTTGTCAGAAAGATACAAAGCAGGTAGTTTTCTGAGTTCAAGGTCAGCCTAGGACAGAGGGAGGTTAGGCCCAGGTGTGGTAGGAATGGTAATTTCAGGGCAGGGTTCCATCCAACTAGTTTAACTTTTGTGCTTAAGAGAGGCAGATAGATCTCTGAATTCTTTTGGAATGTTAAGAAAAAAATGTGTTCTTGCAGTCTCTTAGGAATCAAGGGGAAGAAAATGGGGAAAGAAGATGAGTTAATTAAAACTAGTGTTCCAGGTTTGTCTGAATAAAAGTATTTGGTCATGAATTCATTATACTCTTAACATACCCACCTAAGGGGAGACAGAGTAATAAGAGGAACATTTTACAAGAAGTGAGGAAGACACAGCACACTCTGGAGTCAGCAATCTTGTGCTTTGGATTAAATAAATTAAATTCAGTTAGTCTGTCATCTAGTGTCTTACATGAGCCCCACACTCACTTCTTTGGGCTTGGGTAACTTTTCTAGGTCATCAAGAGTCTTCTCCAGTTTGAAATGATTCTCTACACCACCTCAGCTTAAATGTCAGGCTCTTTCTACTTACGACAAACATACTTTAAAAACTATTCATTAAATGTGCAAAGGACCTAGAGTGGGCAAGTATCATATTCATGAATTTCCAATCCCTTGCTTCCTACATCACAGACCTTTGTGAACTATAAAGTATATTTGAAATCATAAGCAGGCTAGCCATCCCATTTAAATATAATTCTGCATGTTGTATTACACACACACAAAAAAAAACCACTAAATTTTAACAGTGCCTATCATGGTTATTTCCCCCAAATTAAAGATGAAGAAACAGAAGTATGAGATGCTCAATTAAGAAGCCAATGCTCCCCTATCTTGATAGATTAGTAAGTAGCTGAGGCTTGAACTCAGCAAGTGCCTCTGTAGATGATTTTGCAATATTATCTATAATTCAAAACAATATCTGAAATATTCAAGTGTCTTAAAGTTATTAAATAAAAAGATAACCTAATCTATGCCCCAATATAAGGGAATGCCAGGGCCAGGAATGGGAGTATTTGGCTTTTGGAGCAAGGGAAGGGGATAGGGGATTTTTGGAGGGGAAACTAGGAAAGAGGATAACATTTAAAATGTAAATAAGAAAATATCTAACCAAAAGAAAAAAAAGAATTATTCTAAGAAAATAAAAAAAGATAACTTAAGAAACTGGCAAAGAAATTCCAAGTAAATGCAAGGGGAGACCCTAAATTGGATCTTGAAATAGAAAGAAGACATTAGAAAAATGTGAATGTATCTGAATAAAGTCTCTAGCTTAATTAAGATTAATGCAGTTTGTATGTAAAGTTATTGGCTTTTGACATAGGTCTCACAGTTATATAAAATGTAAGCATCTCAAAAAGCCAAGCCAAGCAGTAAAGTGGAGATGGATAGAGAAATGCATCCAATACTCGGCTCTAACTTTCACCAGAACATGTGCTTGTACATTCATGTACATGCACCATATACCTCCCGCTCCCACATGCACACACAGACATACACACATATATAAGCACTTCACAGTAAATGCACACATATATAAGCACATCACAGTGAATGCACACAAAAGATTGAAAATCAGGGTGTCTATTGTAGACACTGTAACCTATAAATGAATTCCCAGTAAGACTAACATCATTGTCTTTTATTTTTCATCTTAACACTGCTTCTTTCCTCTCTCCTTTTCTTTTATTTTTTACTTCATTCTTTCCTCCCTTCTGCTTTTTCTTTCTTGACTCTCAGTTCTTGACCACATGAAAATACCAATGCACACATGCACATTGATACCCATTAAATTATTGCAAAAAAATCTTTTTACGTTTGTTTCAAAGACTGATATAAATGTGAATCCATGAATAAAGCATACCATCAATTGAAATAATAACATGATTTAAATATATCTGTATATGTAGAAAAGTCTATTTGTGCATATAAAATTACCTCTCAGTGTTGGTGGGACCCTACTGGCACATCACAATCCACAGATGTTCATCCCATATACAATGGCATAGTATTTGCACACAAGTTCACATCCTTATGTTACTCAGCACCCAGTAGAGTGCAAATAATATGTAAATGGTTATTATTGTCCTTAGGCAATATTGACAAGAAAAACACCTGTACATGTTCAGTACAGGTAAATTCTATTCTGAATATGTATTAGTTGCTGATTAATTCATTAATTCACACAAAAGCACACTTTAGAAGAATGTTGCTATTCAGTTTTGCATTACTACATACAAGCTTTGTATTACTAGCATTTCAGGTGTATGTGTGTGTGTGTTTGAGAGAGAGACAGACGGAGACAGAGACAAACAGAGAGAAGATCAGAATCTCCTTCAAAGTAGAGATTGCATAAGGACTGTGAAGATTTTTTTTCGAAAAACAGCTGGTATCCACAGTATCAATATTCATACCCCAAAATGTAAGATACTACTTAGCATAGCACAGACCATTATAAATATTGGTGAGTAAATTAGCTTGTTATAATGTTCTCACTGAGATGAATACATTCTTATTTGTTTTGTTTTGTTTTGTTTTGTTTTGTTTTTCCTCGTAGAAACCAGAGTGTAGTTAAGTGACTTTTTCGTGGTCAGCATGACAAATTAGATAACAGTGAAAAACATTATTTATACTAAATAATACAAAAGACACACGTCATGCTAAAGTAAATTTAGTGGTGGGAAAAAAAATCTGATTCCAACAATTCATTGGGAAGGAAAAGGAACATCCACCTGACAGAGTTAACAGCTAAGAGTAAAAACAAACATAAAATAAAATTATCGGACTAGGCCAGGAACCTTGTGCTTTATTGCAGAGGTAAAAGTACAGACAGCCTTCTCCACTGAAAACACTGGCTGAGATCACAGACAAGCTTTAAAACTGAAGTGATGAGTCTGCTCTTCATCTCCTAACAATGTGATATCAGCTGCAGGAATGAAGAACTTCCTTTCAGGCAGGAACTCAAGTCTGGAGTGAAGAAGGATGTATCTACCACCATGATTGAAAAGAGGCAATAGAATCCAAAGAGCAAGCAGGGCCATAGGCTATCATTGTCTTCAGGTCCCGATGTTACTTGCTTTTGAGCTGATGCTTCTTTGGCAATGGCCGAGGAGCATGTCGTTCAAGTAGGCAGGGAGCAGATCGACATGGTTCAGGGCACTTCAGAGGAGGGCACACTCCAGGTGAAGGGCTTAGCTCCTGATGCTGCCATGCTGCAAGGGGCTCTGAGCAATGTAGTAGAGGGCAGGGCTCTGGAAAGCTTGGTGAAGGGCAGGTCTCAGGACACTGAGGTAGAATGTTAGGTTCTGGTGACCTTACTGGCTGGCAGGTCTCAAGACACTGTGGTGAAGGACAGTGCTCTGAAAACTGATGTTGCTGGCAATGCAGTGGTAGACAAAGCTCAGGATACTGCAGTGGTGAACAGGGCTCAGGACACTGCAGTGCAATGTAGGGTTCTGGGTATCTTTGCAGAGAACAGAGCTCTTGATACTGAGGTTGTAAACAGGGTTCGGGATACAGGTGTGGAAGACAAAATTCTGGGCACTTCAGTGAAGGACAGAACTCTGGGGACCTCAGTGGTTGGCTGGATTAAAGACACTGTGTTTGAAGGCAGTGCTTAGTACACAAGAGTAAAGAGCAAGGTTCTGGACACCTCATTGGAAGGCTTGGAAGGCAGGGCTTTGGAGAAGTTGGTGGCTGGCAGGACTTGAGGCACTGTGTTAGAGGGCAGGGCTCTGGACACATTTGTGGAGGGCAGCTCTCTGGTGACCTTGGTGACTGATAGGACTCAAAACACTGTGATTTGGGGCAGTGCTCAGGGCACAGGGGTGGGGAGCAGGGCATTGGAGACAGTGGTCCCTGACAACGCTCAAGACACTGTGACTGATGGCAGTGCTCAGAACAAAGGGGCAGAGAACAGGGTTCTGAGGACATTGGTATTTGGCAGGAATCAAGACACCGTGATTGAGGGCAGTGATCAGTACACAAAGGTGAAGGGCAGGGCTCCGGGGACACTGGAGTTTAGACACTGTGGTTGAGGGCAGTGTTCAGGACAAAATGGTGAAGGACAGGTCTCTGGGGACCTCAGTGATTGGCAGGAATCAAGGCACAGTGGTTGAGGGCAGTACTTAGGGTACAAGGATGGAGGACAGGGCTCTGAGCACTTCAGTGAAGACCTCACTGTTTGACGGGACTTGAAAGACTGTTGTGGAGGACAGTGCTCATTATACAGGGGAAGAAGAGAGGGCACTTGGGACACCTGTGGTTGGCAAGACTCCAGACATTGTTGAATGCACTGCTCGGGGTATTGGGTTGGAGAGCAGGACTCTGGGCACCTCAGTGGACTGCAGTTCTCTGTGCACTTCAAGGTAGGGCAGGGCTCTGGGCACCTCAGTGGTGGGGAGGGCTCTGGGCACCTCAGTGGTGGGGAGGACTCTGGGCACCACAGTGGTGGGCAGGGCTCTGGGCACCTCAATGGTGGGCAGGGCTTTGAACACCTCCGTGGTGGGCCGGGCTCTGGGCACCTCAGTGGTGGGCATGGCTCTGAGAATCTCAGTGGTGGGGAGGGTTCTGGGCACCTCAGTGGTGGGGAGGGCTCTGGGCACCTCAGTGGTAGGCAAGGATCTGTGCTTCTCAGTGGTGGGCAGGGCTTTGAACACCTCCGTGGTGGGCAGGGCTCTGGGCACCTAGTCATCTGCACAGGAGGTAGATGGCAAGGCTGCTTGCACTGTTGTTTTTGATAAGACATCTCTCCTGGGTCTCAGAGAATCTGAAAAATAAGCACACTACAAGCTACACTGTTCAAAAGAGATAGTCTTGCTAACAGAACAATTAGGACATCAACCCTGTAGTTTCCAGGGTTTTTTTTTCCTCTCAATAGTATATTCATTTGTATACTTTCTCATTCTCCTCCTTTAGAATATTTTAGCCTCAATACTTCAGCCTTTTGTTGGCTAATACCTATTCTTCTAATTTCTAAAGACAAAATTTCTTATAAGACAACGACATACTATAATTCTAGAAATATTGAAACAAATATGGATTTATATTATTAAGTTCTAAATATTGTTTAATTGAGTTGTGTACATTGCTATCCAGTTATAACCTGAGACCCTGTGTCAGGTTGCCAAGCCAGGTGACAATTAGAAAATATGTGAAATCCTGTAACAACTGGAAAAGTTTCTGTAACCAGAAATGGTGCTTCCATTCCTCCCTGGCTTCACAAGATTCCTGTAAGGCTTTTACCCCATTCAGATTTGCTGAGCTCTCCTATGAAAATCAAAACTCAGAGATCCAACTCTGAGGGAGCTGTGTCTGGAATGGGTATGGAACTATTCAACACTCTGTGACTTAAATCTTCAACACCACCTGCCTCATTACCTGCAAAGGCATCTGCAAAATGCAGCTAAATTTACCAGAAAATCCTCAGCGTCTTCTTTGTGCTGTCCATACATGAACAGGCTAAATAGTAACTTCTGCACCCAGTTTAAAACCCACCATTACCCATTTAAGCCGGGCGTAGTGGCACACGCCTTTAATCCCAGTACTTGGGAGGCAGAGGCAGGCAGATTTCTGAGTTCAAGGCCACCCTGGTCTACAAAGTGAATTCCAGGACAGCCAGGGTTATACAGAGAAACCCTATCTCAAAAAACAAAACAAGACAAGACAAGACAAGACAAGACAAGACAAGACAAGACAAGACAAGACAAGACAAGACAAAAACCAAACCAAACCAAACCAAACCAAACCAACAGAAAAACCAAAACCCACCATTACCCAAATGCCAAGAAAAATCCCCAACAGTTTGTACTCACCAGAGTCTCCAACGCAGATCTGCACCTGAATGGTAATAGGATAGCAACAAGGTGGCAGAGAGCTCTTTTATAAGGCCCATTTGGAATAGCCAGGACTGGGATGGTGTGCTTATTTCCCAACCCAAAATACCATCTCCTTGGAATCCCAAAAATGACTTGCTGCACTCATACTGACAACATAAGACTTCCTTGTTTGCAATTGTCCTTACCTTTCTCAGGGGACATGTGCAATGACTTCCTTGAGAAATCACTTCTATAGTTTCTATAATCAGAAACGCTCCTTTCTTCTTCCCCTGTACAAGACTTGTTAAGGGTCCTATAGGTAAGGGTATTACCTATTCAAATTTTTGTCCCCAATATCTACGTTTTGTCTGTCTAATGGTGAAAGTGTACAGGTTTAGCCATATCTTAAACTCATGGATAATTTTGATTAAAACTAACAGCAATTCTCAAGACAGAGTTGAAGACTAGCTGTCTTTGCTTCATGAATATCTTATCGGGGCCTATTAATCTCTATATTTTTCTGAAAAATTCATTGATTTGAGCCACAAAATTTGAGTTTTCCCAAGGCTCACAGATCCTCACTTGACAAGTTTCTGATAAGTCACGTTAATGGACTTCAATGGGGCAATCTCATCCCTCAGTACTAAAGGCCATCAGAGTCACCTCAGAGCTCCTAAGATCCATGTCTGCAGAAGTAAACAATGACCAAATCTCTATTGTCTTTGTGACCATGAATGACTTTGATCTATAAGGAACACATTGATTTTCTCCCATTTTCTTCAACAGGAGCTCAATGTCTCAGCTCTGTCACTTGGAAGCCATGACCACAGCATGCTACTTTCTTCTACATGAGCTGGCTAAATTGACTCCTTAACCACCTCTCTCTCTTTGAAATGGCATTTATAAGATTTTAGACCTCCTTTTCACTTTCATACAATGAAGTTCTTTAAGTTATTTATCCCACATTATTTGATGTGTATTTTACATAAGTAAATTTAATGTGATTGGCACAGAACCTCTTATAACTTCTTAGTGTAATAGTGTAACTTATTAAACTGTTTTAAGATTAACTTCCTTTAAGGTCAGTTTATACTGTTGTTCAGCATGGACAATTTATTATTCTTTTAAAGCTCTGCTGAAAAAAAAACATTAAAGAAGCATCTAAAAGAAGACACCGTACATCTCTCAGGAAAATGGAGAAAGACCAAAAGAGAGGAAGGCAAGTGAGGAAGGGAGAGGGAAGGGAAAGATGAACATTTAAGAGCTAATAACTAATCAAAACTAATCCACGATTTTTGAAATGCCAAAATGTCCCCGAAAAATTATGTTGTTTAAAATAAGTCCTTATTCTGTCTCCTTTCTCCTGGGTGAGGTCCCCATGTATGAGAAGTGAGTTTAATAGAACCTGCAGGATCTAAGTCTGTTTCCTAAGACAACTACGAAAGGCATCATGCCTTGAATACTTTATTCAAGATTGCTGCACAGAGTCTATAATCAGGTTCAAATGCTACAGAAAGGTAACCTGTGGCTTAACCCAGAGAGGAGAACTTCCATGGGTTGAGCCTGCTACTGACATCTCAGAGAGAGCATGAGCTAAGGTGTTCCTCCCCCACACTGCATCTCAGCAATTTAGTATCCAGAAACTGACAATTCTGTGTGCTGCCTGAAGGAACAGGGATGGTCTTGAAATGGGTGAGGTAATGCGAGCCATTCTTTTCTGTGTTGAGGTCCTGGAGTAGGTACCTGCTGCAACAAGGAAGCATCAAGGATACCCAGGACTAACAGCAATTCTCAAGACAGAGTGTTAGACTTGCTGACTGTTATTCGACGCGTTCTCACGACCGGCCAGGAAGAACACAACAACCAGAATCTTCTACGGCAAAGCTTTATTGCTTACATCTTTATGGGGCCAGAGTGTAAGAAGCAAGAGAGAGAGAAAACGAAACCCCTTTCCTCTTTAAAGAGAACAACAACTGCCTAGGACGCATCACTCCCTGATTGGCTGCAGCCCATGGCCGAGCTGACGTTCACGGGAAAAACAGAGTACAAGTAGTCGTAAATACCCTTGGCTCATGCGCAGATTATTTGTTTACCAACTTAGAACACAGGATGTCAGCGCCATCTTGTGACGGCGAATGTGGGGGCGGCTTCCCACAGTTCCCCCTTTTCTATTAATAAGAGCAAATAGGCCACCCATATTAATGAGAGTGGAGATAGAGGTCAAATCCCCAGTGTGTAGGTAAAGGAACCATGTACAGGATTAGCTCTTAGGCTCACAGGCTTTTACCCAGAGCAACCCTGACCTGCTCCCGTGTCGTTTTGCCTGGGGGAAGGGAACTAGGACACTGAACCTTCATGAAAGATGACATGTCTCCCTAGAATAGGCTCATATGTGCCGCAGAGCCCTTCTATTGCAGTGCTTAGCCTTGCAACTCTCTCGGGCTGCTGAAGCACACTCACTCTATCTCGTGCAATGAGACTAGCCTCGTGAGATATAAGAGCTGAGTGGCCAGCGACCTATTGCCTAAGCATAGATAACCATATATCAGGGGGAGCTCCATGTTCTAGTCCTGCAAGCGCCTGGGCAATAACCACCTTGTCTCTCCTAGTTTAGGCCTTAAGCTTACAGACCAATCAAAGAAGCAACACTAATCCACAGCAAAGTGTATCTCCAAATAATATTAATCCCACCCATTTTTTAAAGAAGGAAAATGCTGAGGAGATCCAATTGGGTAATCCTTTGGTCAGGGACAGGTCCAAGCGCGTGGAGTTGACCTGAAGTCTCAATTCCCGAAGGATCTGTTCAAATTCAGCCATCCAATTCTGTAACATATACTGAAAAAGACTTTTTGACAAATTAGCTGTCCTAGTAAATTTAACATACTGAATGGAAATAACACACAATCCCGGAAACTTTTGTTCACATCCCTGCTGAGTTATTTGTCATAATACATCTAGTTGTATCTGGACAAGATCTATGAGTTGATTAACCAGCATGAGACCTCTCTGTATCTTGACATTAGCTGAGGCCTGTTCATCTATGACTGTAGTCACTGAGGCTGACAAAGTGTTAATGGTATCAGTCATCTGGACCTGTCCAGACAGAGCCAAGGCTGTCTGAATTAAGGCCAAACCCAGTTCCTAGTTAGTGGTAAAAAAGCAGGAGAATACTTGAGCATTATACATCACCGTCATTGGGAGTGGAAATGTCGACATTATCCCCCAACGCTGCTCTCTCTTTATTATTGACGCCCTGGACATCACCAAGACGAGGGACATCAGTATTCCCTTGGTCAGTCTGGATTTTTCGGGTGAGTCTTTCTGGTACCCAAAATGGGTTGTTTTCATTCTGTGGGAAAACACAGATAGCTCCCCTGGATCTTATCAAGATAGGATCCGGGCCATACCATTTATTATCAAGAACATTTTTCCATTTAACCATCTCATTGGGCCTATCTAGCTCTGAACAATGACGTTCAGCCGCAGTATGGCCATGAGCATCAATATTTAAAAAATTGAGTGTAAAGAGTGCCAAAGACACCGACACTCTTGGTGCTCGGGGTACAGTCTCCTCAAAAGTTCCCCTCTTCTGTTTTATAAGATAGGCTTTGAGGGTGCGATGCGCACGCTCAACAATACCCTGTCCTTGAGGGTTGTACGGAAGTCCAGTCAGGTGGGTTACGTCCATCTGACGGCAGAACTGCTGAAATTTTTGAGACGTATAAGCTGGTCCATTATCAGTCTTAAGGAGTCTGGGTTTCCCCCAAGCACTCCATGCCTCAAGGCAATGTTGAATCACATGTGAGGCTTTTTCTCCGGTTAACGGAGAGGCAAACATGATGCCAGAACATGTGTCAATGGACACATGGAGATATTGAAGTTTTCCAAAGGAAGAAACATGTGTAACATCCATTTGCCAGACCTGTAGAGGTCGAATACCGCGTGGATTAATTCCCACATGAGGAACTGGCAAGAACTCACAGCAGCTTTGACATTGAGTAACAATGTCACGGGCTTCTTTTCTTGTCAAGGAGAAACGACTGCGTAATGTTTCAGCCGTCACATGAAAATTGTTATGAAAATTTCTTGCAGCCTCTACCGGGGATGATAGGGCAGCAGCCACCACTTTAGTGGCCTTATCTGCCAAATCATTTCCCAGAGCCATGGGGCCAGGTAGGCCTGAATGGGCTCTAACATGAGTAATATAAACAGGAGATCTTCTAGATAACAAAACTAATTGTATCTGCTGAAAAATATTGGCAACTCTACTGGAAGGCTTAATCACTCCAGCCACTTCTAAAAGATTTACTGCATTTACCACATAACAGGAATCTGACACAATATTAAGGGGTTCTAAAAAGGTTTTTAAAACTTCTAAGACCACTAAACATTCTACCACTTGAGGTGAATTTTCATTATATTGTTTGGATACCACTTTACCATTAGCCACATAGGCACCTATGCCAGTTTTTGATCCATCAGTATATACCACAATCCCATTTTTAAGTGGGTTTCTTACTGTTATTTGTGGAAACACAACAGATTGATTTTGGGCAAACTGTAAGATTGGATGTTTTGGATAATGGTTATCTATTTTTCCTGAAAAGGAGGTAACTAAAACTGCCCAATCATTAGATGCGGCTGCCAAGGTTTGAACCTGTGCAGCAGTATAAGGTACAATTAAAAGATATGGACTTTGCCCAAAGTGGGTGATTGCTGCTTTTAGGCCTTTAAGGGCAAGCTGTGCAATTGCATCAGGATACCAATCTATTATTTTAGCTGGGGATACGTTTGGATGGATCCACAACAATGGCCCATTCTGCCACAAAACTGCAGTTGGTAATTGTGCTGTCTTAAAGACACACAAACTGAAAGGCTGCGAATCCTCAATACGTTGTAATTGTGCATTCTGTAAGGCCTTTTCCACTTTTTGTAAGGCCTGGTTAGCAGCTAGAGTAAGAGTCCTAGGGGAGGAGATATGAGGATCTCCTTCTAAAATACTAAACAAAGGTCTTAACTCAGCAGAAGGAATCTTTAAAAAAGGTCTGAGCCAATTAATATCTCCCAACAACTTTTGAAAATCATTTAAGGTATGGAGGTGATCTCTTCTTATCTCTACCTTTTGGGGCACAATCTTATCTGGGGACACCACAGAGCCCAAGAATTGTCCTGTATCAGAAATTTGGACCTTTTCTGTGGCTATCTGTAAACCCCACTGACTTAAAGTTTTAAGTAGAAAAGGATATGCCTTTTGTAGCATGGTAAGGTCTTTATGGCACAGGAGGATGTCATCCATGTAAAGGAGCAAAATTAAAGAGGGGAATTGTTCCCTCACTGGCAAAAGAGCTTCTTGTACATAAAGTTGGCACATTGTAGGACTATTGGACATTCCCTGTGGTAAGACCTTCCATTGATATCTCTTATCAGGTTCCATGTGATTAATAGAGGGGATGGTAAAGGCAAATCTGGGCCTATCCCTTGGACACAAAGGTATAGAAAAGAAACAATCTTTAATATCTATAATAATTAAATTCCAGCCACGTGGTAAGGCGGAAAGTACAGGGAGACCCCTCTGTACTGGGCCAAATAAGTTCATTTGCTCATTAATGGCTCTGAGGTCATGGAGCAGTCTCCACTTTCCTGACTTTTTCTTAATTACAAAAATTGGAGTATTCCAAGGTGAGGTAGAGGGTTCAATATGGCCTAATTTTAATTGTTCCTCTACCAGTTGAATCACAGCTTCTAGTTTTTCAGAGGATAGGTGCCATTGAGGAACCCACACTGGGTCCCCTGTTTTCCATGGTATGGGTCGTGCTGCCCCAATGGCCGCTAAGGAAAACCCAGACCCTGTCTGTCTTGGTTTCCATTAGGTGAGATGGGCTCTATCCTTCCCTGTTCTTGATGTCCTAACCCTTTTCCTTCTTTATAACCCATCTTTGCCATGATATTTTTTGCTTTAGTTGAATACCCTCCCGATGGGGCGTTTTCATTGGACAAAATAAGGCCCAGATGCTGCATAATATCCCTTCCCCAGAGGTTAACCGGGAGTGGGAGCACATAAGGTATGAATTTCCCTTGCTGTCCTTCAGAGGATTCCCACGTCAAGGCAACGGAGCTTATAGTGGGACATGATTGATATCCTAGGCCCTGTAATGAATGAGATGACTCTGTGGTGGGCCATGCTTTGGGCCACCAATGTGTAGAAATTATACTTTTATCTGCTCCGGTATCAAGGATGCCTTCAAACTCTTTTCCGTTGATCTTAAGGCGGAGCTTAGGTCTATCATTTAAAGATACAACCAAATAGGCAGAATCATTTCCTGAGGAGCCCATTTTCTTTATCTCAGGTCCTGCAGATTTCTCCCTGGTATTATCAGGGAGGAGCAGCAGCTGAGCTATCCTATCTCCTTTACTAATAGAAAAAACGCCCTTAGGGCTTGAGCACAGGACCTGTATTTCAGGGGAATGTTGACAATCCATAACTCCAGGGTGGACTACTAAGCCCTGCAAGGTGAGTGAACCCCGGCCGAGAATAAGGCCCATGGTTCCCGGGGGCAAGGATGGTATAGGCTCCACCGGCACCGGCTGAATACTCATTTGAGGCATTAGTAGGAAGTCGGAGGCGGCACGCAGGTCCACCCTTGTGGGTCTTCCTGGGTCGCCTCTCTGACTGCTTCCTGGGTCCTGACAAACCGGTTCCCATATCTTTGAGGGCCCTGGGACCGAGGGCCCGATGACCCGTTTTTTGGCACATCAGTTGATTGACTATCAGGTGGGGGAAGGACTCTGCCCTTTATATCCCTCACAGAGCGACACTGGTCAGCTCTATGATAACCCTTGCCACACTTAGAGCAAAGAGTGAGAGTCCCTCCCTGTTTATCTGGAGCTCTGCAATCTTTCTTAAAATGCCCAGGCTTTCCGCAGTTAAAACATGTCCTCTGATCATTTCTGCTCATGGAGCGGTTTTGGGATTGAAGGATGGCAGCCGCTAAACCTGCATTGCTGAGAGGTCCCCCAAGCTCTCGACAGACCCTGAGCCAGTCTTGTAAGCCTTTGTTCTTTCTTGGGGCTATGGCCGCTCGGCACTCCTTTGTGGCTTGCTCATAGATTAGCTGTTCTATTAGAGGCGCAGCTTGCTCTGACTCTCCAAAAATACGCTCTGCTGCCTCTGTCATTCTGGCCACAAAATCTGAGAAGGATTCCTGAGGTCCCTGGATTATCTTTGTTAACTGACCAGTGGTTTCACCTGCTCGAGAGAGCGCTTTCCAGGCCCTAATAGCCGTGGAAGAAATCTGGGCATAAGCTCCCCAATGGTAGTTTGTCTGATCAGCAGAATAAGCTCCCTGACCCGTTAACAAGTCAAAAGTCCAATCTCTCTGCTCTGGAGTCAAAGCAGCTGCGTTTGCTCGGGCCTGCGCTTGTGCAGCTTCGTGCCAAAGCGCTCTCCATTCCATGTATTTGCCCATACTAGGGAGAGCGGCTTTTACAACCGTTTGCCAGTCAGCAGGAGTTAGTGCCATGCCAGCGAGCCTGTCTAACTGCACCAAGGTGAAATTAGCATTGGTTCCGTATTTACGAACCGACTCGGCAATTTCCTTAATCTGTACGTATTCTACCGGAGCGTGGACACGCCCACCCTCGGCTCCTTCAAAGACCGGAAATGCCTGTTGTATTTTCTTTTGTTCCTCTCGGGGAATGAATGAGTCTGCGCACTGCCTCTCTGCGCACTGCCTCTCTGCGCATCTCTCTGCGCACTGCCTCTCTGCGCATCTCTCTGCGCACTGCCTCTCTGCGCATCTCTCTGCGCACTGCCTCTCTGCGCATCTCTCTGCGCATTGCTGACGCACTACGCAGGGCGGGGGCTCCGCATAGGGCGGACCTTGAAACCGACTGCCGGGAGGTTGAACAGTACGCTGACTTTCGCCAGCCGCTTTTGGCTTTTTTCTTGACCAATTAGCTGGCTGGTAATGGGCTGCTTCTTCCTCCCAGTCTGTTTCCTCAGAGGAGGATTCTTCACTTGCTTCAGAGCTACTAAGAGCTGGCTTCCTGAGCTCATCTAGTGACGAGTATCTCCTAGAGACCTCCGCTAATCGATCTTTTTTCTTCTCCCTTTTTCCTCTTTTTCTTCTAATCTCTCTCCAGGTATTCCTACCTAACCTTAACTTTTCCTCGGGTTCAAGACCCTTGGAAAGGCCTGTATACTTATTTTGTGTACCATACTTCCTCTTTGTTCCTACTCTTTCTTCCCGCTTTACTTCTGATAGCTTGTCCTGAATTTCCTCTAGAATTTTCAGCCCTATCTTAATCACTTGATAACATGTGAAAAGGAACAAAAGGGCTCCTAACACCAGAAAAAATTCAAGGCCAAACATACTCACTGGTACTCTCGTTCCCCAGCTGAAAAGTTCTGAATTCATACAGTTGAATCCTTCTTAACAGTCTGCTTTACGGGAACCTTTATCACCGTCGTTCCCCAGCTGATGAGTTCTGAATTCGGCAGTTGAATCCTTCTCAACAGTCTGTGTTACGGGAACCTTTATAAACGTGATCCGCAGTTCTGGTTCCGGAATGAGGGATCTTCCCTGCGCCAGTCCGGAGTTTTTTCTCGTCCCGGGATTCGGCACCAATTGTTATTCGACGCGTTCTCACGACCGGCCAGGAAGAACACAACAACCAGAATCTTCTACGGCAAAGCTTTATTGCTTACATCTTTATGGGGCCAGAGTGTAAGAAGCAAGAGAGAGAGAAAACGAAACCCCTTTCCTCTTTAAAGAGAACAACAACTGCCTAGGACGCATCACTCCCTGATTGGCTGCAGCCCATGGCCGAGCTGACGTTCACGGGAAAAACAGAGTACAAGTAGTCGTAAATACCCTTGGCTCATGCGCAGATTATTTGTTTACCAACTTAGAACACAGGATGTCAGCGCCATCTTGTGACGGCGAATGTGGGGGCGGCTTCCCACAGCTGACTTTGCTTCATGAATATCTGTGAAATTCCAAATTTAGTCTTACCAAGAACACCATTGGGGTTATTATCTATAATTCATTAGCTAAATTAAAATTCTATTTTCTTAGGGAAAAATGATCTATAAAAATTTTCAACTTTACAAAGAAAACCCTATTACTTCAAAGTACACATAGAAAATAACTAAAGAAGGATGACTTAGTATATTCCTAATAAATGCTTTAAATATTCTATATAAAGCAAATCTTTAAAATTAATGATGGAGTTATTAAAAAGTACCAATAGTGGTTGCCCCAGCAGCAAACTATAACAGTCTAAGTGATCAGAGTAGAAAAAGACCAACTTCCACTACATGACATTTTTTTTAAAAAAAAAAAGTCTTTTATTTTTTGAGGTTATATTTGGATGTGTATATATTTTGTGATTTCTTTTTCCAATTCAAAATGCTTAAATACTTAAATATCCAGAGAAACACAGACACTGAAACAAATAAATCTATGAATCAATATTGCATTATCAAGGTCCTACAATACAATCACAATGACTAAGTTTACTCTTTGATCTTTATTTTAAGCAGAGTTGTGATTTCGTGTGAATCTATTGACAGTCCTCATTTTCCTTATGAGAGCATGCATGTTATAGCACTGTTATAGCAAAAGTTTTTGAATAGTGCAAATAAGACAATATAATTAATACATTTAGCAAAATAACTTATGAAAATCAGATATCATGAGGTTAAGAGAACAACCTGGTCTTAAAGTTCCTGTTTTACCTAAAAAATTTTTATAGGAAATCTAGGGTAGTTTCATAGGAATTAGAGAAATTTCTAAAGGAAGGAAGGTAGAGGAGCAAGAAAGGTAGTGTAGATAGAAAGAACAAGGAGAGGGAAATGGTTATATTTTCAGTGGCCATTTTTATTCTATTTGTTTAACATTTTTATTCTATTTGTTTAACATTTATAGCCTAGTTTTGTGCAAAAAACAAAGTTATTTCGACTTTAATCCACAATAATAAATCAAGATGCTCTTCTGCCAAATATCTCTCAGTGACAGAGGAAATAGAATTAATGTTACCTCTGAGTCTATCATTGCTGCCTTTTATGTTAAGATATATTCCTAATATACTTACTATGTTTTATATGTTTTTATTAGTGAGTGTTCACTATTGTCACAAAGCTTTTTGTCACTATTGTCACAAAGCTTCATTGAAGTGATTGTGTGGCTTTTACCCACACTTCTGTTCATATGGTTAATTATATCTATAGATTTGTGTATGTTCAACTATTTTTTGCATCCCAGAAATAATTCCCACATGTTAATCATTATATGACCCTTTTAATATAAGTTGAAGTGTGTTCACGAGAATTTTGTTAAGAATTTTAAATTTTTACTTTAATAGTCATATCATAAACATTAACTCATTTTTCTTGTGGTGTTTGTTTTTGTTTTTGTATTATCTCAAACCTGGGTGGGACCAGTTACATTCCCTATTCTTAATTTTTTTGAAGCATTTATAAGAATTGACAGTAAGCCTTTATCTTGTTGTTTTTACATTTTATCCTAGTATCTATTTCAAATATATCAAATTATGCACATTTAATGTATACATTTCTTTCTATAGCAATTACACAACAGGACATTTGCTTTAAAAAATACAATGAAGGTAAGTCAGCTGGTATGGTCATTAGGCAGATATCATTTAGGCTACATTATTATTAAGATTCAAAGATTCAGTTTTCTCCCAGAATAACCCCAGTGATATATTTTCTGATCCCAAGTTGTCAACACCGTGGTTTTGTGTGTGTTCATTTGTGTGTGTTTGTGTGTTTGTGTTGTTCAACAGTAATAACAGTAATTCAAATTGGGTATTCACATAGAAATAGTATGGAGGCTGGAGAGATGGCTCAGCTGTCAGTAGTGTATATCACCTTTGCAGAGGACTCAAGTTCAGCTCTCACTACCCATGTCAGGTGGCACATAACAGCCTGTAATGTCTGATGCAGAGAACGAGTTGCCTTCTTCTGGCCTCTGTGGACATCTGCACACATGCATGTGCACACACACATACAGACAGACACAGGCATATACACAGACACACACATTCAGTGATGCTTAACTCCAACACACAAAGGCAGAGCCCTCCTGAATGATAAATGCAGAAACATTTCAGATGTAAAACACTTGAAACTTTTTATTAAAAGAATGGAAGCCCTAGGATGACAACTAATTGGAAGCACTAGGGATTAGCCAGACTGCACTACACTACATTTGGCAAACCTCAGAAGGTAACCTCCACAAAGAAACTAATACAATACAGAATAGAGGTTAGTATGTTTTAAGATGCAGTCAATGGTAAGTATGTACATGATTGCCAAAACTCTGGAGAAAAACCTGCCTGTATAGATATTGCTATTCTCAACTTGACAGCTACTGAGAGTGTATAACTCTAAATTATGCCCTGACTTGTGATACTGGCTGACAAGCAGCTTCTGTGAGCTTGAAAGAATCAACTCCAGCATTCCTCTTGATGTAATAATAGCATGCTTTAATATCCTGAATGAAACCAAACACAAGGAGAAGGAGGAAGAGAAAGCAAGGAGGGGGAAGAAGAAAAAAAAAACACCCTAAGATGCATAAAAACAAATCTAATATAATAGACACCTAAGTTAAAATTAATTTCTGCTAAATTCATCTTTCAGGAGCAAAAGCAAAGCACTAAATTCATAGTTTAAAAAAATAATAAAAAAAAAACTACCTAGCTGAGCTCTGGTTATATGTGACACTTTATGCTTTTTGAGAGCCATACATAATTCTAAACAATTTATGTACTTATAAGCTTAACATTCAAAAAGTAAGTGTAAATATTAACCTTATTATTCCAAGTACAAATAAGAGGATAAGTAATTTAAATTTACAGTTTTGATTGCTAATTCTTTTAATCTTTACTGACTCTATAGATGTATGTAATATATTTTGATTATTTTCACACAAACTCATTACACTCTCTAATTTTCTCCAATTTCTGCTGAACCCCTGTTTCTTCTCAAGTGTTCTTCTAACTTCATGTCTGTGTTTGAGTTTTCTTGACCCACTGGATTTAACTGGAATTACTTGTATGAATATATGTGAGGGTTATTTACTGAAGCACAGACATCAGGGACTACCCCATTGAAGAAAATGACTCCCATTCTCCATTAACCATTGACTGTCAATAATCCTCCTCTGCTAACAGTGGGACCTCAGGAGTTCATCTTTCATCCATGATGGAACATTGGTGTGCTCATTTTGGGCAGATATTGTAGAGCTAATCAGAGCAGTTGTAAGTTTGTAGGTCTTATTTGTATCCAGAAGAATTTCATAAAACTCTTCCCCACCCTCTGATTTTTTACTCTCCCTTTCCTGCAAAGTTCCCTTTTCTTTGGAGAATAATACAGATGCCACACTTAGGTCTAAGGATCAACAGTCATTTATCCTCTGAACAGTGACTGGTTAGGAGTTCCTGAATGGACGGTTACCCACTGCACCCAGAAGCTTCTCTGAGAAGATTGAGGGTAGCATTAATCTATGGATATAAAGATAAACATTTAGAAGACAGTTTGACAGTATGACTATTTTGTAGAACAACAGTAATAGAACCCTCAATAGGGTCTAGGACTTTTGCAGCCATGGAACTTTGACCAGGATTTACAGTATTAGACAAGAAATCACTGCTGTGGAACAGGTCTCAAATCCAATCAGAAAACTGTGGGTTACCCCCATGTCACCCATGACACCATTACCCAGTGGGGTTATCTTGCCTGTCAAGTTGTTATTGCAGCTCTTAGGATTCGCATCTAGATGCCCAACTAGTTTCTTCTCAGCTGCTTCTCACGTAAATTTCAGCTTCCCTGATAGATTTTCACCACTCTGAAGTCAAGGTGTTGACCTCGTCCTGGAATATAGCAGGTGGTAGAGAACAATAAACATTAAACAGGCATTTAACAGTTGGATTTAGCTCCCTAAATATTTTTTAATGCATGCCTCAAAACAGCCTTATATGTTTTGGTGGAAAATGTTTTTACTAAATCTGTAATAGAGAAAAAATGTGTAAGAAATGCCCTCATCTCTTTATTCTTCCTTACCCTAGCTCCTGCCCTTCACTTCTCACACAGGGAAACTTCCTGTGTTTTATTGAATGGAATAAACAAGAGACTAAAAGATAACCAGAAATATAACATGGATTCAAAGTAACAAAGTGAAAGAACTCAGGTGGTGTATGGTAGGTAAAGAGGTGGAGATGTGAATTATGGATCAAAGCGAGTCTTTCTTTCTTTCTTTCTTTCTTTCTTTCTTTCTTTCTTTCTTTCTTTCTTTAACTTATTTACTTTACATCCAGCTCACTGCCCCATCCTGGCCACCCCTTCCCAGACCCTTCCCAGAATCCCAGAATCCTTTTCACATCACCCCTCCCCTTCTTCTCTGAGGTAGTGGGGGCCCCACTGGGTACCTAACACCCCACCACCACTCATCCCCCTTCCCAGGCACTTTAAGACTCTCCTAGGCTAGGGTAGTCCTCTCTCACCTAGGCCAAGCAAGGCAGCCCACCTAGAACATATTCCACCACATACTGGCACCACTTTTTGCAATAGCCCCTGATCCAGTTATTCCAGACCCACATGAAGACCACGCTGAACATCTACATGTGTGCGGGAAGGCCTAGGTCCAGTCTGTGTATGTTCTTTGGTTGGTGTTTCAGACTCTGAGAGCCTCAAGAGTACATGTTAGTTGTCTCTGTTGGTCTTCCTATGGAGTTCCTATTCCCTTCAGGGCTTTCAATACTTCCTCTGACTCTTCCATAAGAGTCCCCAACTTTCATCCATTGTTTGGCTGTGGATTCTGAAGTATTTGAATGAGCAATTCAGAGAGGACCAAAAGAGAGACAAGGGGAGAAGAACAAAGACATCACAGGCAGATTCTATGCAAAGCTGACTGCTCTTATGCACCTTTATCTGTTCTGGAACATGCTATGTGGACAAGGATGGCTTCAAACACAGAGATTCATCTGCCTCTGCCTCTCTGCCTCTGCCTCTGCCTGTCTGACTCTGCCTCTGCCTGTCTGACTCTGCCTCTGCCTGTCTGCCTCTGCCTGTCTGCCTGTCTGCCTGTCTGCCTGTCTGCCTGTCTGCCTGTCTGCCTGTCTGCCTGTCTGCCTGTCTGCCTCTGCCTCTGCCTCTGCCTCTGCCTCTGCCTCTGCCTCTGCCTCTGCCTGTCCGCCTCTGCCTGTCCGCCTCTGCTTCTGCCTGTCTGCCTCTGCCTCTGCCTGTCTGCCTCTGCCTCTCTGCCTCCGCCCCTCTGCCTCTGCCCCTCTGCTTCTGCCCCTCTGCCCCTTTGCCCCTCTGCCTCCTCTGCCTCTGCCTCTGCCTCTGCCTCTGCCTCTGCCTCTGCCTCTGCCTCTGCCTCTGCCTCTGCCTGTCCGCCTCTGCCTGTCCGCCTCTGCTTCTGCCTGTCTGACTCTGCCTCTGCCTGTCTGCCTCTGCCTCTCTGCCTCCGCCCCTCTGCCTCTGCCCCTCTGCTTCTGCCCCTCTGCCCCTTTGCCCCTCTGCCTCCTCTGCCTCTGCCTCTGCCTCTGCCTCTGCCTCTGCCTCTGCCTGTCCGCCTCTGCCTGTCCGCCTCTGCTTCTGCCTGTCTGACTCTGCCTCTGCCTGTCTGCCTCTGCCTGTCTGCCTCCGCCCCTCTGCCTCTGCCCCTCTGCTTCTGCCCCTCTGCCCCTTTGCCCCTCTGCCTCCTCTGCCTCTGCCTCTGCCTCTGCCTCTGCCTCTGCCTCTGCCTCTGCCTCTGCCTCTGCCTCTGCCTCTGCCTCTGCCTCTGCCTCTGCCTCTGCCTCTGCCTCCCAAATGCTGGTATTAAAATTTGTGCCACCACATTGATAATGTGCATTTTAAGTTACTATGCCTCAACAGAATCATAGCGTGCCTTTATTTAAGAATATCAGTAAATTCTCATGTTTATTTTCTTCACCCCTCCATGTATAAGGTAAGAACACAACACTGAGCTTCATTCAAAATGTACATTACAAATGATTTCTCAGAGTTTAGTACTGTCTAGTACATTTTGATTTCTTTGCTATACTCATCAGCATGTGTTTATTTTTCAGTCATATGAATTCCCTATGATGTATTTATGCATGCCTACAACTTGCTGTAAGAATATGCACCCTTCTGCCTTCTCTGGGTTTCTCTAAACTCCTTCACAAAATTCCCTTCCCCTTTCATAATAGTCTTCTCCTTGAACACCATATTTCTTCACCTTTTTGAGTTTTATTTTTTATATGTGAGAGATAATTAGTAGTACTTGTCTTTCTTCATCTAGTTTATATTTCTTAATATTATGGTCTTCAATATCATCTATTTCCCTGCAAGTAGCATGAATTAATTCTTCTTTGTAGCTTAATGAAACTCCTTGTGTATACATACCACAATCTCTTTTTTATTAATATTTATAAAATACCCAAATCAATAGGATTCATTGTGCATTTTCATACATGTACATAATTTGTTTTAATCATGTTTGCCTTCATTACCCTATCTTACCTCCTCTCTGTCCCACTGACCTCTTTTCTCTTCCCAATTAACTGAATCTCTCTTTTACATTTATGAGAATTCTGGGGTATCTGATGAGTTTAATTTGGAATATCTACCTCCATAATGGGTGGGGGTCTATTTCCAGGAGCAGGTGTGACTTACCAGTGGCTATACCACTAAAAATATGTTCTTCTCCCTCCCTCTCCCAGCACTTGTTACACCTTAAAGATCTTCAGAAATAGGCCTCATGAGTTTGTTATTCTATTCCTATTTCATAAAAGGACTCAACTGTGTGTGAGCCCTAGGCAATAATCACAACTCTGCCATTTTATACTTAGAAGATTAGTAGCAAAAAGAATATGAAATTGGCAGAAATATACCAACTAGACCAGTTTAATAGGACAGAGGACCCATAAAAAAGCACACAAATCAAACTGAGTGTCCACAAAGGTAAGAAAGTTTACATTGGAGAAAAGCCAGTCTCCTCAACCTCCTTATTTCCTCTGCCTTTTATAGTAAAAAAAGCTATTCTTTCTTCCATGATGTTAGTTGAGTGTTTGTAGGAAATAGGCACTGATAACAATGTCCCACTAAGGATTAAGCATCCAACAGTCACTTATTCTCAATAGTTTCATCTGTCATAAGTCTTTGCCTATATACCACAATCTCGTTATCCATTCATATGCTGATTCCATATGTCGCCCAATGTGAATTATACTGTAACAAACATGGCATGCAGGTATCTTTTCTGCATGGTGATTTTATTTCTTCTAAATAAATACTTAGGAGTAGAATAGCTGGAGCACATTATAATCAAAACATTAGTTTTTATCACCATCCAAACTTTTGTTTAAATACAATACTATATCACATTTACACTAATCATGTATAAGAGCCTTCCTTTTTCTACACTCCTTAGCATTTCTTTTATTTGGATTGTCTTTTTTCTATTTCTTATTTGCCATTCTGACTGAAAATAGAATGAATTTCCATTCAGTTTCCTCTTGCATTTCTTTGATGATTAATAATATTTTGAAAGTTTTTGTTTCCTGTACTCTCTGCCTGTTTCTTTAGAAATGTGTGTTGAACACATTTGACTATTTTTCTGTGCATTATTGTTTCAATGTTAAGATTTTTAGTTACTTACATATACTAGTTATTCATCTTCCACTAATGGTTGACAAATAGTCTGTCCAAGTCTGTTAGCTATTTTTTCCTTTTCTGTTCAAACCTTTTAACTTGATGTAGTCCCATTTGTCCAGTGCCTTGTTTGATGGGTTTTTGGATTCCTATAGACTAATTTTCCCCTATATTAATATCCTTCAGTAGTTCTATTTTTCTTCTAGTAGTTCCAAATTTTGAATCTTTCGTTAAGATATCTGATCTCTTTTAAGTTTAACTTTTTGTAGGGCAAGAGAACAATTTATTAAAGAGATTGACTTTTCTCGAAATACTCCTTTTTCACCTCTGTGAACAAGCAGCTTACTAGAGACATGTGTTCTTTCTTGGGCTGGGGGAAGTCCTCTGTTAATTGAATTAGCTTAGGTGCCTGTCTTTCTG
This sequence comes from Mus musculus, assembly GCF_000001635.26. Classification (NCBI taxonomy): domain Eukaryota; kingdom Metazoa; phylum Chordata; class Mammalia; order Rodentia; family Muridae; genus Mus; species Mus musculus. The sequence goes on along the minus strand of NC_000069.6, from coordinate 92,177,280 downwards.
CATATACAGTGTTTTGTTTGTTTGTTTGTTTGTTTGTTTGTTTGGGGGAGTAATTTTTGGTTTGAACTTTTTTTTTCTTTTTTCTATAGAGAAAGGATAGAATAGCAAGAAAAACTGGGCAAAAGGTGAGAACAGGGAAAATTGCCTCACCCTAGGATCCAATTGAAACCTCATGCCAGCAGAAAGACAAGAACTCTGTTTGCACAATCGAAAACTGCTTAAGGCTTTTCTCCCTTTCCCATTTTAAGCCCTGCAATTTAATAGGACTATAATCAGAACCTTCATTTACAGGAAATTGACATGTACCAAAGCTCTTGTGCAACTCCAGTGGCTTCTGTTTTTACTTTATCACATTATAGTTCTATCCAAGGGACCTCCACCAGAGTCACCAAACCTGTCAAATGGAGAAAGAAGAAGAAAAAACCCCACAAGTTTCTTAGTAGTGTTTTGGGATGTAATGAGAACTGCCAAAATTGAGAATGTTACTAATATTAGAACAGTTGCAACTCTCCCCTAGAGATCCCATATTCACATTAGGATATGTCTCATTTCCACAACTCTCAGAGAAATCCATATTCATTGTCAATGGTGTTCGCTTTTCTTCCCTGAATGTTGCTTTTTCTCCTCACCTTCAGACTAAAACGTATATTAATATATATTTTGACAGTATCATACATACTTGCTTTAAATGTGATTTGAACATAGTGGAGCATGTGTCCTTGTTACATGTTGGAGCATCTTCTGGTTATATGCCCAGGAGTGGTATTTCTGGATCCTCTGGTAGTACTATGTCCAATTTTCTGAGGAACTGCCAAACTGATTTCCAGAGTGGTTGTACCAGCTTGCAATCCCACCATCAATGGAGGAATGTTCCTCTTTCTCTACATTCTAGCCATCATCTGCTGTCACCTGAGTTTTTTATCTTAGCTATTCTGACTGGTGTGAGGTAGAATCTCAGGGTTGTTTTGAATTGCATTTCCCTGATGACTAAGGATGTTTAACATTTCTTTAGGTGCTTCTCAGCCATTCAGTATTTCTCAGTTGAGAATACTTTATTTACCTCTGTATTTATAATAGCCAGGAGCTGGAAAGAACCCAGATGTCCCTCAACAGAGGAATGGATACAGAAAATGTAGTACATTTACACAATGGAGTGCGACTCAGCTATTAAAAACAATTAATTTATGAAATTCTTAGCAAATGGATGGATCTGGAGGATATTATCCTGAGTGAGGTAGCCCAATCACAAAAGAACACACATGATATGCACTCACTGATAAATGGAAATTAGCCCAGAAGCTTGGAATACCCAAGATACAATTCATAAAACACATGAAACTCGAGAAGAAGGAAGACCAAAGTATGGACACTTTGATCCTTCTTAGAAGGGGGAACAAAACACCCATGGAAGGAGTTACAAAGTCAAAATGTGGAGCAGAAACTGTAGGAATGATCATCCAGAGACTGCCATACCTCTGTATCCATCCTATATACAACCATCAAACCCAGGCACTATTGTGGATGACAACAAGAGCTTGGTAACAAGAACCTGATATAGCTGTCTCCTGAGAGGCTCTGCCAGTGCCTGAGAAATACAGAAGTGGATGCTCACAGCCATTCATTGGACAGAGCACTGGGTCCCTAATGAAGGAGCTAGGAAAAGCACTCAAAGAGCTGAAGGAGTTTGCATTCCCATAGGAGGAACAACAATATGAACTAACCAGTACCCCCAGACCTCCCTGGGACTAAACCATCAACCAAAGAAAACACATGGTGGGACTCATGGCTCTAGCTGTATATGTAGCAGAGAATGGACTAGTCAGTCATCAATGGAAAGAGCGGCCCTTCATCCTGTGAATGTTCCCCAGTATAGGTGAATGCCAGGGCCAGGAAGCTGGAGTGGGTGGGTTGGTGAGCAGGTGGAGGGGGGAAGTGATAGGGGGTTTTCTGAGGGGAAAATAAGAAAGGGAATAACATTTGAAATGTAAATAAAGAAAATATCTAATAAAAAAGAAAAGTAAAAAAAATGTGATTTGATAACACTAATACTCAATTACCTTCTCCTCTCCTCTTCCCATTCCTGCCAACCCCCTTCATTTTCCCATAATAACCCTCTTACTCTTATATACCCCTCACCACAGTATTTTTTGGTTCAGGGCTGATTCAGGCAGTTGCAGTGGTTGTGTGTTCTTGGATACAATAGACATGTCATATCCAGATGACATCTCAATATGTCCTTTGATTCTCACTGTCCATCCATCCATCCTCTCTTCTGCTATGTTCCATGGGTTGCAGGGGATATGTCATACATGTATCTTTTGGAGCCAAGCACTTAACAATAACTCATTTTCAGAACCTTAGTAAGTTATGATTCCCTAGTTTGACTGTTTCCCACTGTCAAACGAAGCTTTTCTGCAATGCCACTTAGATCAACTAAGCAAAGGACATAGGAGGTCACAGAGATTGAAGCAGAAAGCACAGGCCTATATGTGACTGTACCAGATTCTCTGCATATATATTATAGCTATTAGATTAGTATTTTTATGGTACTCCTGATGATAATAACGAGTATTTCTCTGATGCTTGTACCTACTCTTGGTACTTTTCTCCTCATGTTGGGTAGCCATGCCCAATTTCAATATAACAATTTTTGCTTCATCATATTGTATTTTATTTTGTCATGTTTGGTTGTTATCTCTTAGAAACCTGTTATTTTCTAGTAAAAGACAGAAAGGGGTTATATTTGGAGGGAAGGAAAGGTGGCAAGGTACTGAGAGGAGTAGAGGGAGAAGAAACTATAATCAGGATATACTGTATGAAAAGATAATCTATTTTCCCCTACCCACCCACTCCCACTTTTTGGCCCTGGCGTTCCTCTGTACTGGGGCATATAAAGTTTGCGTGTCCAATGGGCCTCTCTTCCCAGTGATGGCCGACTAGGCCATCTTTTGATACATATGCAGCTAGAGTCAAGAGCTCCGGGGTACTGGTTAGTTCATAATGTTGTTCCACCGATAGGGTTGCAGATCTCTTTAGCTCCTTGGATACTTTCTCTAGCTCCTCCATTGGGGGCCCTGTGATCCATCCACTAGCTGACTGTGAGCATCCACTTCTGTGTTTGCTAGGCCCCAGCATAGTCTCACAAGAGACAGCTATATCTGGGTCCTTTCAGCAAAATCTTGCTAGTGTATGCAATGGTGTCAGCATTTGGAAGCTGATTATGGGGTGGATCCCTGGATATGGCAGTCTCTAGATGGTCCGTCCTTTCGTCACAGCTCCAAACACAATGATTTTCTACTGTAACTTTTTTATTTAGGTAACAGTCACCAAGATATTATTATTTATGTTGGGGATAGTTAAGGAAATCCTTAGTTTTCTGTCTATGAGTTGGTGCTACATAACTGTATCTGTATCCTGGGCCGCTAGTTCCATTTATAGTGTCATTTTTGGATAAAATTATAGATGTCTGGGTGATATCTTCCATCTGTATTACACAGCATTTGATGAGGTGGATGTGACACATATCCAAATATATTTGTGGTTTTTGGTGTTCACATGGATTTAACTTAAGGAGCCTCTGTTTTCCATTTCTCCCCTGCAGACTCAATGTATCACTGATCCATAATGAAGTCCGTGCTTCCCTCTCCAAAGGTATCTTCACTCGGATTAAGCAAACACTCAGCAGGAAGATGTGACAGCAGTGGCTACAAAATGACCTAAACATAAGGTAAAATCTGATTTGTCCCAAGTAAATTAAGACCTCAATGCATTGCTTAAGGCAAATGAAGCTTCCAGAAACACAGAGTTAATTCCTTCTTGAAACAGACCATAATGAAGTTTTGTCTTTTTGTTTTGTTTTACTCTTCTCAGGCAAAATAAGAATTAATAACCCAATTACCACCGCTAACAGTAGTTGATAACAACTCTGGAAGGAAGAAATGTTCTTGCTGAATATCTCTAGTCAGAAAGGTTAGGGATGGGAGTAACTTATATACTATTTCATGATTAAATAATCCATGGGTTAAAGAAGCAATTGTCAGCAAATACAAATGCTGAAATATTCGTGAATTTTACCTGTCTTCAGATGCATGGAAGTATTTATTGAGTCCATATTTTATATTCAATCAGTGTTACATTAAGTGCTGTCATTTATAAACTGTATATATTTTTCACTGAATTTTCCCATTATATTTTTATTTCCTATTTATATTATACTTTATACAAAATACTATGCATTTTTAGAGCAAAGGTTACATCTTATTCACTCTTGGTCCTCAGTGCCTATTATTGTTTGCATGTAATATACATTGGTTTTAATATCTGAAATGACTGTAGAGAGTCTGACCTCAGAGTTAGCAGTTGCAATTATACTAAAGATGTAAATGGGCTTTAGTGTCCCATTGAATAAATACAAGCACCACAAAGCAGAATCCTTACAGAATTCTCAGGATGAAGAGTTGAAAAATTTATAATCCTCATCTTGAGGTATCTATAGCCAGTGTAAATGATAAAATTTGCTTTCGGAAGATCATAACAAATGAGGTTGGCATTCATTTCTGGATGATGCATGCAGCTGCTGTAGGCTTTGGGGAAGATAAGATAGAAGAAACTGAATTATCAGACTATTGCCTGGCTGGGATTGTACTTTTTTAAAAAAAAGAAAAATGGTTGCAATGCATAACAAGGAAAAGACCACCTAAGTCCAAAGCATATGACTCTGTAGATATCTAATATTCCACTATACTAGCCCTGCCAAAACCATATCTACTGATAGAGCTATTAGAATTACTGGTAGTAGCACCTTGACTATTTGTTACCAATCTATTTGGATACCCTGTAATAATTTTTGTAATATATGTGACTAAAGAATAAGTTTGTAAATGCCATATATCTCACCAATGCAAATAATGGAATTGCCTAGAAGTCATTAGAAAGCACTGCTGCTTCAGAATTTCTTCAGATCATGTCTCTGGACTTGAGCATATTGGTTATAAAGAAAATGAAGTTCTTGTTGATAATATCGTTGCTAGGGGGCACATGAGATGAGGACAAGACACCTTCAAATGTTGGCTAGGTTGCAATATACACCAATTCCTGAGGAGAAACAAAAAGGAGGCCAATGTTTCATCATCTTTGTAAACCCTAAGACACACCTTTCAAATTTCCTGAACTTGATGTTCTGTTCACAGTCCTTTGATTTTTCTTCCTCGTCACTCTTATTAATGCATCATCTGTTCACCATGTCTGTGTATTGACCCTGTTGTGGGCTCATTTCAGGTCACATTTCTGAATACCCATTCAATATATTTACTTCAATTACTATAGGAATTGAATACACTAACTTCAGAAAAATCAAAAAACAAAAAACAAAAAGAGAACTTGTTCTCTTTTATAAACCAAAATCATGTCAAAACCAGCTCTTCTATCTCTAGAGTCTAAAATTCCTCATCATCTGAAGTATGCCCATGTGTGTGTGTGTGTGTGTGTGTGTGTGTGTGTGTGTGTGTATACAGGAAGGAAATTTTCTAATCCATCTGCAATGGCTAGAATGCTTTATTTTAAGTTTATTAAAAACTTTTCTTTTTTTATTGGTTACTTTATTTACATTTCACAGTTATCCCCTTACTAGTTCCCCCCCATAAACCCCATCCTATCTCCCCTCTCCCCTGCTTCTATAAGTGTGCTCACCCACCCACTCCCTAGCATTCCTCTATCCTGGGGCATCATTGAGCTTCCACAGAACCAAGGGCCTTCCCTCTCATTCATGCCAGATAAGGCAATCCTCTGCTAAAAGCTGGTAGGTAGGACTTTAAATAGTGATTCTGTCGTGAGGGCTTTGGCCTTGTAAATGAAGTACTGTCACCATAATAGAATTTAGTGTGGTTGTTTTGAAATCAGAGCTCTTAGATAAAAAATAGCACAACTCACCATATGATGCTTTCTACCATGTCATAGTACAGCACAAATGGTCGTTCAGGTGTACTTCCTCCATCTTGGACTTTCTAGTCATCAGCAACATAAGTTAAACTGACTTCTATTTTCTGTAAAGCATGAATTCTGATGAATTCTTTTATATAACACAAAATAGACTGAGATAACCATTAACAGCCATAGTTCAATTCCTCCTTATTCAATTCATCTCACATTCAAACTTATGAAATATCTTAGCAAACACTTGTATTTTTCACTTAACAGTAATTTTAAAGTAATGACTTTGAAATAATTAAATATATCATTTGATAAACAAACCTTGATACAGAAAAATCATTCACAACACAAAGGACAATAGGAAAGTTCAATACCCTTAGGCATGGAGAGTTTGGGCACTGACCAGCCAAGGAAAGGGAAAGAGGTGTCAAGACCAAAAGTGACAACGTACACAGCCACCTACATCCTTAAGGAGATGAGGCTGTTCAGCTGTCCCTAACCTAAAACTCTCAGGGCACAAAGGCACACAGAAGTGGTCTAAAGAAGCAAAGAGAGAAGGAGGTGACTCTATTATTCAAAAATTACTTGATTATGAGTAGCATACAGCCAATCAATAATATACCTTCAGTCTCTAGAAGAGAACATGGCAGGTAAAGACCTACTCCACCCATGTGCTTCTTACCTCTTTCTCAAGAAAATTCTGTTGCAACTCATGTCTTTGTGCATCTAAATTACTTTTGATCTGGGCAGGGTGATGCAAGGTTATACTCCCAGGCAGGGGAATCAGACGTTCAAGGCTATCAAGCCCAATCTGGCTTATATGAGATCATGTCTCAAAAAATAAATAAATAGATAGATAAATAAATAAATAAATAAATAATTGTTGAGAAATCTTGTTTCCATAAATCTAGATAAAAGTCACCTTAACCCTCTCAGGACAAAGCATCCTTAGAAAGGAGAATGAGAATTAGCTCTACCTGGCAAGAGATCAAGCAGAGTTCTGCACTGCTAGCTGGAATATTTGTTTTCTTCCTTTTCAAGATGCTGAGTGTCAGTTGGTTTTCTTCTGTCTCTGTGTGTGTCTCTATTTTGTGTGGAATTTGTCTCTTCTGTGAATGTGCAGGTGTAAAATGGTGAGTGGTGCGTACACTGGCCTCTTTTCCATCCATCCTCCCTTCCAGATGATTCATGTTGCAGCTCACCTCACATAAATAATTAAATTGTAATTACGAGACCTAACCTAGCATTCAAGATTTCTATCACTTGTTTTTCCAGTTCAACCTGCAGCAATTCCTCTGACTGCACAGGCTCCCTGGCCAAGTCTCTGCCTAAACATGCCATTTCAGCCTCCGCCCATCCTTTTCCAGCCTTCTCAGCTATCAAAACACCACTGAAAAGACAACAAATGAAGCCTCACTGCATATGATCATGGAAACTTTTCCTTACACTTCCATCATTGCTGCCTCTGTGTTTCATGCATATTTTAGCACAATCAAATCTGATTTTGATTATCGTGATTTATATTATAAAAGAAGTACTCCAGTAGTTTCCAATTAGTAATTGTTTGTTCCTTGTTAGGTACTATGATAAATGGTTGTACTTTATATCGCCTCATCTTAAAAATTTAAAGTTCAAAAAATTCAGAGGGTGGTATAAAGCATATCAATGACCCTACAAAAAGCGTCTGTTATGTCCTGAGGGCTAAAGAAATGGGCACTGATATATGCTAAACAATCCAAACATGTTCGAAACAAACAAACAAACAAAACCAAATGAGTAGTGAATAGACTTATGTAGGGGCTAGATGGATGGTATAGATTTTAGTAGTGGAGAGTACCTAGTTTATAATGCAATTTGAATCAGAAGGGCATAAGTTATGAAAGCACCATGTTTGAGTGTCAGTCTCTGTTGGCATGGTGGTTGGTTATGTACCGAGGGGTAAGCCATTCAAAATATAAAGTCTGAATGTTAGATTATAAAAAAAAAAGTAGAACCTAAAGTTTATATTAGACTGTGAAACTTACTAATTTATCTATATCTACGATTTTAAGTTGTAACCTAAACAGGACTTTGGTTGGATTTCTCAACAATATTGAAGAATTTTAGAAATATGACAATCAATAATGGATACTTTTTTTTCAGTGTGCTTGAAATTGTATTTGTCATCTGGAGAGCCAAAGTACTTGACAACTGTATCAACTTCTAATTTCAGTTTAAGTTAATTAACTGAATATAATTAGAGTTTTCAGAGATACCAATTATTCTCTGAAAGGCTCTTAGAGGGAAAAATTTTAATTTCTAGAATTTAGCTCAAATTAACATTAGTTACATGAACTTAGAGTTAACAAATAAATGCACGTAATTCCAGTGTGTCTTAATGGTTGAAACAGTCTTATCTACATTTTCAGATAAATTTCCACAGTTAATACGTTTCCCAGAATATTAGCAGGTAAACAGCATCCTTTCCTGGTTCTTTGCTTGATAGGCCTGTGACTACATGAAACACAGTGTGTCTGACTATGCGCAAATGCAAAAAGTAGATGCTACAGCAACTTATAAATTGATAAACTGTGTGTAAATGTTGAGGATTTCTGGTGCCTTAGAACCACTCATCAATACATGAGCTAGCTAACAACCACTGCCCTAATGAGATAAGATAGATTCTGATTTTATCTTCCACCCACTATTAAGAATCTCTAATAAAACTGTGCAGAAATCATAACTCTTATGGTTAGGCATCCTGGTCTAGTCCTCATTCTGTCTCACTAAGCTTTCTCTAATGGCCATTTATTTATACTCAAGTCTGCAGACTCCTTTTGGTAGGACTGTACTATCTGGTCTACACTCAAAGGTCTTACTATTACTAATTAGACCATAGGGAGTCTCCTACCACTAGTCTACCGCTTACTATTTTCACATGTATTTGCCCACTCAAAGTCCCAGTATTTTCTCGCACAATGATGACACTCAAGCTAGAGAGAGGTAGAAATGGGCTATGTGCCCCATTACTCCCAGATTGACTTTCCTAAGACAAAACCTTTTTAATCTGGAAGTATCTGCAACACCGGAGATTTCCACACAAGGAAAGTTAAACAAGCCATTTCAGGACATAAAGGGAACCAGGAAACATGAAATGAGAAATCCCCTGTGCTTTCGACAGGCACAGGCGTGGCTTTGATTGCACTGAGAATCAAGGAGATTTAAGATCAAAGCCCTCATTTTACCAGTTAGTCCCCCAAACAGAAAGCCAAAGGAAAGAATGATTGTGGTACTTTTGCCAGCTAGGTAGGGTTTCCTTTGCTCTGTGGCTTACTCCCATCCAATGAGAAGAAGGTAGGTGGGTGGATCAACAACCGTTCCCTGGCTAAAGAGGATCTTCCATGGGTAAAAACACTTGCTGCCAAGCCTGATGACTAGAGTTTAATCCCTGATACCTTCATGGTAGAAGGAAAGAATGGACTCCCCAATTTTTTTATTTCTCACTATCTCCTTCTTTCTCTGTCACCTTATCTCTGCAACTCTGACCCCCCAAACACACACATGCATACAAACTAATTAACCAACTAGTTCTAGTAAACTATCTGGTTAACTAGTAAACTAGCTATTTATTTGAGAATTTTGTACAATGTATTTTTATTCATCCCCCTCCTCCAACTCCTCCCAGACTTACCTCATATCCCTGCCTACCCAAATTTGTATCCATTTTTGTTCAAAACACCTCAAGTCCAATTTGTATAGTTCATATTTTTCTTAGTTGTAGCCTTCCACTGGAGTATGGTCTACCTACTAGAAGCTATAATTTTAGAGAAAAGTGATGCTCCCATCAACAAACAATTGCAAATAGCTCCTTATCTAGGGGTGGTACTTCTACTTCTTGCCCTTCTCTCCTTTCTATGATGGGATTTAGTCTAGCTTGAGCTGGACTTGTATAGATAGACCTTTTGCTGTCAAATACGGGTACAAATTTTAAGCTTTTTGAAAGAATTCTCTGTTTATTTGCCTGTATGAGTATATGTGCATCATGCCCATGCAGATGCCTACAGAGGCCAGAAAAGGGCATCAGATCCCCTGCAATTGAAGGAGCAGGCACTTATGAACTGCCCCTTCTTAGTACTAGAAACTGAATCCAAATCTGTAAGATCAGGAAGCACTATAAACTATTAAACTGTCTCTCCAGTCCCCAAAATGAGGTTTTATAGGATTAGATTACTTGCTTACACACAAAAAACAAGAAAGACCATTAAAACAACACAGAACAAGCCAGGCGTGGTGGCACATGCCTTTAATACCAGCACTTGGGAGGCAGAGGCAGGTGAATTTCTGAATTCGAGGCCAGTATGGTCTACAGAGTGAGTTCCAGGACAGCCAGGGCTATACAGAGAAAACCTGTCTCAGAAGGAGAAAAAAACAAAAAACAAAAAAAAACACCACAGAACAATTCTAAGGCTAGCTTTGGGAATCTTGGGTCTGTAGTGTTAAGTGATAAAGATGCTGTGCAGCTGGATCTATATTATTCAATATCCAGACCACTGCTTTTCCATCTTATGCTCTTTCAATACCAGGAAATTTTATTTCATCTGGATCAGAGATCAAATACCACATTTTCAAAGACTACAATGAACAGCCTTCAAATAATGACACTCACCTAAGAATATGAATGAAGAGATCCACTATGTAAAGCACTTCTGGGACTTCCTGCTTTATGGTGTCCAGCTCTGCCTAGATCCTTTGTCAGAGTCCTTTGGACAATGAGGTAGAAGAGGCAATTTTTATACTATCAATTACAAAAAATAAATATGTGGAAGCTAGCCTATAGAGAGAAAACAACACTAGAAACACTAGAAAAATAGCAAGACTCTAACAGAAAATTTGAAATAGAGAAAAATAAAAATAGTCATAGGACCAGATGTACTTTTTAAACAGATCTCTACTGTAAAATATCTTCTGAGATGCAATTTTTCCACTTCTCCTTGGTGTCTGCCAGAAATAGAAAGTTTCAAGCATGGTAGACAAGCAACAGTTTCATTGACAAAATTACTTAGAAATATTTTCTTTGATTAGAATGAATCACACCTTCCAGAGACTTCTGCTATAAAACTCTGTTCTGAAATACAATATAAGTATACTCCTTCTTCCTGTTATTTACAAATAGCTCTTGCATACAATCAAAAGATTCTGCCCTCTGAATTAAACAGCCACATTTGGCTTTCTGTTATACCGATAGCACATACACAGGAAATTATGAGCTCACATTAGTTGAACAAATGGCACAATTTTGAAGCACCTACCCAGCTGCAGGGACTGTTCTTGATTCAGAATCGCTGCTCCCTTGAGAGTGGGGCAGAACAGAACACCAGAAATGATCCAGACACAGTCAGTCAAAGGTACCCCTTGCTGTTCATCAGCCAAAGAAGTGTTCTTTCAGGGTAGCCTCCCAGGTAACCTTGAGGGGCTAAGGATTGACAATCAGTACAGAAGCCTAGACAGTGTGCAATAATCAAGAGATCTGACTGCAGGGTCAGGGAATTCATTCCCAGTTCTGTTCCTCACCAGTGATTACACCTAAAGTATGTCACCTCAACTTCCTATCCATGTTTTCATTACCTAACAAATGTAGGCAATAGTTGTTCTAATCTCAGAGTAGGTCTAGATAGCTCCACCATTTTATGTACCTCCTGAGCAGGCACTGGTTATACTACATCCTATTAAGACAAGCTGTGGATTAAGGCTGCTTTTTTTGCAACTGTAACAAACCATTAAGTCATTGACAATTCCAAGTAACTGGAAAAATAATTTATTCAAGGGAAATCTGGGAAGAATCTATTTTAATTTTATCTTTCTGGTGAATAAATATGTGTTTATCTCCAAATGTTATGGGCCAAGTAGTCAGATGAATATTGACTGAGAAACTTTGCTCTAGATGATATGTTTTGGAATCATTCCATGTTACTCATCTGGCTGTTGCCTGATATGGAAGGTTCAAAATGGATTTATTTATGTGCCTGATACCTTGATAAAAAGAGCTGAGATACTGAACCCAGCCATGCTCCTCCCCTTCTCCAGAAACTCTCTAAAACTGTGGGCATATGTCTTACAGAGCAGCCTGAGATGCAAATATAAAGTAAGAAACAGCCTTGTTTCACTTATGCCATAGTATGATGGTGCAGAGAAATCCCAAGTTTGAAGAGGACATGACATAGACACCCCCGCCTCTCTATGAATAAATGTCAAATAAACTTTGATCATCTTTACTGTCACAAACTCCCACTGCACAATTACAAACTAAGTGCCTTTTCACCATTATGCTCTCTCCCCAAGTACCTACTTCCTCATACATTTATCCCTATATCTACAAAACATAAAATGGAACTCTGATGTCCAAGCATTTCTGAGTTTTATTTCTCCAAATATAATCTTCCCCCATTGTTCCAAATAACTTCAACCATACCCTCTCTAAAACTCACATCTGACTTAATGAAGAGCACACTCCTGTAGGGTAACATTTAGGGACTACTTAGGAAGTAAGAACAATGTCCTGGCCCAGGATAAGATAATGAAAGTTACTGAATCCACTTCAAAGACATCACAACTAAAGAAGGAAGCTGTACACAGCTAAGATAAATATCTAGACCACACCTACAGATAGCAAAATTGGACAGAGCACAAATCTTGACTTGACACATTCCAGATCTTTACCTGGGCTAAATATTTTCACATTCACAAATGCAAGTAAATGATCATTTGAATAACTTGCAGTCTAGTAAAGATACTAAGAGATTCTTGAACAATTAGAAAGAGTAAAATGAAAATACCAAGTCAATCAGGCTGGGAGCATATTGCCTTTTTTTTCCATTTTTTATTAGGTATTTAGCTCATTTACATTTCCAATGCTATACCAAAAGTCCCCCACACCCACCCACCCCCACGCGACTACCCACCCACTCCCCCTTTTTGGCCCTGGCATTCCCCTGTACTGGGGCATATAAAGTTTGCAAGTCCAATGGGCCTCTCTTTGCAGTGATGGCCGACTAGGCCATCTTTTGATACATATGCAGCTAGAGACAAGAGCTCCGGGGTACTGGTTAGTTCATATTGTTGTTCCACCTATAGGGTTGCAGTTCCCTTTAGTTCCTTGGGTGCTTTCTCTAGTTCCTGCATTGGGGGCCCTGTGGTCCATTCAATAGCTGACTGTGAGCATCCACTTCTATGTTTGCTAGGCCCTGGCATAGTCTCACAAGAGACAGCTTTATCTGGGTCCTTTCAGCAAAATCTTGCTAGTGGATGCAATGGTGTCAGCATTTGGAAGCTGATCATGGGATGGATCTCTGGATATGGAAATCACTAGATGGTCCATCCTTTCGTCACACTTCCAAATTTTGTCTCTGTAACTCCTTCCATGGGTGTTTTGTTTCCTATTCTAAGAAGGGGCAAAGTATCCACACTTTGGTCTTCGTTCTCTTGAGTTTAATGTGTTTAGCAAATTGTATCTTATATCTTGGGTATCCTAAGTTTGTGGGCTAATATCCACTTATCAGTGAGTACATATTGTGAAAGTTCCTTTGTGATTGGGTTACCTCACTCAAGATGATGCCCTCCAGGTCCATCCATTTGACTAGGAATTTCATAAATTCATTCTTTTTAATAGCTGAGTAGTACTCTATTGTGTAGATGTACCACATTTTCTGTATCCATTCCTTTGTTGAGGGGCATCTGGGTTCTTTCCAGCTTCTGGCTATTATAAATAAGGCTGCTATGAACATAGTGGAGCATGTGTCCTTCTTACCAGTAGGGGCATCTTCTGGGTATATGCCCAGAAGAGGTATTGCTGGATCTTCCGGTAGTACTATGTTCAATTTTCTGAGGAACCGCCAGACTGATTTCCAGAGTAGTTGTACAAGCTTGCAATCCCACCAACAATGGAGGAGTGTTCCTCTTTCTCCACATCCTCGCCAGCATCTGCTGTCACCTGAATTTTTTATCTTAGCCATTCTGACTGGTGTGAGGTGGGATCTCAGGGTTGTTTTGGTTTGCATTTCCCTGATGATTAAGGATGTTGAACATTTTTTTCAGGTACTTCACTGTCATTCGGTATTCCTCGGGTGAGAAATCTTTGTTCAGTTCTGAGCCCCATTTTTTAATGGGGTTATTTGAATTTATGGAGTCTACCTTCTTGAGTTCTTTATATATATTGGATATTAGTCCCCTGTCCGATTTGTGATACGTAAAGATCCTTTCCCAATCTGTTGGTGGTCGTTTTGTCTTATTGACGGTGTCTTTTGCCTTGCAGAAGCATTGCAATTTTATGAGGTCCCATTTATCGATTCTCGATCTTACAGCACAAGCCATTGCTGTTCTATTCAGGAATTTCCCCCCCCACCCCCCCCCCCCCCCCCGTACCCATATCTTCGAGGCTTTTCCCTACTTTCTCCTCTATAAGTTTCAGTGTCTCTGGTTTTATGTGGAGATCCTTAATCCACTTAGATTTGACCTTAGTACAAGGAGATAGTAATGGATCAATTTGCAATCTTCTACATGATAACAGCCAGTTGTGCCAGCACCATTTGTTGAAAATGCTGTCTGTTTTCCACTGGATGGTTTTAGCTCCCTTGTGAAAGATCAAGTGACCATAGGTGTGTGGGTTCATCTCTGGGTCTTCAATTCTGTTCCATTGGTCTACTTGTCTGTCGCTATACCAATACCATGCAGTTTTTATCACAATTACTCTGTAGTACAGCTTTAGGTCAGGCATGGTGATTCCACCAGAGGTTCTTTTATCCTTGAGAAGAGTTTTTGCTATCCTAGGTTTTTTGTTATTCCTGATGAATCTGCAGATTGCCCTTTCTAATTCGTTGAAGAATTGAGTTGGAATTTTGATGGGGATTGCATTGAATCTGTAGATTGCTTTTGGCAAGATAGCCATTTTTACAATGTTGATCCTGCCAATCCATGAGCATGGGAGATCTTTCCATCTTCTGAGATCTTCTTTAATTTCTATCTTCAGAGACTTGAAGTTCTTGTCATACAGATCTTTCACTTCTTTAGTTAGAGTCACGCCTAGGTATTTTATATTATTTGTGGCTATTGAGAAGGGTGTTGTTTCCCTAATTTCTTTCTCAGCCTGTTTGTCCTTTGTGTAGAGAAAGGCCATTGACTTGTTTGAGTTAATTTGCATATTGCCTTTTTAATAACTGCAACTATCCCTGTGGTTACACAACTTGTCTGAAATTATACGTGTTGTAAATATTTTAGTCTACCTGACCAACATTGTCAATACTATCTTCAAAGGGGAGGTATGTGTAGAAACTCTGAGGACACAGTGTTGCTTATACAGGAAAAAAGACAATTTTGAGGAGAAAGAGATGTCTTTCCAGAAGGTTTACAGATTGTCATATGCAACATGTTTATGAATGTGGCTATATGACACAGTTTTGGTTGTAGGAGCACTGTCAAACTGAATAATGCATCTCTGGCTTTCTAGTATACAGAAAGCATTGCTTTTTCTTGCATGCTCATCTGTTTTGTCTTTTTTTAAATATATCATATTTGTCCTCAACTACAACTCTGATAAAAATTTCTGGGAAACAGATTGAGGGCATTACAAGAGAAGGAAAAGGCTCTGATATCTAATAGGAACAAATTGCTCTGAAACTGGCCATTCAGCCAGTCAACCAAGGTGAATCAGGACAAGAGTTTCTGGATATTGAGGCTAATTGTCTTAATTGTTTTGCTGGGAAATTTTAGCCAACTCATGGTGATTAAGTTGTACCGGGAAATCTTTCTCAAAATCTTGAGAAACCTCTTAACCTTTTGTTGTTAAGAGAACTGGCAATCCCAAAGAAAAGAAATATTAGAGCTGGGTGATTAAGGACAGAGATGTCCATAGATAATACAAGGGACAAGATAGTGGAAGAAATAACTGGATCTATTGGATCAGTGAGCAGTAGTAAGAGACCTTAAAAGGGGAGATCTCTAATAGTAGAAAGTTTGATCTAGAAATATTTTGGGGGAAACTGGAAGGTATATGTATATTAACAAAGATAAAAGAATGGATAGAAGAGATTGTACCCTTCAAGAGGGTATTGGATTAGTGAACTGACCTTCCTTGAAAGATTGGAACATACCCATTTGAGCCGCTGGGATTGCCTGGCTAAGGAAACTAGGATACATGTTCTAAGAGATAAAATTTGGGCTTGGGAAGGAGCCCTAGGAGAAGTTGCAAGGCAAATTAATATTGTTTATGGAAAAGTGTGAAAAGCATTGTAGAAATTGACACTTGGATGAGCTCAATAAAGCAGAGGAAGAGAGTCCCCAAAGTTAGACAAGCTAAAATTATTAATATTACCCTGACCTGTTTAGCACCTTTCTGTTATCATGCTAGTACATGCATAAAGTGCGAGCCCTGATGACCTGTGATTTGGAGGGTTTTCTGAGAATTAAAAGTTAATGTATTATATTCTAAGAGAACTTCATAGTGGGTGTAAGTATACAGCATCTGGCAAAGCTCAGAGTATTGGTAAGACAGGACTTGGATTTCACAGAAAAGCTCCTTGAGTTCCCCCTTCCCAATGGCCATGCCCAGTAGCAGGCATCAAGGATCCACAAGTGTCTGCCATTCATGGATCCCATGGGAGATTTAAGATGGTTTGTTCCTCATCTCAAAAGAAAGGTTCAGGAAAGATGTACTTGGTAGACCAGAGGCAGCATTTTTCTTCTAAGTGTTAAATATAAATTTTTGCAGATGAACTCAGAAATCAAGCTGAGAGAAGCCTCAGTGAACTAGATCCTTCAGAACAGTAAAAGGTTGCACATGCCTTCTATTTGATGGTGAATATTTGATGTACGTATGTAAAAGTCAAGCTGGACAAAGGCGTTTATCAGATCCCGTTGTCCTCTTCAGTCTGACAATTCACTGAATCAGTGAGTTACAACCAAAGACTGTTCCATAACAGCTAATGTTGGATCACTTAGAACTTCTCTCTTGTTAAAAAAAAAATGGCTTGTCAAAGGTCTTTGAGGGGATTGTGGAACAAAAAAGAACAAAGCCCAGTAAAGATGCTGCTGCCAGCATTCCTGCTCCATCAAATTGGTTATTTTTCTCCAGAGTAAACTTTTTCACCCCCCAGTCAGCAGCAAAAGAGCAACTACTTTGCCAGGAAGATACCCCATTTAGGAAAACTCTCAGAATAGTTTCTTTCTGAAAGAGAGAACTGAGTCAAATAACTTTTTCTAGGCTCTAGTAGGTACCGTGGGTCTTGTTTTCTCAGCTTTACTCTGGGATACAGAAATCTTTAAGATAGTTTGTATGTGGTAAAATGTTCAAAGGACACTGGAAATAAAGGGAAAATTGTACACATTCTGACAAGCAAAATTTATCATTGATTTTAAAGGCAAGCAAGGTGAAGCAAAAATGAAGAAGGAGAAGGAGAGGAAAGAGGAAGAAGAGAAGGAGGAAGAAGAGGAGGAGAATGAGAAAAAAGGAAGAGGAGAAGGAGGAGGAAGACGAGGAGCAGGAGCAGGAGCAGGAGGAGGGATTACTAGCTCAGGCAGCAAACTGCTCTCTGGAGTCTAGAAGCTCTAACTATACTTATTAAATGTGCCATGACTTTGACTGCAAAGATGTTTCTCTGAGTATTAGATGCAGGAAATTATTAGAATTATCAAAGGTAATACTGTGAAACAAGCAATTCTAAAATTGTCTCTCTCTTCTTTCTTCCAAGAACTGGTTTTCATTCCATGTGTGCTACCCTTATTAGGCACCATAGTTTTTTATCTGGACTGATTCTAAGAGTCTGGATTTGGTGGCACACTGCCTTTAGCCTCAACACTTGGGAGGGATAGGTGGACAGATGTGAGTTCAATGCCACCCTAATCTACATAGAAAATTCCAATCGAGCCACAGCTACACAGCAAGACCTTATCTCAAAAACAAGAAAGCTTCTTAATTATATTTTACATTTATTTTATTTTTGAGACTGTTATATGAACACTATATTCACATCATTTCCTCTCCTTCCTTTCTCCATATTAACCCTTCCCATGTCCCCCACTACTACGCAAATTCATGACCTCTACTTATTTAAAAGTATGTGGGGCATGTACATGTGTGTGTGAGTGTGTATGTGAGTGTGTATGTGGGAGGTTGTGTGTGTGAGAGGGTGTGTGTGTGTGCCTGAGAGAGAGAGAGAGACAGGGAGGGAGCGAGGGGAGGGAGGAAGAGAGAGAGAGAGAGAGAGAGACTCAGATGTATATGCATTTGGGCTCACTACTTTGTGTTGGATAACCTATATGGTAGAGGGCAGGAAGAGCTCTTGTTCCTGGAGATGACTGATTCTCAGTGATCTGAAAGTCATTCACAGTAGCTAGAAAGATCTTTCACAGATGTTATATTATCCAACCTGATTTCCTTGAGTGGTCCTTTCATTAGCAAACATGCTCAACTGTACCTGTAATTCAACCTTTTAAGAACTGAGACAGAAGAATTTCAATTTTGAGGTCAGCCTAGGCTACTCTGTCTAAACAAACAAACAAACAAGCAAAATCTTATATTTTTAGAAAGTTTCCTGTTATGCTTGGAGAAGTGATGGCTGGTGTTTGTAATCCCATGCAGTGCCTTTATGCAGGCTCTGCACAGTGGTCTGTGCACTCTGCCCTCTGTGCACCAGGTTCCTTCTCTGTGCCAAGTCCAGCCTTCCTGTCTGGTGTTCTCTCAGTCAAAAATTCTCTCTAATCTAATTCTATGCACTATTCATGATGACTTTTGATTTTTTTCCAGAATAAGTCAATTACTAATATTTTATGTTCTTCGGAGAACACATACTCATTTGAATAATTATTGAGAGAGTTGGGGAGATGGTGGAGTTGATAAAGTACTTGCAGTGCAAGCATGAGGACACGCATTGTAGCTTTAGCATTCACCTACAAAGCTGGTTGTGGTGGCAAGAGCTTATAACCCCAGTGCTGTGTAAGCAATGACAGTATAATTTCCCAGGGTTCATTTGTCTGCCAGCCCAGTCAGTTGAGTTCTAGGTACTGGTAAGAGATCCTATCTCAAAATTAATGAAGATGGCTCTTGACAAACCAACACTTAAGGTTGACCAGGAGTGTGTGCTCAAGTATGCATTCTTGCCTGCATATACACATATACATACACACTTTTTCAAACACACACACTGACACACACATACACACACAGCACATATGCACATATAATCACACACTCACATGCATACTCACACACACATACATGCATTCACTCATTCACACACACACACACACACACACACACACACACACACACATTTTTAAAGTCACTAAGATTTGCTTAAAGTCTATTGGTTTTGCTGGATATAGTCCCAAGAATTACTCAGCACTATACATGATCACTATCTAACAGTTCTTGTTATGTCTGGTGCCCTCTGTAAATATTCTGTGTGGCTTTACGCAATGTAGTCAGGAAGAGAGGAGATCCACACTTCCACAGAATCACAAGTTGGCTGTGTGGTCTTTGGAGGGTTTTTCTACTTTTCTAGACTTTCATCCATAATTGAAACTTTAAGTTTCTCTGGGAATAAACTTCCTTTTATTCGCTGTTAGTAACCCTGTTCCGTCTGTTTTCTAGAAGAGACTATTTGTCACTAAAATTATGTCTTAAATATTTGCTGTGATTCACCAGTTGAACAATTTGCACCTGGTCTTTCCATATGGAAAAGCTTTGAACTATGAGCTAAATCCTCCTAATAGTTTTAGGGATTATCTCAGTTGGGGTTCAAGAGCAGAATAGAATCAGTAGGGAATCTGCATTCAGAGATTTACTGCAATGACTTGTTTTATGGGACTTAGAAAGCAGGGTGGCCATATCTGAAATCAACAAGGCTAGAGAGCAGGAAGACCTTCTCCAAGGAAGCTTCACTTCTGCTCTTAAAGCCGTCAACTGGTTGACTTGGACCAACCCAGATTATCCAGGATTTTCTCCCTTACTTCTGATCAATTTATTACATATTTAATCACATTTACCCTCATAGAAACATGTAAATTAGTATTAGAACTTGCGGTAATACTGTCAGTGGAAATAGCAAAAGAATATCTTAGGTTTGTATTTCTTTTTTGTTCAATTTTTCTAATTGTGTTTTCAAGGAATCTGTACTTTCATCATTATAGAATTTATTTTTATGAAGTTGTGTATAGGTGCTCATTATCCTTTTGAGTAATGATGTCATTTATAAACTATCTTCACTGTTAGTATATATATATATAATGACGGCTCCATTTGTATATAAGGTACTCAGGCTGCAAGTAATGAATTTTCTCCATTTTTATTTTGTACAGTTATATAGTGAATTTTAGACCTTTTCATCCCATCTGTTTCCAACTGTCACTCATCTTAATGACTCTTCTCTTCACTTTTTGTGTGGCCCACTTAATTTAGAGTCAGAGGGAAGTCAAAAACACTGTCAATAAATTTCTAATGTTCTTTTTTACTAGTTTTTTTTTTTTTTTAGTTAGTTAGGGTTTCCATTGGTGTAAAGAGACACCATGATCAAGGCAACTCTTATAAGGACAATATTTAATTGGGGCTGGCTTACAGGTTCAGGGGTTTAGTCAGTTCTCTCATGTCTTTGTTTCAAAAGGTCATTAGGCCTAACTTCTTATGCTTATGTTCTGCTCCTGTAACCAGACTATTTAGCACACCAAATCCCCTACTTAGAACTCCTTTGCCCATGAACTGTAAAAGTCTCGTCTTCCTTATATCTGATGCTGACCTCTGGAACCCTACCTTAGAAGGAGGCAGCTCAAGTACATAAATAAAAAGCTTGCTTTAATTAATTGCTTGTTTTAATTAATTTGGATGTGGTAATTTGGGTCAATTGCCTTTTTCCTCTCATCATTGGGATTAGCACTAGCCTGAGCCCTTTTGCTCTAGACTCAGACACACTGGGATATACTAGACGTTTCCTGAGCTTCGGACAGTCCAGTTTCTCTGAACAGAGATGGCAAGCTTGCTCATTACATAGAAAATTCTAGTTTAGTCACTGATGCAGGACTAGTATTTCTCAAACTTTCTAGTAAAAGAGCAATGAAAGAAGAAACACAGCCCAAGGATCTGAAGCGGTCTGTTGTGACTCTTGAAACCCAAAGTACCTCTGGGTATAGGAAAAGCAGTAAAAACCTGACAGAGCAGGCTGTCAGAGCAGGCTGCTGGGTGTACAAGGTTGAAGGTAATTTCATTTCCTGGACATTTAGCCCCTTTTCCTCACTTCATCTTGTACTCTCTGCCAGCAAGCTCATTGCTGACTCAGGAAGGATTAGAATCACTTGCAGAAACCATTTTAAAGAATATAAAAAAATTAAGTAAAATTTCACGACATGCTTGGGTGACATCAATGAAAGAATATCTTTCTATAGTTCTTTGTTTAGTGAGGTTGCATTATGTTACAATCTTTCTTAGCTTATACCATCTCACAACCCTCTAGGATCTATTCTTAGTATATCAGCAGTTTGAATTTGTGGAGACATGGCACATTGACTGGGGATGCCTCAGGTAATTTCTCTGGGGATTTTTTTTTCTTTTTTTTTTTTTTTTGGCATGTGAGGACACACACACACAGAGGTGGCCCTTGGAGCCTCCCTTTCTTTCTCTAACACTTTCCCTCTCTTCTTTTACCCATAAGTCTTTCTCAAATTCTCATTATTTTGAAAATAATAATGCTTATTACACTTTTTGTTATAAAATTAGTCTTTGCTAAAATTTGAGCATAGATTCCTTGAGTATTTATGGTCTGTGTGATCTGCTCCTTTACCTGCTTTGGTCAGATTTTCCCAGGTAAGTCTACTAGGTAGACATCCTACCTCACAGGTATAGGGCTACATGGAAGAAAGGACCTCGAGGATGAAAAAGACCTGTAGGACCAAGAAAAAGTCAGTGTTGAAAAAGAAGGCTCTGCTCTTCCTGCTTAGATGCACAGGATTGGATGTAAATTCCTTTTCATAAAGCAGTCCTGAAGAAGGTAGAGGGGTACAATGCCAGTTTGTGGGCTGAAGCTAAGGGCACAGCAGTGTTTCAGCAGGTGAAGGGGTTAATTCGGGTCTGGAGATCAGGAGGGTTCCTGGAAGAACCACACACCTTATTCCTGATGGGAGCCTTCTTACCTCATCCCCACAGCGGCCAAGCATCAGTATGCCTGCCTTCCTCATTGTTTCTCTACTCAGCAAGTCACATAGGTCTCTTTTTAAGTCATGAGCTTCCCTTGAGCCTCCATGAGGTCTAAGCCATCACTACATATTCCCCACTCTAAAATCTGACCTCTAATTGAGGTTCTCGATGTTCTTTGGATAAACAATCCTAATTCCATTTGACTTCTCCCTATATCAGTTCTAAAGATGCTGTGTGCAGTACGATGGGCCAGTTACTCAGAATATAGAACAGCCTTATAAGCCCTAGGAAAAAGCTGCAATTCCAGAAGCCCTGCCCAGAAACTTCCTTCTTATCTGTTCATAGCCACAAAACCCACCAAAAAATCCAACTACACTTGAAGAAAACTCAGTGATCTTACAGCCTTCTGCTCCACCCATCACCCATAGACACAGAATCATCTCAAGGGAAAAGTAAATGTAATGAGCCAAAAACAAGTCCAGCTGGAATTTCAAGTAAAGGGGGATTATGACTAGCATTCTCAAGAACTGGAGAGTTATCAGGAAATGCAGGGGAAACCCCTTGGCTTCCTTTGTAGACTAAGCCCAAGATTAAAGGACCTTAAGGGTCCTTTAGATTAAAGGGAGGCAGTAGCTGCTTCCTTGACCATACTTCCAGACCCTGTGGTTATCTGAAGTCACACACAACACAGAATTTGCTCTGCCTCCACAGAGTTGCAAATTTTTGAAGGAAAGGATATATAGTAGCTGGGAGAAACTTAAATTAAAGAGAAATTTTCTTTTTCTAGAGTTCTTTTCATCACAATGTCACATCTTTGATGAAGGCAACAAGATCTGTATCTACTTACTTCTTTAGACTCTCACAAACTGCAACAAAATGCACCTGTCCTCCAAACACAGAATTTATTATGACTTACATTATTCTCCTGAGTCTGAAAAAAAAAATCCCTGAGTAGTCATGTCTCTACTTTCTTACAGGGAATAGAGAAAAGTCACAGAGGGACAAAAGGGCCTAGGAGAAGGAAGGTCATGAGTAGAAAATTCTCAGAATGAGTCTGGAAGAAAGCAGGGGCAAAGCAAGGGTGAGATGAAGACCCTGCTCAAACCAGCGAGAACCATTTGTCCTCTTATCCTTGGAGCATGAGGTATTTCTGCCAAGTGCCAAACTGCACCTCTTTGACAAGTTCCTGGCCTTTTCTAACAAGAACTGACCACATAAGTGAGGTGAGGAGTTGAGGCTGCAGGCTTGGATGAACATAAAATGTGTCCTGCAAGTCTGTGCAAGGCCCTGTTTTGCCATTCTGAGAACAGAACTGTGGCCATGAAGTCCATTCTGGCAGAGGGTGCGAGGGTGCGAGTGTGTGTGTGTGTGTGTGTGTGTGTGTGTGTGTGTGTGTGTGTGTGCGTGCGTGCGATCTGTTCAGCTGCTATTTACTCTAAGAAATGCTTTACACTGAAACAATTGTTGCGGACTTCTGGAGATTTTATTCTCATGGGTTATATCTATTAATGTTTTTCCATTAAAATTTCAAACTAGAAAATTTTGATCACATTAGACACACAGAAAGAACAGCTGTCAATCACAGTTTTTACTTTGTATAGCATAAATAGAATTAAGCTAAAATAGAGTAGTAGGTAAGTAGCTCCACTAGCTGTTTGATAGCAAAGGCACCTCTAGCACCACCAGGTGGTAACTTCTGGTATGGCAAGATTAGAGCCATCTGATATGTTTAAAAAGGAGCACAAGACTAATAGAGGCACACATGATGACAAGATTAACATTCTTAACTATGAGAGGTTGCATAAGTTTTCTTCTGGACCCTTGGTAAGGGGAAGGAAAAGACAAAGTATCCATCCATAGAAGTTGCTGGAGAACTAAAGCCTGTAGTAGCTTAAGTGGAAAGGTCTAGCCATAGGAAACCCTAAAACAATAAAGAATCCCCTCTACCACGTCCTTGCAGATCATGTTTTCTTAGCTTCTTTCATGGCCTCTGCATCCCCAGACTTTACCCAAATTGATCAAATTCATGTTATATTTCAACTCAACCTAAGCATCAGTAACTACCTCTACTCCCACCTACACTGTCCTGGACTGGGTATCTAGTCTCTAGTATATGTTCAGTGACGGTAAATGAACTTCACTTGATTCTAGAGGTCAAAGATGCCTGTGTTAACATAGATAATGTTTTCATCATGTGTACCTAAAGTGCATGAAAGATCTAGTTTCCTAGCTTTACAATCTCTGAAGACAGTTTATTAGTGATGGATGAACATTTCACCAAATCCTTTCTTCTTGTCTCCTACCAGACAGCAAAGAGAATCTGCCTCTACCCACACTCCCTCCCCCAACTTCTTCAGAGAAAGAGACATGAGACAAGTGCAAAATTTAGAGTCCTTCCCAGAGCATGCTGCAACCTTTCTATGGCTCTGCAAGCCCTTCAGGCATACTAGAGCCCCCTCACCCAGCCTGGGCTCTGACACATTGGATAATTATTAGAAATAAGGAAAATGAAGGCCTAAGTCACAGCATGATTCCCTCAGACGTGAGCCAGAGCTTTATATAGCCCCATCCCCCTCTGCATCATTGCATTGTCCTGATGGTCTCAACCTGGATAGCAAATGCTTAGAGAGTAGGGATGTTTAATCCTGACTCTTAACCAGCTCAAAATGTCATTCATTAACACACACAAGCCCCCCCCCCCCCAGAAGAAATAGCTCAGATTTTAAAGTAAGCAGATATAGGTTAAATGAAGAAATTTGTAAATATGTCTAGATGAAAAAACAAATAGTCTGCATAATCAAAAGAGGTCAAAAAGAGAGAAAGTGTGTGTGTGTGTGTGTGTGTGTGTGTGTGTGTGTGTGTGTGTGTGTGTTTTCTACATCCAGCAAACAAAATGTTAGAAGCAAAACAAATACAGTTGTCATCAGAATTCTACTTCGATGAGGATTGGTAATTAATTTTTAATTGTGTGGTATGCTGCATAATAAATACATCCCAAAAATGTCCCACCCTAATCCCTGGAACTTTTGAACATGTTACCATTACATTTCAGTTAAAGGTTCTGAGATTTGAACACTGAGTGCATTTGACTACATAAATGGGATCATGCAGTATATGTTTTACCAAAATCCACACAGATTTGGAGATAACAGAATATTCTTCTTCCAAAGGCTGAATGGTATTCTGTTGTGTATAGTTATCACATTTCTCAAATCCACTCATCTAACAGTAGCCATTTAGGCTGATTCCTGATCTGTTGTTGTTGTTGTTGTTCCTGCTGCTGTTATCTACTTACTTTATTTACATCCTGATCCACCTTTCCCTCCTTCTTCTCTTCCCAGTTTCTCCCTCTTGCTGCCCCCCTCCTCCCTCCACGCACTTCTTCCTTTTTCAAAAGAGAAGTGATCTGCTGTGGATATCAACCAGCCTTGGCATATCAAATTACAGTAAGACTAAGCATCTTTTTCTACTGAGGATAGATGAGGCAGCCCAGTTAGGGAAAGTGATCCAAAGGCAGACAATATAGTCAGAGTCAGCCCCTGCTCCTGCTGTTAGGAGTCCCATATAAAACCAAGCTGCACAACTGTTAAATGTGTATAGAAGTCTAGGTCATATGTATGCTATCTGGTTAGCCATTCACACTCCATGAGCCTCTATGGGCCCAGTTTATTGATTCTGTAGGTTTTCTTGTTGTGTCCTTGACCTCTCTGGCTCCTTCAATCCTTCCTCCCCCTCTTCCATAGACATCTCCAAGCTCCATTTTAATGTTTGGCTGTGGGTCTTTGCATGTGTTTTCATTAGTTGCTGGGTGAAGCTTCTCTGATGATAGTTATGTTAGACTCCTGTTTGCAAGTATAGTAGAATATCATTTACAGTGTCCAGATGGGCTCCTTCCCATGGCATGGGTTTCAAGCTTGGCCAGCCATTAGTTGGCCCTTCCCATAACTTCTGCTTCACTTTTTACCCCTGCACATTTTTTAGGCAGGGCAACGTGTGAGTGTAAGGTTTTGTGGCTGTATTGGTGTCCCAATCCTTCCACTGGAAGTCTTGCCTGGTACAGGAGATGACTGGTTTATAACCCCCATTGCTAGCTAGGGTTACCATCATAGATTCCTGTAAGTTTCCATTGTCATAGGTTTCCCTAGGAAATCGCCCTCTCCCAATCCAGTTGTTTCTCCAAGTACTCTCTCCCTACTTCCTCCCCCGACTTCATCTCTCCCATTACAATTAAACAGGTGAGAGAAATGAACAAAACTGTTTACAACCTGAAAACGGAAATGAAAGCACTGAAGAAAGCACAAACTGTTTCTACATCTTAGCTACTGTTTGATAGGTAGAGCGAGTGGCTATTATCTGAACCTGTGCTGCCATCTGGTGGCCATTAAGAAAACAACATTTGGGGCTGGAGAGATAGCTCAACTGTTCAGAGTGTGTACTGCTCTTCCAGAGGAAACCTATTTGATTCTCAAGATGACGTCAGATTTTTCCGAGGGATCTGAAGCTTCTTGTTTCTGTAGGCAGCTTCGTGTATGTGCATCTACCTACACAGAGACATGCACATACATAATATAGAAATGAAAGTAAATGTTTCAGCCTCCTCTAATTTTATGGTGGACTTATGAAGTAAACGTAATCCAGAAAATAGTAAGAACCATTTGAAGTCATCTAAACACATCTCCAGATGCTAATACTCCAATACTAAACACAGTGAGGAAAACGTATCCTGTTACTCATCTTCCTTCCACACACAAAGATTTTCTTTTCTCCTCTGTGCTGAGCTTCCAGCAATTATTCCAAATACACTGAATAATCTTCCCTCCATGTCTGCTCCCTGTCTTAAGGGACATGGTGCAGTCAGCTTGTGCCCTTCGCTGGACTCACAGAGCACAGCAACATGAGCTTAGCAGAAAACCTTGGAAAGTGGCCTAAGGCAGATTGTGAGTCATGGCAGGGAAGGGAAGGACTCCCCCCTTGAAGAATGATTCCATTTACCCACCAAAGCCTCCTTCACATAGCCCTTACCTAGGTGCTTCCCTTTCAGGTCCTAGTAACAGTTTCTCCCTTGTTCTTGGAGCTCTTAGTAGATGGGAAAATGTGTGTTTGTTGTAAGAAGTAGAAATTTATGGTAAGGAAAATTGAGCTCCTAGGTAGGGGAGACATTGGAAGTTCCTTTCTGTTTGGGACTCTGGAGCAGATGAAGCTCTTTCCAAGACAGATCCATGGTGACTGTAGATTCCAAGGTTCAGAGTGCTGCCTTGCCTTGTTGTTGTTAGCCTGATACAAATATCTTAATGATAACTTCTGGCGCTTAGAGAAGACCCATGCCCACCTGGAATCAGCTGTCACTCTTTAGACAATTCATTTAATTCTTATCTCATCTTCCATATCTATCCTCAAAGAATCATTAAAACATCTCAAATTTGAGGCCCCAAGTTGGCAATAAAGAGGCTAAAAAAAGTCCCTCCTCTGGAGCAAGGGCTCTGTGTGAGAAAGGAGATGCTTTGCGAGGGTATGCTGGGTAGCCTAGAGAAAGCATCTCTTAACCATAGCAGGAGGTGAGGGGGAAGAGAGGGGAATTCTGCATGAAAAACAGATTTTTAAACTATAAAGAGGGTGTAAAAATAGATACCATTTAGTTGAAAGGGCAAAGAGGAAGGCTGTTTCAGTTAGAGAGAATGACTCAAAGCTGTTTAAATGTTTGATTGATGCTATGATTTTACTATTGAGAGTAGCATGCTAGGTTAGGCACTGGGCACTGGGGAATCAAAGATAAAAAAAAAGTGAATTAGTTCTCTAGACCATCAAGTGATGGAAATAGATTGAGAATTCTCTAACTGCAATATGGTGATTAAAAAAAAATATCTCAGAGTGCACCAGGCCTTATAGTCCAGACCAGGACACTATGCCCAGCAAGTTTAAAGCTATCCTAAGTAACTTAATACCCTCTCACAAAACAAAAAAGAGAGCTGGGAGTACAACTCAGCAGTAGAACACTGACCTACCCTGTGTGAAGCCCAAGGTTTAATCTCTATTACAATATAGATAATAGATAGATAGATAGATAGATAGATAGATAGATAGATAGATAGATGATAGATCCAAATGATCAGGCTGGTTGCTTTAACTAGCAGCTTGGATCAGATAAATGTTTAAGGTAACTTGTTTATGAACTTCAAGTTAGGGATGGAAGAAGCTGAACATGTCTGGCAGAAAATAAAGTGTAGTTTCCAAAAAAACAATCCAGTAAATTTTGGGAACTGCAAGTAGTCTAATCCCAGGAATGATAAGAAAAGTAGAAAACTAGTCTGAATCTTTGGGCCATATTAATAAGGCTTGAATCATCAAGTTTTGTAGTAATATTAAGCATTCATTTTATTAGAAATCCATCATAACCATATAACAAAGCATAAAATTGGGGTAAGGAGGCAAGGAGATCTATGACAATGATGCTGGGTCAAACATAGTCCAACAGGTAATAGGACTGACTAAGGTAGATGTATACTTCACAAACACTGGTCAAGAGCCTGTGACTTAAGAAATGTCTGGAAAATCCTAAGGGCACAGGTGCTATGGACGGAGCCAGCATGCTGCATTAGACCAATAAAAACTGATACAGCAGTTTTATTGGATAAGGTATTGTTTGGAGTTTGGGGCTCACAATAAAGAACATGTTAGGAAAGACCAGGTAGAAGAATTCTGATTTTGTTGAATCAGTTTGAGAGGATGAGAGAGGAAAGAGTACATGTGTGGGACTTCTTTGGCTTTGTTGCAGTGAGATACAGAATGAGATGAACTGCAAGAGTATGAGGGGCAAAGAGACTGGAAGTGGGAAGTCTTCTCAGAGAAGGATGATCTCAGAAAGAATAGAAGACAAGGCTAGAGAAGCAGGACCCTATCCAGGTCATGGGGCACAGAAGAGAAAGGGCTGGGAAAAAAAAGCCACAGCAGCCTCAAATATCATAGTGAAATCAAACGATAAATACAGTACAAGCGCTACAGAGGTATCATAGACCTTCCTTCCCCCTTCCTCCATACAATGAGCATAAAACATCACTAACAGTAATTGAAGAAAGAAAGACAGACACACGCAGCTGTTGTGCAGGCAAACACAGCTCACAGAGGATCCCACAAGTCACATATGAGTCACGGGGAAAGGAAAACTGGTGATAGCTTTGATTAAACTCGTGTCCAAGAGGTCCTCTGAGGGTGTGAGGATGAGGTGGTCTGATCCAACAGAAGAAGCTAGAGAAGAACCTGTTAAATGCCTGTAGGGGAGGGAGACAGAGGGAGAGGAGAGGGAGAGAGGGGGAGAAGAGAGAGAGAGAGAGAGAGAGAGAGAGAGAGAGAGAGAGAGAGAGAGAGAGAGAGAAGAAGAAGAAGAAGAAGAAGAAGAAGAAGAAGAAGAAGAAGAAGAAGAAGAAGAAGAAGAAGAAGCAGCAGCAGCAGCAGCAGCAGCAGCCGAAGCCTTTGCTAGTGTTAAAAATTCCAGGGCTGGAGACATGGTTCAAAGGTTAAAAGCACTGTCTGCTTTTCCAGAGGTCCTGAGCTCAATTCTCAACAATGTATCACATAACCATCTATAGTGCAATCGGGTGCCCTCTACTGGCCTGCAGACATGCACACAGGCAGAATGCTGTATACAAATAAATAAATCTAAAATCTAAAACCAACCAACCAAACAAACAAACAAATACCCTCCAGTTAAGCAATAGAAGGGAAGGGGGCCCCTAAAGGGAACAATCTATTTCTTGCTCTTAGTGCTGGGACTCCAAGTGGCTTTAACGTGTGTGGGCCTGTGCATGCTGCCACATGTGTCTTTGTGAGTTTATGGGCATATCATTCCTATCTATCTGGAAGAGACTTTTTCCTTGGAGTCATCACAAGCTCTGCTTTTTATTCATGGATTCAAGGGAAGCTGAGTTGGGGCTGGTAGCGTGGCCTGTTCCAGGAAGATTGGGGCCGGGGGTGTGGGGTGTGGGGCAGCAAAGCTACACGCAACACATCTGTATCATACTTCCTTCTCCCAAGGCTCAGTGAATATTACAGAAGAGGTGCAGGAAGAGTAGAAAAGAGGGGGAGGACTAGAAAAATAACATCTTCAGGACATAGCAGGGCTGTTGCACTCATTAATTCAATAAGCTATGGCTT
The DNA here is from genome assembly GCF_000001635.26 of Mus musculus. NCBI lineage: Eukaryota > Metazoa > Chordata > Mammalia > Rodentia > Muridae > Mus > Mus musculus. The sequence continues at coordinate 92,147,054 of NC_000069.6, read as the reverse complement.
TGTGTACAACACCTGTACAAGATCAAGTCAGTTGATGTCTCCGCACAATGAGGGGAAGTTCATAAGCCCCACCCCTAGATGAGGAGATTTGGTCAGTTGGGGTGAAGGACATGGAAGAGGGATCCAGGGGGACTTGGAAAGAGCATCCCAAGAGAACATGATCAGAATATATTGTATACATGTATGAAATTCTCAAAGAATAAAGTAAAATGTAAACAGAAAGACTTAGTTGTAAAACTCTAAAAGGTAGTCCTAGTTATCATTGCCAATTATTGTAATCTTCATGGCCTTCTGGTACACACAGTGGAACCATGGAATGCTATGGGGCATGGGGGGGGGTGAGTGTCTTATGCACACCCATATACATGAATTCAGAGTCGACAGCAGGATGTCAATGTCCTCCTTCATCCTCCTTGGCCCTTTTGCCTTGAAGCATGCTCTCTCACTGAACCAGAAGTTCACCATTTCTGAGTCAACAAAAATCTCAGGATCTACCCGCCTCTCTCTTCTGGGGTTATGGGAACAGCCTAAGGATTCAATCTTCCATCTTCATACTTTGTAAAACAAGCACTTTTACTGAGACATCTCTCCCAGCCATCTTAGCTTTCATCGCTAAATTACTATTGTTTATTAATGACATTTATATGAACTGTCCTTACTCAAACCAGAAATTATGTTTTAAGATTAACATTGAAATACTGAATCTTGCTGGGAACATCACCAAGATATTTAGCTGGAAGACAGAAAATGATAACGTGGAGAAAGGTTCAAGGAAAATATAGAACTGAAAAGGTGCACTTCAGGGCAAAGTCGGAAATGAGAAGCAAATAGAAATGGAGACACGGAACTGGGGAAATAGATCAACTGGTAGAGTGTCCATTTTACAAGCATGAGGAGGACCTGAATTCAGTACTCAGAATCAATGTTTTATAAAAAAAAAAAAAAAAAAAAAAAAAAAGAAAGAAAGAAAAATGGCCTAGGTGGCACAGTGGCACAATGGCACAATGGGAATGGTAATCCCATTGCTAGGAAAAGTGATACTGATAGATCCGTGGGGTTTGTTTGCTGCTAGAATGCCATGTCTAAAAGAAAGAAAGAAAGAAAGAAAGAAAGAAAGAAAGAAAGAAAGAAAGAAAGAAAGGAGGGAGGGAGGGAGGGAGGGAGGGAGGGAGGGAGGGAGGGAGGGAGGGAGGGAGGGAGGGAGGGAGGGAGGGAGGGAGGGAGGGGGGGGAGGAAGGGGAGGGAGGGAGGGAGGGAGGGAGGGAGGGAGGAAGGAAGGAAGGAGCGAGCCTGGAGAGATGGCCCAGTGGTTAAGAGCACCGACTGCTCTTCGGAAGGTCCTGAGTTCAAATCCCAGCAACCACATGGTAGCTTACAACCATCCATAATGAGATCTGATGCCCTCTTCTGGTGCATCTAAAGACAGCAACAGTGTACTTAGATATAATAATAAATAAATCAAGAAAGAAAGGAAGAAAGGAAGGAGGGGAGGGATAGAAGGGGAGTGAACAGAATGAGAGAGTACAGAGGATAGGATTGGAGGGAAAGGGAGGAGAGGGGAAGGCCTGGACAGGCATACGCATTCACACAAAACTAAACATACCTGTGTAAGTACACAACCATAAAATGCACATATAAAACATACATGGAAGGGAGGGAGGGAGGGAGGGAGGGAGGGAGGGAGGGAGGGAGGGAGGGAGGGAGGGAGGGAGGGAGAGACAGAAAGAGATCCAGAAGAACCCAGGGAGCACACTGGGAGTAAATATACAGAATACTCACTGACTTCTTTTGATGTTTCTCTGACCTTTACAACCCTGAAAACAGTGAAGCTATCCAATGGTTAGCGTGTAGGTAATAAGACTAGGAACTCAATGTAACTTACATGTTATCTTAAACAAGTATATCACTAGGGATGATGTGTTAAGGATGTAAAGGATGAAAGCAGGATTTGAACCTAGGAATCTGGCAGGATTTGAACCTAGGAATCTGACACCAAGGTCCCACCTAGCTCTTAACCAAGTCTCGGCTAGACTTTGGCACTTACTCATCATCCCCTGCAGCTGTTCTCCTGAGACCCCTTCACCTAAGAAGCACGCTGTGTGTCATCCTATTAGTAACTGCTGCTAGCCAGTTGTCCACAAAACTGAAACCCAGTGTGAGCCTGGTAGCAGGGATACCAAATGCAACACCAATGGAGCTAAGCTGACCTGAGACCTTGTATATAAGTGTATTTGTGTGCTCAGCCTTATATGCTCAGGTTTAAAAAGGTATGAGTGTTTCAAAGGCTGATAAGATGAGTAGATTGTGCTGTGTTTTAAGTTCACTAGATATTATTCTTGAGCTATACTGGAGGGAGGAAAGGACGAAAGTGGAAGATGACTGTGGCTAGTAAAAATCACCACAGCTTTGACACCAATGTTGAAAATGACTTGCCTTCTTCAAATCCAGATTAGTAGCTAGCTGCGTCTAGAGCTGAACAGCGGGTGGAGCTTGGCTTCTCCAAATAGACATGGGAACAGCTTTGGAGAAATAGAATTCATAACAAACTACAGAGAGAAGAAAATGAGTGTTTTGCACTGAGATTATGTCTCTAATACCATTTATCCCAAGCAGTCAAATACCCCCAACCTCTGTGTTCTCGTTAGGCATGTTTGGATTAATTGCTTATGACCATAATTCTTTCTGAATTATGATTCTCTCTTCTCCCCATCACCTTTCTTTCCTCTCCCTCAATCCTGTCTCTGAACTAAGGCATGTGGAAGACTCTTGGGTTAAAATAAATTCAAAGTCTCAAGTCAGCTCAATGGCACAATCAAGGCTAGGTTTCCAGTGATCATTGAAGAGGTGCCCCTGCAACCATTCTCAGCATTTTGAGACTCAAAAACCTATCCTTCTAATGAAAACACACCTTTTTTCAGTTTTCAAGAGTTATAGCACTCTCCTCTTTCTGAGTCATCTCCACTTTCTTCTTAATGTCTCCACAGAAATTGACCTGTGTGATGATGTTTCTCTCATCTGCACTAATGGTGTGCCACCAGCACAGCCTTCCTTCAGTTGCATACACCTTTATAAGCCTTTTCAAGTAAAATGGTCTCACTTACATTTTACCACCCTACTTATAAACCCACACCACACTCTATTGTCAGGGTTTTGATACATGAGGTATGATGATACCAAGGTTTTAGCAGAGAGTCACTTGTGGGGCTTAAGAGATAGTTCAGTAGTTAAGAGCACTGGTTGCTCTTTCAGAATACCTGGGTTCAGTTCCCAGCAACTACATGACAGCTTACAACCTCTGTACTTATAGTTCCTGGTATTCTTATGCCCTCTTCTAGCCTCTTTGAACATGAGATATGCATGCAGTGCACAGAGATACATGGAGGTAAAATACTCAGGCACATAAAAAATTTAAAATAAAATTAAAAAACAGCCACTTGTGACTGGCAAGATGAGACTCTGGGACTAAGTTCTTGCCCTGTCTCTGACAAACTTCATTTACTACGTGTTCTCCCAGCTTCCTCCTATTGCAGCTCAAATGCACCTCAGTCCCGACTATAAACTTCCCTGATTAGGCCTATGACAAAGCCAGAAAAAAACCTCTGAGAGGTTTTTCCATACACAGGATGATATGCCAGTAATTAGACTGATCAGTAGTAATCAGGAATGTTAGATTCACTGCTTATAATGAAGAGCCTTAGATATCAACAGGTAACTGCTCCCTGAGTGCAAAAACAATCTCCCATCACTAACACACACACACACACACACACACACACACACACACACACACACACACACTAGAGAGACAGAGAGAGACAGAGACAGAGAACAAGAGAAAAAGAATTCATACAGACACATTGGAAAAATCGCTAAAAATAATCTTTGGACTTGGGCTAGCAAATATGAGATGATAAAAGAGATTTCAAAACCTCCTATTAATAAAATCAGGGTAAAAAAGAGTGGAAGTGAGTGAGTGATCCCACAAACTTTCTAGGAGATGCAGGGGAAATGACTGAGAATCTAAGGAGGGAACAGACAGGCAGACAATTAGCCAGCTTTTCCACTCCTAGCAGCAATGAGCCTTCTGCCCTCAGCACTCAGGATTCTTCACAGTAGCCTGATTCTTTCAGCATCTAATTTAAGAGATCAGAAAAGTCTAGACAGAGAGTTGAGTAATCATAGCTAGATTCTCATGTCCAGGACTTGAGTTAGAAGTCCTGAAGTCACCCAACATTCACTACTCATGATGCTGTAATGATGTCATAAATGGAGCTGATCCCCAACCTACCCCCAGCTTCCCAGAGCTCAGCAGAGGAACGAGAGGAAAAGTCCACCTTCCCAAGCACAGCTTTACCATCCACCTCAGTAGACTGCTTGTCAGTTTCACTACCAACAGAAAGGGGTGAGTTGCATCTGGACAATGATTATGGTTGTTCTTGTGCATCTTCTGTCCTAAATATAGCTGTATCAACTCCAATACTGAGTAGAGCTGGGAGGGTTTTGTTTTGTTAAAATTTCTTGTTATTTTGAATAACAAGGACTAGAGTGAGCATTACCCATTTTAGAGTTTCATTTAAAGAGCTGCCTCCCCAGAGAGTCATACCAATTTTTAAACTACATTTCATAAATTATACTTTCTATCAAATAAAATCAAACATGTGTAAGACTCTAGTGAGCCTTTAGCTTACCGGGGACCCCCCTGAGTAAACCACATGGAGCTAGGAATCGATGCAAAAAGCAAGAGGAATTTATTGTTCCAGCGCACTGGGGTCCTCCCATACCCAAAGGAGAGGTGATGAATTCAGGGAGGGGGGCCCATTTCTTAAGTTTTTAGATGGAATAGAGCATTAGCAACTAGTCACAATATGATTGGCAGAATAGTGCACCCTTTAAACTGATTGGTCTTTAGAGAATGAGGTAGTAGGGGCTTACTCAGCTTCTCCTGTCTGGTCTACGTGCTCTCTGGCCTGTCTCTTCCAGGAGGGGAGGGGTCTGGTGGAATTTTCCAATGACTCTGAGCTGACCTCTTCATTTCCCCCTTTTCTTTGTGAAAACTTCAATCCTGAAGTTATTGCTGGTCTTCTCTATCTAGTTTTTTGTATCTTCTGCTTTAAGATCATTAGCTGTATTTATTAACCTATGCATTCCTTAACAAAAGCAACCAAGTGGTTCAAAATATAGGGGCCAAAAGTCAACAATAGTAGAACAATTAGGGGTCCTAACAAGGTGGATATGAGGGTTAAGTCCAAGAGCAGGAATTAATCCAAGACTGGAACTCGCCCTGACTCTGATCTTTCTCTCTCCTCTGCTTGGCTAATCCTTCTCTCACCTTGCCCATTGAATCTTTAATTACCCTTGGGATGGTCTTCAGTATGTGTTTCCTGATGTTTCCCATCTCCTGGGAGCATATAAGAAATGGTTGCTCCCCCCCCCCAACACTGATGGGTCTGCTGCTAGCTTCTCTCATCTCGGGGGCACACTTCGGGGTTTTTCGAAGGACACTTTTTAACTTTGGGTGTCTGCACCCTAAGCCCTACCCTCCAAGGCCACTTTGGGGACATGATTTAGATTTACAAGTCCCTCATCCCCCATAATCAGGCAATCCCTCCCCCTTTGTCTCTAGGGCAGCGACACCCCAGAAGTCAGGGCCCACTGTTAAAACACAGAGATCAAAGTCAGGGTCCAGCCCCCAGATATAGTGCAGGTAGTGGACCAATCCACACCATCAGTGGCTGAGAGCACCAGCCAAGTCATCCTATAGGGTTGTGGAGGCTGCCAAGGCTCAGCGCTGGAAGATACACCATAGCCATCTCATGGTTTCTCTGCCCTTACAGAAGGGCGTTGCTTGGGTGTCTGGCTGCTATCTAGTTGACATCAGGTGCAGGTGCTGATCTTATGTGAACCCAGGCAGTTACTCCATCCATTTTAATGGAGGTATGGTTGGTCAACAACACCAGGAACAGCCCACTCCACTTTGCTTCCAAATGTTCAACACAATGACTCTTAAAATATACCCAATCTCTAACTTGGTACTTGTGTGGAACCTCTGGGATAGCTGCCTTATACATGGCACTAAGTTTAGGCCACAATTCCAGGTGGCTGATCTGGAAAGCTTGCATAAGATCCTTGTCAGCCTAAAAATGTCACTCTGGGGAGATTAAGAGCCGGAGTCAAAGGAGTGGATGTCCCATTTAGGATCTCAAAAGGGGTCAGGTTAAAATGGTAGGGGGTGTTCAGGACCAAGGGGAGGCACGTCAACTAGTCCAAGCCAGTCTCCAAGGTCAATTTAGTCAAGGTCTCTTGTAGGGTTCTGTTTATTTTCTCTACCTACGGTGCACACAATGGGGCTTCCCATTGGTCCCCAAAATCTCTGCCAATCCCTGATTTACGTTAGAGACAAAAGCAGGACCATTGTCCAATCTAATTATCTTTGGCACTCTGAACATCTGGAAAATTTCATCTAATATCTTCTTAGCTACCTTAGCTACCATGGCTGTTTCCTGCTTGGTGAGGAAAGCCTGAACACATCCAGAGAAAGTATCTACAAACACTAGAAGGAATTTGTAACCATATTTTTCTGATTTACCTTCTGTAAAATCTACCTAACAATATACTCCAGGCCCTTCTCCCCTAGGTCTTTTGCCCTGTTTACTTTTGGCTGCATAAGCATTCACTTGCTGGCATAACTTACACTGTTCTACTATCTTTCTGACCCAAAACCTGAGTCCTATATACATACATACATACATACATACATACATACATACTTACATACATACATACACACACACACATATGTATATATACATACACATACATATATACATATGTGATCCCTTAACTGCTTGGACAAGCTTTTTATCCACTAAATGAGTCCATCTGTGTATTTGGCCTAGTAGGCCTTTTGCTTGCTTCCTGGGGAGTATAGTTCTCCCTTCTTGTATGTGCCATTGTCCTTCCTTCTCTAGGTAATAATTGGTAGGTAGGGTGACTAGCAATCTGAGTTCTTTCTTCTTCTATATATTTTAAATGAAGCCACCCCTTCATCCAGTCCCATTTCCCAGCAGGTGTTTCCTGCAGGCCCATTACCAGGATAGGCTCCTGCATAGCCACTTCTCGAGGCACTTGATCTGCCTGGTTATTGCCCTGGGACACTGAGTCTCTTCTCTTCCAATGTCCTGGGGAAGGAAATAATGCTCACAGTTGCTGGCTTCATTGGAGCATCTAAGAAGTCCAAGATTTCCAGTTTGTTTCCTCTGATGTAATCAGTCTTCTCTCTTGGCATATAGTCCTATGGATGTGGGCTGTGGCAAAGGCATACCTGCTATCCATGTGGATGTTGATTTTCTTGCTGGCTCTAAGGCCTTGGTATGGGCAATTAGCTCCACTTTCTGCATCAACATGCCAGGGGGTAAAGGTGCTGGGGTAGAAGTTCTGCCCAGATGACATTTGTGCTGTCCACCACAGCAGCACCTGCTCATCTCTGACCTTCATGGAGAAACTGATCCCATCTGTAAACCAGGTCACCTTGGCTTTCAGCAGGTTAGTTGTGGTCTGTCAGGCAGAAAGTGTATCTGGGCTCCCATTTTAGAGAGTATGTCTCACCCAAACAGAGGGTAGGGACAGTCTGGGGTGACCATAAATGAATGGGATACCCGGACCCATCCCTAGGTCGACTGGTCCATGAATACATTTTGGTGCCATTGGCATCTTGAACCCGAGTTCTTTTTTTTTGAAAATGGGGCCATTGGCTTGGAGGATGGGGTGTTGAAGCCCTGTGTACAACAAGAATTGAGAGGGTTTCCCCTCCACTCTCAGAGTTACCCTGGGTTCAAGGAGGGGGTTGCAACCCTGTCTCCTCTAATCATTGTTTTCACCCAGGGCTTAAGACCTTTGCCTTTTGGGGGTGCTTTTCTCATGGCCTGGGACTTCCTGATCTTGGCTTCTGTTTGTTAGGGCACTCTCAGGCCCAGTGATCTCTCTCCTTGTAGTATGCATACTGGTCTTTTTCAAAGGGTTTTCTGTCTCTCTCTGGTTGGAGTCTCTCTTCTCTGCTTTCCCTAACTACTGTAGCCTGGAATCTCTGTAGATTCCTTCTCTGTTTGTCTGCCTTTGTCTCTTTCTTTCTTACTTTCTTTCTTTCTTTCTTTCTTTCTTTCTTTCTTTCTTCCTTCCTTTCTCTCTTTCTTCCTTCCTTCCACTCTTCCTTCCGCTCTTTCTTTCTTTCTTTCTTTCTTTCTTTCTTTCTTTCTTTCTCTTTCTTCCTTCCTTTCTCTCTTTCTTCCTTCCTTCCACTCTCTCTTTCTTTCTTTCTTTCTTTCTTTCTTTCTTTCTCTCTCTCTTTCTTCCTTCCTTTCTCTCTTTCTTCCTTCTTTCCGCTCTTTCTTTCTTTCTTTCTTTCTTTCTTTCTTTCTTTCTTTCTTTCTTTCTCTTTCTTCCTTCCTTCCTTTCTTTCTCCCTTCCTTCCTCTCTCTCTCTCTTTCTTTCTCTCTTTCTCTGATTCTTCTCTTTCTCTGTCTCCTTGTAATGGTAGACTTTCTCAGCAACCTGCACTAAATTCCTCAATGGCTTATCCTGTCTTTCTAGCCTCTGAAGATTTTTCCTAAAATCTCTACTAGCCTGGTCTATAAAAGCCATTGTCACAGTAGTTTTATGCTCTTTGCTGCTGGGGTCTTAGGGTGTGTATTAGCAGAATGCCTCCATGAGCTGCTCTCGAAAGGCTGTGGGTGAAGCATCTGATCTCTGCTTAACCTTGGTCAAATTTGTGGGTCATCATGCAGCCCCTGAGACCTGCCAGTGGTGTCTGGTGGTGGACCTTTAGGAGCCCCTTACGTTTTGCCATATTAAAGTCCCAGTTAGGTCTAGTCAGGGAAAGGCTGCTGTCCACAACAGCCTAGTCAATTGATTCTTTCTGGCTTCAGGCTTCCTGCATTATAAATAAAACAGTCTCAAAGAGATTAACCGGCCCTTTGGAAAAAAGGGGATGGGGTACAAGTTGGTCAAAGAGAAGGCTCAATATTACGTAGCCTGATTGCCCTTCTTCAGAGGCCCATGTACTCTTAGTGGGACAGCCACCATAGTATTAGAGGAGGTGGCTCTCAGGTCTCTCTCTTCTCCCTCCAGTAAAGGGAGGTGTAATAGCCCTAGTCACTTATGGGCTGAAGATCCTGGGACTGATACTAGTGCTGGTGGGGCCATGGGGGTAAGGGTAGTGAGATTTGGAGGAGGGTCTTAGAGTAACAGGTCCACTGCTGAAGTGCCTTGGAGAGGACCAAAATTTTCTCAGGTCCAGATCCCTCCTCCTGAGCTTCCTTCTTCCTGATGGTCAGAACCTTTGAGGTGGGTCTTGGGAAAGAAAGGCTTTTATCTATGAAGGAGGAGGGGGTTCCTCCACTAGATTCTTCTAGGTTAACTATATGGGGCCCTTGGTCCAGGTGCCCGAAGGATCCTGGCCTAAAGACTCTCTCCTCTACTGTTTTGATTACCTGCAAGTCAAAAGTCCCTATGGTCATGTTGAGAAACAGAGAGTAACTAACTTGTCTTTCACTCTGTCCAGTGTCAAAAAATGTCGTCAGTCTAAGTTCAAGAACACAAAATGAGATACCAACAAACACAAAGAAAAACAATCAACACATAGATCACCCAATCCTGCCACAGGCAGGCATCCAGGTCCAAGAACACAGAGAAAGACAATCAACACAGTTTTCTCAGTCAGCTCCAGCCACGTGGAAGCAAACCAGATGCCTCTCGGCAGGAGCCAGATAAACCAGGTTAAAGCAAGACATGGTTCCTGCCTATACTGTCTTGCTATTTCCAGAAGGAGCAGAGCCTTCCTGGCTCCCTTGGTTGGGGGTTGGAGGGGGGTTGAATCATCCTACAGTCCCCCGTGGTTACAAGTTAAGGCACATCTTTTGCATTTGACCACATCACACTGCACCAGACACCATAGGCTCTCCGTGCCTCGACACTTGCAAGCAAAAGTTCAAACACACTTACAAACTCAGACTTTGACAGAGAGCAAGACAAACAGAAAACAGAGTAAAAGCTCAAGACCTCTGATTCACCGCTCCAGTGTGTTCCCACAAGGAGTCGAATTCCCTGCCAACGCAACAAATGTAAGACTCGGCGAGTGGTAGCTTACCTGAGACCCCCTGAGTGAACCAAACGGAGCTGGGAATAGATGCAAAAAGCAAGAGGCATTTATTGTTCCAGTGCAGTGGGGTTGTCCCAGACCCAAAGGAGAGGCGATGACCCCATGTGGCCTGTTCCACGAGTTTTTAAAATGGTTTCCAGGGATGGAATAAAGCATCGGTAGCTAGGCACAATATGATTGGCAGAACAAGTTGCCCTTTAAACTGATTGGTCTTTAGGGAATGAGGTAGTGGGGCCTCACTCAGCCTCTCCTTCTGGTCTACGTGCTCTTTGACCTGTCTCTTCCAGGAGAGACGGGGTCTGGCGAAATTTTCCAATGGCCCTGCGCTAACCTCTTCATGTATACCAACTAAAGCCAACTTTGAGTGTTGTTAGAAACTAAAAACTAAATCTAGAAATCAAACTTTCCATAGGAAAAGACCTACCTCGTGTTTACCAGAAAACTAATTCACATCTGGAAATGATATTTCATGCTTCAAGAAATTAGATCCCCCACTTAATCTCTTCTCTCTTGATTTCTTCCCTTTCCCCAGTTGTTTGCTAGAACAGATGACTTCCTGAGGGAAAGGGAGAGTGTTGTTCTAGAATGGTTCAGGGATCTAAGAAGAGTCTCAAGTGCCTTGCTACCTCAGTCCACCAGAGCTAAAAAAAAAAAAAAAAAGCAATTATCAAGGCTGGGTGGCTTATGAAACAACTCATAGCTGTACTTGCAGTTCCAAAGCCTACTCAGAAACCACCTGTCTCCAGAGTGGAGAGAAGTGGCCTGTCAGGGATCTGCTGAACCACAGAAGCTCTTAGCAATGCAATCAAAATTATGGACTCCTTGAAATAATAGCTTACATGAGTTGCATTAAATACTTGGGGTTGCAAAAAATATCAACATTGAAATTATGGGTCTTATGACTGTTGGGACACTCCAGGCCCCTAAGAACACCTGCTTACTCTAGAATGGAAACAAAGTAAGAGAAAATCAGAGTGCAGGCATCTAGACATACCCCAAGTCCACAGACAAGGACAGCTCTTAATGAGATGGTCCAGAGACTGAACACATTGAAAGCTTCTCGAGAAAACAGGATGAGTCAGCAGGAAGAAGCCCTATGAATTGCCCCTCAGTGACACTCTGTCTCCCATTTCTTCTCAGGCCTACATATCCAAGGAAGAAATGTCAAGTGATAAGTCTAGTGACTCTAAGAATGGTCTCAAGAATTGTGATCCCAGATGTGAACAAAAGTGCGAGACCAAGTGCCAGCCCAGCTGTCTAAACAAGCTGCTACAACGCTGCTCTGAAAAGTGTTCGCTAGACAAGTGCCCACCATCACCAAACTGTCCTCCATGTCCTCCATGTCCTCCATGCCCCCTGGTGTGTCAGTCGCAGTGTTCCACACCAACTTCCCCACTGTGTCCCCCACTGTGTAGCCCAAGATGCTCCGGTACCCTGGCATGTTGTCCACCATCATGCCCCCAAAAAGGATGTGTCAAGCCTTGCCCTCCCAAGTGTCCTTCTCCATGCCTACCCCGAAAGTGAGGCACCATGGGCAACACTCCACCACCCCCACCACTGGCCTCCATTACCACCTACAATGTGTGGGCCTGGAAGTGAAACCATGAACTGACAAAGACCTTCCTCTGCTGTGGATCACTTCTGCTCCCTTGGAGGATTTGCTTTTGTGGTGGTTGTTACACAGCATTCGGCCAAGAAGCAATCCGTGAGAGTGAGATATCTTTGAGGACCCCACAGCCTCTACCTGTCACCTAGGGGAAGGTTCCTTTCCAAAGAATGCCAAGTCCTGCTAGGGCAATGCATGACACCAACCTTGCCACCACTGGCCTCCATTACCACCTACAACATTGTGGGGCTGGAAGTGAAACCATGAACTGACAAGTAAACATGTTCCTCTGCTGTGCAAGACTTCTGTTACCTTGAAGGAGAGGCTTTATTTCGTGGTGCTTGTTATACAGTACTAGGCTAGGAAGCAATCCCTGGCACTGAGAGATCTCTGAGGACCCCACAGCTCTGCCTGTCACTTTGTCACTTAGGGAAGGTGCCTTTCCAGAGAATGCCAAGCCCTGCTAGAGCAATGTATGAGTGATTCTTAAATATGTTTGTATTTGGTAAATTATGTAACTTAGGAAACAAAGCGGGGGTGGGGGGAGGGAGAGAGAGAGAGAGAGGGAGAGAGAGACAGAGAGAACACGCTGCCTGGGTTTACACTGTAGTTCAGTGGTTCTCAACCTCTGGATTTCGATCCTTTTAGGGGTCACATATCAGATTTCATGCACATCATATATTTATATTAAGAGTCACTACAATTACAAAGTAGCAACATGATAATTTTATAGTTGGGGTCACCAAAACATGAAGAACTATTTTAAAGGGTCACAACATTAGGAGGGTTGAGAACCACTGATCTAGATATACCTGGAAACAACATTGTAACTTTACATCAGTTACTTATTTATCATGCCTCAGTTTCCTTCACTGCATCATAGGGAAGATGATACAAACATTACTGCTGTGACAGTACTACTGTAAGACTTGGAATAGGAAGAGACCAATATCAGGTACTGGAACACAGTAGACTAGTGATTCTCAATCCTTTAGGGACCATATCAGACATCCGAATATCGGATATTTACATTATGATTCAGAACAGTAGAAAAATTCTAGTTATGAAGTAGCAATGAAATAATTTTATGGTTGGAGATCACTACACATGAACTGTATTAAAGGGTCCCAGCATTAGGAAGGCTGAGAATTACTGAAGTATGTTCATATCTGAGTTCTACTGTTCCACACCTCTCCTCTGAGTAGACTAAATCTTCTGAGAACAGTGTTCTTGTTCTTCTGTGCCCCTACAGGCACAGAGGTAGATATTATTAAAATAAAAAGGGATTGAGGGTTGTATCAACTATCTCACTTTGATATTAAAATTCAATAACATGTTGACACTTCAAGAATCCAAAATAAAGAATATATGGATCCTCTCATTTTCCAAATTTATGTGAATCTATAATATTTCAGAATTAAAACTGAAGTACAAAAACTAGATATGTATGTGGGAGGACCCCAGTTAGGTAAGGCATTCACAACTGATAAGTAAGAATTTTACAAGGAGTTAGTCCAGAACAAACCAAATAAATGCACAAGAAGGAATGTGTTGGCTCATATTGCTGAGATGGATTGGAGTGGGATGTAGAATTAAAGAGAACTATAGCAAACAAGAACCTCAGAGCTCATGTATATGGATGGCCTCATCCACAACTTTAAGTATCCTCCTCTTCCTCCTCTTCTGCTTCTCCCCTTTTCTCTCCTCCTCCTCCTTCCTCAGCATGTATCCAATTCTCTCTGTGCATTCTTGTGGCCAGGTCCACAGGTCAAGTTTGTGAATGGTCAGGATGCTCATCTTATCTACTCTTATCTCCTGTTTTCCTAAAAGGTCATGAGCTTACTCCTGTAGCCAGACATCTGACAGCTTTGTCACACAGGTCAAACTACCTGTGCATTATAATAGTCGGCAATATTTAAGTGGAAATATTTTTGAGATTCTTGGCAGTACCAGTAAGATCATGAAAGAGGCTAACCCAAGAATGGCTATCCATGGACTCTAAGCATGCTAATACCTCCCAGTCCTTGTAAAGACATTGAGAAAATGGTTCATAACAGTGAAAGGCAAATACAGATACTACAAAAAGTTCCTAAAAAAGGAACAAGGGACAACTCCTGATTGAAGCCACATACTCATTATATAGGAAGCAAAGCTAGACAAGGACTTCAGGGAACTGTTCTCTCAGTTTCCAGATCTGAAGTCTCATAGTTAACTTTCTCTGACCTGAAGATGGCCTGAGTCTCAGAGTCTAATTCCCATGGTCCCACACCTGTACAGAAAGCTGTCTGTTGAATATCAGAAACTTTTGGAGACCCTTGTTAGGTTCTAGGGAGGCCTGTGACCAACTGTGGATAACAGAAGGAAAAACATCTCACCTCAGAGGCAATCAAAACAGGGAAGGGGGAGGAAGACAGGATAGAGTGAGACAAAGCAAAGAGAAGAGGAAAGACAGAATATAGAATGAATTGTATCTAAATTGTCACTAAAATAACAAATCCCTAGAACCCAGTGTTTAAAAAAATGGTGGTGTTATTGACCATTGTTTTAAAAAAACAATTTTGCAAACCTATGGCAAAAGCAAGAAATGCCTCAACAATTTGTCCCAGTGGATTCAGTTCAGAAGAATTAAGCAAAGTATCTATGGAGGTAGGAATGGAAGCAATATAAATAAAGGCAATTATCACAGTTTAAGTTAGAAAACCTGTAAATAACAAGATTTGATTAAATTTATACTTGTTACTTGGAGCACTATTCACCCCACTGAAGAAAGGCAGAAGCTGTAAATTAGTGGTGGTGTTGGGTTGTGGGGTATTAGCTGAGAAAACTCACTTCAGAGAGAGAAGCTTAAAAATGAAAGCTTTATTTTCAGTGTGAGCAGGGAAGTGGCCAGTTTAGAATCTGAACTGCATCCCTGAAGGGAGACTGTACAACATTTTTGTAGGATGGAAACACAAAGTGAAGAGGATCAGGGTGTGCTGTTGGATTTATTTTGACACAAGGGGTTTTAAGCAAGGAAGTTAATATTGGTGACTGGGTCTTATCTGAGTCACCTGGTTTCAGGGTCTTTGATTCAGCTTTTGCAGTCAGGCTCCATCCTGGACTCTGACCTGGAATTTAGAATGATAAGGGAACAAATGAGTGGGCAAGCTGCATATTTATGACTCCTATGACATTTAGAAAATTTAGAAAATTGCCAACTTCCCTCTTTATACTCTTTACCAGTTAACAGACAAACGTGAAACACTTGAAGAAGCAGAATAGTAATTAGTTCTGGTGCCTGGGATCATAAACTCGGTTTTGGCCTGGCAGCAAGATGGAACCTGTTCCTGAGATGGCTCCACTCAGGAAATGTCTCCTAACAGTAGAATACTTCAGCATATCCAAAGCCTTGAATCTGCTGACCAACATGAAAAATAAAGAATTAAAGAGGAAATAAGGCTTCATCTTGCATAAAGAAGTACTTTCTTTTTTTTTAATGACTTGGATATTTTATTTTGACTTTACCCAAAGTACATATTATTTACACATCCACAATACAAGTTTACAAGATATCTATACACGTTAAAGTACTCTATAAAACAGTATAGAGCCACTTCACTTTAGGGTTATTTTTTTATGCCGTACCATTAAAAAAGATACAATCTGTGTTTACCTTTGCACAAATGGATAAAGCATTTAAAATTAAATCAACAGAATAGAGACTAGAATCCATGTTAGAAATTTCAACATAAATACTGATAGAACTCACAGTACAAACTCTAAGGCAGCACAATGTTACAAAATGTTATTGGGGTCACACAGAATTACCACGCTGGGATTAATATTGGTAAGGTAAATGCAAACAACATTGTTGGTGGCAGATGTGTAGTGCTTATTGTTGGTTGGTTTAATTGATTATTAAATTGTAATATTTTTAGTTGCAAAGCTGAAGGGTTTCAGCTTTGGAGCTTCCAGAAGATCACAGGGAATCATTTTTCTATAGAAAAGAATGTTCTTGAAGGAAAAGATCAACCGCATCAGTACTCTACATCCTGTATAAAAATGATCTGGTGTCTTGTACCCCATCCTTCCCCAAGCAATGCAGACCATGGTCACTGTCCCAAGATATCACTTGAACTCTGCCTGACTGGCTCAGGAGCCTTCCTTGGCTGTGGACATTTCTAGAGTAAGTTGGGTAAATGACTGGGTGATGTGCAGCGGGTTAACCAAAGCTGTCAGTAGGCTACACACCTGCAGCCATCAGCGGGCTCTGCCAAGATACATAGAAATGACTCTAGACATGGTTTCCGCAGGTGCCACATTCCCTGGGAACCCTCATCTGACTTCACATTATCAGAACAGCAGGGGATGGAATGTTTATCATGGCAAGGGTGGGTGCTGCTGAAGAAGTACTTTCAACACAAAACTACTATGAATAATAATAGAAGAAAATGTGTTCATGTCCTCCCTGTTCTAGTAAAATGTGGTTATAAATAACTATACCTTCACTTTCTGAATTTTACTTAGCATGCATTTATTTATTCATTTTATAATAGAGTAGAAAGAAATAATCATGAAATAATTGTCAATAATCCAAGGACTGCCAGAGTGTCTAATAGACCTTTGAAGGGCATGTGAACAGTATAGAACAAACTTCACTTTGAGTGCATGGCCTTCCAAGTGGTGCCATTAGAAAATATGCCAAGTGTTTCTAGAACCCCAAGTACAGTCTAGGAGAAGACCAGATCTGAGAACATGAAAACATCTATTGCTAGTATGTCGTTCCTTCGATGTAAATGAAACTGAAGATAGACATCTTAATGGTTACCTTCCCACCAGAGAGATAGATCAAAGGCAGTTCTGGGGAAGAAGACCAGAATGTGATGAGGATGCCAGCTTTCCACAGAATGCTGTAATTACTCCCAGCTCCCATGGCAATCATGAAGACTCTGCCTTAAATGGTGGAGGGTTGTACAAATAAGCAACGCCCTCAGAGTGAGGTCACCAGAATCGGTGTAGTACCAGACAGATGCTTACAGAAAATGAAGTGGGTGGGGCCAGCACTCTTCCTGCCTGGCAAAGCAGTTCTAAGGGTCCGTTCATAGACTCACAAAACAGGTGGCACCACAAATCTCTTGCACTGGCTTGCTTTGAAAATCCAGGCCAGCTAGGGTGCCCATGGCACTAGAGGAAAGGGTGCAGGCTCATTACCATCTGCTGTATGAACTAGAGCAATGGAGGGAGGCAGAGAGGAGAAAAGGATAAAAACATACCTATGAAGCCAATGCATTTCGGGTTCCTTACCTCCATTCCTTTCCTGAAAGGAGGCTTTTCACATCACTCTCTGAGATGGAAGTAACATTTTCATATAAAAAACAACCAAATAAAAAACCTTCTGTGACTTAGTTGTTTGTCAGAAGATTTCTAACTCTGATTTAGGGCTCCAGGAGACAAGACTCAGACTCAAAATGGAAAAGGTGAAAGACCACCTTTAAACAAGTTTAAACAGTTTGAGGACATCATTTCTCCTAGTGTCTGTCAGTGTCTCTTGTCTTGAGGTTCTTCTTGAAGAAAAAGGCATATACATTTGAATATTCTCTCATATACAAAAGCTGTTAAAAACCACAGGCTGGTATACACACTTGCTATTTTCTTGAAACTTGTGAAGAATCTCTAATACAAATAGTCTGTTTTTCCATGTTCATTACAAAAGATGGGAACTCATCATATGACCTTGAACAAAGCCCAAATTTGTTTATTCCTCTCTTATCATCTAGCAATCACAGTTGATAGGTAGGTCTATGTTGCCTGTTAAAATCACATGCTAAGGATAAAATAAGGAAGTAGAATCAGGTGGCTTCCTGTGTCCCTCTGGGCTTGTGATCCACACCTTTGGCCTGTCTGATTCAGACTCCCTATGTGGGTGACACAAGAAGAAGGGAAGAAAAGAACAGTGCTCTCTCCAAAAGGAATTCACAAGCCCAGTAAACTCCAGAGGTACCTACCCACCAGGAAACAGGATGAGCCACATTCTGTACTTTTCAGTGTTATCAGACCCATTGCCCTGTAATCTACAGGTTAATGAATCAAAGGAGTCTGGGAACTTTTATGATCTACTCAAAGGAGATTGTTATTTGATGGGAATGGAGGAAAAACAATGTTCTGCATATACCTGAGTCTCTTCTGTCTAATTACATCCCGGCTCCCAATAATAACAGCCCCAGAAGTCTAGATTCTTAGATACCCTTAAAATCAGATTAGCACTAGTCTTACTAGAAGACTGAACATAGTAAGGGAAATTAGTCATCTTAAGATTTGGAGTGTGACAGTCTCCCCAAAGATGTCCAAGCCTCATTGCCAACTATATGGTCCACTAAGGTTAGATTTTGAAAGACTTAGGCTACCCAGATCTCCCACTTTTCACCAAAAAACAGATAGACCATCTAATGTTACTTATATTCAATCTTTCAGCCTCTGTTACATGCAGAGGACAGAAGAAAGAATTTTCTAAGCAAACAGAAGGACACAAACGCACACATGACCAAAAATTTAGAAAGACACAGAAATACTCTGGTTTACTGTTCCTTTTCACATTTATAGTGTCACAGAATGTGAAATCTGGAATGGACTCTACTAAAATCCTACCCTCCTAATGATAGTTGGAGGCCAGAGAGGAGCAGGTGGCTGGTCAGACTATTTTAGGAACAGAACCAGTATCCTAAGGTCCTGTAAAGTACATCATCCATTTATCACAGTGAATAAGAAAGGAAAGGGCCAAATGTTGGGGAATCATAATAAAGGACATAGAACAAAGAACTGGGAAAATCAAGGAAAGATCAATGAAAAAAGGGAGTCCTGGACCAATATAGACCCACAAAAGTAGTATAAGGGTATCTAGTGGTACTGTATACTCTGAATTATTCTCAAAAGTAATTTATGGAATAGTAGTTTGACCTCACACACACACAAAAAGAGATTAAATGTCTAAGGGGGTGCCACTAATCCATCACTGGATTTATGTGGTAGAGTCAGTTCTGAACCCTAAGTTTAGTTGTTCCATGAATGTCTGAGCCATAAATGTAAAAGCAGGTCTTGATTGTGTTGCTATAACAAATACATGGATCTTCTTAAGCAAAGGAATGAAAAGAAGATTCCATTGTTTCTTCTGAGACTTTAGTCCTTCAAAGATTCCAAGAGCTTCAGATATTGAGGAGTAGTAGTTTCTCAGAACTTCTAACACAACTTACCACAAATTTAGAAAAAAAAAAAAAAAAGCCCAAAAAATGCATTGTACCACTTGAAGTTAGAAGTCACATATGTGTCTTAGTTACTTTTCTCCTACTGATAAATCACAATGACCAAAAACAGCTTGTAAATGAAAAAGTTTATGTTAGCCTACACTCCCAGACAATAGTCCATCACTGAGAAAAGTCAGGGCCATAGCTCAAGTCAAGAACCTAGAGGCAGAACTGATGTAGAGACCACACAGTAAACCACTGTTTACAGGCTTGTTACTCATGCCTTGTTGGGCTTGCTTTTTTTTTATTGGATATTTTCTTTATTTACTTTTCAAACCCCCTATCCCATCTGCCCTCTGCCTGCTTCTATGAGGGTGCTCCCTTACCCACTCACTCCAACCTCTGGCATTTCCCTACACTGGGGCATCAAGTCTTCACAGGACCAAGGGCCTTTCCTCTCTTTGATGCACAACAAGGCCATCCTCTGCTACATATGTGACTGGAGCCATGGGTCACTCCATGTGTACTCCTTGGTTAGTGGTTTATTCCCCAGGAGCTCTGGAGGGTCTGGTTGGTGGATATTGTTATTCTTTCTGTGGGGTTGCAAACCCTGAGGTTGCTTACTTATACAACCTAGGATCCATCTGCCCATGGGTGACACTGCCCCTACCTATAGATGGGTCCACTCACATCAGTCAAGAAAATACCTGACAGACTTGCCTACAGGCCAGTCTTATGAGGGCATTTTGTCAGTTGATAGTTCTCTTCCAAGATAATTTGGGTCAAGTTGACAAGTCAAAAAACAAAAACAAAACAATAGTGGTCTCAGTGGATTCAAGTCAGAATGATAGCCAGAACACAGTTCATTATTGAGCCTCTTTGAGAGCATTTGCTTGGCTTTTCCTGTTTCTACAGCTGCCCTCATTTCTGCATGTTCTTCTGCCTTCTATGCCAGCAATGACCTGTGTACTCTTTCAAGGTGGAGATTAACTTCTCTTCTCCTCTGCAGCTTCAAAAGATCCTTGTGTTTATATTACACCCTTCCCTTAAATAACCCCAAACACTCTTCCTTAAAGTCAACTGAGAGGCAACTTGGATTCCATCTTCTATCTTAATTCTTTTAATGTCTTAAGAAAAGAAGGCAGAAGCCGGGCATGGTGGTGCACACCTTTAATCCCAGCACTCAAGAGGCAGAGGTAGGCGGATTTCTGAGTTCAAGGCCAGCCTGGTCTACAAAGTGAGTTCCAGGACAGCCAGGGCTGTACAGAGAAACCTGTCTCGAAAAACAAAAAACAAAAAAACAAAAAAACAAAACAAAAAACAGAAAAGAAAAGAAAAGAAAAGAAAAGAAAAGAAAAGGGAAGGGAAGGGAAGGGAAGGGAAGGGAAGGGAAGGGAAGGGAAGGGAAGGGAAGGGAAGGGAAGGGAAGGGAAGGGAAGGGAAGGGAAGGGAAGGGAAGGGAAGGGAAGGGAAGGGAAGGGAAGAGAAGAGAAGAGAAGAGAAGAGAAGAGAAGAGAAGAGAAGAGAAGAGAAGAGAAGAGAAGAGAAGAGAAGAGAAGAGAAGAGAAGAGAAAAGAGAAAAGAAGGCAGAGAAAAATAGAGGACAAACTGCATCTTCCTCTGGACATACCTGCATACTCCACACACAGAATACAAACAAAACAAAACAAAACAAAACAAAACAAAACAAAACAAAACAAAACAAAAACATAACCTTTTGTTATATGAAGTATCCCAAACCTGTATTAACATTTTGGGCCGTTCCTGAATTTTGCTGATCACATCTCGGAAAACAAACTGTGTCTACTTCTTCAAGACGTTAACCCTAAAATAAGGAGAGCACCATCATTTTGTAAAATTATTTTTATATTACGTGTATGTGCTTTTCCTTGAATGTATGTGTATGGACTACTACATGTGCTCAGTGCCTGAAGCAGATTGAAGAGGGCATGGAATCCCTGGAAACTGGAGATATGGGCAGTTGTGAGCTGCCTTTGGGATGGTGGAACAGACTCTCAGTCTCCTGCAAGAGTAGCCAGTGCTCTGACCACTGACCCATCTCTCTAGCCCCAGAGCATTATCATTTTTTGATGTTACTGAATTTAGTCTTACTATTTAATTTAATATTACTGAAATATTAGCAGATAAAATCAGCACAAATTTAGGGACTCTAGAGACTCCTCTCATGAATACTATTTTCCCTTAAATATTAATATTTAGTTAAATAATTTAACGTTGTATTTTCTATTAAAAGTTTTCACCTTACTGGCTTCCAAAGTTCACACTGTTCATTGAATTGTGTTGAAGTTCAGGGTAAATAGCCCTAACCCCCTCCCTCACTGCTCTGTCTTTGGGGGGCCTGCTCTACTTCTTAGATTGTACTTTGGATTTTTTTTTTTTGTTGTTGTTGTTAAAGCAAATTGTCATTTCTTATATCACTTTTAAAAGCCTATGTACTCTATCTTGTATATTGTACATGAATTTTCAGACGAATTGTTTTAGCAGAAGAGAAAGAAACGCTCTATGGTGGGACTGAAGCCTTTGAGTAGATTCTCCTCTGCTCACTGTTTTTGTATATCCACCCCTGTATTCCTTCATAGATGTATGTACATATCAATAACCACTTATCTTCTCTTGTCTTCCAGTTATCATATATGTGATGTTTTTCACGGTTTAGAACTTACAACCAAGAATAGTATGATCTTGCATAAGAATTTCTAACCACTGCTCACAGTCAGCTATTGGATGGATCACAGGGCCCCCAATGGAGAAGCTAGAGAAAGTACCCAAGAAGCTAAAGGGATCTGCAACCCTATAGGTGGAACAACATTATGAACTAACCAGTACCCTGGAGCTCTTGACTCTAGCTGCATATGTATCAAAAGATGGCCTTGTCGGCCATCACTGGAAAGAGAGGCCCATTGGACATGCAAACTTTATATGCCCCAGTACAGGGGAACGCCAGGGCCAAAAAGTGGGAGTGGGTGGGTAGGGGAGTGGGGGGGAGGGTATGGGGGACTTTTGGGATAGCATTTGAAATGTAAATGAGGAAAATACCTAATTAAAATATATATATAAAAGAATTTCTAACCACACCACTAAATGCCATATATATTACAAACATAAATATTATGGGGCTTCATAAATAAGTAAATTTCTTTCTAGTTTACAGTGACTCTTGAAAGGTGATATACTTGAGTGTAGTGTGAATACTGCTGTGACCAGAGAAGACGGGCTCTTCAAGTAAAAGTGACAGGACATAGAAAAAAATGGATATATTGCTTTGAAACTTTTCCTTCCACTCCCAGTTTTCATTGGCCTAAACTTGACAAATTCTCCAGGAGGCAAAGAGATAGTCTCACCTTGTTCCAACTTGTTTCCTTGGTCACATGGAAATTTCTACCTTTCAAAGGAAGAATAACTCAAAGTAGAGAAAATAAGGACAGTCTCTTCTCTTTTCCCCTTCACTATATTACCTGACTAAAGAGCAGGACTTTTATACAGGAAAAAACTTTATTCTGCCTAGGACACTGTGGATCCTCCGCTTAGAACCCCAGAGCAAGCCATTTACCTCAGGTCTGAATGCCTACCTCCAAGCCAAGATCAGAGTCTACCTCAATGTGTAGAACCATGAATTGAGATCAACTAGACAAAATGTATGAAAGGGTTTTATGCTTCATGTAGGAATATCCAGTGGAAATGTATGAAATAAGCCATACAAGTTCATAACTCAGACAGACTCCAGGCTTTAGGCATGGATTCTTCCTGTTGGCAAAGATGTGATGAGGATGGTAGATCTTATCTCTTACCACATCCTGAAACAGTATGAGGAGACAAGAGACTTCAGCCCTGGTTTAACAGACAGATAACATTTTATGGACATTCTTTTTCTGCTGCCTCTAATGAAAGAGTCATGTGTGAAGCTCCTCCCTGCTGAGGTCTGGTGAGAACCCAGAGGCCAAAATGTAGGCTGATTAACAGGCATCACAGCAGTGACTCAAACCATTCGTGATTTCAAACGAAGCTTGTTACGGTGACACCACAATTACGACTTTAGCCCACGTGGCCTGTCAGTCCTCCAGGAGGCTATACCAAGCACTGTATAAAAGTCCCCACCATCCTAGACTCCACAGTCCACATCCTTCATTGAATCTCATTGAAGATCAGGTAAGCATTTCCTTTCTCATTCTCTCTCTCTCTCTCTCTCTCTCTCTCTCTCTCTCTCTCTCTCTCTCTCTCTCTCTCTCCTTCCCTCTCTCTCCCCCCCTCTCTTTCCCTCCTTTCTCCCCTCTCTCCCTCCCTCCCTCCTCTCTGGTATTCATTCCCTTAATCCCTGATGTTCCATCTCTGAGAGGCCACCACTGTTCTGTTTCTATCCTAGACTGTACTTTCTACTACTGTTTTTAGACAGATTGCCATTTCTTGATCCATTTAACTATCTCATTTATTCTGCTTAGTGTTTTGTACATGGTTTTTAAAAATTAGTAATTAGATTTTGTGGAAGGACTGGACAAAAGCACAGGAGAATAGGAGAATACCTTCATCTTGGAAACAAGTATCAAGGGAATCTATGATAGGGATTTTAAAAAAAGGAATAAAAATCAGACTTGGATTTAATTATCTTCTCCCCCTATCCCACTCGCAATCTTTCACACTCATGCACTCCTTTCTAGGTCCCAGCCTTGGTGTTTTAATGTAAAATGTCTCAAATTTTCTGTTTGTTTTCAGGCTCTTCAAATCACCTGAAATGTCTTTCAATGATCAACAGTGCAAGCAACCATGTGTGCCACCCCCATGTCTTCAAAAGACCCAAGAAAAGTGCCAGGCACAAGCTGAGGATGTGTGTGTCTCCTCATGTCAGGACCCCTGCCAAGATAAATGTCCACAACAAGCTCAGGAAGTATGTGTTTCTCAGTGCCAGGAGTTAAGCCAAGGAAACTGCCCACAACAAGGCCAAGATCCATGTCTACCTCCAAGCCAAGACCAGTGCCTTCCTCAGTGTGCGGAGCCATGCCAGGAGCTAGCACAAACAAAATGTGTGGAGGAGTTCCCACAGAAGGTACAGGAGAAGTGTTCATCCCAGAGCAAGGGGAAGTAGCTGCTCAAATGCCATCTGGAGTCAAGAAGATGGCCAACAGAAGAAAATACAACCCCAGTCCTACGGTGACCTTCTCCTGTGGGTATCTCTGTGTAAGATACTGTCTTGTCTCCTGACTTCCTCAGTATTCCAGGACTTGGTCTGTACCTCTGAAGATAGTTCTCTGTATTTTATTAACCTCTGTGAATAAGTGTTCTCAGCAGCTGGCAGACGGTCAAGAGTATGGGAATGTTGTGGTTATTGAGGCAGACCATCAAAGCCTAACACAACTCTCCTGGGGCAAAACCTCACTTAGCCCCTGGTACATAATGGCCAAGGATGCCTTTGTCCATCTTTCAGAGTGCAAGTATCTCTTTCAAGCCTCAAGAGAATCTGAATTTAATGGCTTTATGGTGAGCATCACCACTACAATGAGTATGAAGAAATTGGTGATGCTACAAAATCAAAAATGGTTTAATTTTGTTTGTGCATCCTAACCAAAAAAAAAAAAATAGCTGAACATTGTAATGTGGTCTGTGCTTTGTAAAATTCAAATGAAATGTTTTAAAAGACATAATTCAAACAGCCTATAAGAAACACAAGTTGGGATCTTTAGATCTTTGTCAGTCTTTGTGCTTTGTAGATGATCTGCTTTGGACCATTTGGTGTGAGAGGGCTTTGGATACTATGATTCATCTTTAGTTTGTGTTTCTGGGATAGGAGCTGGCTTCTCTCCAACTTCCTTGCCTTTCCCCCTTGGTGGAAGTAAAATATATAATAAAGCTCTTTCTAAGGCTGATTTCTGATGTGATGTATGTCTTTTCCTTACCTCGGCTGTCTTTTTGGGAATTATATTCTCCTTTTGGAAATAAGTCTGTAGAAAGAATGAAAACCCATCTCACAGATACACAAAACATCAGCAGAAAGACCTCTTTTAGATCGCATAGACCAGCATCCAGACAACCTCTCCAGGCTCATTTGCACACACTTCGTATATTAGAAAATGTAGCAAAAGCTGACACCTTCCCATGCTGAAAACCTCAGGTCCAGGTTCTTTCCACAATAGTCTACTCACTGTTTAGTGTGGTTTCCAGAGGGAAGGACTGAAACGGGAAGTAGAGAAATTGTGTGGAAGAGCTACCCCAAATAAACTCATGGACAGCTACAAATAGCAGAGAGAAATAAAGGTGCCTTTGAGATTAATCAAACGTGAGGACCAAAATTATTTGTCCTGTCATTTGGCCAGATTTCAGTGAAGTTAAAGTAGGTGACCTGGTTTTGTTATGGTGCCCTCCCCCCAACTAAGGACAAACTACAGCTGTGAACATGTATATAAGGTCCAAGGAGGTGCTGCACTGGCATGAAAGAGCCAAAGGCCAGATCCTCATTTCTTCATGAATGCCCTGACCCGGCCTGTAGGGAAGATGTATCAAGGCCTGGCCTCAGAGTAGAACAGGTACTCCTTACCCATCCCCTGCCTTCTCCCACTCTCTGTCACCCTGAGGGAAGGAGATGGAAGGTCATTTGGAGAACAGGTTTAACTTCTTTAACTCATCTGAGGATCCTCTGGCACATAGATCATACTGGTCTCACAAATTTAGAGTTTTTTTTTTTTTAGGATAAGACACAATTTAATAAAATAAGACAGAATTTGAGGAAAGGTTTCAAGGGGGCAATGCAGAATAGTATGCAGGTGATATAGGCCACATCCTGAGTTTTGTGCATTCTCAACAAGATTCTCACAACAGCTTCAGGGAGTTCTGCTGCCCCCTAGTAAAGACCATGTTTGACCGTACGTAAGGCCCTGTAATTCAGAATGCTAACCCAGCCACTCTGAATCCTGACCACAGCTCTTATTGGCATGGCAAAGGTTCATGTGACACTCAGGGAGGTTTTCAATTATCTCTCATCCTCATAAGCCGTATCCAGTCATTTTCTGAATGCCAGGCACTCTGCCAGTTTCTGGAGAGATGATGAGTCAAAAGGTCAGTATCCCTGTGCAGAGCCATAGCTGTCTTTTTCTGCCAGCCACTTCCACCAACATCTTTTCCCCAACTTCCCTGAGCCTCTCAACTCCCTGACCATCTCCAGATGCCTGAGTTAAAGTTCTTTTGCCCCACTGACTGGCTGAGTAGTTTTTTTTTTTTTTTCTCGCCCATATTTTTGCACTGAAAGTATTCCATTAATCTCCAGGGCCTAATTGATTCATAGATGAATCCTGCAAAAAGATCCCCAAAATCCTATTATTGAGACTTCTACTAAACTGACAAATCTCACTGCTATATCTCTAGCTTGTCTCAAGTACAGCAAAGGTCTCTGTTCACTAACACTAGAGGCACCCATTGTGATCCAAAATCAGATACCCAGACCCAGAGAGGAAGTGCAGGGCTAATGAGCAGGGATGGTCCAACCATATCAGATAGAAAAGGAGCCAAGTGATTACAGGGGAGGCCTCTGGATGGAAAGGATACTAGGCTGAAGATTGAAGATAGGAAAGCAGACGCCAAGCAGCTGGAAAAGCCTTCATCTAGCTGTCATGGGAACCTACACACAATGTTGGCTCACAGAACTCTGATCCAGGCTTCACGATCCATGATCACAAAGCCTGGAGGCCATGAGGACAGCTCAGATCAACAGTATGAGAGCCAGATTTCCCCAGCTGACATGTGTGCTAAAGCCATTCAGAGGAGAAGATGCATACCAAAGAAATTCCTAGTATTGGGACTTCTTAGGTGATAGTTCACAGGGTATGTGACAGTAGTGGGCCTGTGTCAAAAAAGATCAAGGGAGGATGATGTGGGTTTGTTTATTATTCAAAAGAGCTATGGAGAGCCCCATCACAACCACCAGTGTGTTGAAACTGGTTCCAAAGAGCCATGATGGCATGAAAAAGAAATGTAGCTGGAGCAATTGGGAAGACAGTCAACCAGAAACTTGCCATATATTTGGTAAAAAAAAAAAAAAAGAAGAAGAAGAAGAAGAAGGAGGAGGAGGAGAAGGAGAAGGAGAAGGAGAAGGAGAAGGAGAAGGAGAAGGAGAAGGAGAAGGAGAAGGAGAAGGAGAAGGAGAAGGCGAAGGAGAAGGAGAAGAAGGAGGAGGGGGAAGGAAGGAAGAAGGAAGGAAGAAGGAAGGAAGGAAGGAAGGAAGGAAGGAAGGAAGGAAGGAAGGAAGGAAGGAAGGAAGGAAGGAAGGAAGGAAGGAAGGAAGACAGTTATCCTAAAATATTTTAAGAGCTTTTAACAGACAGAGATGAGATTTCTATGAAGTACAAAAGAAGAAAGTTGGAATCCACAGAAGCTGTGAACTGTGGGTCTGTTTTTAAATCTTTCTTATAACAGAAGATGCCAGGGATGCTGTAGATGCATTGTGACCCCAAGAAGTGGAGATGAACAAGAAAGCAGGTGGCAGGCAAACTTTCCAGGTGTTTCTAACGCTCTCAGCCTCACCCAGCTGACTGGGCAGAACCAGGAGGGAAACAAGAGTTCTCCCCAAAACCTTGAGATCCCAAAGCCCTGACCCTGAGCTGAAGAGGCAGAAAGGTCACTGGCATCTAGAACACTTTTTGATGGGTTTCAGAAGGTCTAGGCTCCTGGGGACCAACAAAGTTTGTAACTCCACACTTAAAGCCAAAAATTAGGACAAGTAAATAATAGGGGGTAGCTCACTCTTATTTTGTTTTTGTTTGTTTGTTTGTTTGTTTGTTTGTTTGTTTTTTGAGACAGGGTTTCTCTGTATAGCTCTGGCTTTCCTGGAACTCACTCTGTAGACCAAGCTGGCCTCGAGAACTCAGAAATCCCCCTGCCTTTGCCTCCTGAGTGCTGGAATTAAAGGCCTGTGCCGCCATGCCCAGCATTAGCTCACTAGTATTTAAGGTTCTCTGATACATTTAAGGAGCCAAGATTTCAGTCCTGACTACATTGTAGCAATTCCTGGATGATCTCCAAATCTAATCTCCCAGCTGGGCTTTTTTCCCCATCTCCTACTCTTCTATCCTTACCTTTTTGTCATCCAGACAGGTGCCCATATGGCCTACTTGTTTTTCTACCTGGTGACTCTTTACAGCCTCCATTCTGCCTGCACTTCTTCTTCTTTCTTCCCCTCTGACTCAGTTCCACCACTTTTTTGCTGACCAGTCTATGAGATCTTTTCTTGTGTCTCCTTGATCCCCTCATAATTGGTCAACCAATAGAACATCCAAGGCAGAGACAAAGAAAACACTAGCCTCTGGTATCCCCTTACCCTAATTGATGAAGTGATCTACTCACCTTGGTTTATCTAGGGATTTCCAAATTTTCACACTGAAAATGCTGCACCCTGGGAAGCCACCCCGTTTTGGACAAGCTTCATCAATTTGGGTGATTGATTTGCCTCATAGGGTACCTGCATATAGAGACATGATGCTTGGTATTGTAGATGCACAGAAGGCAAACAAGTAAGGTTGTTCATACTGGAGCAATTTACAATCCTGAGACTTTTCTGAGAAACAGAAGAGTCAAATACTTGTCCCCTTTTTAAACACAGTCACTGTGATTTGATGGGAAGCTGGTTCAGCAGACAGGTGCCAAGGTTATTGCTATATAAACCTAAATTAGCAGGTCCTGGCCCAGACAATAGGTTTACTAGGGCATGTGCCCTGTCCCACCATCCCCATTGCCATATAGGCTAGACTTTGCCACTGCTGCTCTCTTTCTCTCCTACAAGCACCTGCCTTACACCTAAAGCTGTCTTCAGGACAATGTAGACTGGCTGTCATGGCTTTCTCAACTAAAGCTTCCATAGATATGCAGCCTGCCTCATAGCTTACCTGTTCCCCTTGGAAAGCTTCTAAGAAAGCTTTTCTCCTTTCCCAACAGCACCACCTAATGGTCACAGATACACTCAGCCTTCTTCTAGGCACGTTGTACCTGGCATGACTCAGAGAGGGCCAGTTCACAAACAATAGGCTGGTTCACAAACAATAAGCCACCCAGTCATATGGGAAAGGAGAGCAAATGTTGGTGCCAGGAAAATAGAAGCTGCAACGATTTCTGCAGGACACATGCCCCTACAGGGCATGCCTGTTCCTGATGCCGTGTTTGATGGTTGACACTGACCAATTTTTACTCCTTCAAATAAAAGGAGATGAAGGATGAAGACTGAATACAATGATATGTGAACCAGGATTGAAAATCCTTCAAACAAATAACCTGGCCTATTATATTTTTACTGTCATTAAAAATATTCTAGCAGAAACCAAATGTCTGTCTGAAAAGGTTTTAGGAATTGGGGACTAGATTTCTTTTCAATATTTTAGTTGTCATATACCTTTGCACTTGAATTCCTTACAGTAGCCCTGAGATTTTGTTTCTCTCTAAATGAAACAGACCAGTTTTCACTGGCCAACCACTGAAGTTATGCCCACAATCCAAAAACACAGCACGAGCAACAAGTGACAACTTTCATTCACTGATTGTTTCGACTCTCTTACCAACTCCCAGCGTGGAAGACAGAACTTGTTCTACAGTACTATGAAAAAAGGTGCCTTAAGTGGTTAGTGAAATGAACTTATTCTTCCAGAGTCTCAGGTTTCTATGTTATACACCATAGTAACAAAAATATTTTAGGATGACCAATAAGCATAGGAAAATACTACTTACCCCATTGTCTATCAGAGAAATATAAATTAAAAAGACAAAAACAAAAACAAAAATGAAACAAACTAACCAATCACAGTGGAAGAGAGCATATTGCCTGGGAAACCTAAAATTAAAGAGCAGAATACCAGTGTTGATGAGGCTATGGGTGTGGAAACTGGAGCAACCATTTTGAAAATTCTTTATGAGTAATTAATAAAGACAAAATATATGCACAGCCAGTGACTGCAGTGACTATAGAGTTCTCTCCTAGCCATGGGCCCTGGATGTGTCACCTAAAGCATATATAGGATAATCATTCTAGTGTGACTCCTAGTAGTTAAAGACTGGAAACAACTCAAATTCCCACCAAGGAGTAAATAAGTAAACCGATATAAATGGGTGTCTACAGCACAAAAGAATGTGGGTGAAACCCACAAACATAAATTAAATGATCAAGAAAATAAGACTCATTTTAGAAAGTGTTAGTATGAACCATAAAACATTCTCATCTATTGAAGGCAAAGCTTCATATTAGCCCAGAAAATCTATCCTGATACTTTACCCAATGAGAGGAGATTTTAAACTATTTAAAACACAGCAGAGACTCAGGAATCAGAGTCTGATTTAAATCTCAGATTTCTCATTATCTGTGATGTTTTGAGTAAGTCTTTATTTGAGCCTTGTACTCTTGCCTATAAAGTGTCATAATAATATGATCTGCCACTTTTGCTTGTTAATATGTTAATATTGATAAAATGATCGCCTGCACTGTTGTTTGTGAGGGCTTTCTACATGCAATGCTTTCTCCTGAACACTATGAATATAGTGACAAGCAGGCAGATGCAGTTCTGTACGTAAGCACAAGGTCCAGTAAAAAATAAATCATTAAAGTAAACACAATGTACTGAAGTAAACACGTGTGGATTGAAGTAAATGCATAATTCTAACTTTTGTCATACTAGAAATGAAAAAGACTCCCTTGGTGTAAAAAACAAGGAACTGGGGAATAATCCAGGTGAAAAGAAGATAAAAAAAATCATGAATAGAAAAACAAAATCTTTGGGGGAAAATTACACACACACACACACACAAACACACACACACACATGGATTACAAAGATAGAATTTGACTAAAAATTTATAAAAGAAGGGTTGTATTACAAGAGTCAATTCTCATAAGACTTTGTCCTAAAAATAAGACAAATTATTAAATATTTTATGGCATAAAACTATTAATGTTGGCATTTAGTCTAGGCTCTACTCCACAGTTACCTGGCAACAGCCAGGTGTGCCTGACTCACTATAAAAGGGGCTGCTCCCTCGCCTCTTGCTCCTCTTGCTCTCTTGCTCTTGCTTCCTCCTTACCCCCTCTCTCCAATTTCCCTCTCTTCTTTCTCTCCATATGCACATGGCAGGCCTCTAACTCCTCTACTCCTCTACTTCCACCCCTCTCTCTGCATTTTTCTCTCTCTACTATCCCCCTAACTCTCCTTCCCATGTCCTAATTAAACTCTATTCTATACTATATTTTCCTGGGGCTGGTTCCTCAGGGGAAGGGATGCCTCAGCATTGGCCTTCAGAGGCACCCCATTCTCCCACACTGTACCTTGCCTCTATCAAACATATCTCTGCCTTCTCTTTATTTTTATAAAACACAACAATTATTATAACTATATATTTAAAATATCACTGTAGTTAAAAGTATGAGAACAGGTTACAGGAAATAAGATAAAAGGACAGGCAACACTATTGCTTTAAGTTTCTAGGGCAATCACTGCATAGCAGCAGCTACCATCTGATGAACTGGGACAGTTGGAGTGATAATAACCAGGAAAAGAAGCTGACTAGGAACTTAGTTTTTAGTACATTCATGTTGAGATGCTTATAACACCCAAGCAAATACAAAAAGTGTTCAGAGTCAGAAGCTCCAATGTGTGGAAGTGGAGACAAAGGAATCTACCCTGGGAACCTGTGATTACATGGGTAGTATGCAAAATTTAAGGTGATGACATCACTATCAGCAGAATATATATCATAAAGAGGACTGAAGACCATGTTCCTGGAAACTCCCAATATGTGGGTGGTAAGGAGAAGAGACTTTAGGAAAATGGTAGAGAAGAAACAGTGAGTAACTTAAGAGAAAATTCAGGAAGGAGCAAGTGTGTAATAATTCTGATGCTGTGGATGATCAGTAAGCAAACTGATACTGCAGCAGAATGGGAATACTGAGGTGGAATAGTATCCCAGATCAGCCACCCATTGATGCCTCAGTCACTCTGTATCTCTAACACACATCGTTTTCCACAGTCCCACCTTCCATCAGGTCCCAGTAGATAGTGATGATTGCATGAATGATCCACTGATGAACTAAGGGCCTGAAAGTTTTAATAGCCTGATCAAGAATATTCAGTTAATCTCTCTGGCTCCTGCTATTGTTTAAAATGTGATATCTCAGCCTGCCACTACCATCTCCAACCTTCCGGTCACTTATATTCCCCTGCTATTGTAGTGATAGTCACTTATGCTTATCCCTGTGGAGCTACAAGGATAAATAAACCTTTTCTTTTATTAAAAAAAAAATTTATCCAGCCAGTAAGCATCAGCACTGGAATCCAGACCATACGACTGCAAGGCCCATATTCTTGATCTAAAATGACACCTATCTGCCAGGAAAAAGACCTCTGGTGACACACTCTCATTCAGACTTAATGTGGCATTTTGAAGAGTGTCATGTCTGCCCTCTAAACAGAATCTGATGCTTAAGAGTTCATTCAAGAATCTGTATTGGAGTGATAGGTACTCCTCCAGAGCACCTAATCCGAGTATAATTCACCTTTGGGTAACTCCTTCTGCCACGCAAATGTATGTTTTCAGCGGGATCTGAGATCTTGTCTCAGTTGGGGAAAATGCAAGCCTGACAACGAATAGTGTAAATACCAGTTCAGAAGGTAATCAAGATCAATGTAAGAGAGATGATGAGTACATTTAGTTGTGATGATGGTGGTGGTGATGATGGTGGTGATGATGATGATAGTGGTGGTGGTGGTGATGGTGATGATGATGATTATGATGTAATGATATTGGAGAGGTGCTATTTGAGTGAGAATGTCTCCCATAGCCTCATGTATTTGAACACTAGGTCCTCAGTTGGTGGTGCTGTTTGGGGGGAAGGAGGTTAGATATAGCCTAGTTGGAGGAAGTGCATCACTGGAGGTGGAATTTGAGAGTTTAAAGCCTCATATCATTCTCAGTTGCTCGCTCTAATTTCTGCCTGTGGTTCAAAATGTGAGGTCTCAGCTTATTGTTCCTGCTGCTATGCCTGTCTGCCATGATGGGAGTGGACTCTTATCCCTCTAGCACCACAAGCTCAAATAAACACTTCTTCCTAGAAGTTTCTATAGTCAGGACATTTTGTTGCAACAAGAGAAAAGTAATGAATATGGGAGAGAAGAATGACTATTCTCAGGCATGAATCTGCCAACAGAATTTCTCTGACCACATTTCCTTTCATTAATAATATCAGAGCAGCATACCATATCTATAGCTTAATCATTATATTCGTGTTTATTTAATCATCCTTTCATGACATGAATGAGGACAAAAAGCAAAAATCTCCAATGTTCTAGCTTGGACTACTAGGTGATTTCTAGAGTACTTTCAGAGAGGTGAATATTAGGAACTCAGAGACATATGCTCAGAACTGTGTATATATACTTGAGAATAGCTATTACACAGAATATATTAGAGATAAGAGAGAGGATAACCAAGATCAAGGAAAAGAGGGCCCCAATAAGCCCAGGATACTGTTGGATCTCAGAGTTGAATAGCAGAGTAAGAACCTCTTTAAGAAACATGGAGAAAAGAAAGCAAAAAGAATGGGGAGAGAAGATAGGAGTCCAAAGGATGACCAATAGACTTAAGCAATTCTAATAGGACAGTAAATGCAGCTTGACCAGGAAGTTTTAAGTGGCAGCTCAGGAGACAGATTAGGACAGAGTAGACTGAGGATCTATAGAGAGCGGCTGAGGGAATATCTGGATTCACTATGACTGGTTTGCTACCTTGAGACAACCTGGACTCACCTGAGTTCATAAGAGGTTGTAATGAAGGATGTCTTGCTACAGAATTCTGGGTGTGGGTACACTGGTGGGGGAAAAGCAAGGTCAAGCATATGCTTCCCAACACCAGCAAAGAAGCCAATGCAGAAGCCCAGATTTCCATTTATAAGGCTTCTATGGGTGGAACCGGACTACTCAGATGAGCACCGTGCCCCAGTTACAAAAGTAGCCACACCTGAGCCTTTAATGCCACAGAAGCTGAATCAAGTGCAAATGTTTGAATCAGGTCCAAATGGCAAATGCTCTTTAGGTCAGGGAGGATTCCATATGTGGCTACTCCTCCTAGTTCATTGAACTCATATCTGCCTCTGTGCCTCTACTGAGTTCGTCTGGAAGAGGACGCAACTCTTCCATATTATTCTGTAGAATTTCACCCACATGATGATTGCCCACAACATTTTTGCACAACATGTGCCACAAGCATGTGTAAGTGCACTCAGAGCCAGTACAATGACCAAGTTTCTTTGGCCTCCATGAATCAGGCCAAGAAGGTAGAATGTGCTGGCCACAGATTTCATCTATGTCGAATCAAGCCCCTATCTGAGTGACTGAGTGATTACCATCAGTGAACTCTCTCCAGTGCTGGAAAATGGGACATAACTAAGCTCAGGGAGGTTTCAAGATAAAGATGAAGTTATTCTTGCCCTCTACAAGATGGATAGACACAAAACTGCCCCTAAGATCCTCTTTGAGGAGCAAGGAAAAGGTCCAACTCATAAGACCTCCAAAATACTAACACCCACACAAGACTTGGTGTCATCTATACCACACACACTCACGATCACTCATTTTAAACTTTATTTTTTAATTGCATAAAATGTAAACAAAAGAAAAATACTGGTGCATTAGTCCACACTGAAATTAAGAGCTCAGTCCTTAAATGACAAGTGCATTTTTCTAGTTATTGACACTCGGCTGGAGCTAAAAGTAGGGTCAAAATATTGAGTCTGGACTCTAGTACTTAGATTCTTGCAGCTTAACTTATCTATTGCCCAAAACTATCACCCAAAATTATCTTGACCCAATTTCAAATGCAGAAATTTTGGGTTCAGTGGCACAGTGACTGGGAAGGGAGGGACTAGGGATATGGACTTGTCCCATGTTCACACAGTCCTGGAAAAGACTTAAGGAAGTCACCACACTTTCCAATCCTACCCCCAACCTCTCAGACTAGGGGTAAAACAGTTGGTGGATCAGTAGGGCTGACTCATGGAAAGGGCTGAACGAAGAGGAGGTTTTCACAAGGATCTTCTAACATTTTTAAAGAAAGGGTCAGATGAGAGGCAACAATTAGAACCAGCTGATAATTATCAATATTTTGGCTAGACCCTCCAGCTGACAGATACCCTTCAGTATGTGCATCTCCAGATGCTGCTAAAGATAAAGATAGGTATTACTAACTATTCTATCCACAGCTTCAAGTTATGTTAAAATATCACTCTACTTCATACTACAGACTGGTAGTGAGTCTCTGAACATAAAAATATTGACAGCTAAATACAAAGGTGATTACTCATCAAACTGGCAGGATGTGTGCAATCATCTACTATTTCACTCAATAAGCATGTAATGGAATATTTAGTTTGGGATTCAGCCAGGTCCTAGAAGTTCTGAAAATAATAACACAATTCTCCTGTCCTTAGGGCATTAAAGCTCACTATGGGAGGAAGATGCAGAAACAGAAAAAGAAAATAACAACATTCTAGAAGAAAAAAATGTTATAACAATGTCAACTGCTTAAAAGGCAGCATAAATTAGATTTTGCTTTATGGTAATATAAATTCTGTGGTCTCAGGTTCATGTTATAAATGAAAATTTTACTTTTTCAAATAGAAAATGGAATGCTAAAGTACAAACTCTCAATTATTTTCTGATTCATAAATTTTATAACATCAAAAATTCAGAGAAATTACTACAAGCCCAAAAGTACAACTTCAATCCTTTAGTTGGTAGAATTAAAACAAATATTTGGAAAGATGGCAATGTTTTCATGTGAAATGAATCTCTGTTTGATTGACAGAAATGAAAGACAAATGATGTACTTTCATACAGGATTCCGGTAGAGTTCCAAGAAAATAGGTCCCATACTCCATTGATCATTCATGCAAGCATTTATCTTGGAGAATTCTGCCTGGAAACTTAACTCAGGAAATTCAGCTAACTCCATGAATGAACTCTTTTTTACAAGGAGGCTGGTAGTGAGACCATTTGCATTGTTTGTTTTTTCACCTTTTGTTTCAGTAACTAAGCAACCTTTTCAGTTTTTTTTTTTTTTCAGGGCACAATTATCTACTTATGCTGTGGGGCAGAGTACTCAGCCAAGGATTTACATAAAGCCTTTTTTGTGGGTGGCCCCAAAGTCTATCTCCATTCACAGGCAGATAGATTTCCTTCATGATTAGAGCACTGATTTGACTTCTTTTTCAGGTTTGATTATCAACCTAGCAAACAACTAAGCAAAGAGGCCTTGTAAGTGAATACAGTCTACAGTGTTCCAGGTACATATCTTAGAGGGGAACTTCTTATCCACAGAGACTAGAAGGTTCAGCCAAAATAGTGATTACCACAACTAGTACTTTTGTGCACTATAGTATGCCATCTCATTCAAACCACACAACAGCTCCTTCATCTTTGATGTTTTAAACCAGAACATCAATTACATTTATTTAAGATGTAATGTCAGTATTAAAATTGCCATGATTAAGTCGAAACTGCACTAAGAGATTGTAGTCATTTAAATACCTTTAAATATATTCCCTCCAGATATGCCTAGCCTCTCAAAGACTTGATGTGCCTCTGTGTGTGTGTGTGTGTGTGTGTGTGTGTGTGTGTGTGTGTGTCTGTGTGTGTGTGGAATAGCCAGTGGTCCCCTACCTGCTCAGAGAAGGGATGGGAGAAGGATTGTAGGAGAGAGTGACCAGGAGAGGGGCAGTGAGCAAGATGTAAAGTGAATAAGTAAAATATAAAAAAATAAATTAATAAAGTTATTCCCTCCAAAAACTGAGCTTTTCCATCACCACACACCACACATCACACACCACACATTTAGAGACACTGAAAGACTCCTTTCCCCAAAAAAATTAACCTTGACAAATTATATACTGCATAGATTTATGTCCAACCAAAAATGCAAATACCATAGAAAATAATTTTAACTTATTTACCCCACACTAAAAAGCTGTCCTGAAAAATATGATGGAAATAACCTGTTATCTTTCAGTTAATAGGCATTGGTTTTTTTGTCTTTTTTTTTTTTTTACTATTTTTTAAAAACAAAACCAAAAAATGAACTCCACAAACAACACGGGGCAGTACTTTATTATTTCCTGACTCACAGGCACATGTACTAGTCCCAAGTTCTACCTCTTCCACATCCCCCTCTTATGTAAGTGGACAGAATTTTTAATTATTCAATATGAAGCTTGAGATAGGATGATTGTCCCTTTATATACATTTAAATTTTAGGCTAAAATCAATGACTAGTGTAGAAAAAGATCTGTGATGACGGGGAGCCTTCACATTCTATTCAAGCTTTATTGTTTGTTCCTCCTGTTTAAATAACACACATTTAATTGCTGTGAGCTGGCTCGTCTAGAAGTTAGGTCACTGTGGTACTGATCTAGTGAAGCCATGAAGCCATGTTTTGAATCCAATTCTGTTGGCTCTGAGTTTTTCCAACTGAACACTGGGCAACATAATCTGAGGAAGTCACCATCTACCACTCTGCCCCTTTAAATTCTATCTGCAGGACAAATTAAGACACAGTAACACTGGGTTTGAGGATTTAGGTCAGTGGAATAACACTCACTATTATAAGGTCACTGTAAGAGTTAGTAAGAAAAGGCATCAATCTTACTGTTTAGAAGGTGCCTTGAACCACCATGTACTGGTTTACATTTTATGTAAGTTATAATGAAAATTGCGTGAGCTATTTCCATATAGAGCACTACACTCTTGATGGATACTCAATACCCCTCTCTAAAGTTACGCTGACAGATGTTTCTTAGTAGGGAAAAGGCCTCCCTCAAGAAAGCCAAGATCCTACAGTGGATTCTGATTTTTCTTTTTGCTATACCCATAATAGAAAAATGCCAGATTTATTTATGAAGAAAACATGAGACAAATTCATATTGAAGAAAACTCTAAACTACTTAGTAATAGTCCTTAACACAGTCAAGACAGTCACAAATAAACAAAGTCTAAGAAACTGCCACATTAGGAGGGGCCTAAGGAAGGCTGGCAACTAACCCATTGTCTCAAATGAATTGCTGGAACCCAAGAAGGACATCAGGAAAATCCTAGTGGACTTCAAATATAATATTGGTGTTAGTTCACAGCAATGCATATTTTTAAATACATCTTTTTAATTATTTATTTATCTTTTATTTTATGTGTGTGGTATGTGTGTGTGTGTGTGTGTGTTTATGTGAGCTTATGTGTGCCCCCATCCCCTATGCATACAGGATCCTGCAGAGCAGAAGAAATCATCAGATCCCTTGAAATCGGAGTTACAAACAGTTTTAAACCTTCATATAGATGCTGGGAATTGAACTCTGGTCTTCAGGAAGAAGAGGCAGTGTTCTTATTCTCTCTGCTATCTCTCACAAGAATGTATATTGAATTTGATCCCATGACATGACAAAGGTGCCATGATAATATAAGATCTAAGCAACAGGAAAAGCTGGGTTTAAGAAATACACAAGAACACCCTCAACTCTACCTTTGCAATCTTACTGTAATTCTAAAACTATTGTAAAATTTAAAATTATTTTACACTTGATTAATGATAAAGAACTTTTGTGTGTATAGACAGCGAAGGAAAAAAAGTGATCAAGATATCAAATTTCCCAAATTAAGTAATGAGTATAAGTTGACAGAAATTAAATGGCAATAGTTTATTTGTAGATACAACAAAATGACCATAGAAATAACAAGTAACAGCAAGAAAATATTTCTATGTAAGCTGGGGTTCCTCGCATTCAATACATAAATGTTATAAAAAACTAAAAATATGACACAGGAAAAGACAAAGATTGATTGCACAGGACAGAAAACTGGGGGGCAGGGAGAGAAGAATATCTGATTTAGAATAATTAATAAATAATTGGGCCAAAATCTGAAAAGATTCATAAAATTTCAGAATAATTTTACTTTAATCCCAAATTCAATGGCTAAAACCTTGGAACTGAAGAGATGTCCCCATGGTTAAGCGCATTTTCTGCTCTTGCAGAGGACCCAGCTTTGATGCCCAGTACTCACAAATGGTGGCTCACAACCATCTATAATTATAGATCCAGGAGATTCAGTGCCCTCTTCTGGGCTCCACAGGGACTGGGCATACACATGATATACATATGTACATACAGGCAAAACCTAGTAAATAAATACATTTAAAAAACTAACAACCTTAAAATTAAACATTGCTAAAAGATAGGTAATTGTGAGTTTAAGGGTTTCTAAGTGAGGAAAGATAAGCAAGAACAAGGAAAAACCCAACTTATTTGTCTGAAGATATAAACATAATTACATAGCACAATGCAGGAAGGTAGGAAGAAAATTCAGCAGCCAAGTGTACTTGCTGGGTAAGTGTGAGTAACTACATTCAACTCCCTAGAACCCACATAAAGAGCCAGGCAAGACTGTGTGTATATCTATAATCCCAGGACTTGGGCTGGAAACCACAAACAGGAGAATCACTAGGGCTTCCTGGAAGGTCAGCAGCCTAGTTGTTATTGTGGAAGACCCAGGTTTGGTACCCAACACCCACATCAGGCAGCTTACAACCACCTGTAACTCTAGTTCCAGGGAATCCACTATTGATTTCTGTCTCCCATGGCCACTGCACTCATGAAGTACACATATGGACAAGCAGAAATAGACACATGAATAGAAAGACTGACTGACTGACTGACTGACAGGCAGACAGACAGAGAGACAGATAATAAATCTTTTAAAAATAATAAGATAGGTAATGATAGAACAAGACACTCTGGCCTTCTTACAGGATCATGGTCACATACTCACATACACCACACAACATATTTAAAAAAAAAATCTCAGGAAAAAAAAATATTTACAACACAGGACAAGCAAGAGAATGGTATCCTTAGTGTATCAAAGAAAATAATAAATGAGAAGCAAGAAAAAGTTGTGAGTGAAAATTCATAAATGTAAAAATTAATACCAATAAAGATGCAAAAACTGTTCATCATTAGTAATCAGAAAAAAAAATATACTAAAGCAACAATCTGGCTTTATCCAGTTGACAAGCAGCACAATAAAAGGTGTTGACAAGGCATTTGGAAATAATACTCTTATACAATGCTTGTGGGAGTCTAAACTGGGACATTCTTTTAGGAGGACACATTTGCAAGGATAACAGCAACAATAACGATGATGATAGCCCAGGGATTTAGCTTGCTATGGGTCAGAGCACTGCCAGTTGACCTAAGTATTTATCAGAAGTTAACCCCCTTGTGTTTCATAGCAACCAAGTAAAGGAAGAGCTGTTGTCACGCCACATTCACCAGGGAGAAATTCCTCACGCTGAGACAGCTCTAAGCCAGCAGGTGGCAGCCAGCAGGTGGCAGAGGTGGAATCCAATTCTACGTGGAATGATTCTGATTCCGCACTGCCTTTGCTGGAACACAAAACGGGATATATGTATACTGACTGATATTAGTACCTGCTCCTAGGAAATTGCCATTAAAAACAAACAAACAGTTGAGGGTCTGATGATGACTCAAAAGGTAAAAGTGCCTGCTGGCAAGCATGAAGACCTTAGTTCAAAAGAGAAGAGAGAACCACTTCCCCAAAGCTCTTTTCTGACTTCTGTATATATGTTCACGCACACAAATAAATGCACACAAATAAATAAGTGAAATAAAGATAAAGAAAAAAGGTGAAGAAAACAATTGATGTTTCTTTATTAGAGAAAGTTTGCAGCACAGTAGGGGGAAAGTAATCACATAAAGTACTAGTACAGCATTGATTAAATACCTTATTTGTAGAATGCAATAGTGTTTGGCCATTAAAAAAAACTACAGAAAACATGACATAGTATTGTTTAATGAAAAAATATGCCCTAAAAGAATAAAGATGGAATTATATATGTAATTCAATATATAAATACGCATATTTATATATTCTAAGTAATTATAAAATATTACTAATGTAATCTAGGCTTAAAGATCACTTCTCTCTGTTGATGTTTATATCTTACAAATGTTCTAAATAAGGATTACTTTTGTAATCAAAAGTTAGATAATTTATTTGTTTTTTTTTAGATAAATAAAATAAGTTAGAAAACATCTTACACTTTGATGGTGGAAGTTTCTACATTAGCTTATTTTTTTAGTTGAAAAACTAAAAATTAAGTTTATTCCTGTTCTAAACTATGAAATTTTGATACATATATATATCATGGAATGGCTAACTCAAATTCATTTGATTCCTATTTCTGATCTTTTTCCCAATTCTGTTTTTCCTGTTTCTATGTGATAAAGTTAATAATATGCATATTCTATTATAAAAGTATAACAATGGCATATTAATAAACAAAATACACTGAAAGATTCTTAACTCAGATATCTGAGGGAACAGGAGATGACAGTCAATTACAAACTAATGAATTATCGGTTGATCAGTAAAGTCCCTCTAATTTTCTCCATGTGCTCATGTATTTTCAGACCTTTGGGCACAAATATAGGCAAAGATTCATGGTACAGAGGATGAAGATCTCTGCCACACCCTTGAACAAGGGACTGTGAGGACCCCTGCTCTTCCAAAAAGCTTCAAGGCCTGATTCAAACAATGCAGAGTCTTGGAATACATGGGTAATAGAGGGTGACAGAGAATAGGAGTCCCTTTACAGCATGTGAAAATTGAGTGTTAATATTATTCCCTGTCTGATTCCTGGAGCCTTGAAAACCGATACCATCATTAGGGCAAAGCATCCCAAGCAACAGGGCTCAGCTTTCTAGTCCACATAGGGCAGTGTTGCACAATGTCTGCAATGTACTGAACCTTTATCTTTAGAAGGAAGTCTATTTCTAGTGGCAGGCAGCACTTCGTGATCGGTCTAGCACACTCATGCCCATCATCCCACCTGAGGCTACACCAGCCTTTGCACTGTGCTATCGGTTGTTTCCTCATCATTCAAACAGTACATGCTCACGTGAACGGGGTGTCAGTGGACACAATTAGTAATGGGCATGACAGATTTTTATCTGTAAAATATGGAGAAAAATACCTCCTTCTCTTGTTTATTGTTGAAATGAACTTAAGTCCTGATATAAAGTTCTTGACAAGTGGCTGTCACTTAATAAAAGGTAAATGTAGGTATGTTAAAACACACACACACACACACATTCACACACACGTGAAACCCCAAGACTTTCTTCCTTCCTGAATGTGTAGATTATGGCTGCCTCAGACTTCCCAAGACCCATGGGCCCCATGTGGCAAAAAGCCTTGCAGAGCCAGGTGGGGCCACCTGTTTCACTACAGTCCCCTCCACCCATCTATCCTCCCAGCTGAGCAGGTAAGAAACCCCTTCATCTTGTCAGAGAGAACTAGAAAGGCAGCCCATGGGAGAGGCCAGGTTGCTAAACCTGATGAGCTTCACAAGCAGAGAGAGGCCTCATTGGGAGGGAGCAGGTTTCCACAATGGGTGATGGATAGAGTCCTGCTGATCTGGCCTATCCAGTGTGATGAAAGCAGGAGGTCATTGGCCCCCTTGAGAAGACTCAAGTCTTGCATACTGCTGTCATCCTAAAAGAAGGGTTAATTTTAGGAGAAAGTGCTAACACTTTTGTTCTCCTGGGTCCCTCCAACCCCCAAAGCACTTATTCATCCCTCAGTCCCCAAGCAGGGCTCATAGTTCACTCATCCGCAAAATAAGTCCTCCATGGATAAAGAGCAACATATGCTCACAGGGTCTGCTTTCCACACCTGTACAGGGAGACTCTGGATCACGGCAGAAAAACAGCCTCAATTCTCTCTGACTTCTAAAGATGTTGGCCAAACTGCAACAGAACTTGGAAGACACTGGAGTCCGGTGAAGGTAGCAGCATTTTCTTACTGCACATACTCAGCTGTGAGATGGGAGTAACCACATGTTGAATTCACAAGTTATTTTAAGAATTATACGAAATAACTACGCCAGCCCATTAGGACTAATCTGTTCAATGGCTTACTCATTTGCTTCATGTGACATTGTCCCACAGGCCAATGTGACCTGTCAAACTCAGTCATCTTTACT
The DNA here is from genome assembly GCF_000001635.26 of Mus musculus. Taxonomy (NCBI): domain Eukaryota; kingdom Metazoa; phylum Chordata; class Mammalia; order Rodentia; family Muridae; genus Mus; species Mus musculus. The sequence continues at coordinate 92,104,006 of NC_000069.6, read as the reverse complement.
AAGATATGATCTGCCCCACAAGTGTTGCCAGAATCTACTGGTTCTGATGGATCAGGCTCTGCATTCTTTCCTGGTAATAGGTCTGAACCAAGCTCAATGTGGCTCAACTCTTCTTTGAGATGCTGTTATTAAAGAAGAAAACACATCTGTTACACTAAGAGGCAATTGTAATTGTGATATATATATATATATATATATATATATATATATATATATATATATGCCTGTGAGTAGTCACCTCCTTTAAAGTGAAAATTAAAAGTACAATGTACAGCAGTGACCTGCCTGTGTGATATGCTGGTGCAGTAGTGGCACGACTGTGTGGCACTCTAATAGGAATAAAGGACCATTCCATGAGATAGAACCCATGCCTAACTCTGCTTGGTTAACCAAATCCCTAAGACTGGATAGGTCATGGGTCTATGGGAAAGCCAAATATTATTGTTCTTCTAAATGAACAGAGCAATAAAAGGACTCCTAACCACATTCTACTATAGCTATAGATCAGTGCCTTTCTCAGCCATTCTCAGAGAAGCTTCTTCCTGCAGTAGTCAGAAAGCACATAGAGACCCGCGAGTGGGCAACGTGTAGACAGTGAAAGGCTTTGGAACACTCAGTTCTAAATGGGATGTCTTAATCAAACCTCTTCTCTCATGGTTCAGAGGGCCATAAGCTAGAGGATATGGAAAGATTATCAAAATTGTCTTACTGATCTTTTGCTTTGTGGTTTCTTGTTTGGTTTTCTGTTTGTTGGTTGCTTGGTTGGTATGTGTGAGTGTGTGTGTGTGTGTGTGTGTGTGTGTTTCTTGTGAGTCTTTTTTTTTTCATTTTTCTTAATATTCTGGTTTGTTTGTTTGCCTCTTTTTTTAAAGAGAGAGAAAAAGAAAGGGTGTGTAATTGGGTCCTGGTATAAGTAGGAAGGATCTGAGAGGAACTGATGGGAAACCATGAGTAGAATATACTGTATATAAAAAAATTTCAACAAAATAAAAAACCCTTTTAACGTAACTTTGAGATCCCTCTGTGATATGATCCCTTCACAAGGTATCCTTCCATACCCCTGCAGTGGTTTGTAAAAGTGCCTCACCAGTAACACATTTCTACATAGCCTTTTCCCTCTGCCTGCCTTTACCTGTTTCATTCTCTAACATATCTCTGAAGAAACCTGGCCTGAGCATCTTTTGTTTATGATGCAGACAGGCCAATGAGACTAGTCAATTTCAGTCATCATTACCAAGGTCAGAAAGTATGCTCATCTTCATTTCTAAACTTTGTTACAGCTCCTGGATGTGTGCATATATATTATGCAGTCTTGTGGTCATCCATTTTCATTCATGTTTTCCATACTAAAAAGCAAGGCACTTGAAGACAGAAATTATGTCATTCTCAGCTTTGTATTAGCAACTTCTTGTCAATAAAGCAATGAATGAATAAGGTCATTTCTTTCTTATTCCAGCATAAGTTTCTGGGTCATATCTTTCATTCCAGTCTAGCTACAATACACTACCATCCTACAGTAACTGATATTTACTCCAGCCCCTATTTACATGGCTTCCCACATTAACTTCTTGGACATTCTCCACAACAATCTCACTCATCAGTTTCAACCCAATCACAAATGGGTTCTTGTGAATCTCCACTGACACTTAATGATATTTGTATTTATTTCATATGTGAGCAAACATCAAGAATGCCAGGTATATCAATTAGTAGACAGTCCTAATATTTAAGAACATGTCCTGAAAATAAGTCTCTGTCTTACAAAGATATTTTACAGTAACATACAGATATTAACTCATTTCCTTAAATTTTTCTCATATGTACAAGTGTTTCTACACCACCTAAATTGCATCATTTGAAACAGCCACAATAAAAAGAAAAAAAATGGTGTTTTGGCTAAAAAAAAAAAATAGTAAGAAGCAAAAATGGGGAGGGGTATATACTAGAAGGAAAAGAATATGTTCTGTAACCATAGAATAATACAAGAGTTCATTGAATCAACTTAAAATGAGTCTCATTATCACTTTGATGAGACAAAGCAAATGACTTCTTCAGAGTATAAACACCTCATATAGCAAAGATAATGAAAATAGTGACAATGCTAAAAACCCTATGGCCACCTGCCCCTGAATAACGGTGACATTTGTTGAGTGTGTTCTAGGCATTGAGCAGATACTAAGAGTGATGCATACACTGACAATATTTGGAGCAGTATACAGGATCTACTCTTTACAGCTTTATCCTTTTATGTTTCTATTTCCTTGTAAAGTTGGATAATCAATTATGTGGATGTACTTAGATGAGAGTTCAATATATAGTAAGTTCCCAAGATGTGGCCTTCTAATGTACTCCCAAGTTGGTGACTGGTCCTAAGTGTCATTTACCTATATGTTTGCTCTGTGGCTTAGTCTACTGAAGAATCAAAATTAAAAGCAACAAGAAGCAGACACTTATAAAACATCATTCTATTTTCACTTTGAATTAATTTATTTAGTAGCTTGTGAGAGACTAAATGCCTATGGGTGCATTCTTGATCTAAATTTTAATCCTAATTATGCAGTGAGTGTTTTTAATCACTGTCCAGCCCCACCCAACCATTATTTTTTTAAAATAAAGCTTTCATAGTAATATAATAGTAGTAACATATTTCTTGCTTCTTATTTTTTAAAGACATAGTCTCACTGTGTGGTCCTGGTTAGCCTAGAAGGCATTATGTACATCAAGCTATTCTCAGACTCACAGAGAGCCAATTGCCTCTGATTCTTGGGCACTGACATTAAAGGTATGCCAAGCATACCTGACTAACTATATTTCTTGCTCACTTCTATGAAACTACATCATTCACATAAATAAAAATACATTTAAAATTATGCTTGAGCTTCGTCTACAGTCACTGAAATCGGAGCAACCTATATGCCTATCAATTTAGAAATGGCCTTATAACTAGAGTGATGCAACTTACATTATTAAGAAATAATGGTAAAAGATCAAGTGACCATAGCCTAGGCAAATGGTTGGACCTGGAGGGCATCATCCTGAGTGAGGTAACCCAATCACAAAAGAACTCAAATGATATGGTCTCACTGATAAGTGGACATTAGCCCAGGAACTTAGAATACCCAAGATATAAGATACAATTTGCGAAACACATGAAACTCAAGAAGAACGAAGACCAAAGTGTGGACACTTTGCCCCTTCTTAGAATTGGGAACAAAACACCCATGGAAGGAGTTACAGAGACAAAGTTTGGACCTGAGACAAAAGGATGGATCATCTAGAGACTGCCATATCCAGGGATCCATCCCATAATCAGCCTCCAAACGATGACACCATTGCATACACTGACAAGATTTTGCTGAAAGGACCCAGATATAGCTGTCTCTTGTGAGACTAGGCCGGGGCCTAGCAAACACAGAAGTGGATGCTCACAGTCAGCTATTGGATGGATCACAGGGCCCCCAGTGGAGGAGCTAGAGAAAGTACCCAAGGAGCTAAAGGGAACTGCAACCCTATAGGTAGAACAACAATATGAACTAACCAGTATCCCGGAGCTCTTGTCTCTAGCTGCATATGTATCAAAAGATGGCCTAGTTGGCCATCACTGGAAAGAGAAGCCCATTGGTCATGCAAACTTTATATGTCCCAGTACAGGGGAACACCAGGGCCAAAAAGTGGGCGTGAGGGGGAGGGTATGGGGGACTTTTGGGATAGCATTGGAAATGTAAATGAGGAAAATACCTAATAAAAATTATTAAAAAAGGAAATAATGGTAAACATCAATATGATATTATACCTGTCAGCACTGTGTATGCCAGCATGGATCCTGATATTTACACAAGTTTCATGCTAACCCCATGGATATAAGTATGCTACAATACTGATTTACAAAAGGGGAAGTTGGGACTAAGCATATCTAATACTTTGGATCATGTGACTAAGGTGTAACAAGCCTATCATCTGCATCCAGTCATTCCAGCCCCCGGATCCATCTTCTTAACTGTGTGCTGATATATAACTGAATGAAAAAATAAAAACAAACAAGGAAAACACAGACAAAATAAACTACTCAGGAAACATAAGATACAAAATCATATCACTTATGAATACATACATAGAGGTAATGAAATCAGAAAAAAAAACCCCACCAAATTATAACATTGGTGGCCCGTGTGAGGGTACTATAGGATCAGGACTTGGAAATGATGGTCAGGAAGAATCTAATGCTTACCTAAAATAGAACTATGTTTAAGAGAGACAGCATCTCAGTATCATAAAGTAGTTTAAATTTTATAAAATAAAAAGAATCAAGAAATAAAAACATAGTTCTAAGTTATATGTGTTAATTTTTTTAAAAGTCTTACTTTTCTTTTCTTAAGCCATTCCTGTTCTTAAGGCACCCTCTAGGGGATTCACACAATAGGGGAAAAATATCCATAACTTCCACAATAAATTGTTATAATTTCCTCATAGACTTTTACCCCACTGCCTTCCCCCAATTCCATGGAAGATTTTACTTCAATATTAATTATAATTCCTTACAACTTTTGTCTATATTTCTACCTCTCGGTTCCTTACTGGTACAAAGTAAGTTTAACTTCTCTTCTGAAGACCTTTAATTATTTGGAAATGGCTATATATCCTTCAAGTATATCCTCTAGCTGGTTGTGATAGCAGTGGTAGAAATAGTGGTAACACTACCAATGAGAACAGATCAGGGCAATAATGGTGAAGGTGATTGTTATCATTCTAGTGTTTGAGATGGTGATTATAGAGGTAGAGGTGGTAGTGGTACAGATGGTGGTATTTTCAATGCTGGTGGTTAATAGCAATTGTGCTAACATGTAATGATGCTGATGTTAGTGGTGATGATAATGAATGGAAGTAGTACAATAGCCATGATAACATTGATAATGGTGGCAGTGGAGGTAATAATGGGACAACAGAGGAAATGTCACTAAAGTAGATATTGCTGTGGGGGTGATGGTAATAATGATGAGAATGAGTGGAGGTGACACTGATGTTCCTAATGGTCACAGCTGTAATGATAATGGGTGGAAGTGGTAGTATTGACTGTGATGATGAGCAGAGAAGTAGCAGGAATCAGGTAATGATAATGATATAGCAAGGAGATGACAACCATTCTGTGCTTGACATTTGGCACAGAGTTAGAAGCAATGGCAGTACACACATAGTGTTGGAGATTATGAAAAGAAAAAATATTCCATCTGAAAGGTGTACAAAGCAAATAATAATAGTAATAACTCTGTTCCCAGGTCTACCAAAGTACATAAAAAGTGTATGAGGAGATCGGTGACCTTCAATAAAATGGCTTCCAGATTGGGTACGCTACTGGACTTGATGTGCTCTTAATCTCAGGATTCTCTGTCCATTCCATTTGAGGTTTATCTAGGATGTTAATTTTATATGCATCCTTTAGACAAAGAAAAATTGAAGAGAGTAAAAAGGCTATATAACTATATCTTGTCCATAGCCAACTTATAACAATAATTATGATAATGGTAGCAATAATGTTTCTTTTAGCTCACCCTGCATAATCTGTGGACATATGTGCTAGAGCCTGGCCACATTAATTGCCACTTCCTATGTGGGAAGGTCACCATGTAGGAGGTGAAGCTACATTCCTAGAGTGGTAGTACACCTCTGGGCACACCTGTCCCAACATTCCTACAGACACTGAGCTCAGCTAAGAACAGTTGTCCTGTTCTATAACAAACATCAATATAAGTAATTAGGCTCAGGAATTAGAAAGCAATTTATTTAATAGAAAGAAATGGAAGAAGGAGGAAGAAAGACAAACAAGGGGGCAGAAGGATGGAAGAAGGAAGGGAGAGAGGCAAATCCCCATGGCTATAGCAGCCTATCCGGGCATGGAGTAATCATACCAGCTACGGCATCTCTGGAACTCAGAGGCATTTCTGAAACTCATTTTAGCAAAGGCAAGAAGTAATTTGGACTTAAACCAGCCTAATTCCATATTTGTCAGTCAAAGGCTCAGCTGAATGACATCCATTGTCTTGCACTTGAATCACTGGGATTAGGTAGATCAGGAGCAACAACTAATGTCACCATGCTCCTACATGCCCTTGGTTCCTTCCTCTGGATTTTATTGAGCTTCTAGATCCAACATTATGCTCAGCAAAAATGTGAATTACCTGTGACACCAACATGCTCTTTCCATAGCCAACTTGAAATGGAAATTAGATAATGGTAGTAGTAATATGTCACCATGGCCTGGATCTCAAGTATAACTAGGTGATCTGGTCAACAGGGCAAGTTTACCCTCCAATGAAATTACATCCATGTAGAGCCACAAATGCAAAGCTCCTCCTAAAGTCATCCTCAAGGTCTTCCTGTTTCAAAATCTGGTCAGCAAGCTCACCCTGAGTCCTTTATAGTCAATGCAAAGGACAACATTGTATGGCCCACAATTATCTCCTTTATTTTCTCATGGAAGATTAAGAGGTCAGCCAGAACTTCAGCCTCTATGGCTCCTCAATTTTCTGGATCCCTCAGAGAATTCAGCCTGGATTAGCCTAGACTAAAAGACCAGCAAAAGGACCCTTTAACTCAGAGACTTTGGGGTCTAATCTCTAGACATACTCAACACATATACTTGAACATCTCCAACTTTCTGTGATTACCCATCAAAGGAGAAGATGGGCTGGCAAAAAAAATTGTGAGGAATTTTAAGAATAGAATTACCTAGGCCTTCTGACATGAAATTTGCAATCAAAGCTAGAGGAAACCTTAGATCAACTACCCCTATTAACTCCTTGGTTCAAATAAGAATAGTAAGACAGTGCTGCACAGCATAAAGTTCAGTCTTTTTACCATTGAACTAGATAGCATGTTCCTAAGACAAAAGCAAAGATTTGTTTGTTGTATCTACCTAGAACAATGTATAGCAGCTACATAGTTCTCAGAACCTACCTATTGACACTTATTTGATAAGAATGACATCATAAAAACATAAAAGTTGCCTTATTAAAACAAAACAAAACAAAACAAAATAACAACAAAACAAACAAACCTGAGAGCCCTGGATCCAGGAAAACCTGGCTGCCAACATTATGAGCCAAGACTCAGTTACTTCTGGATGTGTAACCTTAACAAGATTTTTACACCCCATCCTTCACTCCTATCCAAAATCTGTGGACCGCAGTGACATAGATGGTGATGAAGGTGGAATGTAGCATGGGATACATGGAGAGCATTATACATAGTGTGCAGCATATAGTTTGAACTCAGTGAATGACCACTATTACTACTGACAAAAATAGTACCAAATGACTTAAATGGGAAAAAATGAGCTAAGAATAGGCAAGGTTAACCAAAATTTTGGTCCAACATGAACCCCAGAGAATACAAGCCCACCAGAGAAAGCACATGACCACACTCTACATCTCGTAATTGACACCTGGCAATTTGGCAAATTCTATTGCTTTATTTTGTTTCTTTTGTACTATAGCCCTGACCCTTATTCACAGTGGCTGAGTAAGTAGAAAGCCACTCTGAGCCATCAGATGGTTACCCCCTAAATTAAATGAATTGTCAATCTTCATTTGAAGCTTTAGTCATCCCCAAGTCTTTTCTAGTAGCTTTACCAAACAAATCACTTTTTTTTTAGATTTTTTTTTCATTTTAAATTTGTTACAGTGGCTTCTGTTTTCTTTTCTTTTTTTATTTATTACATATTTTTTAGATTTTTTATTAGATATTTTCTTTATTTACATTTCAAATGTTATCCCCTTTCCTGGTTTCCCCTCCAAAAACCTCCAATCCCCTTCCCCCTCCCCCTGCTCACCAACCCACCCACTCCTGCTTCTTGGCCCTGGCATTCCCTGACACTGGGGTATAAAGCCTTCACAGGACCAAGGGCCTCTCCTCCCACTGAAGATGGACTAAGCCATCCTCTGCTAAACAGTATAGTTGTCACAACAGCTTCAAGTCATCAGGAAAGCAAATCCATTTTACATGTAAAGAGAAGGTTCAGAAAAGTTAAGGAGCACAATCTAGTCCTTCAGCAGGCTAGAAATTAAATCAGGTTTACATCCAGATTTCCATAATTCAGGGATCATTTTAAGGAATGAACTGGAAGCAGAATGAAAGTGTCTGGAGCCCCTTCAGGGTTTATCAGAAGCTCCACAGACACATTGCCTAAGCATGCCTCTGTCCTTGTCCAAAGAGGCCTTGTCAGTGTCTGCTCTTGGGGCTGCTCTGGGTTCAGCAATCTGCTCCTGATGGAGGTGGGTTTGTGTGCTCCAAGAGAAGGGAGCCTGCTATACAACCCTGGTTGAACACAGCAGGAACCCTGCATTGCACCACACTTCCAAGGAGGTCTTGAACCCTCCATGGAAAGAAACATGCACTCATCTCCACTGTGGTTTCTCCAAGGTCAATGTCCCACCACAGTTGCTATGCATTTAATATGTTTCTCCAGGTCAGCTTACTATTTTCACTTGCTGAAATTATTTTAAAAGACATTTTCCCACAGTGTTACTTTCCTTTACTTCACCCCTAAGCAATCATATTTATAAAATTATAGACCCAAAGTACTTGTCCTAACGCATATCAAAAGAGAGATACAACTATTGAAGAAGGAGAGCTCATGATTCACTAGTAGCAAGCATGGTCTGGTTCATGAACCTCCTCAGAAATCTGTGAGGAGAAAAATGTGCTAATTAGTGTGAGGTGCAATCAAGTGCCAAGAATAATTTAGTCCAGATACTGACACCACATATGTGTTGAAAATGAAAGAACAATAATTCAGAAACCAATAATGACAGTCTAAAACTTGTAAAACAATAGGGGGTCAACTTCTCTTATGGCTAGAATAAAACCAGAGAACTCTGATCTTCTGGAAAAGAGATGGTTATTTTCTCTAGACTGAAACCAACTTTGTCATAAATCTGGATAAGATTTTTCTGTCCTTTCTACTTTCCTCTTCTCTTTCCTTCCCTCCGTTTCCTTCTTTATTTCTTATCTTTTTATATACTATGTGTCACAGAATCTGGACTCATTAAAAGTGCAATTACATCCCTGCTTACCAGGAGCAGTCTTGTTGAGAAGGTGAAAATGAAAAAATAGTAAGAAAATTTAATATTGTCTCATCAAAGACAAATACCTGATATCCAACCCAGAATGCTAACAATACAAAAGTTGTAGTCATTCACTTTTTCTGCAACTAGCATTCATTATGGCCGTATCAGGCATTGTGCTAGATACTTGAGATGTAAGACAGTGAATGAGTCTTATCTTGTCTTCTTAGGGAAACCTTAGTCTAATGGGAAACAGGATTACTGGGCTGCAAGAGAAGAAATTTTCTCAATCAGGTTGTTACACCATGTGGTGGGAGCCTTCATGGATGGGGTTTTTGATAAGAGCATTGAAAGGCAAATAGAAATTACAATAATTAAAGTACAGCAAATGATATGAATACATAAAAACCCTGACTCAGCAGGAAGGGCAGAGTTGTACTTAGACAGTGAGTGTCAGACATAAATCTCTACTTGATTATGAAATGAGGACACTGATGAATTTTAGTAGAAGAGTGGTCATAATTTTGGCATGTCTACTGCTTTGCTAGAGGCAGAGATAATGAAGCACCATGTGGATCAGTTCTACACCAGCATTGCTGGCAGTAACAATGCCCTTACTGAGTACACCAAGAGCTAACAAATGAGAATCAAAGAGAAGCCCCTAGCCAGGGAGGAGGCCAGCAGCCTATCTGCTTTCCAGGGAAAGGAAACTAGTTCCTGAGAGAGTGTGGGATGAGGGGAGAAAGGCTGATACCTAAAGAGGACAAGGTTGTGCATATACATCACACATGTAACACACACACACATTTCTATCTCACACGTATAAACACGTCTATGCATACCTCAAATACAGCCATGTGGAAACGCATAGATACATTTATACATATCAGATATGTACATGCTTGCACTGATGTACTAACATATATATGCTTACATATCATTCAGATAGAGATCTCTATACATTTGCACTCTAAACCAATGTTAGTGCCAGACTCAAGACTGAAGAGATCGGTTTTCCATTCTGCAGTCTTAACAAAAATGTCACCTCTTCTAAGAAGATCTCTTCCCTCCTCTGTACTCCCCAAGCCTCAGCATTTAGCTATCAAGCATTCTAACCCATTTCTTTTCTGAATGTACCTCTAGACTGTCTTCTCCCTCTTTTGTCCTTCATTGGAAGGACACGTCAACCTCACATTCTCAAGGGAATTCTGGCCCAGAAGCTTCTGAAGAAAAGATGACAATTAAGTAAATGAGATAAAATCAGCATACATAGAGAAATCAAGGATTCTATAAAGGAAAACAGAGGCTGGAGCCCAAGATTATGTCCAAAAAAGTCAGGGCCACCAAGAGGAAGTTTTGAGACAGGTAAGGCACTCTATACACAATCAGTTGTTGTCACTGGCCTGCTTTATAACTTTACTGTTCATACAAGAGAAGGTGCTCACAATCCACAGTAGTGCAGGGAGACAATCAGACTCAAAGAAATCAGTTCAGACACCTCAAGGCAGCTGAAGGTCTAAGTGTGAAGATGGGGCGTGAGTAACAGAACTCAGCAATGAAGTTTTATTGAGACCACAGAGGGTTGCACAGACCAAAGAGTGGCACTGGGTTATCTGCCTAACAGTGTCACAAGAAAGTCAGCTTCTGAAGGTTGTACAAAAAGGAAGTAAAACTTGAGAGAGAGAGAGAGAGAGAGAGAGAGAGAGAGAGAGAATAAAAATAACAAACTTTTGATGCAGACTATATTTGAATAATAGAATTTTAGGTCACTGATTTGCCCTGCTGTGTCAGTTGCTGTTGTTAATGGACTTTTGTTTGCTTGTTTCTCTGATTTCCATCAAAGTAAGTAAGTTACTTGTAGCTGAGACACCATCACCAGAGGATTCACTCCCCAGAGCACACCTGCACGCAAGTTAATCTTGGTCCAAAGTACCATAAGCCAGTTTAGGAAGATGGAAGCAATGCAGACTACCTACATGCCTTTCTTAATCCTATACAATTGTCTACACCCTTGCTAATAACACTATTTAAAGGTTATTCATAGCATAGGTCACCTTCACTCACCCATTCTTCCGGCTGTACCCTCCCAGTTCCGTCACTCTCAACTTAATGGGGAAATTTTTTTCAGAGAGGAAAAAAATTACCAAAATTCTCAAAATTCCTGATTTGAGGTTAGGGCCAACTTGCACTCAGGGAGGACTGAAGTCACCATGCTTTCTTCTCAGAAGTCTGTTCTTCTCTCCACCACATTCAGTTTCTTCCCTACCTCTGCCACTTGCCATGTCTCCCTTCTTTCTGTCCAGAAAAGGGTACCATAAGAAAGGGTCAAAGGAACTGGATCACATTTATGGATGACAAAACTGGAGGCTAGTAACTCACTGAGTTTACAAACTGCACACGTACACACACACACACACACACACACACACACACACACACACATGTTCCCAAGACCTCAGCAGAGGACAGATGATGATGATGTCCTTCAGACAAGACCAAAGACTAACAGGGTTTCTTCTGTACTTCAGGCTTGATCCAAAAAGCTAACAGTAAGTAGCTGGAGTCTGATGCAGGCAATATTCAGAAAACATACAGGAAACAGAAGAAAAGGGGGAATTAGGTACTTTGCATGGAAGGTGGTAGATAAGAGGAGAAAATAGATAGATGTGGCCAATATATTTAAGATGGTTTAGTATAAAATTAAATCAGATTTTATTTTATAGGGCCATCCCTTTAGTTGGTGAACATATGTTTATCAAGTATTTACCCTGAGATCCAGCTCTGAGTTGGATGACACTGTGGGAGTTTAAGCAATCAAGTCTCATCTGAGTGACATGGAACTCCCAAAATTCTGACTCCACGGACCAAGGCATTGTAACTCTTTTTACTAGAGATCTGCCAATTAAACTGTAATGGTTCTTATGTTTACAGACAGGGGGGAAAGTTTGTCCAGAGGTCTTCCACCCAAATTCAGCAGGTTCAGCTATTGAAATAAGGTCTTCAACTTGAAGAATGTTTAAAATTTGAGAATTAATCACCAAGTTTGAAGAATACCATTTATTGGTCAAGACAGAGACTGTATCCACACTTCAGTTGTAAACTTTTTATAAGTTGCGGGCATAGAAAAGTGACATCCAAAGCCCACTGCAATAACAGGGGAGTCTTAAGAGCAGCATGTAACCAAATTTGACTCCACACTCCTGAGTGTGACACAGAAGCGATATGAGTCTAAGACTGGCCTGGGTATCAGGAGAGACCATGTCTCAAAGGAAAATAGTAAAATCAAGATGAAAAGAGCCCTTGAGCTGCTTTGCTTTTCAGTGACCTTGAGTAAAAGAGAAGTGTGGGTGTTCAGGTCACCTCTGAAACTAAAAGACACGAGTTAAGGCTTTCAAAAAATAGGATAAAGGCTGTAGGTTTGAAATGCTTCTGTTCTTTCCTTTCTGTCCTATTGATTTCCAGATTCTATTTGACTTTAGGCTCAGTTAAAATACCACAGATAAGCCATGTAAAGAAATAAAAGGATAGGCTAGTTTAGGATCCAACATTCTTCAGCTATCAACAGCTGTAATATACCCGAGAAGCCTCCATTTATGTTCCTTATCTCAGAAACAAGCTGGACCACAATGTGGATGCCATTCAAAGCTCCTCCCTTCTTGTAAAGTTTATATATGAGTTCAAGATGTGGGCCTTGTACCTGCAGGCTACATAGCAGCTGCTTTCTTGTAAAAGCTCGGCCTTGCTATTATGAGATGTTCTTTCAGGAAAGAAGCTAACCTGCCCAGACTAGCAGCTTCCTTCAGATTGTCTAAATAAGCTATGAAACATTTTATATCTTTTTAACTACACCTTTTCATTCTGCCAGCTCAACCAAAGTCTATAAAGGGATAAGTGCTAAGTGGAAAAACCAGGAAGCCAGAGTTTAGCCTTGGCTTTTTTTGTGTGGCCTGGAGGAATGATTTAGCTTGTCTCTGCTGTGGGATATTCATCTAGCTCTGTAAATTAGGGATGAGTAGAAGATAGCTACATGAGCTTCCAGCAGCATGAGTGGATAAAACTGTCTCAGAAGAACTGGAAGAATTCATGAATGCATCCTGGTCTCCCAGAGAGATTTATTAAGAAGCCTGAAACTGGCTTAAATTTTATATTAATCTATTCACTTTACACACACACACACACACACACACACACACACACACACACACACACACACCAGCATGCACTGGTGCTCTAATCCTGTCCTCATCACCAACAGTTTGTGACCTCATCGAGAAGTTCAGTTTTGTTTCCAGGCTTCTTTTTTGTCATCCATAAAGTCAATCCAGCTCACTTCTGACTCTGTCTCTTTGATCCCTTCTTCCTATGGTACCCCTCTCTGGACAAAAAGAAAAGAGATGTGGAAAGGGGCCAAGGTAGTAAAGAAACTAGATAGGATGATGAGAACAACACAAGCACATACGCAGAAGTCAAATAAACTAACTTAGGTTCGTCTAGCACCTTCACTTACTGGGCCATCTCACCAGATCTTATACTTTCCTTGACACTTTAAAGGCTATGAGAATTTGGGCAAATCCAACACCTTCAGAGATACTTCATCATCTAAAAGAGAGGATATGGTATGGCTGAGTTCATGGGAAAAAACCCATAGAGGAAAATCAAACAGTAGCACCAGTAGTGTAGACAAGCCTATGATTATATTCACATGAAAAGTGTACAGGCCCAGGTGTGCAGTGAGCCTAGATACACTGCTTACCCTCTATGCATACTTAAGTTCTTGGGGATCATTACATAGAATATGCATAGCACTTAATGCTGGTGAAATAATAACCTCCACAAATGACCTCCACTCAAAAGAAAGCCAATCTGAGCCCACATCCTGATAAACACTCAGCACATAGGGGCCTTAAGATACACAGTAAATGAAAGAACTGGAGCCTTCCCCAAGGAAAGCTATAACTCAAAAGACAGACCAATCCAAATGATATGCATGAACAGGCTCTGTAACTCACAACAACTGCAAACAGCTGTAGTACTAATAATTATATTATGCAGTACACAGTAACCACAGCTCTTCAAGGCTTCAGAAACGGAGAGTAATGAGGTGTATGGAATGGATTTAATGGAGTTTCCAATTCAAATTCTCTCATAGAGAGGAAATTCTACCACAGAGACAATCACTCAGACCTCAAATCCATTCTCTCCACTTAATACCCAGAGATAACCACCCCTTCACAGTACCAACCAGGAAGTCTAAAGAGAGGAAAGAAATAGCCTCAACGGGTTGCCTGGACTCTGAGAACTTCCTCAGAAGGGCCAGACTTGAAAATCATTCCTTATCTGACAATGTATAAGAAAGTCTCCAAAGGTCTGCTCCTGGGATGCTGAGCTCCCAACCCCACACCCTGTGTGCATGTTACACTTCACCAACCACTTCTCTAAGTGAAGTTAGAGAAGCAGCTACAGCTCAGTCAAGAGGAGTGGGTGTGTAACTCTGGATCCTTAAAAGTTGTGATCAGCAAGCTTATAGTAGACTGTAGCTCCCCCAAATCAAGTAATAAAATCTTGCCTCAGTTTTTAGCCCTAAGAGTCAGGGGCCTTGTCAGAGATGCAGCCTTCTCAAACAGATTCCAGGCCCTTCCTTCCCTAAATCTCTTCCAAGAGAGCTTATAAATACAGCCTGATTTTGCATCATTGTACCCATGCTTGTATTGTCTTCTCTCCCTCCCTCCATCTCTGTTAGGAAGGAGATCCCTACAGATGTTGGGAGTTCCTGCAGAGATAAGTTCAACTTAGAAACAAGGAGTCTTTAACAGTTGTGTGTTTATGAGTTAGAGGCTGAGATTTCTTCAAAGATTATCCAGGACTGTATCTGAGACTCTTAACACATGGGACTTCCACGTCTCACTCCTAGATGTCTGAAAGCCTCAAGAGTCCTCATTTCCAGTGAGTCTCACTGAATACCTTTAAATACTTAGAACCATCTATTTAAGTCTCTATCGCTTCTACAAACACAAGTAGAGGTGTAGGATCAGAGATCATGGTCTAATCTGTCAGGTTGTCTAAGTGAGATGTGCCAGTGAGCATGCATTTGAAGGTTAAGTTGTCTAAAAACTATAAATCTTAAACCTTTGGTGGGCCAAGTCTTACAAATCCCTAAATATACATGTGCTGTAAATTTGCAAAAGTCTATTATTTTCCACCTAATGGGATAAAACATGGTAATCAGCTTTTTACACAGATATCCCACTAGGAAGACTTTTGGTCTAGGGGATTACATAATACACTTCTAGTACACTCACTCATGCAAGTTTAGTTAGTGATATGATCCACAGATCTGGTCCTGTTACCCATACTGTCTCCCTGGTAACAAAGTGGATATACTATTTAAAGGTTTTCATTTTTTCCCAATAAATGATATACAGGTTGACAAAGGCAATCTCTGAGTTCTTGCCAGCCTCCTCCCCAACTCTTCCAATGACATTCATACTCTGAGTCTCTTTAATGTTTAACACAATGCCCTGTCCACTTGTGCTAGCTGTATCAATAAACAGAATTTTCAAATTTTACCTTATAGATAAGAGTGGAATAGAATGGTAGTTATTATATAGTAGGAAGGGAAGGAAAAAGGACCAGGCAGAGGATGGATAGTGTATACCAACATATAGTAAGAAGAATACATTTCCATGTTCTTTGCCACAATAGGGTGAGTACCATTTACAGCAATTTGTTTGATACCTCAGGATTATTAGAAGCTCAAAGTTCTCAGAAAAATAAAATGTTAATTATCTTGATCTCATCATTTCACATGTATCAAATTATCACACTCACAGCTGTAGGGCTATCCACAACAGCATGGGAGACCTAATTGGAATGAGTATGTTATTGATGGGCATATGAAACTGGGAAGGGGTATGCAGAAGTCTGAAAGAAATTGTGGTGGTAGAGGTGGGGTGAAGTTTAGTACGACCAAAACAGATTGTATATATACATTACATTCTCAAATAATACATTTTAACATAAATATTAATAGTTTTTTATACAGTCTTATTGGCCTGGAACTCATTAGGTAAACCAGTTTGGCTTCTAACTCACAGATATACCTCTACCTTTACTTCATATGTGCTACGATTAAAGGCATGTTACACCACACCTAGTTCAATAAATAATATATTTAAAGAGGCTTTTTGGACATAAGTAGACGATTTACAATTATTCTTTTGATTTAGTTTTATTCAGTTATCATTAGAAACTCTCTTATCTGGAAAAATCATTGATTATGATATTAAATACAGAGTCCATTATGATTCAACCCAAACTGTTTCCATTAAGGACCATGACATTGACAACAAAAGGTCTTATTATGAGGGTCTCAATAGTGATATCACTTGACATATGGCTGGTCTTAATTAAGATGTGCCATCAGGATAATATACATTGGTTTCAAAAACCAAATAGGAGAAAATGAATGCAAAATGTCTCAGTAACATTTTTATATTTATTGCATGTATTTATTTGAATATAGTGAAATAAATAAAGCATACTAAAACAACAAAAAAGAATCCATCCCAGTTTACCACACACAAAAAGAAGATGTAAAAATAGGAGGCAACTCTTAGGAAGAAGAAAACCAGGAAAAGCCCAAGGTGGTGAATGAGTGTTAACATACAAATATTCATTATGAAGTACATTAAACTGCCAATTAAAAATGAAAGAACTATCATACTATAATCCATAAAAGTACATCAATTAAAACTAAATGTAGTTCTTAGACATTTTGAATTGTTAGTCATTTGGAGTCGACTGCACTTGAGTTTTCCAAGGTTTAGAATTCCATAAAGAAATTTCATGGCCCTCAAAACCTCTGGGGCTGTATGTATAAAAGACTAAAACTGCATCCCTATTTCTCACCCTATGCAAAAACCAACTCAAAATGGAGCTAACTGTAACTTAAGATCTAAAACTTTGAAACTAATAAAGGAAACACCTCAAGATAGAACACATAGGCAATGACTTTGTGACAAAGGCTCCAATAGCTCAAGGAGCTACAGAAAAAAAAGTTAACAAACATAATTATAAGAAATATAAAATGTTTTGCACGTATCTACTTATGTCATCTCCTCAAACAGATGATTTTATTTTTTTCTTTCCAAATCTCTCTGTATTTTACTTCTTTCGTTGAGTTTTGGGAGCAGCAATTAGATTGCAATTGAAGCATAAACAGAATTGGGAGCAAGTCATGTTGACTGGGTCATGATGATAGGTGACATACCTTAAATTTTAAGTATAATGTAGATGTTGGTCTTGTGGATGCCAACCATTACTTGGTGGAAGTTTTTGTTTTATCCTCACTTCTTCCTTTTCCTCTCCCTCCCTCCCTTTATTCTTCTTAGGTTTATTATCTCTTCTTAGTTTTATTCTCTGTTGAAGTCATGAACTGATGTTGAATTCTGTCAGATGCATCTGACGTATAAACTGAATTTTGTAAGTCTATTGATGGAAAAGATTAGGGTGATTGACTTTCAAATGTTGGCCATCTGACAACTCTAGAAAAAGTGTACTTGAACAACATATTCTGTCACATATGACAGAATTTAAGTTTCTCAGCATTTTGCTGAGGACTTTTATATCTATAGCTATTGATGTACGTTTTAGTTTTGGGGCAAGATTGGGTTTAAGGTTAATCAAGAAAGTATTACTCTTCCTCTGTATCTCAAAAGGCTTTGTAAAGGATTTTGTGTCTTAGATCTTGAATTGGTATATGCCAATTAAAAATGGTTAAGGAGCTTGGGAAGGATAAGTGTTTAAAAGCACTGACTCTTCTTCTAGAAAACCTGGGTTCTATTCCCAGCATCTACATGGCAGCTCAAAAAAAAAAATGTTTTGCAGTACAGAGGAAACTGTAAAGAGGCAGCTTGCAGAATGGTGGGAGGGGGACTTCACAGGCTACTCACCCAATAGACAACTAAGATACCATATATGCAAAGAACTTTAAAACTGAACACCAAAAAGAACACATAATTTAAAAAATAAATGAGCAAAAAAAGAAAATAGACACTTTAAAAAAGATTTATATATTTTATGTACTTTCGTACACTGTCACTGTCTTCAGACATAGCATAAGGGGGAACCAGATCCCTGGATGGTTGTAAGCCACCAGGTGGTTGCTGGGAATTGAACCCAGGACCTCTGGAAGAGCAGTCTGTGCTCTTAACCACTGAGCCACCTCTCCAGCCCTAAAATAGGCACTTTTAAAACAGTAAAAAATTCAACATTTTAGTCATTGCAGATATGCAAACTAAAGCTATAGGGAGATTTACATGTCATTTTAGTCAGAGTGATTTTCAATAAGAAGGAAGGAAGTATAAGCAAAATGGCTAGGATTTGAAGGGGTTTAGAACACTAACAATGCTAATGAACATTTAAATAAGTCCATCCACTACAGAATCAATGTGGAGATTTCTCAGAATATGAAAAAACACAACTTGCATATGGCAGAGCTATATCACTTTTGGGTATACACCCAACAGAATCAAGTCAACTCATGCCAGAGTTGCCTGTATACATGAGTTTATTGCATCACAATAGCCAGGCTATGGAACCAGCACAGGTGTTGGTTAGACAAGAAAATGTGGCACGTGTGCACAATGGAATTTTATTCAGCCTCAAAGGAGAATAAAATATATCTGTTACAGGAAAATGAAAACTAGAGATCATTATGTTAAGCAAAATAAGCTAGTCTCACAAACATAAATGTCTTATGTCTCTGACATCTGGAATCTGTGGAGGGGAACAAAAGGACACTAAAGTGAAAGGGGTCTATTAGGGACTTGGAAGGAGAAAGATGGCGAGGAGGCAAGAAAGAATGATAGTAGGAATGAATATGATCAAATTATATTATAGGTATGTATAGAAAAATAATAAGCTGCTTATTTTGTATAATACATAAGTCACTTTTAATAAAAATCAAAACATTTCATTTAACACATGAGTATGAAAGCACTTTTCAGCTCAGATTATGTATATGTATAATAAATGATACATAAACACAAAAAAGGAAGGAAGGCTATAATTTTTTAATTACAAACTTCTCTTGCCCAAAATAACCTACCGACTTCATGCTAACTTGACTTTTCCTTCAGCTTGGTGAGTGCATTGTAGTGGGTCGATGTGGTCCACAGCTCAGTGCTAAGAGCCTCAGTTCAAACTTGTTCCCATGTTGCCTGACTAAACAAAATAACTCCTACCCATGGCAATCAAAAGAAATTTAAAAGAAGGTGCTGTTTCCTTCCAAAGCCACCATGGTGTCTCAGCTTCAAGTTGAGAAGCCTGCCCTCTCCAAAAGATCCTGGCTTTTCTCCCTAGTATATCCTCCATGAACAGGAACACCCAGGATCCTCCTTGGATCACCTGAGTTCATACTGTCCAAACTGAAACAAGTGGCACAAGTTTCTGAGAGCCAAAGTCTAATCAGGATCGTTTAGATCATTAATGCTCCCCCATAATTAAGACAATTTCTGATTAGAATTATTCTTTCAACACAGCTGGGTGGAACAAGGTTCAACAGTGGTATCTTAATAGCAACTGAGTTCCAATGATGAAAGAAAGGAAAAACACTATGTTCTTCATACACAGAGGGGGGCTGCTCTTGGCCCTAGGGTCATCAGAGAACTGAGTAAATCTTATAGGAAAATAGTTAAGATGTCTTCACACACCTTCTTTCCAATAGGGTTCAAGGGCAGGCATGATTGGAAGGAAAAGTGTTCTGTCATGTGAGAAAAGAGCAAAAGTATTAATATCACATACTATGTAGTACATTCATATTTCATAACTTCCATTTTCATGTTTCTGTGAAATAAATTATAGGATTCCTGCTTGGTAGACCAAATGGGGATCAGACAGCTCAACAATGAACAAGTACTCAGTAACTGCCCTGTTGGTGGCATTGCATGAACTACTGTGGCTTTGCCCATGGTGACATAGCTTGAAAATAGTAATGGAAAGACCTGAACCCAACTGAGATCTCTAAGTCCATTCCACTCTATGGTGGCATCTCAGAGGTCAGAGTCACTGTGCAGCACCATAGGACATCAGAATCAAAGGGTCATGGTGAAAAGGCTGCCAGGGTCTGTCTTGTTAGTTCTCACCTTTGTAAGTAAAGTCAGTAGTCAGTAACAAAGATCAAAACACCTGCTCTCACAAGGAATAACTTAAAGTAGACTAAAGTCATGCTAGTTACAGTGCTGTCTTTTCCGTGGTACCATCCCAAACTGGGAGCTGGGGACTCATGAACTCTCACAACCAATAAAGTAAGCAGAACAGAAGCAACCCAATGAAGTGTTCATGAAACTGGAATGGAGAAATTGTGGCATAAGAGAGATGGATTCTAAAATTTCGAGAATTTCCAAGATAATGAAATCAAAACCAAACATCAAAATTGGAAAGATACAACTGAACTAGCTTCTATGTCTTAGACAATGTCTTAGATCTCTAGATTCCGTAAGGCTGCTTCACAAGTCTGCAACCTAATCCTCTAGAATAGCCCTCTGGTTATGGCACGCAACCTATACAGAAGTTTTGAAAACAATTTCTGCCATCCACACTGCTGGCCATCTCTAATGACCAACCTGCTCACTGTTACATCAGAGAAGTGGCCAGTCATACACCAAACTGCCTATCCCTATCCCAAGAATTTGAAATCTTCATGAATGGGTCAATCCTTCCCCTGCAATCACAGGGAGGAGGTGCCTGATCAATAGATGAGTCAGAGCAGGACAAGAGTATAAAACACAGGAGCACCAGTGTCCCTCACATCAGCATCACCTCCTTCCCTCACTCATCTTCCCTGGTGCTTCAGGTAAGTGTGGGCTCTCCTGGCTGTCTGGTCTCTCCAGTTGGCCGTGCTCAGCTTGCAGAGAGGTTAAGGAACAGAGCCTTTCTCCCCTTTGGAAGGTACTCTGTTCAAATTGAGAAGGGCTTTAGGAAAGCACTGGGAGAGTGGTAAGCTGGTGCTGGGCAGATGATGTGTCTGGTCTTCTGGGCAGAATGTTAAAACTTCACAAAGATATGACTATCTCCTACTTCTCTGGCACCCTGGGAGCTGAGGGTTAGAATACTGGATGACTGCAGTGGCAGGCCTCCATGGGCTGGATGAACCTTTTGAACCTGCCAGAAGTGGCTGAATACACTATCAGGAAGGGAGAGGGACGATAAGTCATAGAATGGTGCTGATGGGAGATTTGAGAAGCCACAAAAACCCAAGCTCTGCTTTATGAGGGCAGATGTTCTGACAGATAAATGACTTGTGAGGTGCTGAACTACACAGCTTCCTATTAGCTACAGCTAATTGGAGTCTACCAAATTTAGACTCCTGCATATTCTCAAAAAGATGTCTACTTTCTTCTGGTTAGATGTACTGGTCCAAAAGGTTCAGAGTTCTTCCATTTGTTTGCAGACAGGACCACAGTAGAGCTGTCTTGTCTAATAATTGGCCCTTGGAGGATATCCTCACTCAATAGGACAGATCAAGAGTTTAAACTAAGGACTTTATGCAGGAAATGCTAATGTCCAAACAAATCTTTTCTTATTGTGCTGGGAGTGGATAAAATCCACGTGGAATTTTTGCAACTTTCTACTGAATTTAAAGAATCAGCACTGGGACTTGGGAGCACCCTTAGACATGGAGTGTTTATTAATGGAAGATCAAAAGCAGGTGGGAATGTGGGGGTTCTGCTTCCCAAATCACATAGTAGAAGAAAGGCAGAGTTGAGGGAAAAGGGGGTCACTATTAACGGGACTTTTGAAGAGCTAACCAGTCCAGGAATGGAGTCCAGACACCTAGTCTGCATAAAGCTAGTAGTCAGAAGTATGTTGGCATGGATGCATCTGCCACCTTCACAGCGTCCTCTTGCTGCTGTTGGTCTAATGTTGCTCTTCTGCTCTTCTTCCAGGGTAACCCTTCTCCTTAAACAAGATGTCTCACCAGAAAAAGCAGCCCACTCCCTGCCCTCCTGTGGGTTGTGGAAAGACCTCTGGTGGAGGAGGAGGCGGCGGCGGCGGCGGCGGCGGCGGCTATTATAGCGGTGGCGGCTCTGGCTGCGGAGGCGGCTCATCTGGAGGAGGCTCTAGCTGTGGAGGCGGAGGCGGTGGTTCCTATGGAGGTGGTTCCAGCTGCGGCGGTGGAGGCGGCTCCGGTGGGGGCGTCAAGTACTCCGGAGGCGGCGGTGGCTCTAGCTGCGGCGGCGGCTACTCCGGAGGCGGTGGTGGCTCTAGCTGCGGCGGTGGCTACTCTGGGGGCGGCGGCGGCTCCAGCTGCGGAGGTGGCTACTCCGGAGGCGGCGGCGGCTCCAGCTGCGGCGGCGGCAGCTACTCCGGGGGTGGCTCCAGCTGTGGAGGCGGTGGCGGCTCTGGTGGGGGCGTCAAGTACTCCGGAGGTGGTGGCGGCGGCGGCTCTAGCTGCGGCGGCGGCTCCTCCGGGGGTGGCGGCGGCGGCTCCAGCTGCGGAGGCGGATCAGGAGGCGGCGGCTCCTACTGCGGAGGCTCCTCTGGAGGCGGCAGCTCCGGTGGCTGCGGCGGCGGTTCCGGAGGCGGCAAGTACTCTGGTGGCGGCGGTGGCTCCAGCTGCGGAGGCGGCTATTCCGGCGGCGGTGGAAGCAGCGGCGGCTCTAGCTGTGGCGGCGGCTACTCAGGTGGCGGTGGATCCAGCTGCGGCGGCGGCGGCGGCTATTCCGGTGGCGGCGGCAGCAGCTGCGGAGGTGGTTCCTCCGGTGGCGGCGGCGGCGGATCGTCCCAACAGTATCAGTGCCAGAGCTACGGAGGCGGTTCTAGCGGTGGCTCCAGCTGCGGCGGCCGTTACTCCGGGGGCGGAGGCTCCAGCTGCGGTGGCGGCTACTCCGGGGGCGGAGGCTCTAGCTGCGGAGGCGGCTCCTCTGGTGGTGGCTCCAGTTGCGGCGGCAGCGGCGGCGGCGGCTATTCCGGTGGTGGCGGTGGCAGCTGCGGCGGCGGCTCCTCTGGCGGCGGAGGGGGCTATTACTCCTCTCAGCAGACCAGTCAGACCTCCTGCGCCCCCCAGCAGAGCTACGGAGGGGGCTCTTCCGGAGGAGGTGGTAGCTGTGGAGGTGGCTCCTCTGGCGGCGGTGGCGGCGGTGGCTGCTACTCCAGCGGTGGTGGCGGCAGCAGCGGTGGCTGCGGTGGAGGCTACTCCGGAGGCGGCGGTGGCTGTGGCGGCGGCTCTTCCGGGGGCAGCGGCGGTGGCTGCGGAGGTGGCTCTTCCGGAGGCAGCGGCGGTGGCTGCGGAGGAGGCTACTCCGGAGGCGGAGGCGGTGGCTCCAGCTGCGGAGGCGGCTCCTCTGGTGGCGGCTCTGGAGGTGGCAAGGGTGTGCCAGTCTGCCACCAGACCCAGCAGAAGCAGGCGCCTACCTGGCCGTGCAAGTAAGGTCACCGGGTTGCAACGGAGACAACAGAGCTGGAAGAGTTCTCCGTGGGCGCCGATGGGCTTAACTTTCTCATGAATTTGCCTGAGGTTTCCAAACCCTTCACATTTTAAGCGCCCCTTCCCCCAGAAGAAGCCATTGAGTCGCTCAAGGTGTATCCTGTTCTGCAGATTTTTCATCTTGGTTTCTGAATGACTACCTCCCAATTCTAGTGTCTCCTCAGTCAATAAATTTGCTATTCATGAGAATCTCTGAGTTTGCTGTAGTCTTTGTAGCTTGCAAATTTACTCAGTTCATTCTGTGTTTGCTTTTTCCATTCATTAGTTCACATTTAAATTCACTGAACAAGTGTTCTATCCCAAGGTGGGGGAGTAGATAGATGGAATGGGGCAAAGGATGACCAAGGTTGTGAACAGTCTGGGGTGTGGCTTAAAAATCATGAGATGGTCCTCAAACACCAAGAAAAGTCTTCACTGGACATCCTACACATCACTGAAATTGGGCCTGCGCAGGCAATTTCTAGCAGTGCAGAGTTCACTCTCCAAGTTCTGGAAGCAGGATGGCTCTCAGATTAGGTTAGCTACCAGAGGTCCAAGTCCATTGACATGTTCTGACCTAAGAAGAAGGACATTCACCCCTGAACAAAAGACCCCTGCCCATGCGATCTTCCGGAACACTATAACTACTTTCCTTACTCATGACCCATGATAGAGCTTTGAGGCAAAGATACAAACCCTCTATGTCTTCTCAAGATTGCCAGTTCTTCATTAAGCCTGATACCTTCTTACCAGCGCAGCTC
Organism: Mus musculus; assembly: GCF_000001635.26. Classification (NCBI taxonomy): domain Eukaryota; kingdom Metazoa; phylum Chordata; class Mammalia; order Rodentia; family Muridae; genus Mus; species Mus musculus. Next base: position 92,079,719 of record NC_000069.6, on the reverse strand, counting down.
TCCTGAATACTGATAAAGTCTGGTTTTGTTAGTCTGTTAGAAAAATATTATATCAGATAATCAAGATCCTCTACAGTGTGTGAGACAGTTTACTGAGCATCTATAGAGATAGAAGGCAGCCCTCTTGAAGGATTGAACGCGTAGCTTTCGTCCAATTTGAGAAGGTACATCGTAAGTATTTAAGATGCTTAACATCAGTATCACAGAGGTCACTGGAAACATTAGGGGCCTCCTGATTAGCAAGCATAAAGCTAGAGTTGCTCAAAGGCATGTGTAACAACCATCCCCTGGCCAGATCCTGTTTTACAGTCAGATTTTATCAGCTTTAGGTAAATGCTAACTTACTGACTTACTCAAGTTAATTTTGCTATACTAAAAAGCCAATGTGCCTTCCTACATTTAGCTAATGATAGAAATAAAAAGATTTCATCTCACTCTTCCATTTGGAGTCATCACTACCTTCATCATTTGCATCAGAGATAGAGCATGCCAAGTAGCAACCTCAGTGACACAGTAGTCTTACCACCACATTTTTATGGATTAAATGTATTTTTTTTTAGCATGGTTATATGTGCATATAATACACTCTGATTACTCACTTCCCTATCCTTTCTTACTCCTCCCCATCCCAACCTGTATCAATCCTTACCTTCCCTACAATTCCCTTTACCATGTTTTTGTTAGTTTTGTTGGTTTGTTTTGTGACCCACTGAGCTAACCAGGGCCATCTGTATGACCATGGGTTTGGATTCTGATGGAATCCCACTGGGTACACAACTGAAACTAGTGACTCCCCTTCACAGAATCTATCAGTAGACAATAATTCAACAGGGAATGGTGGGGCTCTCTCCATCCTTGGCTAACTGTTGACAGGACAGTCTTGTGCAGGCCTAGTGCAGACAACCATAGTTGCTGTGAGCTCATGTTTGCAATGGCTGTGTTATACATAGGAGATAGTATTTTGGAGCCATTATCCATGTCTGGCTCTTATATTCCACCTTCTCTTTTAGGATGTTCCTTGAGTCTTTGAGGAATGTTTTGGTTAGAACCGAGTGCTCAGTTGTCATTTATTTTCAGAATCTTGAGCATCAAAGGATACATAAGATATTATATTATAGGATACTAAATTTTTGTACAGATTTTTCATATACCCTTCATATTGGTTAACCATAATCCCCAATTTTTCTCTCCTCTAACACTCCACTGCTCCCATACCAGATGAAACCTTTCAACTCCATGTATTTTCCCTCTTTGCTTTCATTTTATCTATATTGTATGATCTCAACTCCCTTAATCTATCTCACTACCAATAACCCTTTTCTAAACTGGTAGCCTACAACTTTAGTTCCAGTACTTGATGCAGAAGTAGATGGAGCAATGTGAACTCATGCTCAGCCTGGTCTATGGAATGGGTTACAAGCCAGCCCGGACTATGTAATAGGACCCTGTCTCAAAAACAACTAAACCAAACAAACAAACAAACAAAGAACAAACAAACAAACAAACCAAAAATCTCAACCATTTCTAGTTTTTCTAGTTTTTACTTGAACATCAAGTTAAGCATAACTAAAGTTTCAAAAATAGGATCCATATATATGTGAGAACATATTGCATTTCTTTTTGTGGACCTCTATTCCTGAGATGACTTAACCCACTTCATTTTAGAACAGACAGTCATACTAGGTCTTAAGATTCAGTTTCTTAATGAAGCAGGCAAAGGTCCGCAGGAGAACCAGACAATGGGTTGCTAGACAATTACAGGCCTAACATTTGACAGAGGGGAGGATAAACCCCAAGTTGAGTCAGTTCCTGGGACATCTTGTCTAGAGAGATGCTGAGCCCTGAATTGGGACAGGTCCTGAAATTTCTAAAAGGCCTGACCAAAAGTGGTAAAACAAATATAGCAACCAATCAGAAATTGTACTAATGTAACTGCTACATGCATAGCCAATTATGTTAGAGATCACCTAAACCTTCCAGAAAAATCTCCTAGCTCTGCATAAAAAGGTACCTCTGAACTCCTCTTCTGGACACTATTTTGATGAATGGTTGACCCCCACATGCTGGTTGTTTTTGCAGAATAAACAAAGCCAACACCAGCTAACTTTGATATGTTCTTTGCCTTTGCATACTATTTGAGTCTGGTGTCTTCCTTCAAACATTTTCAGATGCTATCATTACCTCATCCAGTATTGTTTCACCTATTTTCATTACTTTACCTAAAATTTTCCTAACTTTTGTTTTTATTTAGTGCTGAATAAAATTGTACTGTATATATATACCACATTTTCATTATTCTTTCTACAGTTGATAGACATATAGGTTGGTTTCATTTTGTAGCAATTATATGCATAGCAGTGATAAAGATGGATGCGCATTAATCATTCTGTTAGAATATAGAGTCCTTCAGGCACAAGTTTAAGAGTGATATATCTGGGTCATTGGGAGTTCTATTTCTAATCGTTTTTATTAATTCCCATACTATTTTTTTAAAGTGTCTGGACTCTTACACTTCCATGATCAGTGATATATAAAACGATACCCTTACTCAACACACAAATCAGCATTTATTGTTATTTGGATCCTTGACAATGGCCATCTGTGTTTGGGTGAATTAGTTAAACCACTTTGGCTCCCAACACTGCACCCACCCAAGAGCTCTGTGGATTCACCAATGAAAGACATACGCGCGGGTGCGCGTGTGTGCGCGCGCACACACACACACACACACACACACACACACACACACACAAGCTAACTTTGATATGTCTTGACTAGATCAATGGCTGAACATTTCTAAACTTCCCAGTAGCTAGCACATATTTCCCTCTGCTATTCTTGGCTTAACATCTTTTAAAATCTATATAAATCTTTTAAAAATAAATCTTAACATCTTTAAAAATCTATAATCTTTTAAAATCTAAATCTTTTAATAGCATTTTATCTATGCTACCCTGTTACCTTCTGAAGAGCCCCACCCACAGGGTTACATTCCTTTTCTATGTAAATTGTTGGATAGTTTCTCTTCTGCAGCTATCAAATCTGATACCTCTGCCTCTGAGTCATGGCAATTCCTCTTCTTCCCCTCTTGTTCAGTCCCTTGCCCACACAAATCTAAAAGTTCTACCCCGTCTCTTTGTTCAGCCATTGGCTGTATGGAAATTCTTTATTATCATTTGAAGGCAGCTGGGGGCAGGGACCCTCAGGTATGGAAGTGCAGCTTTTAGGAGCTAAAATAAGAGAAAGCATTGGAACCGATTTCCGATATCTCACCCTTTCTGTCCAAATTAAAAAAAAAAAAAAGGCTCTTCTCTCAGATACAAATTGAGCATAACCATACAATTATGTAAATTACAAGGTATGATATATAATTAACATCCAGTCTATCACATTTGTCAATTAGATAAAGTACTCCACTATTTATCCTGATTTAAAGAGTTTACAATTCAAAGTTCCCCAGAGGACTCTCCATGCCACAGGTGCCCTAGCACACCCAGGATCTTGGGATCACTGGTGAGCAGAACACAACATCTGTTCCAAAACAACCCAGAGGGGCTTGGGCCAACATGAACAGTAACAAAGAAAACCCACCCTACCCGCTGCTGTGGTTTGTTCTGGTCTGCATCAGAACCCGTGCCACCTTGGGCACAAACTCGGCAGATAGTCCCAAGGTCCCTAGAAGACTCTCCACGCTGCAGGCTCCCTAGCACACCCAGGATCTTAGGATCACTGAGAAGAGTTGGCCTCCAGAGAAGGCCCTGAACCTGGGACTCAGGTGAGAGCACCATTTGTTTCCCGGGTCTCTCAGAGAAAACAATTTTCCAAGCAAATGTTCCTAAGAAACAAGCTGGAGTAGCCATTCTAATACCGAATAAAATTGACTTCCAAATCCAAAGTATCAAAAAAAAAAGACAAGAAGGGGCACTTCATACTCATCAAAGGTAAAAATCTTCCAAGATGAACTCTCAATTCTGAATATCTATGCTCCCAATGCAAGGGCATCCACATTAATTGAGGAAACTCTTATAAAGTTCAAAGCACACGTTGAACCTCACACAATAATAATGGGATACTTCAACATCCCACTCTCATCAATGGACAGATCCTGGAAACAGAAACTAAACAGAGACACATTGAAACTAACAGAAGCTATGAAACAAATGGATTTAATAGATATCTAGAGAACATTTTATACTAAAACAAAAGGATATACCTTCTTCTCAGCATCTCCTGGTACCTTCTCCAAAATTGACCATATAATTGGTTATAAAACAGGCCTCAACAGATACAAAAATATTGAAATTATCCCATGCATCCTATCAGATCACTAAGGACTTAGCCTGATCTTCAATAACAGCATAAATAATAGAAAGCCAACATTCACATGGAAGCTGAACAACACTCTACTCAATGATAACTTGGTCAAGGAAGAAATAAAGAAATTAAAGACTTTTTAGAGTTTAATGAAAATGAAGCCACAACATACCCAACTTTATGGGACACAAAGCAGATCTAAGAGGAAAACTCATAGCCCTTAGTGCTGAGAAACAAACAAACAGATAAACAAACAAACAAACAAACAAAAAACTAGAGAGAACATACACTAGCACCTTGCCAATACATCAAAAAGCTCTAGTACAAAAGGAAGCAAATATACCCAACAGAAGTAGATGGCAGGAAATAGTCAAACTCAAGGCTGAAATCAACCAAGTGGAAACAAAACGAACTATATAAAGAATCAACCAAACCAGGAGTTGATTCTTTGAGAAAATCAACAAGATAGATAAAACTTTAGCCAGACTAACTAGAGGGCACAGGGACAGCATCCTAATTAACAAAATCAGAATTGAAAAAGGAGACATAACAACAGAACCTGAGGAAATCCAAACATCACCAGATCCTACTACAAAAGGCTATACTCAACAAAACTGGAAAACCTGGATGTAACAGACATTTCCTATACAAATAATTGGTACCAAAGTTAAATCAGGATCAGATTAACTATCTAAACAGTCCCATCTCCCCTAAAGAAATAGAAGCAGTCATTAATAGTCTCCCAACCAAAAGAGGCCCAGGACCAGATGGGTTCAGTGCAGAGTTCTATCAGACCTTCAAAGAAGACCTAATTCCAATTTTCCTCAAACTATTCTACAAAATAGAAACTGAATGTACTCTACCCAATTCATTCTATGAATCCACAATTACTGTGATACTTAAACCACATAAAGACCCAACAATGAAAGAGAACTTCAGACAAATTTCTTTTATGAATATTGATTCAAAAATACTCAATAAAATTCTTTCAAACCGAATCTAAGAACATATCAAAATGATCATCCATCATGATCAAGTAGGCTTCATCCCAGGGATGCAGGGATGGTTTAATATAGGGAAATCCATCAACGTAATCCACTATATAAACAAACTCAAAGACAAAAAACACATGATCATCTCATTAGATGCTGCGAAAGCATTTGACAAAATCCAATACCCATTCATGATGAGAGTCTTGGAAAGATCAGGAATTCAAGGCCCATACCTAAACATAATAAAGCAATATACAGCAAACCAGTAGCCAACTTCAGACTAAATGGAGAGAAATTTGAAGCATTCCCACTAAAATCAGGGACTAAAGAAGGCTTCCCACTTTCTCCCTACCTATTCAATATAGTACTCAAAGTCCTATGCAGAGCAATTAGACAACAAAAGGAGGTCAACAGGGATACAAATTGGAAAGGAAGAAGTCAAAATATCACTATTTGCAGGTGATATTATAGTGTATATATAAGTGGCCCTAAATATCCCACTTGAGAACTCCTAAACCTGATGAACAGCTTTAGTGAAGTATCTGGATATAAAATTAACTCAAACAAATATGTGGCCTTTCTCTACCCAAAGGATAAACAGGCTGAGAAAGAAATTAGGGAAACAACACCCTTCACAATAGTCACAAACAATATAAAATACCTTGGTGTGACTCTAACTAAGGAAGTGAAAGATCTGTGTGATAAGAACTTCAAGTCTCTGTAAAAGGACATTGAATAAGTTTTCAGAAGATGGAAAGATCTCCCATGTTCAAGGATAGGCAAGATTAATATAGTCAAAATGGCTATCTTGCCTAAAGCATTCTACAAATTCAATGCAATCTTCATCAAAATTCTAACTCCATTCTTCATTGAGTTACAAAGGGCAATTTGCAAATTCATCTGGAATAACAAAAAACCTAAGATAGCAAAAACCATTCTCAACAATAAAAGAACCTCTGGTGGAATCACCATGCCTGACCTCAAGCTCTACTACCCAGAAATTGTGTTAAAAACTGCATGGTACTGATACAGCAACATACAGATAGATCAATGGAATAGAATTGAAGACCCAGAAATGAACCCATACACCTATGGTCCCTTGATCTTTGCCAAAGGAGCTAAAACCATCCAGTGGAAAAAAAGACAGCATCTTCTACAAATGGTGATGGATCAACTGGTGCTTATCATGTAGAAGAATGCGAATTGATCCATTTTTATCTCCTTGTACAAAGCTCAAGACTAAAAGGATCAAGGAACTTCACATAAAACCAGAGACATTGAAACTTATATAGGAGAATGTGAAGGTGGGGAAAAGCCTCAAAGATATGGGCACAGGGAGTAAATTCCTGAATAGAACAGCAGTGGCTTGTGCTGTTAGATTGAGAATTGACAAATGGGACCTCATAAAATTGCAAAGCTTCTGTAAGGCAAAAGACACTGTCAATTAAACAAAATGGCCACCAACAGATTTGGAAAGGCTCTTTACCAGTCCTAAATCTGATAGGGGACTAATATCCAATATATACAAAGAACACAAGAAGCTGACTCCAGAAAATCAAATAAGCCCATTAAAAAATGGGGTACAGAGCTAAACAAAGAATTTCCAATTGACGAATACAGAATGGCTGAGAAGCACCTGATAAAATGTTCAACATCCTTAATCACCAGGAAAATGCAACCCAAAATATCCCTGAGATTCCACCTAACACCAGTCAGGATGGTTAAGATAATAAATTCAGGTGACAGCAGATGCTGGCGAGGATGTGGTAAAAGAGGAACACTCATCCATTGTTGGTGGGATTTCAAGCTGGTAAAACCACTCTGGAAATCTGTCTGGCGGTTTCTCAGAAAATTGGACATAGTACTACCAGAGGATCCAACAGTCCCTCTCCTGGCCATATACCCAGAAGATATTCCAACTTGTAATAAGGACACATGCTCCACTATGTTCATAGTAGCCTTATTTATAATAGCTAGAAGCTAGAAAGAACTCAGATGTCCCTCAACAGAGGAATGGATACAGAAAATGTGGTATATTTACACAATGGAGTACTACTCAGTTATCAAAAACAATAAATGTATGAAATTCTTAGGCAAATGAATGGATCTGGAGGATATCATCCTGAGTGATGTAACCCAATCACAAAAGAACTCACATGGTATGCACTCACTGATAAGTTTATATTAGCCTAGAAACTTAGACTAACCAAGTTTCAATTTGCAAATCACATGAAACTCAAAATGAAGGAAGACCAAAGTGTGGATACTTCTTTCCTCCTTGGAATGGGGAACAAAATACCCATGGAGGGAGTTACAGAGACAAAGTTTGGAGCTGACATGGAAGGAAGGACCATCCAGAGACTGCCCCACATGGGGATCCACCCCATAAAGAACCACCAAATCAGACACTATTGCATATGCCAGCAAGATTTTGCTGAAAGGACCCTGATATAGCTGTCTCTTGTGAGGCTAGCCAGTGGCTGGCAAATACAGAAGTGGATGCTCACAGTCATCTATTGGATAGAACACAGGACCCGGAATGGATTAGCTAGAGAAAGTACCCCAGGAGGTAAAGGGGTCTGTAACCCTATAGGAGGGACAACAATATGAACTAACCAGTACCCCCAGAGATCGTGTGTCTAACTGCATATGTAGCAGAAGATGGCCTAGTCGGCCATCAATGGGAGGAGATGCCCTTGCTCTTGCTAAGATTATATGCTCCAGTACAGGGGAATGCCAGGGTCAGGAAGCTGGAGTGGGTGGGTTGGGGAGCAGGGCGGGGACTTTCAGGAATTATTTCTAATTGAATATTGTAGAATGCACCTTAATATAATTAGATCAGAATCTAATATAACCATGAGTTTATTACCTGGTCCTTCACTTGCATTACTTAATCATCCTAAATAGTTTTTATTAGCAGTTATTAGAAGGACTTGGTCTAAGCCTTGTATTCTTTTTCTTTTTCTCTTTCTTTTTCTTTTTCTTTTTCTTTTTCTTTTTCTTTTTCTTTTTCTTTTTCTTTTTCCTTTCCTTTTCTTTTCTTTTCTTTTCTTTTCTTTTCTTTTCTTTTCTTTTCTTTTCTTTTCCTTTCCTTTCCTTTCCTTTCCTTTCCTTTCCTTTTCTTTTCTTTTCTTTTCCTTTTCCTTTTTCTTTTTTTTTCTTAGATATTTTCTTTATATACATTTCAAATGCTATCCCGAAAGTTCACTATACCCTTCCCCCGCCCTGCTCTCCTACCCACCCACTCCCAATTCTTGGCCCTGCCATTCCCCTGTACTGGGGCATATAAAGTTTGCAATACCAAGGGGCCTCTCTTCCCAGTGATGGCCGACTAGGCTGTCTTCTGCTACATATGCAGCTAGAGATATGAGCTCTGGGGGTACTGGTTAGCTCATATTTTTGTTCCACCTATAGGGTTGCAGACTCCTTCAGCTCCTTGGGTGCTTTCTCTAGCTTCTACATTGGGGGCCCTGTGTTCCATCTTATAGATGCCTGTGAGCATCCATTTCTGTATTTGCCAGGCACTAGCATAGCCTCATAGGAGAGAGCTATAACAGGGTTCCTAAGCCTTGTATTCTTAAGTGAGTTGCATAGGCACAATGCCTATCTAAGAGTAACAATATTAATTTAAAATTTCATATCAATATGAGAAATTTATATCAATGAAAACTTTAAATCTGCATCAATCCATAAATTCTGTATCAATGTAAAATTATAACTTTAAATTGTATTAAATATAAAGATTTCTACCAATGTAAGATTGTGGCTTTGCTTAAGAATAGTAATCCATTTCCAAATTATCCCTTAAAATGACAATCTATCTATAATGTATAAAATAACCATAACCACACTCCCAAATGACTCTCTATAATTTTTTTCCTGCTAAATAGGAGTGAGGAGAAATTCTTTAACAGGGTAGGAAAATTAGAAAATTTGGTTAGACTTAAGAAAGCTAGCTTTAGCATCTGTTTTCTAGTCCCTGTATGCTTAGAAGGCTCAGGATTTGACTGAAGTTCTGATTGGATCTGTTTGAAAGGATGGCTGAAGCAAGGTCATCTGGATTCATCAGTTATTCCTGAAGATGTTCTGTAAGCAAGTCTCTGGACAACATCAAGAAACATGGTGGTGGATGGGGGTGCTGGACCAGCACGTCACTTCAGCATTCCTGAGGATGAATCTTACCAGAGCTGTACATTCTGTAGTATATGAATCTCACAGCCAAAATTTTAGTACTATTAAGATATTTGTATGAATCATGCAAGGTTAACAGATCAGTTAAGAATTAATTTTTGCTTCTTGTTTGAGTAGGTGAAAGACAACTGTACATTTTATGAGTTAATTTGATCATTAACCAATTGTGATAAATCTCCCTTCATGCTATATGAAGGAAGGCACAGAGAATCTTAAGGATTCCATGACTAACAAGATTTATTACCTAAATTTAGCTGAAATTTTGGCTAGAGATGTTTTTATGTCTAAGCCAAATGAGGTTCCCACATTGAGAAATTGGCAGATCAAGTTACCTGTCCTGTTTGTTTGGTCTTGACTTTTTTCTTTTCTGTCTGTAGCCAAGATCTTTAGGGAGTCTTCCCCTGTCAGATCTGATCTATATTACTTTGGAAGGAGTGTAAAGCCTCTTTTCCTTTCCTGTTAACATACAGAGCCTCTTTCCCAAAATAGCATGACCTTGGTCCCATAATCAGAAATCATTAAAGGTGTATAATGAATCAAATTAATAGCTTGACCTCGCTCTCAGAGGGTTTTTAATAATATAAATACTATCAGGCTTATAATCATCTTCATTTTGATAATTAAAACAACTCAAAGCTATTAAAGCAATCTAAACAAATATTATCTGTTGAGATAGTGCTCCTCCACTACCACCTGTTTTTTCTTACATGATTAATCTTTAATAGTGAGATCAAGGCCCAAGTTCCTACTGTCTGATACAGGTTTAGGCTCCTATTTTCTGCTTATGACCTACAATTTAAGATAAAAAGCATCAAAGTATTTATTTGACTATGTATTTAACTTTAAATAAATTCCCTTCTACTTACTGTATAAACCTATTTCCAGGCTCTAGTTTTTGTCACATCAGGATGAATGATCCCAGAAATCCAATGGAGACCATGTTTGAAGATCCTGAGAGCCACACTAGCATAGACATTTTAAATTTTTCTTTAAAGCATTTTTCTTATTCATTCTTTGTAAATTCTCCCTTCTGTGGAGCTTAATATATTTGTGGGTATATATTCTCTTATCTCCTTATATAACTTGAATTAACATAAGCTTCTATTATCTGTTTAAGTTTATTTTACTTACCCCTGCTTTTGACCTATAATTTAAGATTAAAAGCTTAGATTTCTTTATTCCATAGCTGGGGTGAGAGAGAATCATACAGTAGTTTAATCCGCATTTTCCTGATAGCTAAGGATATTGAAAACGTTTTAAAGTGTTCCCTAGTCATTCACATTACTTCTTTTTAGAAATCCCTGTTCAGTTGCTTGATCCAATTTTAAAATGTTCTGTTTTCTTGATGTTTAGTGATTTGAGTTCTTTTTATTTTCTAGCCACTAAGACTGTGTCGCATGTATAGCTGGTGTCTAAGTCAGAGTTTGTATTCCTGCACAAAACATCATGACCAAGAAGCAAGTTGGAGAGGAAAGGGTTTATTCAGCTTGAGCTTCCATATTGGTGCTCAGAAGTCAGGACAGGAACTCACACAGGGCAGTAACCTGGAGAGAGGAGCTGATACAGAGGCCATGAAGAGATGTTACTTACTGGCTTGCTTTCCTTGGCTTGCTCATCTTGCTTTCTTATAGAATCCAAGACGACCAGCCTGGGGATGGCACCTCCCATAATGGGCTCTCCCACCTTTGATCACTAATTGAGAAAGTGTCTTACAGCTGGATCTCATGGAGGCATTTCCTCAAGGGAGGCTTCTTTCTATGTGATAACTCCAATTTGTGTCAAATTCACACACAAAACCAGCCAGCACAGCTGGCAAAGATTTTCACTTATTCTATATGTTCTGTCTTCACTTGATTGGCAGTGTTCTTTGCTGTACCATTTTAGTTTGGTAAGATCACTTGATTGGCAGTGTTTTTTGCTGTACCATTTTAGTTTGATAAGATCGCTTTCGTTGATTGTTAGTTGTATTTCTTTCACTACCAGAGCCCTATTTATAAAGGTAGGCTGAAGAGTACTCCCTGGTTTTTCCTCTGGCAGTTTGACTGTATTAAATTGAAAGTCATTTTTTTTTCCAGGATGAAAGATAATGATCTACTTCCATTATTCAGCATAGTGATATACAGATTCCCCAGAATAATTTGCTGAAGTTTCTGTCTTTCCTTAATGTTTATTTCTAGCAATTTTTTTTGTTAAAAATGTGTAGTTTAACTTGAAGTCAGATATGATACTATTAAATTATCAATTTGAACCACAGAGCCATAGAGTTAAAGCAGTGTGATCATGAATCAAGGCTAGATATATAGATCAATGGAATAAAGTAGAACAAACAGATAGGTGTAAGTCAACACAACAAGTTGTGACTTTCTGTGATGGTCTCCATTTGCTGTTAAGACGGGGCTTCTTTGATGAGAGATAATACTCACAATTGTCTGTGGGTGTACGGATAAAATTTATAATGTAGTAAAAAATTGTGTGTTCAGGCAATGTGGTAATAGATTCTCTTCTAAAACCCACAACATCACTAGCCTCAAGAAGTTGGCTAGGTTTTTAGTACCAAATATAATTTCCCTGAGCCTTAAGACCAATTAGACAACTGTAGTTTACCACAAATGCGTGAGTGTTACTTACTGTACCTGTATGAATATCTTGCTATGGTGCTCATTGTTATGGTTTATAAGTGTCAGAGCTAGGTAGGACTTTAAATTGCTTTCCTTTCTTAGTAGCTTGCATAATATTTTCTGGTACCATAAAAGTGAGACTACAAGAAGGAGGCTTTGAAACTAGACAAGCTCATACGATCTGAGCCTATGTCCTAGCAACAGGAAATCATTTTCAGCCTCTGAAAGGCAACCAAGGAGAGCAGCTTGGTTTTTTCCTGTTTTTCCAAGGCCTTAACATACAGCATTAAGTTATTTATTTGTATTCTTTTAGATACATTACTTAATTTATGCACTTAGCAATAAAAAAAAAAAACTTTCCTATTGGGACTGCTTTCATTGTATCCAGTAGATTTTAGTGTGTTCTGTTTCATTTTGATTTAACTCTGGAAATCTTATGTTTCATTGTTAATTTCTTCAGTGGCCCATTCATTATTCAGTAATGTGTAGTATCCAGAAGTCTGTACACTTTCTGAAGTTTTTTCCCTATTGATAACCCATTTTATTCTACTGTTAAAAGCTATAATGTAGAATATTATTTCAAGTTTCCTATATTTGTTAACATTTGCTTTGTGTTATAATATGGGATCATTTTGGAGAAAGTTCAAAGCACCACTGAAGAGAATGTATAGATTTTAGTATTTGCACAAAATGATCTGTAGAGTTCTGCTAAGTCTATTTAACTTATAATGTCATTTAACTTCAAAATCTTTCCGTTTTTGCCTGGATGACCTGTTTATTAGTGAGAGTTACCCACTATCACCGAGTTGTGATTGATCTGAGGCTTTGCATCTAGTAGTATTTGTTTTACAAGATTGGGTGTGCCTGTATTTGATACATCTATGTTTCGAATTTTAACATCTTCTTTGTGAATTCTTTCCTAAAGGAATATGAAGTAATCTTCTTTATTTCTTCTAAATAATTTTTAGATTGAAGTCTGTTTTGTCAGTTATTAGAATAGCTACACTTGCTTGATTCCCAGTTACAGTTACTTGGACTGCCTTTTTTTTCCATTCATCCACATCATTTTGGTGTCTGCCTTTGATGACAGAGGTATATTTCTTTTTCCACCCTATAAATTTTATTGGGGAAATAAGACTTTTAATATTCAGGGTTATTACTGAAAGATATGCATTAAATCCCAATTTTTGGATAAATTTTTGGTTAGTATTTTGTTAGGCATCTTTCAATTACTAGTCCTAATATTGCTAATTTTCACCCTTGTGGCCTTGTAGTTTTATTTATTTTTATCTTTATTCTGATGTATCCTCTGTAGAGCTGTCTTAATGGTCATAAATCCCTTTAGTATGTTTTCATAATGAATATCATTTACGTTCCCTCCACTTATAGGAAATACTTTTCCTAAGTATAGTATTTTTGGTTGGCACTTTCGATATTTTAGAGCTAGAAATACATCCTTCCAAGCCCTACTGGCTTTAAAGTTTCTATCAAATAAACAACTGTTATTCTGATAGGTATGCCTGTATATGTGACTTGGCTCTTCTCTCTTGCACCTTTTAATTATTCTTTCATTATAAAATATTCAAATTATTCTGTGTTTTAAGTATTTTAATTATAACAATGTAGAAAATATTTTTTTCTAGTCTTGTCTATTTGGTGTTCTATATGCTATGTTTCGATGCATAGGCACCTCTTCCTTAAGATTTGGCATATTTTCTTCTACAATTTTACTGAAAACATTTTCTGTGCCATTGACCTAGAATCATTCTCTTTCTGTGATCACAATGCACAGATTTGATCTTTTCATGGTATTCTAAGAATTGTACATGTTTCAGTTGTGCTTTAAAAACATTTTTAAAAGTATCTTTTTGGATTGTTTGTATATGTGTATGATTCAGTTCTACCAGCTCTTCAAGCCCTAAAATTTCTTGTAATTCATTCTGTTGAGGAGACTTTCTATTGAGCTTTTTATTTGACTAATTGAAAAAGTTATTTCCTGCTTCATTTTCAGCTTGGGTTTTCTGGTATTTGTATGTATTAATTGAATTTTATTTTCATGCCTCGAGGTTTCTATGCTTTATTCCTCACCTACATAACGTATTCCAAATGTTTTACTCATTCAAGTCCTTCCTGTGTTCTTTGAATATGATTATGATTATAATTGTTCCTTTGAGTTGCACGTCTTAGATGTTAGTTTTTCCTTGGTGACCATCTGTCTTAGTCAGGGTTTCTATTCCTGCACAAACATCATGGCCAAGAAACAAGTTAGGGAGGAAAGGGTTTATTCAGCTTACACTTCCACTTTGCTGTTCATCACTAAAGGATGTCAGGACTGGAACTCAAGCAGGTCAGGAAACAGGAGCTGATGCAGAGGCCATGGAGGGATGTTTCTTACTGGCTTGCTTTCCCTGGCTTGCTTTGCTTGTTTTCTTATAGAACCCAAGAACTGTCAGCCCATGGATGGCACCACTCACAATGGGCCCTCCCCTCCTTGATCACCAACTGAGAAAATACTCCACAGCTGGATCTCATGGAGTTTTTCCCCAAATGAAGCTCCAGTTATGTGATAACTCCAACCTGTGTCAAGTTAACACACAAAACCAGCCAGTATACCATCATTATGGGATTAATGATTTTGTAGAAGACATACTTATTGTTTTTGTGTATTGCTTGGTTTTGGACGATGACATGTAGGCATTTAGAGTTAGGATGTTGGTTGTGCCTTTTATTCTTTTTAACCCAATTGGCTACAATTTCAAGTCAGAGTGGTGGCCTGAGCGTCTTGGAGGAGTCTCAATAGGATCTGTCCTATTGAAAATGGTCTGTTATGGGAACCACATGGACAAGATCAGCTGAAGAAGAGTCTATGGTGGGGTAGAGATCAGAGTCATGCCTGAAATACTGGCCCCTTTCTGGACCTAGTGGCTAGGCCATGTGCAATGGGATGGCTGGGAAGGTAACTAAAAGCAAGGAAGTGGATGAAGCTTGACTAAATGGAGGAGGTCCTTATTAGATTCCCATGGAGTCAAGTAGCTGATGAGGGTTACTGTGAGTCTGCATTCTGCCCCATCTCTGGAGTGTGGAAGCTCAGCTGGAGAGATGAAAATCAGGAAGCTAGACTGCTTTTATTTACCCTGCACCGCTGCCTCTGCCAGGTGTTGGGCCTTAAGGACTCATGAGACACTGCTCATAGGGTGGGCAAACAAAGCCTAGGATGTGGGAGGCCGAAGCTGACGTTCCCTGACTGCCTGGCATCAGTTGCAGCTGGAAAATTTGAGAGAAGTTGGGAACAAAGTGTCAGGGTCCACAGGCCTGTGATAAGGCCAGGATCAAGTGCTGTCAAACTCCTAGACATCCAGGCACTTTTGGGTTGTGAAGAGTTGGAAATGGATTTGCTGGCCCACCCCACCCCACCGCCACCTCCACCCCTGCCCCCAGCTGGTTGGGGACAAAAACAATGATGAGCCAGCTGGGGAAATGGGAGCTCCTGCTTAGAAAGTCTTTAGCTTAGTGAACGTTTTTCTGGAAGCTCAGAGAGGCCTTCTGTGGGAGACTTAGGTAGTGGCTCAGTAGTTGAAGGCTTTCTCTGTCCACACTGCAGCGATTCTTGATGAAAGGGACAGTCCTTGATTCCAAACTGTTTATTGATTGTTCACCATGGAAAATGGTTACATATCAATTCCTCAGGGTGGGCTAGAGATTAAATATCTTTTGCAAGGAGGAATGTCCAGGAAGGGAAACTTATTGACTAAACCCTCTCTCATTAACATGGAGAGTTCTGTTTTGGTCTACATGAACACAGGTCATATTTCCTTATGTGGGAAGTGTGACAAGTGTTCTAGACCAGAAATCTGGCAGGGAGCAGGGAGCAGGGAGCCATCTCCCATCTCAGGTGGGTGCCTGGGTACTGGGAAGTCTGAACCTGCTCAACCTACTAAGTTTCCTCACATGGTCCATTGTCCCACAAGTTACTGAGGTAGGGGACTGGGCATATCCTAGCTGAGGAGAGAGGATCCATTACTGGTACCTCAGTGGGTCAGGTCCTGTGGAGCAGTTTAGCTGGTGAAGGCTCCTAAGGTAAGACAGCGGGCAGGACTTGGCAGAGAAGAAGGGTTGCCTTACTGAGTCTGCAACAAACTAAGTCCCCCAAACTGATAGGCCATAGTGGCACGCCATCTTCATTCAAGATATTTACTCTGGCATATTCAACCACATGAATTTCTTCAAATGCCCCTCATTTTCTGCCTTTTCTCACTAATGTACTTCCTATATATTACTCCTTCTTAAACTTTCATGTGATATATATATATATATATATATATATATATATATATATATACATATATATAAATATATATATATATATATGAGAAATATCTCATGAAATATGAGAAAATATCTGATATTTATCTTTTTGGGTCAGATTATTTTGTTTAGCATGGTAGTTTCCACTTCTAGCTACATTCTTCACAAATACATGACTTCATTATTTTTTATAGATGATAAAAGTTATGTGTATGACATCATCTGTATTCATTCATCTCTCTCTTTCTCTTTTAAGACTTTGCTTATGTATATAATTGTTTTACCTGCATGTACATGCACCACTTATATGCTACGTGCCCACAGAGGTCAGAAGTGGTGCTAGAGCTCCTGAAACTGGAGTTACAGATGGTTGTGAGCCACCATGTGGGTGCTGAGAAACCTGGGTCTACTACAAGAGCAGCATGTGCTCTTAATGTTTTTCTCATCTCTAATCTGTTCATCTCTTGACTGTTACTGGGCACCTAAGCTAAGACTGTAACTTGGGTATTGGAAAACGTCTATAATAAACATGAATGTGCAGCTCTCGCTGTTGTACACTAACTTATACTCCTTTAGGTATATTCCCAGAGTGGTATCACTGTATATTAGGATATTAGAATAGTTCTTTTCATATTAGGATAGTACTTTTCAACTAGCAGCATGTAAGTATTTCATATTTCCCTGTATCTTTAGCAGCTCTGTTGTTGTTTTCCTATTGATAGTTATCTAGCTGGGGAAAGTAGTTTCTTTCTTTAAAAAAATAGTACAATTAATTTTATTGTATCTATGTGTGTGTCATAAATTTTTCCATGTCTTCTTCCAGTACTTTTATAGTTTCATGTATTATATTTAAGTCGTTATCTTTATCTTAAAGTTTATTTTTATATGTGATATAAAATGAGGTTCTACTTTCATTCTTATACATGGTATACAGTTATACCAATATTACTTAATGAAATAATTCACACTTGCTGTTGGATTGTATAATCTCTATATGTCTGTTGTGTATATTTGTTCTGAAGTATAGTTATATCATGTGGGCTTTTCTTATTATTTGTTTTAATCTAGATATTTTCATTGTTTAAAATGGAATATTGATATCACTCACTGTTGTTTTTGTATGTGTGTTAATAATTGGCATAATTTTCTTTCAACCTGAAGCATTTCCATTAGTATTTTTATATAACAGGTAGGCTTCATGCTGATGAACTTTTTCTACTTCTGGTAGAAAGTGTTTATTAGCACTTGGTTTGGTTTCACTGCTTTTGGTGTTTGGTGTTATTATTTGTTTGCCTGGAAAAGCTTTTATCTCTATTTTATCATTGAAAGACAGCACTGCTAAGAAAAGTTTGCTTGCTTAGCAAGTTTTCTCCTTTAATATTTTGAATTATTATGTTATTTTTCTTAGCCTGTAATGTTCCTGTTAGAAAAATATGAGATTAGCTTTGTTTTAGTTACTTTTCTATTGTTGTGATAAGACACCATGTCCAAGGCAACTTAAAATATTTATTTTGGGCTTATGAGTTCAGAGGGTTAGAGTTCATGATGTTGTTGCAGGGCCATGGCATCAGGAACTGCTGATTATCCCGTCCCGCGGGATTCAGTTATTCGTGGGTGCGAGGGGGACCACGAACCTGGAAGGAAATGGGAGGAAAAGAAAGAGAGCAGGAGGACCAAGTAGATTTTAACCTATCAAGGTCTCGTTTATTAGGCTGAGGTGCCTTCTTTTTAAAGCATACATCTTGGGGAATATGGGAGGGGTCGAGGGAGAATTATACAAAGAACAAAGAAGTGGGCATCTGCTGACATGGGGGCCGAAGTCAGGCGCCAGGCAGCGGACACTCTGGATCTTATCTCTGGAACATCGATCCTCCTTGACAGCCTTGGGGGTCAGGCTGGGCTCAGGCGTAACTCATGTCCTTGGATGGCATGGGAACTCAGGAAGAGATAGGGAAGAGGGGACTATAATTCAGCTTTTACAGCCTCAGGTGCCAAGAAAGGAATAGGGAGGAAGGGGGTGGCAACCAGCTCTTGGTACAAGGCCCCTTGACTTGTTAAGGAGATTGTGAAGGGATCACTTTCTCATGGGATGGTCTCTGACAGCTGATGGTTTACAACTTGATCCATGAGTAGGAAACAGAAAGAAACACATATTGGGAATGGCATGAATCTTTTGAAACCTCAAAGCCCATTCTAGTGACACACTTTCTTCAACTAGGCCAGACTTCTAATCCTTCACAACAGTTCCACTAACTATGAATGAAGCTTTCATGTTTATGACTCTATGGAACTATTCTCATTAAAACAACCACAAGCCTAATATTTTATGCTTCTGTTTTTTTGTTGCCTTCAGGGTTCCTTTTGTACTTGATTTTTTTTTTTTTTTGGCAGTTTGCCTATAGTGTAACTTGAATACAGTTACTTTTGTTGAATTTAAACCTTCAGAAAGATGAAAGCAAGCTTCATAAGACTCAGACACCTAAGGAAACTTACACGGCTCAGGGTGCATCTTACCTGGCTGAATTAGCTCAGAAAGTTACAAAATGAAGCTGGGCCTGGTAGCAAACATCTTTAATCCCAGCACTTGGGAGGCAGAGGCAGGTAGACCATGTGAGTTTGAGATAAAACTGATCTACACAGTGAGCTCCAAGACAGTTAGGGTAATGAAGAGAGACCCTGTCTCAAAAAGAAATGAAGGAAGAAAGGGAGGGAGGAAGGGAAGGAAGGAAGGAGAGAGGGAGGGAGGGCAGGCACAAGGCCACACCCTGGGTTTAAGTATATATAAAGTAAGAAATTTCTGGGAGAAAGGAGACTCTCTCCAATGGAGTAACTGCAAGTTGTACAGAGAGTTTTAAGAAGCAACTTTAATACTCCCATCCTGGAGCAGGCTTTTTAGAGATGCAGCTTCCATTGAGTGACTCTATAAATATCCTCTTACCAACTCTAGTAAGAAACTCAATACATTTGTTTACTTAGCTAGACTTTGTTGGAATAATTTCTTTGTCTGTCATCAGTGTTATATCTGGCATGTACAGATATCTAATGGGAAGGGCTGGCTTCATGGCCCCAACAATGGATGATAAGACAGGTAGACACAGATATCTGCTGGAAAGTATTTGCAATGTGGATGCTGTCCTGCATATGAACCTTGGATTTGATAATGGAGGTGGCAAAAAAGGGGAAAGATGCAGTGGAAGTATTGGCTTGCCATTTCTTACAGTTTGAAGTTAAATCTCTGCTAAGGAATTCTTCAGATCCCCAAACTTGAAACCCCTGAGAAGCACTGGACATTGAATAGGGAAGGGAGGTCTGAAAGAATAGATGCTACTCTTCAAGTCAGATCAGTAATAGGAAGGGAGAAGTCCATGATTCAGCATGTATACAGTACAGAAAATTATAATTATGGAATACCTTGCATCTGAACTGTTTGAATTGAGGAGGATTTTTAAACAATAAATGAGAGAGCTTCTCACAACCTGATTGATGAAGCTGTGAGACAAGGAGGTAGAATGGTTTTGTTGTGAAAGCAGAGAAACAGTAATGTAACTACTCATTCTTCTTTGATATAAAGGCTACATGATCTTTTTATAGCCACAGATCTGTGTCCCAGGGAAACATGAAGCATTCAGAATCATGTGCTTAAGGGCAAAGAACTGGACAAGAGATATGTGGTTAGAAATTGAGTAAAGTCTATTAAGAAGGAGGGAAACAAACAAACAAACAAACAACAACAACAACAACAAAAAAAAAACCCCAAAAAAACCCTGAATGTTATCCAGATCTGCAAAGAGAAATACTCTTTTGAAAAACAAGCAAACACGCATACAGAAAAAGAATTGAGAACAGGAGTGGACTAATGAATTGAGGGGGGAAAAATCACACACTCAAGAGGTCAGAATCCTGAGATTGATAAGCTTTGTAGGTCATCTACACAGTACCTTCTTCTGAATTTGTTTACCATGGGCTTTTCATGGGCATGCTCTTTCTGTTGTAGGTATTCCGAGTGGGGAAGGACTTCCAATCTTTTCTCTGCCACCTGGCTTCTTTCTTATGTAAGCCTTGATGTCGCTTTGCTTGGCTTCTGCTGTTTTGCTGCAATCCCAGGCAATAGAAGAGAAAACGATCTCTACTGAGCTGCTTATTGAAATGACTAGGGACACTTGGCTATTGCCAGTTTGTCCAGGTTCCCATGGATAGCCAAGGGAAAGACTACAGGGGAAGGAGGAAGGGACTGAGAGAATTCAATATGAGAAAGGAGGTGCTTGATTCCCAGTGAACTGGTGTCATGTGGAACTAACTGTGTTCATAAGACAATTAAGAAAGGATTTGATTCATCAGTGACCTTGGACCTGATATAAAGCTTTAGTGGTGCTAATAGGCTCTGTTGTGGAACATGATCTTCATGATCCAGGAAAGGTTTAGCAAGTCTGAGTTGAGTTAATAGGCCAGTATATAAGTTTATTTTTTTAAGGTACTAAAGTATTCAGGAGGAAATGCGGGGGGGGGGAGGTAAAATAGACAAATCCTGTCTGGGTAACTCAAAGGAAATGTAACAAAATTTTTAGGTTCATAGTGGAAAAACAGAAAGCCAAATTTTTGGCCTTTGAGTGCTTAGAAGGTTTCATAGTCTAACTGACAGTTCATGCAAGGGCCTGCAGGAGTGAAAAATGAGGCTATGAGAAGTCATTCCTGTGTGGACGGAAAGACATTAAAAAGAAGTGAGAAAAGATGGGTTTCAAATAGGGAATTTTTTGGAAGTCTGTTCCAGAAATCCCAATTAGTAAAATCTTACTTCTGGCCAACCTGAGAGCCAAGCAGTACTGGAGACTAATGCCATAAAGCTTCAGCCCAGGCTCTGTAAGTAGAGCCTATGACCACACTAAGCGTCAGTGAACCAGAAACTCCCTATTTGCAAGGTCTTCATTGGTGTGACAAAGGCTGCACAGCTGGGAGTGAGTACACACGAGCTTTTTTCCATATATACCAGCCAGTCTGGATTGTACTCATTCACACAACAGGAAATTCATGTGGGGAAGCCATGTACAAGGACAAGTACTTCTCAAGAGTGGAGAGCCATTCCCCTACAGCCCAGTAGCTAATGCTGCAGCCATTGGTACTCTTGAACAAACCAGCTCAATACCCTTTGTAGTATATTCAATAACGTGTTTTTCCTATTTTGTTTTGATTCACCCCACCAATTCTTTTTTTTTAAAGGTTTATTTATTATTATATGTAAGTACACTGTAGCTGACTTCAGATGCACCAGAAGAGGGCATCAGATCTCATTATGGATGGTTGTGAGCCACCATGTGGTTGCTGGGATTTGAACTCGGGACCTTTGGAAGAGCAGTTGGTGCTCTTACCTGCTGAGCCTTCTTGCCAGCCCCCACCAATTCGTTTGAATTGTGGTTTGGCTACAATCCTTTACCAATGTGCAGAACGTGGTATTTAGTGAGTATAAGTACTCTAGCACATAGAAAACTTCTAAAGCACCAAAAGCAATGGTCAGAAGAAGGAAGAACTATATATGTATAAAGGACCACATCTGCCTTAGGGATCTCCTACTGTACTCTAAAAGAAGAACAAACAGTCTGTGTTTCTCTGTGGCAAGAGAACATTCTTGAGTGAGATGTACTGATACGGCACACCCTACATACCAGTTGATTTCATCTGAGAGTGTGGACTTTAAAGAGTCACTCATTTCATTATTGATCAAGGTGGGAGCTTGTACAGTTGCTTAACCCAAAGTAAGACCATGAATATCAAACATTACAGACTGCTCAGTGTGGGGCAGGTTATGATATTAAATATATTAATATTAAATTATTAATGTTAATTTAATATTAAATAAATATTAAAGAAATCACCAAAGAGTTAGAAAGTGTATAAATTATTTATCAACCCAAAGCCTTTTCAACATCCCACTGTGTCCTATGAACAAGCCAGGCAGCTTCAGTAGGACTGGATTCTAGAGACTAAATAAATTAGAGTCACACATTTATGTTGCAGCATTCAACGCTTGCCATGTACCACCCCAGCTGGGTATGGGGGTCCCTAAGATGTGGGTTCTCGAGGTCAGGTGGGTAAGGATTCGGTGGTGACAAACAGAAACAAACACAGAGGCAGTCTGAATCTGAGTGTATTTTGCAGCCCTTTTTATACATAGAGAAACAGGTGTTACACCTCTGAAAAGCTGTGTTCAGTGAAGCAGCAAAATAGAACAGACATAAAAATAATCATTCGGTACATCAAAATACAAAATCATCCACGACTTACAACTTCAATAAAATGTGTTTTCAGTAAATCAACCAAGTAGAATGAATATTATTATGATCATTTAGTACATCAAAATACAAAAATCATCTAAGGCTAGTGGCAAATTTCCAAGAACAAGCTAATGAACTTTTATGATCTCTATTTAACCTCTAGCTCCTGTTCTTCTGTAACTCTTCAAAGCATAAACTGTTTCAATTCTTTCTAATTAAGGCTTTCTTAAGCAATATACCAAAACCTACTTCTGATGACACAGGTGCAGCCATATAAAATATTACTGTTGGTAAAGTTTATATTTATCGATACTATCTTACACATGATTTATAAAGTGAATCGCTGGTTTTCTCAGAGATGAAGTCGCGTTTAGTGACTCCATTTCAAAGGATGGTTTTGTAGCCATAATGCTTGGCCTAGGCTATCAGGAACATCTTGTATATAGGAAAAGAAATAGAAACCATAAAACAGATAAGTAACCAAGAGAACTACAACTCTATAATTTTCCTCCAGCGAAGAGTTCCACAACCGGTTCCAGGAGGCCTCCCCCTTTTGAGGTCAAATGCCTCAGCCTGTGGAACTTGTCACACAGATCCTTACTGGAGGTGGTGTGGCAAACACTGCATCCTTTTATACATGCAATGAGATCTTTTCAGGCTGTATTGGACTATGTTAATCCATCATTTTCAGTATTCCCTCAGCTTTGTATCTTAGCCTACAGGTACTTACAACTGTTGGCAGTGAGACTTCTGAGCACTCCACCAATGTCACACTTCCATCTCTACTACCTTTCATGGAATGGTGGTATAGTACCTTGCCTTGTTATCCTTCCCATTCTCAGAGGAATGATTTTATCACAGATGATATGAAGCTAATATTTATGTGTTTTACAGATTTAGAAAAGCATTTGAAAGGCACACAGTGGTACATAAAGGAGCAAGGATTGGAGGTCAATATGAAGTAGATGCAGAGGTCAGACACAGGCATGAAATTACTGTAAGTACTCTCTTATGGTAAGACACATACAATAACTGACAAAATTATCAAGAAAAATTCTACAGCAGTGTTTTCCTATAAACATAAGAGAGCTGTAAGTATTCTTAGAGAAATTTTAGACTTTTTAGCTGCTGTTCAGTAACTCATTCTTTCATTCAATTAACTTATCCTTTGTGGAATTTTACAGTAGGTGGGAGCACCAGTGGACTTAATTATCCTTAGCTTAGGTAAGCATAGAAGTATTTGATAAATTACTGTCCTTGTCACTCTCAGTTCTCTGTAGACACGTGTTCTGGTTTCAATCTTGTAGTGTGATAAAATACCCCAACACAAAGCAACTTGGAGGAGAAAGAGGTTTGGTTCCTCTCACAGGAGGAATAAGAAGCTTCTGATGAGGAGACTGCAGCAGATGGTCACATCACATCCTCAGGAGCAGAGAGAATGAATGCATGTGTGTACTCTGGCTTGCTTGATTGTGCTCAACTAGGTTTATCTAATCATATAGTTTAGGAAATCTAGCCTAGGGGATGATGTCACCCATAGTAGAATGGATATCCCACATTAATTATCTTAATTAAGTGACTGACCTGAGAAGCTCAACAGATCAAATCATGCCTAAATATCAAATGAAGTACCTTAAGCTGAAAAGTACAAAGACAGAAATGAAAATATTTAATAAAGTCCAACATGAGTGTTGACCAAACAGCAGGAGAAAAGAACCTTTTAACTTGAAGGAAGATTATTTGAAAATATATAGTGAACAGAACCAAAAAAAGAAATATTTTAAGATTTTTAAAAATATTAAAAAATCAGACGTTTCTAGATCATCATTTGTCTTATGTACCTTTCTTTTTTTCCCTAGAATTATTTGTTTAATATATATATATATATATATATATACATATATATATATATATGGGTACACTGTAGCGACAGACACAACAGAAGAGGGCGTCGGATTTCATGACAGATTGTGGTAAACCACCATATGGTTGCTGGGAATTGAACTCAGGATGTCTGGAAGAGCAGTCAAAGCTCTTAACTGCTGAGCCATCTCTGCAGGCCTTATTTACCTTCCTATTGCTTTAAAGAGAAACCATGATCAAGGCAACTTAAGAAAGAAAGCTAGGGTTTTTTTACAGTTTCAGTTAGTATATGAACATCATAATAAGACCAGTGGATGGCAGGTAGCCATGATGCTGGAACAGAAGCTGAGAGCAGAGGCAGAGAAAGTGACTAGGCCCAATGTAGGCTTCTGAATTCTCAATACCTACCTCCAGTGGCACACATTTTCGATCAAGGCCACACCCACACCTGATCCTGTCCCCCACTTTTCCCTCTCCCTTCCCCCTCTAAACCAGATCCCTCTCTCCCTCTGCCTCATGTCATTATTTTGTTCCCCATTTTACATGGGACTGAAGCATCCACATTTGGATTTTCCTTCTTGTTAAGTTTCATATGGACTGTAAGTTGTATCATGGGTATTCTGAGATTTTTGGCCAATATCTACCTATTAGTGAATACATATCATGGATGTTCTTTTGGGTCTAGGTTACCTCACTGAGGATGAGACTTTCTAGTTCCATTTGCCTGCAAAATTCATGATATCCTCATTTTTAATAGTTGTATAGTATTCAATTGTGTAAATGTACCACATTTTCTGTATCCATTTTTCCATTGAGGGGAATCTGGGTTGTTTCCAGCTTCTGGTTATTATAAATAAGGCCGCTATGAGCATAGTTGAGCATATGTCCCTGTGATATATTGGAGCATCTTTAGGGTATATGTCCTGGAGTGGAGTGGTATAGCTGAGTCCATAGTTAGAACTATTTCCAATTTTCTGAGGAACCTCCAGATTGATTTCCAGAGTGGTTGTACCAGATTTTGATATGACCAACAATGGAGGAGTGTCCCTCTTTTTCCACATCCTTGCTAGTATCTGCTAACCCCTGAGTTTTTGATCTTAGCCATTCTCATTGCTATAAGGTAGTATTTCAAGGTTGTTCTGATTTGCATTTCCTTGATGACTAAGGAGTTTTAACATTTCTATAAGTGCTTCTCCACCATTGAGAATTCTGTTTAGCTCTGCATCCCAATTTTTAATTGGGTTATTTGTTTTTTTGGAGGTTAGCTTCTTGAGTTCTTTATATATTTTGGATATTAGCCAACTACTGGATGTGGGGTAGTGAAGATTTTTTTCCCAGTCTTCATCTATGATTTTGTTGAAGATGTTTTCTGGTCCTTTGAAAAGAGAATCATCATACTCTTCTATCTTTTCATTGTGTCTCAAATTTCCTGAATGTTTTTCATTAGGAACTTTTTACACTTTGTGGGTTTGTTTATTTATTTACTTATTTATTTATTTATTTATTTATTTATTGATACGTCTATATCTTCTGTGGTATCTTATATAGCTGAGATTCCCCCTTCTATCTCTTGTATTCTGCTGGGGATGCTTGCCTCTGTAGCCCCTGATCTTTCTCCTAGGTTTTCCATCTGCAGGATTGCTTCCATTTGTGATTTCTTTATTGTTCCTTTTTCCATTTTTAGATCTTAGAGAGTTTTGTTCAATTTCTTTACCTGTATGATTGTGTTTTCCTGTATTTCTTTAAGGGATTTATTTGTTTCCTCTTTAAGGTCTTATACATGTTTACCTGTGTTTGGCTGTATTTTTAAAGGGAGTTATTTGTGTCCTCCTTAAGGTTCTCTATCATCTTCAGGAGATGTGATCTTAGGTCAGAATCTTGCTTTTCAGATGTGTTGATGTATCCAGGACTTGCAATTGTAGGACAACTGGGCTATGATTATACCAAGTTGCATTGGTTTCTGTTGCCCACTTTCTTGTCCTTACCTGTCACCATCTGTATATGCCTGGTGTTAACTGTCCTGGTTATCTCTGACTGGAGCCTGTCCCTCCTTTTAGGCAGGTAGACCTTTGTGACCTGGATTAGAGCAGGCATCCTGGGAGGCTGACAGTGCTGTCTCTGTTAGGGTTGCTTCCTGTGTTCCTAGTTAGGCCATGTCTCCTGTTTCCCTGGTTATGGCAGACCCCCTAGGAGACAAGCTGTCTCTGTGTTGTGGGAGAGGGACAGGAGGACCCGATTTGCCCTGGGCAGAGTTGCAGACCAGAAGGAAGACGTATCTCTGGCATAGCAGATAGTGCCTGTGTCCTCTGGACCCCATGGTGGTTCCAGTTGGGGAAGGTCTTGAGGTGTGTGTGTATGGGGTGTCTCACCTGTGAACCTGTTTCCGACAGATCTCCTGGGAGACAGGTTGTCCTTGGGTGTAGGAGGGGAGCAAGAGAGCCTGATCTGCCCTGGGCAGAGTTGCAGACTGGAAGCACAATATTCTCTTGTGTATTTAAATTTTGATAAGAGAATTTCTACCAGTATAAATGTTCTAACAACAAAAACAAGCTAATACAAGCAATTATAGGAAATAGAAAAAAAAGCTAGAGGAGATAATAGATTCCTGGATCTGCTTTTGGTCTCAATGCTGATGATACATTCATAAATATATACTTATCCTCAAATTCTTTAAGATATATATAATAAACAATTTTAATGTTTATTTTATTTAGTCACTTATAGGTCTGTGTGTGTGTGTGTGTGTGTGTGTGTGTGTGTGTGTGTGTGTCTGTGTATGTTTGTGTGTGTGTGTGTGCGCACTCCTGTGCCTGTAACACATGCTCGAGTATGTGTACAAACATAGAGATACACACCATGGCCCATATGCAAAGGTTTGTTCTCTGAAGTTGGTTCTCTCCTTCCACTTTTACACCTTTTAGTTCTTGGAATAAAAAGTGTCACTCTTTTACAACAACACTTTTACATACTAAGATATCTCATTGCACCCCAACATTGGCAGTTTTTATGCCATTTAGCCCCAGTAATGTGTTTTAAAAGTAAAACTGGTATAAATTTCACATCATTTTAATTCTGTTGGCATTCTCTGAGGTTATCTTTGGTATTATGTATTTTAAGTGTCCTTAATATCAGTCTGAATGCTCTCTGATATATCTCTGCCTCTCTATCTCTCAGAAATTAGGCCACAGTCCCTGTAGTCAGTCCTGTAGGAAGAAATGATCACCCCTCTTGTAGGCCCCAGAGGTGGGAAGGGAAAAGCAAGGCCACTGGAAAGTTTCCTGAATTTCTCTTGTTGCTGAAGCAGTTTCAGAAGAAGAAGGTCATGACTTCCCTGTCTTTAAGAGTCCCAGATGGGACTGGGTAATTCTTTGGTTACACAGGAGGCATAGATAAGTATGCGTGAATATTTTTATTGAAAATATGTTTTCACTTTGTGGTCAAGTCTAATAAAGTGGTCTGGGTGGTCTAACAGTAAAAGACTAAAATGCTAAGTAAACAGCTAGAAACCCAGTGTTTCCAGGGACGGATCTTGGGCAAATCATCCAATATACGGCACTCTGAAAAATAAGAGTACAAAACAACATGCCACACAGCCATAACATCTGTTTAGACAAAAGAAACTCGTCTGGGACTTGAGTGGCACCCATGGAGACCTTTCCATACAGATTTGTGCACATATAAGAGGGTGTCCTCTTTTTTTTTTTTTTTTTTTGTCCAGTGGTTGTTCTTTAGAGAATTAGACCACTATATTGTCTTTGGTAATTATTGACTGTAGTCCCAAAAAAGCCTTGTGAAAATGTTATGTCCTATGTAACAGCAGAGTAACATAAAATAAAACTACATTTTATAAAACCATTTATTATGGCTTTGTAACAGCTGCATGCCTGTATCTTAAGGAACAGATGCATTTACTACGTTTTGAAGTTTATTGGTATTTCTCTTTATGTAACATATAGTGGTGATACCCATATTTCTACATTGTGGAATACTTGTCTGGGGTGCGTGGCACTGTAAAGTTGGATGCTATTTCTCCAGATAGTCTCATGGGTCATCTTCCTCAGATGCAAATGACAATCTGGTTTGGTGTCATGTGGAATAAAGTGGACATTTGAAAACAACAAAAATAGCTCATTTCATTTTACTGTGGTTTCTCAATCTAAGCCTTTGGAATTCTGCCCCCCCAAACAAAACAAAACAAAACAAAACAAAACAAAACAAAACAAAACAAAACAAAACAAAACAAAACCCAAAAAAACCTGAATCCAGGCAGTCCTTACTCGCCCTCTGCTGGTTGATTCAAGAATTGCACCTATATTTCACATGATAGCCCTTTAAACCCAGAGAGTTTCCTTCCTCTCGCAGTATTGCTCTACAGGAAGCCTTGTGATTGATAGGTATTTTCTAACCAGAGTCTTATTTGTTTAGTACTTACTCCAAAAAGTATAGTATGTGCTATGTTTTAGAGAGAGAGAGAGAGAGAGAGAGAGAGAGAGAGAGAGAGAGAGAGAGAGAAAGAGAGCGAAGGATATGCTTTGGTAGAGGCGCGACAGTATGGTGAGGGTGGGAGGGGTGCCATAATGAGCCCACGCTGAGGCATCACTTCCCCCTGAGGTACAGCCATGTGATGGATATAGTATGGAATAGAGTTTTGTTAGGGCATGGGAAGTGGAGTTGGGAAGGGAGTAGGGACAGAGAGGAGAGGCCAGCCAGGAACATGTGGAGAGAGAGGGAGGAGGGGGAAGGGGAGAAGGAGAGACAAGGGACAGAGAGTGTTTCTCAGTGGTTATCATACCACAATCCAGGTAGAATCTTGTTGCTGTGTCCATGTCTTCTCAGAGACCTTGGCGGGTAAACTGTCAGGATTTAGGAGTCTCTGTCTATCATAATAAGTTTAAACAACATTATATTTAGTAGATTTCTGACAAGATTGAGAGCCAATATCTATTAAGCTATATATGAGTTTGACAATCTGTGTCTATTTAATTATTTGTTCTAGAATTAATCTAGTAAATAAAGAGAGTATATTATAACTTAATGGCAGTAGCAAAAATAAGGCTAAATGTATTTTTAAGGCAGTGATCCTTAACTCATGGCAATGATCTGAGTTAGACAATCTTTTTTTTTGTTATATCTTAGAACAGAACTGCAGAAACATGACAGAGACAAACAAAAGACAAATCTAAGTGGAGAAATATGAGGGGCTCAGGGAAGCCTGGGGACAAGTATACAGCTGGTGCACAGAGCTTACTGAGGTGACCAGCGGACCAGGGCACTGGGAAGCTGCTCCTGACAGTCAGGAGAGCCAGCCCTGGATGTCAGGAGTTTTCCTCAAAGTGAACAACAAGACCCACAGCAGTGTTGGCAAGAAGCTTCAACAGCTGACCCTTGCAAGTAGGAAGGAGGGGGCAGCGAGGTGGCTGCCAGGTCCCTAAGGCAAGGAGAAGCTGCTGTCCAGGGCTTCAAAGCTCTGCACAAGGCACGGAGTAAGAGAGCGAGGATTGGGTCCAAAGCGTGCAGTGTAGTCAGTGGGCAGGGAACCGGGAGCAGAGAACAAACAAGAGAAAGGGGACTGGGGGCGGCAAGGAAAAGCCCACAGATCGCTAGCAAGTTGTAAAAGTGCCTTTAAGCAGCCATGTAGATTTGGTTTATGGATAATGGGGCCAAATTTAACCTGTGAATTAGACATGGAGAGGTGGCAGTGAAGACATCCCTTCTGGTTAAGAGTAGAAGCTAGCCAGGCAATGGTGGCACATGCATTTAGTCCCAGCACTTGGGAGGCAGAGGCAGATTACTGAGTTCGAGGCCTGCCTAGTCTACAGAGTGAGTTCCAGGACAGCCAGGGCTATATAGAAAAACCCTGTCTCTAAAACTACAACAATAACAACAAAAGAATCACAAAAACAAAAAACAAACAAAAAAACAACAAAAGAGTAGAAGTTAGTGACTTGCCTGTTCTGTTCCAGTGTCACGAGGACAAATGTGGTAGCTAGAAACAACAGCCAAGCCAGATCACCAGGTCGTCACTTGGTCACAGGTGAACTTGGGGGCTGAACTTGGGGACAGGTGAATTGTTCACCCAGGCCTGGTGTTTCACAACAGCGAGAAAAGGAACTGACTCAGAGAAGGGGAGCAAAAGGTTTCACCTAAAAAAACAATGTCCTAGAATGAGGGGCCAGTGAGAAGAACAGTCGTAAAGACTGTGAATGCCTCCATCCTCAAGGACTCTTGGGTGGCTGTGAGCTCAACAGCCCTCCCATGGGACCATGGGATATTTATTGTGACCGGTATGGGGAGAGAGCACGCCAATTGGCCAAGGTTTGGATAGGTAGGTCTAGCAAGCGATCCGATATGACTGGAATTACACGTGACAGTGGGACATGTAAACCTGCAAGTTTTTACTCCGTGTCTCATAGCACCAATGTTGTGTTTTATAAAAAAGAGAGAGCCAGGCTATGTTTTATAGAGTGAGCTAATAGCATGTTCCAGTATCACTTAGGGACATTGGGAGTACACAGAAGCACAGACAATGAAAAGAACATTGGCTTTGAACTGAGACTCTGTGCAGAGGGGACCTCTGCTCCATGCAGGTGCATATTTAGAGTTATCTGGTCATAGACCTTTACAGAGTATGTGCTCTTTAAAAAAAGATATTAAGGGATGTAAAACAACTTCTTTTGCTAAATCATCACTGTGAGAAATAATGGGCTTCTCTCAGCAACCATATTAAAGGTACAGATGATGAAATTCAGATACCAATTCAATGTTCCTGTTTTTTCATTGTTGCTTATCTTATCAATGGTCCTCACATTAACTTTAAATAAAACCCATAACAGTAGAATACAGAGGTGGACAGTCAGGATGAGAAAGGGAAAAAGTTCTTATTTGGAAGCCAAGTTTGATGTGAAAAGGCATTTCTCTGGCAAGGTCCTCCAGCAGATACTTCCCAGTTCTTGGCTGGGTTGATAGAGGGTGGGAGGAACCACTTCAGGCAGCTTTCACCAGAGGGATTCCTCTTGTATGTATCTATTGTGAAATTCATTTAACTTTCCTAAGCTATGAAGCAGGTCACACAAGCTTGAGAAACTATCATATACTACAGCTAAGATAAACTTTGAAGACACAAAGATGCATAGCACACAAGTGCTAGTCCTTCAAGAGTTCAAATTCTAGTTGAAGGCAAACTGATAAAGGAATGACACCATTTGACAAATGTTTATTTATCACCTAGGGGCTAAGAGCAAATCTTAGGGTAAGACTGAATTCCAGGTTCCACAAAACTCTCAAACTGATGACCTACTGAGAGACATGAGCCAATATCCCAGTCCGTCAGGAAAAGCAAGAGTTCTCAGGGCCATTAATTAGGGATTTCTATGTTAAGGATGAAGGGTGGATGCTGTCCTTAGGTTTCAAGAATGATTAAGCTATCTGTCAAAGCTCACTCAGAGGCACTGACCTATAAGGTCTGCTATATCCAGAAAACCCGTGATACTGACTGAGTCAGAGGAGAACCAAGACAAAGACGGGAGTCTGTGCCTGAAATGAGAGCTAAGTGCAGATTTATAAGAGCCTGGTGCACCAACACAAGTTCTGCTTTTATTCTGTGATGTTTGTTTCATAGTATGTTTAATAGTTGCTTTTTTTTTTTTTTTTTTTAAGAAATTGCTGAACGGACAATGCAAAAAATGAAAAGCCAATAACATAATAAACAAATAGGAACATAACTCTGGCCAGAACACAGAAAATAAGGCAGATATTAAAGTCGGGAGCTGTTTCTAAGCTCAAAATCCTAAGGCTTGCAACTAGCAGATGCGAGCCTTAGTCAATGTGTATTGATGTCTACTATGCTCTCAGCTGCTGTTCGGCATTTGATCTACATCATCTCATCCACTCTTCACAGTGGACTTCTAGGTAAAGAACTTGTATATCTCATCTTGTACATCTGGAAACAGAAGCTTAAATTTGGTCCCAGTTTCATTTGGATCCAAAGTATAGCTTCTGAACCCATAACAGTGCTGCTTCCTACTCTCAGTGTGAGTGAAAAAGAAGGAAAGATTGATATGGAATTTTCTAGCTTGGACAAGGCTTTAGGATGAAAAGGAAAGCACACTTACTGCTAGACTGTGAGAGCTGGAACTTCCATTTCAAAGTTCATTGTATAAAGATACTTGGCTCTCTTGTGAGGCTATGCCGGTGCCTGGCAAACACAGAAGTGGAGGCTCACAGTCAGCAATTGGATGGAACACAGGGCCCCCAATGGAGGAGCTAGAGAAAGTACCCAAGGAGCTAAAAAGGTCTGCAACCCTATAGGTGGAACAACAATATGAACTAACCAATACCCCCAGAGCTCATGTCTCTAGCTGCATATGTACCAGAAGATGGCCTAGTCGGCCATCATTGGTAAGAGAGGCCCCTTGGTCTTGCAAACTCTATATGCCCCAGTACCGGGGAACACCAGGGCCAAGAAGTGCGAGAGGGTGGGTAGGGGAGAAGGGAGGGGGGAGGGTATAGGGAACTTTCAGGATAGCATTTGAAATGTATATAAAGAAAATAATAAATAAAAAATTAAAAAAAAATAAAGATACTTGGCACTGAAAGAAGGGTCTTGGTTGAATTCACAGAATAAAGCATTTCCAATGTAGGTAAAACTGTGATTGTGGGTGAGATAATCTGAAGAAACATGGAAGAGAAGCAGAAAAGGACAGAGAACTTTGATATTCCATGTAGGCAGAAGAAAGGCACTGTAGAAGAAAGTGATAAAAGTTAACCAAGAAGCAAGGGGAACAGCATGTTCTTCTCCAGGGCTCAATGGCTCAGCTTGTCTCTACTAAGAAAAACATAGTATTATCTGTGAACTTGTATTTCTGGATACTGGTCCAGAGATTAATAAAGTGAACAAAAGTATGGAGAAATGGCTCAGCAGGTTAGAACAAGCAAGAAGACCTGAGTTCAATTCTCCAATATTCATGTAAAAGGCTAGGCAAGGGTATGTAACAGCAATGCTGTGGAGTACAGAGACAGATACATCAGTGGAACTCCAGGTTCATGGAGAGATCCCATCTCAGAGGAGTAAGGTGCAAAGTAATAAAGCAGAGCACTTGTTATCCTTCTCTGGCCACCATTTGCACATATGTGTTCACTCATGCAAATACCAACCCCATAAATACATTTACACATACAAAACTACATCATCACTGTCAGCCCTGTGGTGCTTCTCTACGACTCTCAGTGAAAAATCAGGTAAAAATCTCAGTGAAAACATCAACATTGAACTTTAGAGCTGTTTCTGAGAAGCACCACTCTTCATCCTTCCTCTTATACAAGAGCTTTCATTTCTGTGCTTAGGTGCCAATGGAAGTCAAAATGGGAAATGATTCTGTACTTAGTTTCAGAATGTCCTGGTACAGGAGACAGAAATGGCCTGCCCGTAAAACCCAATCCCCAGAGCAACGACAATTACTAATCAGACATCTAAGCTGAGGGGCTGTGTGGATCAAATCTGCTGAGTAGAAATATAATATGTCCCCAATGAGAGCTACAGATGCACTGCACAGAATGGAAAGAAGCAGACACACCTGAGTGTTTCACAAGCTGCAGGCAGCTGTGAAAAATAATCCCAAAGAATCAGCATAAACCCTGGAGCTGGGAAGTAAAGTCACATCACAGGACTTTAATAAAAGCCAACTGCTTTGCTGCATACCAGCCATGAAAAATTCACACTTGAAAGTAAAAAGACTATAATTCAAAATAATAACAAAATCAATAAGATCCTTGAGTACAAATTAAATATGTTTAGAATTTATATCAGACTATGGTGGAACTAATAAACTAAAAAAAAATCTCATAGAGCAATAGTCTAGATTTTAAACTGAAAGGCTCAATGTAGTTAAGGTATCAGTCCTCCCAACTTGATCTCTAGGCTTGAGGAAAACCCAACCAAGATGGTAGAAAGCTGTTTTGTTCGAACTGAGAAATCAATTTTAAAGTCTATACCGAAAAGCAAAAGTCCTAGAAGAGACAATGTAATACTTCAGGAGAAAAAAAAAAACTAGGTTAAATGATTAATACCATTTAATTTTGAGACATGTTAGAAAGCTACAGTAATCAGTACAGTGTGGTACTGGTGAAAGAACAGACATATAGCCCAGTATATACCACAGTTATGAACCCCTACATTAACCAGATCTTTGCAATAAGAACCTCTTGACCAAAGTTGAGAGATGAACAAACTTGATGGCACCAAAAGCTAGGGAAATAGCCCTTACCAGACATATAGCCCATATGTACCACAGGCGAAGCCAGACTGTTCTAAGAAAGAAACAAGCATTTCCAATAAGAAAAGACAATAATTCTTTTAAAAAGTTGCATTGGAATCATGAGATTATTTACACACAAAATATGAGCCTAGATATACATACCTTTTGCAGAGATTAATTAAAAATGAACTACAGCTTTGAATACAAAATTAAAGACTTCCTGGAAGGAAACAAGAGAGAATGTAGGTGCCCCTGAGCATGGTAACAAGCTCTGAGATACAAGACCGAAAAGCACAACATTGACAAATTGAACTTGATTGAAATTTATAAATTTATTTCATAAATTATATTTTAAAAATGAAAAGATAACAGATTAGGAGAAAAGGTTTGTATAACATCTATCTAATAAAGGTCCTACATACAAAATATGCAAATAACTCACAAAATGGTAAGGGCTATTCCCCTGGCTTTTGGTGCCATCAGGTTTGTTCAGCTCTCAACTCTGGTCAAGAAGGTTCTTATTGCAGAGGGTCTGGTTAATGAAGGGGTTCATAACTGTTCAAAATGCCAAGAACAATTGACTATGGGTTCTCAGTCACAAAGAACACATTGATATCAGCAGCTCAAGGCTCAGACATCAGGGAAGAAAGAGAAGAAAGAATGTAGGAGCCAGAAGATAAGAAGTGGTGCTGTGAGATACTAGCCCCTGGCACAATAAGACATGACATGACTTATTGAGGTCATGACAGCTGGATTTACTTGCACTTAAAAACAATGAATTCATGAAATTCTTAGACAAATGGATGGATCTGGAGGTATCCTAAGTGAGGTAACCCAATCACAAAAGAACACACATGATATGTATCCTGATAAGTGGATATTAGCCCAGAAGCTCAGAATACCCAAGATACAATTTGCAAAACATATGAAACTCAAGAAGAAGTAAGACCAAAGTGTGGACACTTCGATACTTCCTTGAAATGGGAACAAAATACCCATGGAAGGAGTTACAGAGACAAAGTTCAGAGCAGAGACTGAAGGCATGATCATCCAGAGACTACCCCACCTGGGGATCCATCCCATAAACAACCACCAAACCCAGACACTATTGCAGATGCCAACAAGAGCTTGCTGACAGGAGACTGATAGAGCTGTCTCTTGAGAGGCTTTGCTAGTGCCTGACTTGTACAGAAGTGGTTGCTCACAGTCATCCATTAGACGGAGCACAGGGTCCTCAATGAAGGAGCTAGGGAAAGTACCCAAGGAGTTGAAAGGGGTTTGCAGCACCCTAGGAGGAACAACAATATGAACTAACCAGTAACTCCAGAGCTCCCTGGGACTAAACCACCAATCAAAGAAAACACACAGAGAGACTCATGTCTCTAGTTGCATATAAATCTGAGAATGACCTAGATGGTCATCAACGGGAGGAGAAGCCCTTGGTCCTGTGAAGGTTCTATACCCCAGTATAGTGCAGGGCTTGGGCCAGGAAGCAGGAATGTGTGAGTTGGGAAGCAGGAATGTGTGAGTTGGGAAGCACGGGAAGGGGGAGAGGATAGGGGATTTTTGGAGGGGAAACTAGAAAAGGGAATAACATTTTAAATGTAAATAAAGAAAATATCTAATAAAAAAATTAAAAATTAAAAAAAAAGAGAGGAGTATGTTGAGGGGACCTAGAGGGATCTGGAGGAAGAGAATGTGTATGAGTATCAGCAAACTACACTGTATAAATGTAAGAGATTTACAAAGAATAAAATAAAAAGGTTAATGATAAATAAATTAAGTAGAAAATTGACACAATTTCTAAAAACATATTTCATACTCATGTCTGAGTGCATGGAGTACAACCAATTTTAGCTTATCCTTGAGTAGCTTACAAATATATGAGGTTCAAACTACGGTTATTTTATTTGACTTTGACAATTACTAGGGGGTACCCCTAATCTATTATTCTGATGATCTAACTACCCAGTGGTGTTCCCCAAATACTTGCTGTTTCTCTGGGTCATAATCTCATGGTACCTCTCCTTTCATGGTGCCTTCTCTGCTCTTTTCTGTGTTCTTCTTCCCTTTTATTCTCCACCCCCAACCAGAGAACTTAAAATCCATGTACCTCTAATCCCTCCAGTAATTGACTGTAGCCATTTTTATTTAACCAATAATTTTAAATAAGAAACAAGGTTTGCACAACAAAAGCTGCTAAATATGAAAATATACTCATAGGCCTAGACCTTCAGGTACAGAATTTAGCTTTACAATACATAGCAATAGACTAAACCTCAACACACACACACAAACACACACACACACACACACACACACACACACACAGACTAAAACACATTAAACATTTGTCTTTAAGAAATTTCAAACTAAAGCAGGAATGACATACCAGTATTCATCTTTTAGAACAAATAGACTCAAAAGATTGACAACACTAAGTGCTGATGGGCTGATGGAGATGGAAAAGAAAAAAAGCCTTCACTGATTGTTGGTAGAAACAAGATGTGTCTTTAGGAAGACAGATGACAATTCCCTATGTAGGTAAAGCATTGTGCATACAATTCAGCAGTTACGTTCCTAGGGGCATAGCTGAAGACTTTAGTGCTGTGTGCATATGGAAACACTCATATGGATATTTAGAACAGTTTTATTCATAATCAGAAGAACCTAGATATAGGGCTAGAGAATAACTCAACAGTTAAGAGCACTTGCTATTTTTGCCAGTAAAAGAAGTTAATCTTCAAGGGCTACTGTTTAATTCTAATTATATGATATTCCTGAAAAGAAAAAACTATGATGATGATGATGATGATGATGATGATGATGATGATGATAATAATAATAATAATAATTGATTTACTGGTTTAAATATGTGGCCAGGTTTGAATAAGGAAAGCAGGGGAAGTTCTAAGGAAATGAAACCATTGTGTGTGATCCTACATTTGTGAATGTATGAGAGTGGATTTACTAAAATCCATTGACCTGCACAGAACTTCATGTGGTTTTTAATGCATGCACATTTTAATATTATTTGGAATGAAGGGAGAATTTGAATATAGAATGAAGGGCATCATTTTTTAATGCATATGGGTATTTAGTCTGCATACATGTCAGTCAATATATTATGTGAGTAGTTGGTGCCCACAGAGGCCAGAGAACATCAGAACTCTGGGATTGAACTTACAGTTTAAGCTGCCCTGTGGGTGCTGGAAATTGAATGGGATTCTCTGGAAAAGCAGCTAGTGCTCTAAATCATGGAGGCCTTTCTCCAACCCTGAATGTGGTTTAAAAATACTAGTTATATTGCACATGTGTAAAGCAAATTAATTGACAGCATTGGAGGGAAAGATGCTTATCTAAGTAATTTAGCCATTAGCAGTCTCGAAAATTAAAGGCAAAGCAGAGTGAATATTGGCATGTTGTCTTCCTTAAGGCAGTTGTTTGCCTCAGGTGGGTGATTCTAATACTAAGAACTAAGTCAGACAAATCACAAGGATGGTCATTTTGCAAAATACCTGGCCAGTACTTCTGACACAAGGTTGTCAAAAACATAGGATCTCTAAGAGAACTTTCACAGGCACAAGGAGCCTCTAGAGACACCACAGCTACATATAGTATGGTATCCCCAAGGGGACTGACTCCAGAATAGAAGGACATAAGATTCAAGAAAACAAACATGAAGTGGAAACGTCTGGTTTCTTTGGAAAGTCAGGTTTTTGTTTTTGTTTTTTCAAATGATGTTTTGCTGGGGCACGCGGGTGGAAAAGTGTTTTGTAAAGCAGACCCATGAAAGAAAGTTTTGCTGAAGCAGACACAGGTGAAAGGACACATGACACATGAAAAGACATTTAATGTTTAGAAAGAATATAAATGTGACACCATCGACAGTGGGAGCTAAAGCATTGGCTTGCCTTGTTCCCCCTCTCTGGTCCTCTCTGACAATTTGCAGGTATTAGTTCTCCTATTGAATTGCTTGGCTTCACTTGTGGTGACTTCATAAAGAGAAACTCACCAAAGAACTTCTTGTGAGATTCCTGTGGCTTCTTGCCAATTGGTGAAGCTCAGCATTTCATCTGCATTGAACTGTCCTTGCTCATCCATGTGTGGTGTCTGCCAAGTGAACTGGACTGCAGCTGCTGATTTATGTGTGGTGTTTGCCAGTAGACTGGACTGAGAACAAGGAAGATTGGAGTTGCCCCAAAGAACTATTTCTAAACAGGTCCATTTTCCCTGTATCCTAATAACTTTTCTTTTCTACTACCTTTGGTGAATGGTGTGCTAAAGGGGAGATTGAACATTTATTAAAGTAGGTTGTAAAAAGTTTATGCTTACGCAAACAAGAAATATTCAAGGCTCAACTGGAAGAGAAGGTAAAAATATAGTGAGAGGCAGAGGTGGTAGATGACTCTGAGGAGACATCTTCTGGACACAAGAGGGATGGTGCACATATGAACTCAAAGAGACTGTGACCGCACACAGAAGACCTGCACAAGGTCAAGATCCACAAACTCCCAGCATTGAGAAGGGGAACGGACACAGAGTCCCACCACAATTCAAAAGGTTATTTGTAATATAGGAAAGGGAAAAATAATTTTTCTTCAATGGCTAGGATCTGGATATATCAATTACTCTCCAGGGCAGGCCCCATGCCCAAGTGTAATTGCCCAAGACAAAATGGACTCCATGTTTTTGTGTGCTTTTTGCCTTTTCGTTTAGTTTGTTTTTGTTTTTTGTTCATTTGTTTTTATTGTTTGCTTTGATTTTTGTTTTGGAGAGGTTTGGAGTTCTTAGATCAAGAGAGAAAACAGATGAAGCAGTTGGGTAGACAGATGGGGAAGATCTGGGAGTAGCTGAAGAGGGAGGAATAATTAAAAATAACCTGAGTAATTTTTAAAACTAAGAAAAATATGAATAAACTGTGAAATTCACTTAACAATAATCTACTTTTTCTATAAATCTAAAGCTATTCTAGAATATAAGGTTGATTTTCAAGCACTATAAAATGAATAAAATATAATAGATGCAACACATTTTGATATTCTATTTAACCCAATACAATCTCAAATCTTTTATTTTAACATGTAGCTAATATAAAAAGTTATTAAACCATTTAGATTCATTTTTTTTCATACTAAGTCCTCAAAAATCTAATATCTAACTTTAGCTAGCAGCATATCTCTGTTCAGAGAAGATGCCTTCAAGAGCCTAGTACATGAGCTATGATGTTAAATGAGGTAGCCAGACAGAGAACGACAGAAACCATATTAGTTCATGTATATGTGAAATTAAAACTAGTCAAGATAGTGGGATCTGAAGATAGAATGATGATTTCAGAAGGTTGAAGGGAAAAGAAATGAAAAGGTGATAGACAACCTATACTTCAGTTATACTACATAATTTAACCCCTGAAATCTACTACACAACTAGTGGTACTCTGTTATACACTTAAATTATTTAAAGTGGTAAATCCTCTGTTAAGTGTTTCTCCACTCTTAAAATAACAATGTTAAGACATGAAAAGATTTTGGAAATCAATGGGCATAGTTAAAGCCTTGTCAACATGATGACTCTGTGTGAGCATAATTGTCCTTAAACTAATAAAGTGATCCACATTAAGTATATTCATGGTGTTTATATGTTAATAATATTTCAATAAAACATTTTAAAAGAAAACCAAAATAGCTCGTGAACCAGATGTGCTCATGTCTACTGTGCTGCTGCATACAGGTTCAGAATAATGTTGCACACTATGCTTTCACTGTTTGTTTTGTCCTCTTTCCCCACCCCAGAAATCTGTGCATCAGTGTGTTATACAGCAGTGAAAGATAGCTGTCAACAAGAAAGCTCAGGATGAGTAGGAAGTGAGCCCAAAAGAGGAAAAGGAATAGACAGCTCAATGCTTCAGAGACCTGGGTCCTTATCACTGCTTACAAGAGGAGACTAGATAGGAGGCTTGGGAACAAAACAAGGTGACTCTTGGAGATAGCTATGTAAGGCCAAAGGCTGCAAGAGTCCAGAGAAAACAACTTGACCAAAGACATCACTGGGACTGGCAGGAGACCTGGCTTGGGATCTCTGATTTCTGAAATCTCAGAATCCACTGCTCAGGTACCAGTACGTCAATGTGCCAATGACAGATTAGAACAAACCACAAGTTCCAGGATGCCAGCACCATACCTATACCTGTAGAAACTGACTTTCAGGTTGGCACTGGCTAAGGGTCCTCTTGCCCCATCTGGACACAGATTTCCAATCCATCAAAGGCAGGAAGTCACCTGCTGGTAGTTCAACATCTGCCAAGGTTCCCCTTCTCCCCTTCCATCCTTCAACCTCCACTGAGCCGGTTCAGTTCTCTTGCACCACTGACAGTGGACCAGGCCAAGAACCCTAAACTCCAAAGCATCTCAGGCAGGGAAAATATCTCTGTTACAGAAGATGCTGAAAGATTCACTGATGCCACAAATCTCTACAGAGTTTCCAGGAAAGTTTGGGGAAGTTTTCAGTTTTCTAAATTTCTAGTAATGATGACAGATATGAAAACCACAGTATTAAAGATACAATTCTAGATGGTCCACTATGGAAAAGGAACAAGCTTCTGAATGGACATATGGGGAAGGGGCTGGGCATGAAATTTGTGTTAAACACCAAAGGATGGCTCATTTATTCACCAGCCACATGAATAAATGAGTGCAGGAATACTACAGACAGTAAAATCAGTCAATATTGAAAAGGCCTTAATATCCAAAGTCTATAAATGGGTCTCCTGGGAGGACTGGACCCCTGAGGTCCTTCACCCCTTTCCAGTTGATTGTTTCTCTAGAGAAGGCAATATTGTCCTCCTTAGTTACCCAGCTTAAGAATATATAAATATTTTATTCTTAAATTCTTTTGTAGTATTTTAAGTTCCTCTTTATTTCAAATATCAATCCAGAGAGATTCATTATTTCTCAAATTTGGCAAGATAACAAATTAAGACAGTTAAGGACACACCCTCAACTTCATTGTAATTAGAATCTTTTCTGTGTGTGGTGTGTCTTCATGTTCATGTGGGTCTTTGTAAATATGTGTGCAGGTATATGTGCACATGTGTATTTTCAGAGGCCAGAGGTTGATGTTAAGTAACTTTCTTCATAATTATCTACTTTATTATTTGGTACATGGACTCTCACTAAATGTGAATTCATAGACTGCCTGGGCTGGTTGGCCAGTGACAGGGATCTGTCTGTCCCTATGCCATAGCACTGTGTTTGCAGAAATCCTGTGCTGATTTTTCTGTGTGTGCTGAGGACTAGACTCAGATCATTGTGTTTGTAGAATAGGTGCAGTGACCTCTTCAGTCCCTACATCTAGAATATAAAACAAAAATTTCTGTGACTGTGAATAACATCATATATTACATTTCCTAAATCACCAGAAGTTCATGGATTGTGAAGTGAAGAGGTAAGGGAAGCGTCACTGGGTAAACTCACCATAATACCAGAAAAAAACATCTGGAAATGTGAAATTCGTCACACAGGAAAAATATCTAAGAACAGGGGGGCATTGTGAATGGTGTTAATCCAGCTACTGGAGACCCAATACCCTCTTCCAGTTTCCACTGACATCATGAATGGATTTGGTACCTAGCTATAGATGCAGGCAAAGCACTCACATGAATAAAGTAAATCTTTTAAAAAAGAACAAAGTTAAGGGATATCCTTGCCTTCTAGCCAAAAATAAATAATTTTTTTATCATCATAAGAATACTAGGGGTTCTCAGTAATAGAAATGGACTGCTAAACAGCAATAATGAGCAGTGCTGGTTTAACACATAGCACATGTATATGCACTTTCCTTCTAACCCCAGTTCCTCTCCACCAAGTTATAGACTTACAAGACTTGGAAGATGGGTAGTACTTGTTCAGTGCCTTTATGACTGACAGAATCAATAGAATCAAGACAGGCATGCAGGCATGCTAAGAGGGTAGAGGCAGAAGAATTCAGAGTTCAAGGCCATCTTTGATTATACAGTGAGTTTGAAGCCTGCCTGGGATACATGAGATGCTTTCAGGGATTATAGACAGCTGGAGGTAGGTCCCTGCTAAATCAACAAAAGATATTAGCAAAGAAATAGGTACTGAACCTCAGCTGAGTCTGGTTTTGGCCTGTAAAATGGAGACAATGTTACTGTCCTGTTCACAGTAGTAGTCTTCTGTAGGTCAGGTTGGGAGAGCTGCATAAACGTACCCTGGGCATGTTGCCCAATACACACAAATGTTTGATGGGTGGATGATGATCTTAGGATAAAGAAGTGAGCAATAACAAAAGAATTACAGAACCAAGATTCACAGCTATTTCAACAGATTTGAATGGGCAAACCAGAGTCCTTCAGTGTGGGTGACAAACATGCTTGTGAAGGTATGATGGGGTGAGAGGTGGGATAATAGCATGTTTGATAAAGTGAGGGCCCATGGTGTGATATAGTGGCTAGACAAGTAAGACAGTCCTAAGAGGCATTGCAAAGGTTAACAAAGATTCAGAAGAAGAAGAGGAGAAGGAGAAAAAGGAGGAAGAGGAGAAGGAAGAGGAGGAAGAAGAGGAGGAGGAAGAGGAGATGAACCTAAAACTACACCACTGACCTAAAATTTTATATTTAACATCAAGTGAAGCATATTGTTAGTTCAAGGGAAATATTTGAATTTAGTTAACTCTGGCAGGGACCACTGATGTTTGTCACCAGCTATAAAGGCTTGAGAGCACCCAGAAGACAGTTGGTATAATAAAGAAATAGTGACCCATTTCAGCATTGATATGTATTTGTTGTGTGACTTTAAGAAACTGAATTGATCCCACAAAATCTATCCTATT
Source organism: Mus musculus (assembly GCF_000001635.26). Taxonomy (NCBI): domain Eukaryota; kingdom Metazoa; phylum Chordata; class Mammalia; order Rodentia; family Muridae; genus Mus; species Mus musculus. Next base: position 92,036,067 of record NC_000069.6, on the reverse strand, counting down.
TCCTTAAGTCTGATAGGAAGCTAGCTACTGATCTGCAGAGCTGGGGATTAAACAAAATCACATATGTCATGCACCCAGGACAGAGCACGTTCATGGATGGGACAAGAAAACAACAGAAGGCCCTCAGTCACTCACCAGGTAATTCTCTTTGGTAGATAACTGCACTTCACTTTAACCCTGGGTTAAGTTCCCTCTAATCTTTCCATTTTTGCACAAGAGGGCCCTTCTTTACATCTCCCCAAACGGGCGTAATAAATACAGACTCAGAGAAAACAACTGCATTTTCACCTGCTTTTAAGGCAGACCAAGAAAGAATAGCAGCTAATGTTCACTAAATGTGATGTAGCAAGTCTGAAGTGTTAGCTGAGCCCTACTATGGGGCAGATTAGGGAGAGACCATGACTTAACATGGTCTCCTCAAGAGTTTATTTTTATTTTATTTTTTATTAGATATTTTCTTTATTTACATTTCAAATGTTATCCCCTTTCCTGGTTGCACCTAGGAAAACCCCCTATCTCATCTCCTCTCCCCCTGCTCACCAACACAACCACTCCTGCTTCCTTCTCTTGGCATTCTCCTACACTGAGGCATGGAGCCTTCCCTCAAGAGTTTATAATCTAGTGGGAAAGTCAAGTGTTGGGTGCATGGAAAAGAGGGAAGGAATAAAAAAAACCAGGGTAGCCAGGCAGTAGTGCCACATGCCTTTAATCCCACCCCTTGGGAAGCAGAGGTATAGGCAGATTCCTGAGTTCCATGCCTGCCTGGTCTACAGAGTGAGTTCCAAGACAGCCAGGGCTACACAGAGAAACCATCTCCCAAAAAGTCAAAAAGAAAAAAAGAAAAAAAGAAAAAAGAAAAAACAAAACAAACAAAAAAACAGGATGCCAACGAAGGCCAATATGAGTCAATCTTAATTTGGTGACCTTAAGATGTAGGCTTCTAGAACTGGATACAAGCTAAGCATGCAGATCAGTAGGAATTCCTAAGCTTTCTTCCAAAATAGCCGTATCACTTAGGTCAGTGGGCCCCCAGCTTCCCTGAGAGGAGCCCCCAGTTTCCTGTCCATAAAGAGACACTTATTACTTCAGTCTACTGTGAAAAGACTGTAAAAGTTTATGCCTCATCTCCCAGGAATTGCTCTCCCTCCCACCACTCCTTTCTTATAATTAATGCCTTCTCTCTTTTAGTTCCTGCCCTTTTCGGGTCTGCCTTGCAGAACCCGCTAGGCTAGAAATACACCTGGACCAGCTATGGCTGCCTCTAAGCTCCTGAAAAACACACACCTTCCTTAGAATCACCACACCCCTGGCCTTCTGCCCTTTTCTTCCCACTCTCCAGGGTCTGTGGTAACCTCAGGGCACAGCACAGGTGATTTTCAGGGTCCAAATGAAAATGATCCCTGAGTATCTCCAAGCTAAAAATTGATGCCACCGTGCATTCCCACCATCCTGTTCCTTGTTCATTCTAGAATAATTCTGGAGAAAAGGCAAAGGCAGTGGCCAGAAGGGCCACACAGAGATAGACAATGAGATGCATTGAGAGACAGAGATGTAGCAAAGATGTGGGAGGGAGAACAGCAAGGAGAGAAACAGTGGAGAAAAAGATACAGAAGTGTAGATAAGACAGGCCAAGTGACAAGGTGGCACATGGAAGCTTGAGGGGAGGCAGAGCAGAAGGAAGAGGCATCTCGCAGGAAAACAGTATCAGGCCATGTGCTCTCCAGGTTTGAAGCCCTCCCCATAGTAAGGTCACAGACTGCAGGGTGGGACACATAGATCCTGGAGAATGACTCTCCAGATCTCACAATTGGTAGGAATGCCACTACAAGGTGGAGATAAGGAGTGGTCTAGAATTAGAGCTTTACCTTGTAATGAATCTGGCAATCACAGCAAGTGGGCTGGGCTGTTATAACAATGCTGGGATTTTCCACTCTGCAGCAAGAATCCAAGACTTACTCAGTGGGAATCCACCACCCTCCTCCTGATAGCACCAACCATTCTTCATTCCACAGATGCTTAGTTGGCGACAATAATGCACCTGGCCCTGGGTGGAGCCTTGGAGATGTTCCAGCAAACAGCAGGTACTGCTCAAAGGGAGGCCAGGATTGTGAGGGGGTAACAGGAAAAGGGATAAGTCACCAAGAGACCTTTGAAAGTCTGTGGGGACCAGGAAGGGGGTGTTTTGGAAAAGCTAACCTTCAGAAAGTAACTTTAAAAGCAAGAGGCATCAGGATGGTGGATGAGCACAGGCGGGCAGAAGGGGTGGGAAGATGAGACAGTGGTGTTTTACACAGTCAGAAGGAGGGCACAGTATGCTTTCCACAAGGGGATGATGAGAATCATGCCTCACCCCAGAACCAGAGTATCTCCTATTAACTAACTGGATGAAGAAAAACAAGCCACAGGCCCGCTTCTTCAATCTTATGTAAAATAGGGACTTTGTCCTTTTTTATTTCTGGAACTAAAAGAAACCCAGCCTTTCCTGTACTCCTAGCTTAAATTGTAGAAAATAACCAAGTCATTGAGCTCAGGAACTGGGTTCTCCCAGAGAAGGCTAGCAGTCCTGAGGGCCATGTCAGTGCTCCTTCCCCATAGGTTCCCTCAGACCTGGCATTCTGTGGGTGCACCTGGCTCCTCCTTGCTCACCACCAACCTTGACGTCTGCTGACATAGTACTCCCCCATGTGGCTGAGGTAGGTACCTAAGAAAGCACATCCTTCCCCTGAGAGTCAAACAGGAGTAATAGAGGAAAGCACTCTACAGACAATGAGGACAAGATTGTGCATGCCTCAGCCGAACATTGATTAAATGGCAACAGTAAGTTCTAAAAATTCCTGCTCACATCCACCCATTTAGACTGCCTATCAGTCATTGGAGGCTGATGCTAGTATATCCCTAAGGGGGTACTAGGAAGTATTTCTCAATAAAAAGACAGAAGAGACAAACTGCCTGCAATAGGCTGCCACAAAAAGGTCCTTAAAAAAAGCACTTGCCAGCTGAGTGCTCTGGGTTTAGTTAAAGCATAAATTTAAAATCCTAAAAGGTGGATAGTTTGGAGTAAACACCAATCTAGAACACACAGGCCTCACAGAGCAGCCTCTGTAAGAGCTGTCAGAGATGGGGGACTCACTAATTCCCTTCCCAAGCCAATGAGTCCCTGAGACCTGAAAGTGGTAACTAACTCAAAGAAAAGGGATCTTTACTTTGAGGGATAATTAAGAAAAGTCAATAAATCAATATTGATGACTTAGTTGTGTGTTTCTTTAAGAGAATACTCGAGAATGGGTTAATCACAGTGGACAAAGATTTATTTTGTGTAATCTGAACTCTGTGAAATTCAAGGTCATCATCTGGCCAAGGCCTTCTTGCTGTATCATCCAGTGGCAGAGTGGGAAAGTATAAGAGAGACTGTGTGTGGGGAAACACACTCATTTTATTAACAAACTCACTTTTACAGCAACAATATTAATAATTACATCTCAAAAGGTCCATCTCTAACACTACTGATTATTAGCGACTGGGTTTCTAATACATGAATGTCAAAAGGTTCATTTAAACCCTGGCAGGTGTCTTTGGGTGAAACTTTTTCTGAACATCTCATGACTACAACTGTAACTACTTCCTGTAAGAGAGGTGTTCAATCCCCCTTTGCTGGGAAGTCTGTACCCAACCTCCATCCACACAGAAAGGACTCTACTGTCGAGAGACTCTGACAGAAAGGCTTGTGAGGTTTGTATTCTATCTATCTCTGCTGTGTAAATCAGGAGTGGCAGGTGTGTCTCTCCTAAGTTGTACCCACTAATCTTTTCCTGATTACATTCCTGGGATGCTTTAGGAAAAATGACAAATGAGCCGAGTCAATCTAATGACATTCAAGGGAAAGGGTCTGTGAAAAGAAAAAAAAAATTCGGAGTAAATGTGAGGTTATAAGAGATGTAAAAACACTGTAAAGGCAAACGCCCGATACTAGCAGCACCAAAGGCAGGTGTTGGGGAGTCCTGTCTCCCCTATAATGATAAAAAATTCTTCTCCCTGGTAAGAAGGAGCTGATGGGAACTGAGGGTCACCAGAACAGAGAGGCTTTAATCTCTCTCCCTCTCTCTCTCCCTCTCTCTCTCTCTTTTTCTCTCTCTCTCAGTTCAGCAGAGCCCAGCCAAGCAACAGGTGGACCAGACACTAGACAGCACCTGTAAACACAGGTCTGCCTGGTTGGTCCTCAGTGAACTCCTAGAACAAGGCACAGATGACTGGAGACACAGAATCCATTACATACATGTCACCACAGCCAGCTTGAATCTCTGGGAAGGACCAGGGTAGATTACTGGAAAAGTTCCCCAGGAGACCTTGAAGGATATCCATAAGAGAATACTGTAATTGCAACACAAGAAAGAGTGACTAGGTGACACATTGAATAAGGAGGGAACAAAGGAACTGAGCCAAAGTGAAAGATAAGGACAATATCTGCCAGGAGAAAGAGCATCTTTAGATGGGACTGTAGCATTTTTCAGTGCTTGAAGTGAGGCCATGTCTTGATGATGTTGTACAATGCCTGTCCAGGGGACAGGATGTTGGACACATCACTGTGGCCCATTAGCAGGTAGTTGGAGGTCAGGTACCCTTTGGCCACAGCACACTGGATCAGGCTCTGGGCTGCCTTCAGTGAAGCTTCATTTGGAGGCTTTTCTGTAAAACACATTTACCCATGATCATTAAGAGCTCAGAGCTGCTTGGCTACAGCAGTGACAAATACGTAGACTCCACTCTTTTCGTCTCTTTTCCTATCCTTTCCTAAAATCACCATAGCCAACAACTAGTTAGGACAAAACAAAGCCCAAACAAGTGTGTTTTCTAATTCCATCTGGCCAAAATTTCTTTAGAATATTAAAAATTACCCTGGAAATGAACATATAACATGACACAAATTCTGTGTGTGCAGAAGAACTACAGATTGTTCTATGCTTTGTCATCATAGGCAATGACACATTCCCACATTATTGCTACTGTTAATAAGGAAATGCACACATTTCCCAAATGAAACATCAAATTTTCAAAAGGCCCCTTTTTCCCCCCTCCATTGTTCCATGCTTACCTTGGATATAGTTTTGGATGGATGTGGCTGAATTGGGGGCAAATATTCTATTTGGGATATGCTTTTTGTAGCAGTCATTCTTTATTGAGAATTTTCGTTAAATCTAAAATATTCTGCTGAACTACCATGTACTTCCAGTGTCATAATACTGTCTCCATTTTCCTATGTTTCCTGAATATTCCACATGGTACTTAATTAAGACGAACTCTTTGCCCTACTATGTCTTACCTACAAAGTTTCCCATGAAGGCAATTCCTAGAGCAATATCGTTGTATCCATAGGTATGAGAGCCTTCAATATTCCAGCCAACTCCTTCATATACTTCACCATCCTGGCCCACTAGAAAGCTAGGGTTGGGTAGAGGAAAACAAAGAAATCAGTGTGAGGAGCACACTTTGCTTCATCAACTTTAATCCTTAATCCATTCTTTCATCCATTTATCACACCGTGTCCAGATATGCCACATGTGCTAGTGTGCAGAAAAGCAAAAACCAAAAGCCAAAACACAGTTCTGTACTTGGCCTTCATCCTCAGTCCTGAATCTAACTCAGCTACAATGACTGTGATGCTCCTCAACCTTCTGAGCAATAGGCGTTTTGACCATTGATCTCTCTGGTTCTGCAGCACTCTCCTCCATAGGTTTCTATAGACAATGCCTTCCTCAGTCTCTCTCTTTTTCAGGTGATCACCATCTCTCCTGCCTTCCTTGAGCTACTGTGATTCTTAAAACCCAACACTTTCTCCTTAGGACCCTGGACTAGCTCTTCTCTTTCCGCTGAGACATTCAGCCACGTTAAACAATCATCCACTCCCACAGCTTCAACTATTTTCTGTAAAGTCCACTGGGTCTAGAATAAAACCAAACCAAACCAACAACAAACAAACAAAACCCCCCAAAACCCCAAACCTTTTTACATTTTCTGTAGCCAGAAAATAAGGCATTCTCTGAAATTCCCCCTTTTCCTTCTCAGAGCTCCAGTCAAGGACTACCCACCACTCATCAATTGTGTCTCTTACATCACTTTTAAATTCTTCTACTCCTTCCATACAATAGCCATTGTCCAACTCCAACTTGATTACTGTAACAGCACCCTGCCCAGGGTTTTGCTTTTTTCTAATCTACTCTTAAAATCATACCCAGGAGGCTGGAGAGATGACTCCACAATTGAGAACACTTAATGCTCTTGCACTGGACATGAATTTGGTTTCCAGCACCCACATGGCAGCCTACAACCATTTGTAATTCCTGTTACAGAGGATCCAATATCCTCTTCTGACCTCTGCAGGCACTGGTTGTGTTTGTAGTACACATACATACATGGAGGCAAAATACACACATAAAATGACATAAACAAATCTTCAAAAAAGCTTTTAAAAGGGTATGGCTTTCCACAGTCTCCAGCTCCCCTCCATATAAAGTCAGTTTTCATTAGTTTTACTTTTAAAAATCTACATACCAGTCAGGCTCCTACAGCTCCCCACCCTCACTACCTCTTCCTTTGTAAGTCCATTTTTAGGTCTGAGTGGGTTGTGTTTTATTTCCTCAAGGACTCATGCTCTGTTCATATCCCAAGCCTTTGAATGTGCTGTTTTTTAACTATATCACTTCCTTTTGCCAAGCATTGCACCTGCCCCCAAACCTTATTCATGTTCCATGAAGGATAGTCCTCTTCACTAGCCATTCTCTGACACCTATCATTCCTCCAAAGATTTCTGGGCTCATCTTATCGGTGCCTAGATCTTCTTCCATCACTGTGCTTAACAGTTTGCATTGTTATTGTTTATTGTTTCTCTAACTCTACAGTTCGATGGCAGGTTTAAAAGTTGAGGAACAAGAATCAACTTGGCTGATGTTTGCCAGTTTGTAATATCCAAATTTGTAGTTAGTTCCCTATTATCTGCTGTGAATGTATCCAAGACTATGAAAAGTCCTGAAAAATGAAGCAGGTTCTCTCTAACATACTAAGAGGTCTGGAAAGTCGGATACAGCTAGAGCATCTGTGGCACAGTGAAGAAGCAAACTCATCCAAAACTAGTCACAAAATTCATTTTTAAAATTCCTAATAAATGTGAGTAAGGGAACACCCTCATAGAAGCAGGGGTGGTGGTGGGGATGGGATAGGGGTGTTCAGAGGGGAAACCAGGAAAGGGAATAGCACTTGAAATATAAATAAAGAAAATATCTAATACAAATTTTAAAGATCCCTAATAAATAACTGAAGTGGATTATTTTCTAACCCCAAGTCCCACCTATGAAAAGCACAAGGAATCCTCTACATATCTTCTGCTATTTAATTAAACTAAAATGTTTCTTGAAGATAATACTGGTATGAAAGGAACCAGAAGAGAACATTGTATCTCATTCTCTGTCTTCAAATATAATATGTTGTCCCTACTATAAAGAAGAGACAAAAGAGCCCAGAGATGTTACAATTCCTGTGTGAAGAGTAGCAGAAGACTAACAAGATACTAACACTAGAGAGAACAAGTTGGAGCTGGCCACGACCTTCTTTCCTTATAGTTTAGAACAGGGTATATACTAAGGCATCATACTTCTTTGGGGTTCGTAGTTTTGCTTTCTAATTGCTTCTTTTTCATTATTTGATTATTGTGATGTTCCCAATCACAATGGAGAACATGCCTGAGCAGTTAAATAGCCCAAGCAATAGCCTGAATTCTACTCAGTTCATATTCTTGCAAGAATAATGTATGGCATTTGTGTAAAACACCTGCACTCCGCCAGCTTTGCTTTCCATGGCTCTGAAGAAACAAATCATTTTCCACTTACTGATATGCAATGTCGCAGAAATCTTGGTTATCTATGTGAAAGGACTGTGTGTCTCTTACACGAACCAAACAGTCTGCAGACTCATTGCAGCTTTTCCCAGCAGTGTGGATGATGATGACAAATTTGGCTGGAAGGTTCATCTGAGGGCAGTGTGTTTCTCTGGCTTCCCAAGCAGACCGTGGTGTGATATTGGGGCATGCTGCAGCAAAGTGGAAAACCAAGAGGATGAGAATTTTCTTTGGACTGTTATGAAAGCAATGTACAGCCAGAGGGTAGTTCACACAAGTCTCTTGTGTCCTGAAAATATGAACATATTCTAATATGAATTTCCAGCAGGAGTCTGGAAAGGGCAGCTGCCTGAATCAGTGCATTTTAATGGCATAGAAACCAATATGAAAGCTGAAAGGAACAGACTGATTGAACAGAGGCACAACTGTATTCTTCAAAACACAGGATATCTATATGCTTATATGTGTTCTATATGGTAAGGTAGATATGTGCAAATCAGTTTACTCTTTAAACTGATCAAGTTTATGTGAAAAATATGAATTCTATAAAGAACGGACAATGTTGCAAAATTATTATTATTGAAAAGAATACCAGTCCAAATGCAAAGACTTTTTTGTAGAGATTTATAATTTTAAAAAATGAAATTTAAAATATCAGTTGTTCTGAGAGAAAGACTGTGTTAGCAGAGAACTAGCATACTGGAAGTGATTATTAATTTTATTTGTTTTAATTTACTGATCATTCTTTCTAAACTAGCATACCATTTTCATTATTCATTAGAATAACCATTATAAGGGCAGTATGAGATATAAAGTCCAATTTTATCAACACGGTGGCATTGGAAAAGGTTGGCTGGCTTTGGAAAGGTGTGTGTGTGTGTGTGTGTGTGTGTGTGTGTGTGTGTGTGTGTGTATGTGTGTGTGTGTGTGTTTGTGTGTTTCCACAGTATATGTCTACTCATTTCCCATGTATTTTATTTTATTTTATTTTATTTTATTTTTTTTTGGTTTTTCGAGACAGGGTTTCTCTGTATAGCTCTGACTGTCCTGGAACTCACTCTGTAGACCAGGCTGGCCTCGAACTCAGAAATCCACCTGCCTCTGTCTCCCGAGTGCTGGGATTAAAGGCATGCGCCACCACCGCCTGGATCATTACCCATGTCTTACTTTCCTCTCTCACATCCATAATATCCAACACATTTCATTTGTATCTTTCTCACTGAAATGGCTGTTTCTTGATGGAAGGAGTTATGATTTTTTTTTAAACTGATGTATGGCAATGTGAAGATTTAGTGTTTCTTGTAAACTGTAAAAATATGAGTATACATTTATTTGTGGTAAGAATAGGTTCATGACAATAACATTTTTGTGAGTTGGAAAGGCCAGGGAAAACATGTCTCCTTATCTTCTCTAATTAATAGGGATGTTGTCCAGTGGTGGAATACTTATCTAACTTCCCAATTTCATAGATTTGGCACAGGTGAGATGTTCTAGGTCCAAGAAACCCTTGAGAGTCTAACAAGAGAACATCTCCAAATATAGCTGGGAGTGATGTAATGCAGGGTATGATAGGTTAAGGGTCTCACCTTTTTTGGGTATCTCTGAGTGTTGAGGAACCAAACAGGTCTCTTCTTTTAAGAGAAATGGCTGAATGTACTTGGGTGACAGGTAGCCATTCTGGATGGCAAAGAAGATCAGATCCTCTGTAGCTGATAAAGCAGCGGGACTGGGGCTTCCTTCATGGGGGTAATATGAAATAAAAACTGTTAGTAAGGAACTCCATCCTGGACAGTACCCACAGGGAGTGCAAGTCTCTACCAGACCTGAGTGACTGGTAGACAGGAAGAGAAAAGACAGGCAGAAAGATTTCTTCGTCAGAAATCTAAACAACCACAATTAGGAACATCTTGTAAGGGCCAAACACAGACTACTCTTTTTTTCCTCGTTTTGACCTATTAGCCTTCAACATCATCTCTGCCCTCTGTTATGCTCTGGTTGTGGGTGAAGGGTCATATAAACTACTTCAACTTCCTTGCTTTGGTTACTAGCCTCCATTTATCTCTACCAATAAAGGATACTAGAAGAAATAATCTATGATATCTGCCTCTGGCAACTAAAATATTAGTAGCAGATGAGTTCAGATTCCATTGTCCATAACTGTGAACTCTATGTAAGAGGCAGATGCAGCAATATATCAAGAAGTATAGACCACAGATGAGGAAAAAAACTGCAGTTCATAGAGTGCAACAGCAGAAAGGATTTCCAGAATCAGTGGTTATCAGGGATGGGAAATACAATGTAGGCTAAAAAGATATGAGCATTGAGAAAAGAAGCTGGAGGAAGTGGGTGGACCACTTTCTGGGTCTGGAGGAAATTACCATTACCTATCTTACTGCCAAAGAAGGCAATGCCCAGGGAAACGTTATTGTAGCCTTGAGTGTGCAAGCCTTGGACATACCAGCCGACACCTTCATACACCTTGCCATCATCTCCAACCAGAAAGCTGCCAAGGAGAAACAATGATTTAGTGGTAAACCTCTGTATTAAGAAAATTCATTTCCCAAAGGGGTTGTAGAGGCTCATAAAAGAATGAAGTTTCAATAACATAATGGGGAACAGATAATTTTAGATATTCTAAAGAAATAGGAATATATTTCAATTTTGGTTTTGAATTAGATTATATATGTTTTCCACATGTAATCCCCCGTAGATTACATGTGTTTCTCAGTTAAAAAGTACTCATTTCATCTAAAGTAGAATTTGAATGTGTGACTCTACAGTGCCTGAGGATAATTAACTCCATCTTTTCAAGTACCTGTTAGTTAATTCATTAGGTTGTCATTATTGTCTGAGATGGGCAGGCTTTGAAACATGCTCTCTACCCTTTAACCAGGCTTGCCTGAAACTTACTGCAGAGCCTAAGCTGGTCTTAAAGTCATAGCAATCCTTCTGCTTCAGAATCATAAGAGCTATGATTACATTCATCCCTACACCTAGCTGAATAATGATATTTTTTGTTTCTGTTTTTAACTATAAGACCAAGCACTTGAGTATTCTCTAAACAACTAACATCAACTCAAGAGTTTCTTTATACTGACTCCACAGATTCACATAGGTTCTTTTTTTTTTTTTTTTTTTTTTTTTTTTTTGTCTCTTATAAACCATTTATTTCTCCTGGCCGGAAGGTGGGCATCGCTACCGGTGGATAAACACAGAACACTGTGTGGAGCGAGGCTCGAAGAACAGCGGTGCAGGTAAGTGGGGCCAGGACTCAAGCGAAGGTGGAACCGTTCCAGCCCACGTTGGCAGAGTTCATGTAATAGTTGATGTAGACCCGGTCCCGGCTGATGTGCAGCCGATCGGCCAGCAGGCCACACAGCAGCTTGCTGTAGTTGCGGTTCTGGGCACCACCAATTTTGCCGATGCTGTGCAGGCTGCAGAGGGCGCAGGGATCGTTCCTGCAGCTAAAAGTCATGAGCTTGTCCGGGACCACGTGCACTGCGATGTACTGTGCGGGCTTGCTGGTGGCCTGCGCCAGCTGCTGGGTGAGCTCCGACAGAAACCCCTCTGGCACGGAGGCGCAGGGAACATTGGTGTTCACGATGAACATAGGCATGGTGGCGGAGAGACTGCGAGCGTGGACGGGAGGAGGGTACAAAGCGCGGTGTGACCCAAGCCAGGGACCTGAGCTACGTCTCACATAGGTTCTTACAAAAGATTTTTTTTTTGTTTCTTTTTTGTTCGATTTAAAACCATGTCTATATTCTTTTATTCCACTATTTTAAAAAAAATATTTCTGTCCATTCTGTTGTTCTCTGGTTTTCAATCCATGTTAAAAATGGTGTTTCGTGACTCTTGGTATATCCAATCTTTTACTAAATCATGAATTTCAGAGCAAACTGAAAAAAGAAAGAATGATTTCCAAGGTTAAGTAATGCCCCTGCTCCAAGGGAGGCTTTCACCTTACTCTGAGAACCAGATGCCTTTGGAAACATGGCCACCACTTTTATTCTTTGTGATGTTCCCAGCAATTCTTCTGTCACTTCTTCAGAGACTTTGATTAGCTCAATATGAACATTCCCCTACAGTTGCAATAACTTCACTCTCAAAAGGATGTTAACATTGTGCCTGCAGAAACCTAATTTTTAGAGGGAGAGCAATTGAAGTGACTTAGAAACACCACGTTTGAAGTAAAGGAACACTTCAGCAAAAATCCAGGAGTGATGGGAGATAGTGGCTGGCAGATAAACTGTAGTCAAGAAAGTGAACACAACTTCCATTGAGGTCTGCCTGAGGTCCCTGGCTACATACAGATTCAGGTGGTGCAGCAAGTCTCCACCTGCTCTTATTTGCATTTAAAACTAAAAATACACGAAAGCACAGACTATCCTTTTCAAAATGGATACTTCAGAAGCTATTTCTTTTTTTTTTTTGTTTTAAGATTTATTTATTTATATGTAAGTACACTGTTGCTGTCTTCAGACACTCCAGAAGAGGGAGTCAGATCTCGTTACGGATGGTTGTGAGCCACCATGTGGTTGCTGGGATTTGAACTCCAGACCTTCGGAAGAGCAGTCGGGTGCTCTTACCCACTGAGCCATCTCACCAGCCCCCAGAAGCTATTTCTACTTGCATTTTAAATTCCCACCTTACTCTTCTTTCTTCATATAATGGTGAGCTTTCTCATTCTTGAGGCTAATGAGAAAAACTTGGGGGCCCTCAATAGAACCCTTAAATACTCATTGCACAATGCAAAAATCTTTTATGCCTCACACTCAATTTTAACACAGGATTTCTTCCCCACCATTCTCCATGCCCACTCTTCTCCTTGTCTTACTGAGTGTTTATTCACATAAATAAATGGAAAAAAAATGCTTCATAAATATGAGCCCTGACTAGAAAGAAGCAAATAAGAGTGGGCTGTATCAACACACATTTGTGACACAATTCTGAATTCATGCTCCTTGCCATGTGCCACTTTAAACAAATTCTTTGGTTTTCATGGACTGTGGCATTCTCATTCAGTTAATGAAAATAGTAAGCGTTCTCCTCCACACTGCTCCCAGTTGGGTAATAGCAATGAAAACCCTTGTGATCTGTCATGCTAGGAGCTTGCAGGGCTGACGGCACTAGGTACAAAACTTTCTGTGTATCCTTTCATGATCTTCTAGAGTAAAAGCACCCTTGAATATATGACTTAGAGTTGTTCCTCCTAATGACTTCTAGATTTTATTTTTGTTCTTTTTTTCTAACACTCTTCAGTCATAAACTCAGCACAAATGAAGCCCCCAAAATAGAAGATGCAGAATAAGGAAAAAAAAAAAGGAGAATACTTCAAGAAGTAACATTGATTTGGAGACCTGGTCAGCCTCTTACTTGAAGGCAATGTCACACCAGCCTTTGTTGTGGACATATTGGGACTGTAGGACCCGCACCACCTGGCTGCAGGTGATCTGATCTTGGCATTGCATCCTGGTAACTTGCTCTATGATGAGGTAGGGTACGGGCAGGCTCAGTGGTACTCTGCAGGTAAGTGAACTTGCTCCCCACTCTTTTCTGGAAACTATGGTTGGGTTGCCTGTAAGAGAGACAACAGATCAGCATGTAACAGACCCTACTCAAGACATTAGCAGCCCAACTATGGTATCTGCTAGCCCTGGAAGGTGCTTGTCCTCTCACAACTTCCTATTCTCATCTCTATAGCCCAGTCTTGACCCAGAAATCATCCAAATCTCTTCTCCTCTGTGTTAAATTACCTGGTTTGTAGGTGAACCTCTTTGTATCTTTATGAATGGGACATATGAAATCTGGGATACAAGGACACAGAAATGAGCCTAGAGAAAATTATTTTTATAGTAATTTGTCTAAACTATGGAGTTCTGCAGACAGTCACACTGATTCATATATTTCTGTCTCAAGAACCAGTTTGTGCTTCATAAATTTGTTAAGTTTGGTTAAGATAATGGCAACCATCTTAGTTTGTACTACTATAATGTGTACCTATGGTTCTATTGGTAGTTATGCAGATAAGCTAGGGAAAGCAACATTGCTCTAACTAGGGATGAGGGAAGGCTTCAGTGCTCCTAGAAGGTGGATTGAACAAAGGTAGATATAATTAAGGCCTTATTAGGGCAGGATACTGGTACAATAATGCCCACAGGACCCTGAGAAATAAAGAATAGCCATCATCCAATAAGGTGTCAGATACCAAAGCAGAACTAAGCAAATGACTGAGGCCCAGTTTCAACTTATTGCCACACATGGACAAGTCACTTCCCCATCAGGCCTTTGTATCCTTATCCACAAAATGAGAAGATTAACTCTCTACTCTTTAATCTGCGAGTTTCTCCAGCACTAACTTCATGTAACCCAGTAGCATGTCTACTTAAGAGTAGAAGGCCACCCTTCCAGCTGGCCCACTGCAGCACCGGGGTCCCTGGCCCGGGGGAGTCTCCGGACACCCGCAAGGACCCACACAGGATCCGCCATGGGATCCTAAGACCTCCGGTGAGTGGAACATAGCGCCTGCTCCAATCCAATCGCACAGGACCTGAGATTGCATTAATTAAGGAAGCAGGTAACCCGCCCTGATAAGGGGCTCAAGTCCCTTCAGGCCGGTCCACTACAGCACCGGGGTCCCTGGCTCCAGGGGAGTCTCCAGACACCTGCAAGGACCCACACAGGATCCGCCACGGGATCCTAAGTCCTCCGGTGAGTGGAACACAACTTCTGCCAGGAGGCAAGTTCAAACACCAGATATCTGGGCACCTTCCCTGCAAGAGGAGAGCTTGCATGCAGAGAGTACACTGAAACTAAGGATAGAGCTAGACTCCCAGGTCTGCTAATAGAGGCTAACATAGTCACCTGAGGAACAAGCTCTAACCAGAGACAACTATAACAACTAGCTCCAGAGAATACAAGATGGCAAAAGGCAAATGTAAGAATCCTACTAACAGAAATCAAGACCGCTCATCATCATCAGAATGCAGCACTCCCACGCCACCTAGTCCTGGGCACCCCAACACAACCGAAAAGCTAGACCCAGATTTAAAAGCCTATCTCATGATGATGGTAGAGGACATCAAGAAGGACTTTAATAACTCACTTAAAGAAATACAGGAGAAAAACGCTAAAGAGTTATAAGTTCTTAAAAAAAAAAACAACAACAACAACAACAACAACAACAAAAAAAAAAAAACAGGAAAACACAACCAAACAGGTAGAAGTCCTTATAGAAAAACAGGAAAACACATCCAAACAGGTGATGGAAATGAACAAAACCATATTAGACCTAAAAAGGGAAGTAGACACAATAAAGAAAACCCAAAGTGAGGCAACGCTGGAGATAGAAACCCTAGCAAAGAAATCTGGAACCATAGACGTGAGCATCAGCAACAGAATACAAGAGATGGAAAAGAGAATCTCAGGTGCAGAAGATTCCATAGAGAACATCGGCACAACAATCAAAGAAAATGGAAAATGCAAAAAGATCCTAACTCAAAACATCCAGGAAATCCAGGACACAATGAGAAGACCAAACCTACGGATAATAGGAGTGGATGAGAATGAAGATTTTCAACTCAGAACATACAAGAAGCCTACAGAACTCCAAATAGACTGGACCAGAAAAGAAATTCCTCCCGACACATAATAATCAGAACATCAAATGCACTAAATAAAGATAGAATACTAAAAGCAGTAAGGGAGAAAGGTCAAGTAACATATAAAGGCAGACTTATCAGAATTACACCAGACTTTTCACCAGAGACTATGAGAGCCAGAAGAGCCTGGACAGATGTTATACAGACACTAAGAGAACACAAATGCCAGCCCTGGCCAAACTCTCAATCACCATAGATGGAGAAACCAAAGTATTCCACAACAAAGTCAAATACTCACATTATCTTTCCACGAATCCAGCCCTTCAAAGGATAATAACAGAAAAGAAATAATACAAGGACGGAAATCACGCCCTAGAACAAGCAAGAAAGTAATCCCTCAACAAACCAAAAAGAAGACAGCCACAAGAACAGAATGCCAACTCTAACAAGAAAAATAAAAGGAAGCAACAATTACTTTTCCTTAATATCTCTTAATATCAATGGACTCAACTCCCCAATAAAAAGACATAGACTAACAGAATGGCTATACAAACAGGGCCCAATATTCTGTTGCTTACAGGAAACCCATCTCAGGGAAAAAGGCAAACACTACCTCAGAGTGAAAGGCTGGAAAACAATTTTCCAAGCAAATGGTCTGAAGAAACAAGCTGGAGTAGTGATTCTAATATTGGATAAAATCGACTTCCAACCCATAGTTATCAAAAAAGACAAGGAGGGACACTTCATACTCATCAAAGGTAAAATTCTCCAAGAGGAACTCTCAATTCTGAATATCTATGCTCCAAATGCAAGGTCAGCCACTTTCATTAAAGACACTTTAGTAAAGCTCAAAGCACACATTGCACCTCAACAATAATAGTGAGAGACCCAACACACAACTTTCATCAATGGACAGATCGTGGAAACAGAAACTAAACAGGGACACAGTGAAACTAACAGAAGTTATGAAACAAATGGACCTGACAGATATCTACAAAACATTTTATCCTAAAACAAAAGGATATACCTTCTTCTCAGCACCTAACGGGACCTTCTCCAAAATTGACCATATAATTGGTCACAAAACAGGCCTCAACAGATACAAAAATATTGAAATTGTCCCATGTATCCTATCAGATCACCATGGCCTAAGACTGATCTTCAATAACAACATAAATAATGGAAAGCCAACATTCAAGTGGAAACTGAACAACACTCTTCTCAATGATACCTTGGTCAAGGAAGGAATAAAGAAAGAAATTAAAGACTTTTTAGAGTTTAATGAAAATGAAGCCACAACATACCCAAACCTATGGGCCATAATGAAAGCATTTCTAAGGGGGGAAACTCATAGCTCTGAGTGCCTCCAAGAAGAAACGGGAGAGAGCACATACTAACAGCTTGACGACACATCTAAAAGATCAAGAAAAAAAGGAAGCAAATTCACCCAAGAGGAGTAGACGGCAGGAAATAATCAAACTCAGGGGTGAAATCAACCAAGTGGAAACAAGAAGAACTATTCAAAGAATTAACCAAACGAGGAGTTGGTTCTTTGAGAAAATCAACAAGATAGATAAACCCTTAGCTAGACTCACTAGAGGGCACAGGGACAAAATCCTAATTAACAAAATCAGAAATGAAAAGGGAGACATAACAACAGATCCTGAAGAAATCCAAAACACCATAAGATCCTTCTACAAAAGGCTATACTCAACAAAACTGGAAAACCTGGACGAAATGGACAAATTTCTAGACAGATACCAGGTACCAAAGTTAAATCAGGATTAAGTTAACAATCTAAACAGTCCCATATCCCCTAAAGAAATAGAAGCAGTCATTAATAGTCTCCCAGCCAAAAAAAGCCCAGGACCAGATGGGTTTAGTGCAGAGTTCTACCAGACCTTCAAAGAAGGTCTTCTAATCCCAGTTCTGCACTAACTATTCCACAAAATAGAAGTAGAGGGAACTCTACCCAACTCATTCTATGAAGCCACAATTACACTGATACCTAAACCACAGAAAGATCCAACAAAGATAGAGAACTTCAGACCAAGAACACATTAACGCAATCATCCATCCTGACCAAGTAGATTTTATTCCAGGGATGCAGGGATGGTTTAATATACAAAAATCTATCAATGTAATCCAGTATATAAAGAAACTCAAGGACAAAAACCACATGATCATCTCGTTAGATGCAGAAAAAGCATTCGACAAGATCCAACACCCATTCATGATAAAAGTCTTGGAAAGATCAGGAATTCAAGGCCCATACCTAAACATGATAAAAGGAATCTGCAGCAAACCAGTAGCCAACATCAAAGTAAATGGTGAGAAGCTTGAAGCAATCCCACTAAAATCAGGGAATAGACAAGGCTGCCCACTTTCTCCCTACCTCTTCAACATAGTACTTGAAATCCTAGCCAGAGCAATTCGACAAAAAAAGGAGATCAAGGGGATACAAATTGGAAAAGATGAAGTCAAAATATCACTTTTTGAAGATGATATGATAGTATATATAAGTGACCCTAAAAATTCCACAAAAGAATTCCTAAACCTGATAAACAGCTTCGGTGAAGTAGCTGGATATAAAATTAACTCAAACAAGTCAATGGCCTTTCGCTACACAAAGAATAAACAGGCTGAGAAAGAAATTAGGGAAACAACACCCTTCTCAATAGTCACAAATAGTATAAAAACCTTGGCGTGACTCTAACTAAGGAAGTGAAAGATCTGTATGATAAAAAACTTCAAGTCTCTGAAGAAAGAAATTAAAGAAGATCTCAGAAGATGGAAAGATCTCCCATGTTCATGGATTGGCAGGATCAACATTGTAAAAATGGCTATCTTGCCAAAAGCAATGTACAGATTCAATGCAATCCCAATCAAAATTCCAACTCAATTCTTCAACGAATTAGAAAGAGCAATCTGCAAATTCATCTGGAATAACAAAAAACATAGGATAGCAAAAGCTCTTCTCAAGGATAAAAGAACCTCTGGTGGAATCACCATGCCCGACCTATAGCTTTACTATAGAGCAATTGTTATAAAAACTGCATGGTACTGGTATAGTGACAGACAAGTAGACCAATGGAATAGAATTGAAGACCCAGAAATGAACCCACACACCTATGGTCACTTGATCTTCGACAAGGGAGCTAAAACCATCCAGTGGAAGAAAGATAGCGTTTTCAACAAATGGTGCTGGCACAACTGGTTGTTATCATGTAGAAGAATGCAAATCGACCCATTCCTCTCTCCTTGTACTAAGGTCAAATCTAAGTGGATCAAGGAACTTCACATAAAACCAGAGACACTGAAACTTATAGAGGAGAAAGTGGGGAAAAGCCTCGAAGATATGGGCACAGGGAAAAAATTTCTGAATAGAACCACAATGGCTTGTGCTGTTAGATCGAGGATTGACAAATGGGACCTCATGAAACTGCAAAGCTTCTGCAAGGTAAAGACACCGTCAATAAGACAAAAAGACCTTCAACAGATTGGGAAAGGATCTTTACCTATCTTAAATTAGATAGGGGACTAATATCCAATATATATAAAGAACTCAAAAGGGTGTACTTCAGAAAATCAAATAACCCCATTAAAAGATGGGGCTCAGAGCTGAACAAAGAATTCTCACCCGAGGAATACCGAAAGGCTGAGAAGCACTTGAGAAAATGTTCAACATCCTTAGTCATCAGGGAAATGCAAATCAAAACAACCCTGAGATTCCATCTCACACTAGTCAGAATGGCTAAGATCAAAAATTCAGGTGACAGCAGATGCTGGCAAGGATGTGGAGAAAGAGGAATACTCCTCCATTGTTGGTGGGATTGCAAGCTCGGGAAATCAGTCTGGCAGTTCCTCAGAAAATTGGAAATAGTACTACCGGAGGATCCCGCAATACCTCTCCTGGGCATATATCCAGAAGATGTCCCAATTGATAAGAAGGACACATGCTCCACTATGTTCATAGCAACCTTATTTATAATAGCCAGAAGCTGGAAAGAACCCAGATGCCCTCAACAGAGGAATGGATACAAAAAATGTGGTACATTTACACAATGGAGTACTAATCAGCAATTAAAAAGAATGAATTTATGAAATTTCTAGGCAAATGGTTGGACCTGGAGGGCATCATCCTGAGTGAGGTAACCCAATCACAAAAGAACTCAAATGAAATGTACTCACTGATAAGCAGATATTAGCCCAGAAACTTAGTATATCGAGATATAAGGTACAATATGCAAAACACATGAAACTGAAGAAGAACGAAGACCAAAGTGTGGACACTTTGCCCCTTCTTAGAATTGGAAACAATCACCCATGGAAGGAGTTACAGAGACAAAGTTTGGAGCTGAGACAAAAGGATGGACCATCTAGAGACTGCCATATCCAGGGATCCATCCCATAATTAGCCTCCAAACGATGACACCATTGTATACACTAGCAAGCCTTTGTTGCAAGGAGCGTGATATAGCTGTCTCTTGTGAGACTAGGCCAGGGCCTAGCAAACACAGAAGTGGATGCTCACAGTTAACAATTGGATGGATCACAGGGCCCCCAATGGAGGAGCTAGAGAAAGTATCCAAGGAGCTAAAGAGATCAGCAACCCTATCAGTGGAACAACATTATGAACTAACCAGTACCCCGGAGCTCTTGACTCTAGCTGCTAAAAAATGGGAATGGTGGGTAGGGTAGTTGGGGGGGAGGGTGTGGGGGTCTTTTGGGGTAGCATTGGAAATGTAATTGAGGAAAATATGTAATAAGAAAAAAGAAAAAAGAAAAAAAAAGATACATGGGACCTGCCACAAGTAAAACAAGATGAAATGAACCATTTAAGCAGATCTATAACAAACAATATTAAAACATCAATAAAAAGTTTCTCAATTAAAATTAAAAAAAGAGTAGAAGGCCAAGAAATAGCTACATTATGGCAGATAATGTGAAAATATGCTAGCAAAAAATTACTAAACTCAGGTCCATTTAATTCAACAGAATTCACTTATATTTACTTCATGTCTAATCACTTTATAAAGGGGTGAAACATTGAGATGTTGTAAAGGCAGCCTTTCCCTGACAATTATTATTTATTTATGAATGTTCACCCTGTGTTAGGTTTAACTATGATGATGATGATGGTGGTGGTGGTGATAACAACGAAGACAAAGACAAAGTGGGGAGACAATTAGAGCTATAAATTACCTCATATTCATTATTTGAACACTGTGTTCAACCTTTATAGTCAAACTGATTAGATGTAGAATAATTGAAGAGACAAAATTCTAAGCATGTCTGTAAGGGACTATCCAGATTGGGTTAGTAACACTGGGAAGATCTGTCCTTAATTTAGGCAGCACATTCCATTAGCTGGGGGACCAGACTGAATAAGAGGGAGTTGAGCACCATCATTCACTACTCATTGCATTCCAGATGTGGAAACAAAGTGACCAAACGCCCTAAGTTCTAGCTACCATGTTTTCAGACCATTCTGGTATATATACATACAAGCGGAGGTATATATAAACATACATCTTGGAGCTGCATGTCAAAATAAAGCCTTTTCTTAAATATTTTGTCACAGAAAAGTAATCAATATAATATCTAATTGAATCATCAATAACAATTCTAAGAAGTGGTTGATGATTATTTAATATTTACTAATTTCACAAAATCAGATAAGAATCACATATTAACTCACGAAAGATGGAAAATCACAACAGCTGGCAGGACTAGAAATTGTCAATTCCAGAGCAGTACAACAAGTGGCAGAGCTGTACATGCTCTAGAAAAGACAATACTGGGAACACTTCTGTCACACAAGAACAGTTATGAGCAATTCAATAAAAGCACTTCTGATAAGAAGAAAGAGAACTTACCACAGGCCAGGAGACTGAGAGCCAAGAAGCCAAGAAGCCTGGGCAACATCTTAGGGTGGTCCCAGGACACCAACATGGAGTCTGACTGGCAGTCCTGGAGGGCACAGGTCCTAGAGAACACTGACAGTTAAAATGACTATGCTAACTGCATGACACTCTGTTTGTTTCCCTACTCTCTAGGTCCCTTCTGAGGGCCAGCACCTGGCTCAGGCTTCTCAGGTCCAACTGGAGATGTCAGTTGTTCCATAGATGTGAGGATCCTATTGTCTGTATCTAGCAGGACCACCTCTCCAGAGCCATATTCTGCAGACCCAGGAGACATCTGTTCGTTGGTGTGAATGTAGCTGATACTGAGCCTTTCACAGTGGACAAATGAAACTATGTTTAAAGTCCTTCAGTAGTAGTAGTAATGACCCTGTATAAATTTCATTTCCCATGCTACAGTTTGTATTTGGCCCTTACAAAAATCCATATAAGACAAAATTCCTGTAAGACTCCTCTTTTTTTTTTTTTTTTTTTTTTTTTTTTTTTTTTTTTGTTTAGAGAAGAATACTCAGAAGCACTAAATAATAAATAGGAACAGGTATGGGCTCCATCACTGAGTTCCACTAGACAACCAGAAGTATGGAAAGCCCTAGAGTTAAGTTCCATATTCTAAGTCACTGAGGAATGATCAGTCAATCTCTACTCTAACATGAAGATAACAACCAGCTATTTCCATTCACTAATCACATTCTGTGGTCCAAATAATGTGTGAGGACTCTATATACTTCACTAAGCCTCAATGTGACCTGTGAGAGCATTAATTCACATACTCAAAATTCCCAGTGGGTATGGACAGAGACTGCCCTTCTTAGCCAGACCTGTCAGATTCTAAGGCCTCTACTGGAAACCCCAATTTCTGCCTTTGTTTCTGATTGTGGATATTCTCAGCAGGGACTAAGGTGTAAAGTACAGGACTATTTTGATGCTCTGTGGATCCGAGAATCTTATCTATTTTTGTAGGCAGGAAAGATCTGCTTACTCACACTTAGTATGAAAATGTCTACTCCCTTGGTTGTGAACTCAGTCATCAACTTTCCTTGGTTGAGAAACAATGCAGGGAATGTTGAAGTAAAATGGCATAGTCATCACCCTGCACTGTTTGAACACACACTTGATACCTACAGATGGAAAATTTTAACATTACAGCTTAAGAATTGAGCATACAAAGGTTTTTAGAACAATAAGCACACATACACATACATAGTCAAACAACACATAAGATTCCATTCATTCAGAAAAATTTACGTTAGCCAACCTCTCCCACCTCAAATGAGCTCATCACAGTGGGTCAGGCAACTCATATATAAGTGAGGGAGATTCAGCCTCTTCATCAGCCAAATCAAAGGCAAGAACCAACTTGCCCATGATAGAAGCCCTGCCAACTGATCTCCCAGAAAAGGATCTGCATCCTGAAAACTACTGGAAATAATTGTCAGTCCTGCTTAACAGGAAATTTGTATCCTGGTCATATGTAACTTTTCTGCATCCCTAACTGTAAGTATTAATGTCACAAGCTATTCCTTGACCTTGTCAAATCTCACACTTGAACTCTGAATAATGAAAACAGGCTCAATCGTGTAGGCCACTGAACTGGTGGCCTTTTTTGCTACTTCTCAACTGCCAACATCTAGCTGACAGGACAGGCTGAAGCCTGGCTTACATTGCTGTCCATCCTCTATACATAAAATAAGAGCTAGGAAGCATTTCAAGGCTTGAAAGACAAGTAAAAAGTTGTGATGAGACAAATCCAAAACCAACAACCTATAAAAGAAGCTAAAAGAGTACTAGTTCCCAATTTCTCTAGACAAATGGAGAACTTTCCTGTTTGGGGGACAGCTTAAAGAAGACAGATAAAGAAAAATTCCCTCACCATATTTATATGATGATCACTGATGGTGTCTAGCTCTTAAGGATAGGATATTTGGAGAACACTCACATTCAGAAATACCTGAGGACTTTGAGATGTCCCAGCCCAGCAAGGTAGATTGAAATCCCTTCTCCCTGTATTATCTGCTGGTTTTCTTCTTTAGTCTTGTCCTTCAGTCCCTGCCTCTTCTCTCTGGTGTCTCCTCTTCCAGCCTTTGTTTGCTGTAACTCTAGAAGGCACTCCCTCCCTGGCTCTCAGTCTTTGCTTCCCAAGGAGAAGCTGACAGGGAGAGGTCTCTCTGACAGGTGTTTAAGGCTCAGTGCTGCCTTAGTACACTGAGATGAACTCAAATGAAATAAGACTGGGGCCTACAGTACCTCGGGAAAACCCTGTGAATAAACCAGGCTCCTCCCTCCTCACTGGGGAAGACCTGCATTGCCACATCCTTTAGAATGTCTATTCAATAGCATCACTCAATAAGACCTGCCAAACTGGACCTTCCACACACCAAGGAAAGTATGTTTCAAGGACCACAGACTGCTACCTAGATGGAAAATAATTCTCAATGATGTAGTCTAGACGTAGAGATGGAAACAGATAAAAAGCATACTTACTGTCATGGTGCTAGGATCAGGTCATAATTTGATTGTATGCATGTTCTGTTTTTGCTTTTGTTTCTGTTTGGTGCTTAAGAGTTTCCTCTCCCGTGACCACAACACAGCCCACAAACACATCAAGACAGTTGCTTCAATGTATTAACCAGCAGAAATGAGCCCTTAACAAAACAAAACAAAACAAAACAAAACAAAACAAAACAAAACAAAACAAACAAACAAACAAAAAAACCTCCTTTAAAAGAAGCCCTCCCTTTGGGCGGCCTGAATTTATAGACCTTATACTTGGAAGACAAGACAATAGGTTTTCCACAGTTTTGGATATGATTATAAGATTGTCAGTTAAAAGGAAATATATAACCTTTGACCTTGAAACCACACCATCAGTTAAGGAATATATCATTTGCAAAGCATTTCCACATGCATCACTGGGTGTCATTAGAGTATACTGTTATCTGTTTCACAATGTCTCTGAGTTTTACCTGCATAAGGGGAACCTTGAATAACTGTGTTAACTTCTGCTAAACATTTAAGGAATCAGAAATCTAGAGAAAGCTTGCCATGGCATAATATTCAAAAGATTTGAAGTCACATATACAAAGGTGAAGGTCTCATTATGGCACTGAACAAACAGGATGCATGATATCTGACACTCTTACTTTCTTTTCTGGGTCTGTTTCCTCAGCTGCCAGATGGAAATGTCAGTATTTACATAATTGAAATATTGCACACAGAGTGTGTGCCAACAGAGAGGACTCCACAAAGCTGTTTAGCCCATGAAGGGGCTTCTAGTGGGATGTTGCCTCTGTGGCTGTGCTCCTGTTGATTTCAATCTCAGGTATGCTTCCTTCTGTCATCCCCCTACCTTATCTCCATCCCCAGCCTGAAGCAGGCTGAGCCAGACCTTGACTTCACTGCCACTAAGGAGATTACCTAGGGTGGAGCCTTCCTCCCTAGATCACTCTATTGTTCAGCCACTGCCTCTGTTACCCTTCAAGATACTGTTACCTGCTGGGAGGCTGTTGAGCTATTCCAGAGACTACACCCTATCCTACACATTGTCACCTGCAACTGGGCTCCAAAATGAATTTGTGGAAATGGGCCTCCTTTATCCCATCCCATGGGATTCAGTTATTCATGGGTGCGAGGGGGACCTCAAACATGGAAGGAGATGGGAGGAAGAAAAAGAGAAATAGGAGACCAGGAAGGGTACCTATCGAGGTCTCATTTATTAGGCTGAGGTGCCTTCTTTTTAAAGCATACATCTTGGGGAATATGGGAGGGGTCGAGGGAGAATTATACAAAGAACAAAGAAGTGGGCATCTGCTGACATGGGGGCTGAAGTCAGACGCCAGTCAGCGGGCACTTTGCACCTTATCTCCGGAACGTCGATCCTCCTTGACAGCCTTGGGTGTCAGGCTGGGCTTAGGCTTAACTCATGTCCTTGGATGTCATGGGAACTCGGGAAGAGATAGGGAAGAGGGGACTGTAATTCAGCTTTTACAGCCTCAGGTGCCAGGAAGGGAATAGGGAGGAAGGGGGTGATAACCAGCTCTTAGCACGAGGCCATTTGGCCTGTTAGGGAGATTGTGAAGGGCTCACTTTCTCACGGGATGGTCTCTGACACTCCTCCACCTTTATAAGCGCATTTGCCATTAAACATTTGAGCTTTGATAGGAATCTTGACTTAGCTTCATTTTTCTCTCGACCTCCTAGTTCCCCTCTCTTTTCAGCCCTGGCTTGCCTCCCAGGTGTACCCAGTTTCTTGTGAGCCTCAGGTCAGTTTCCAACATAATACTATGTTAGAGGAAGTTTTTCTAGGATTTTTTTCAAGTTATATTCTTTTTATAGGATGTGCAGAACAGGTTTTTCCTTCTTGTTTACTTACAAGGCTTTAGTTAAAGGAGGGGAATCAAATGTCTTCTAGCATTTTCCTAATGTGTCCACTTTTAGTTTTTATATCCTCATGAACAAAAAGTTTTAAAGTTAATGAACTTAGACCTACTGATGTTATTGTTGTTGATGTGAGGATTGTTCCATTAGAATTAGGTAATGAAATTCTCCAATTAGAATGGGAACGGGTGGGTAGGGGAGTGGGGGGGGGAGTATGGGAGACTTTTGGGATAGTATTGGAAATGTAATTGAGGAAAATACGTAATAAAAAAAAGAAAAAAAAAGAAGTTATGAAACAAATGGATTTAACAGATAGCTACAGAACATTTTATCCTAAAACAAAAAGATGTACCTTCTTCTCAGCAGCTCATGGCACCTTCTCCAAAGCTGACCATATAATTGGTCACAAAACAGGCCTCAACAGATATGCAAAAATATTGAAAATTTCCCATGCATCCTATCAGATCACCATGGACTAAGGCTGATCTTCAATAACAACATAAATAATAGAAAGCCAACATTCATGTGGAAGCTGAAGGACACTCTACTCAATGATAACTTGGTCAAGGAAGAAATAAAGAAAGAAATTAAAGACTTTTTAGAGTTTAATGAAAATGAAGCCACAACAAAGCCAAACTATGGGACACAATGAAAGCATTCCTAAGAGGAAAACTCATAGCTCTGAGTGCCTCAAAAAACAAAACAAAATAAAACAAAACAAAAAAACCAAAAAACCCCAAAAAACTAGAGAGAGCATACACTGCAGCTTGACAACAGCACACCTAAAAGCTCTAGAACAAAAGGAAGCAAATTCACCCAAGAGGAGTAGACTGAAGGAAATAATCAAACGTAGGGCTGAAATCAACCAGTGGAAACAAAAAGAACTATTCAAAGATCAACCAAACTCGGAGCTGGTTCTTTGAGAAAATTAACTAGATAGATAAACCTTTAGCCAGACTAACTAAAGGGCACAGGGACAGTATCCTAATTAACAAAACAGAAATGAAAAGGGAGACCTAACAACAGAACACGAGGAAATCTAAAGCATCATCAGATCCTACTACAAAGGGCTATACTCAACAAAACTGGAAAACCTGGATGTAATGGACAAATTCCTAGACAGATACCAGGTACAAAAATCAAATCAGGATCAGATTAATGATCTAAACACTCCCATATCCCCTAAAGAAATATAAGTAGTCATTAATTGTCTCCCAACCAAAAAAAGCCTAGGACCAGATGGGTTTAGTGCAGATTTCTATCAGACCTTCAAAGAAGACCTAATTCCAATTCTCCTCAAACTATTCCATGAAATAGAAACAGAGGTACTATATCCAACTCTATGAAGCCACAATTACTCTGATACAAAAAACACATAAAAACCCAACAAAAAAGACAACTTCAGACCAATTTCCCTTATGAATATTGATGCTAAAATACTCAATAAAATTCTCGCTAACCTAATCCAAGAACATATCAAAAGGATCATCCATCATGATCAAGTAGGCTTCATTCCAAGGATGCAGGGATGGTTTAATATATGGAAATTCATCAACGTAATCCACTATATAAACAAAAACCACATGATCATCTTGTTAGATGCTGAGAAAGCATTTGACAAAATCCAACACCCATTCATGATAAAAGTCTTGTAAAGATCAGGAATTCAAGGCCCATTCCTAAATATAATAAAACAATATAGAACACACCAGTAGTCAACATCAAACTAAATGGAGGAAACTTGAAGCAATCCCAATAAAATCAGGGACTAGTCAAGGGTGCGAACTTTCTCTTTACCTATTCAATACAGTACTTGAAGTCCTAGTTAGAGCAATTAGAGAGATCAAGGGTATACAAGATGTCAAAATATCACTATTTGCAGATGATATTATAGTATATATAAGTGACTGTAAAAATTCCACCAGGGAACTCCTAAACCTGATAAACAGCTTCAGTGAAGTAGCTGGATCTAAAATTAACTCAAACAAATTAGTTGCATTTCTTTACACAAAGGATAAATAGGCTGAGAAAGAAATTAGGGAGAAAAAAACACCCTTCACAATAATCACAAATAATATAAAATAGCTTGGTGTGACTCTAACTAAGAAAGTGAAAGATCTGTATGACAAGAACTTTAAGTCTCTGAAAAAAAGAAATCAAAGAAGATCTCAGAAGATGGAAAGATCTCCCATGCTCATGGATTGGCAGGATTAACATAGTCAAAATCTGGCAGAAAGCAATCTACAGATTCAATGCAATCCCCATCAAAATTCCTATTCAATTCTTCACTGAGTTAGAAAGAGTAATTTGCAAATTCATCTGGAATAACAAAAAACCTAGGATAGCAGAAACTATTCTCAACAATAAAAGGACCTCCAGTGGAATCACCATGCCTGATCTCAAGCTGTACTACAGAGCAATTGTGATAAAAACTGAATGGTACTGGTACAATGACAGAGAGGTAGATCAATGGAATAGAATTGAAGACCCAGAAATGAACCTACACACCTATGGTCACTTGATCTTTGACAAAGGAGCTAAAACCATCCAGTGGAAAGAAGACACCATCTTCAAAAAATGGTGCTGTGTCAATTGTTGGTTAGCATTTAGAAGAAAGCAAATTGATCCATTCTTATCTCCTTGTACAAAGTTCAAGTATAAGTGGATCAAGGAACTCCACATAAAACCAGAGACTCTGAAATGTATAGAGGAGAAAGTGGGGAAAAGCCTCGAAGATATGGGCACAGGGGAAAAATTCCTGAACAGAACATCAATGGCTTGTGCTGTAAGATTGAGAATCAACAAATAGGACCTCATAAAATTGGAAAGCTTCTGTAAGGCAAAAGACACTGTCAATAAGACAAAAAGGCCACCAACAGATTGGGATCTTTACCAATCCTAAATCAGATAGGGGACTAATATCCCATATATAAGAAACTCAAGAAGCTGGGCTCCAGAAAATCAAATAACCCTAGTAAAAATGGGGTACAGAGCTAAGAAAAAGAATTCTCAACTGAAGAATACTGAATGGCTGAGAAGTACATGATAAAATGTTCAACATACTTAATCACCAGGGAAATGAAAATCAAAACAACCCTGAGATTCCACCTCACACCTGTCAGAATTGCTAGGATCAAAAATGCAGATGACAACAGATGCTGGCAAGGATGTGGAGAAAGAGGAACACTCCTCCATTATTGGTGGGATTGTAAGCTGGTACAACCACTCTAGAAATCAGTCTGGTTGTTCCTCAGAAAATTGGACATAGTATTACCAGAAGAACCAGCAATACCTCCCCTGGGCATATACCCAGAAGATGTTCCAACTTGTAATAAAGGCACACGCTCTACTATATTCATAGCAGCCTTATTTATAATAGCCAAAAGCTGGAAAGAACCCAGATGTCCCTCAACAGAGGAATGGATATAGAAAATGTGGTACATTTACACAATGGAGTTCTACTCAGCTATTAAAAACAATGAATTCATGAAATTTGTAGGCAAATGTATGCATCTGGAGGATATCATCCTGAGTGAGGTAACCCAATCTCAAAAGGACACACATGATATGCACTCAGCGATAAGTGGATATTAGCCCAGAAACTTAGACTACCGGAGATACATTTTGCAATCACATGAAACTCAAGAAGAAAGTGGTCCAAAGTGTGGATACTTGGTTCCTGCTTAGAATGGGGAACAAAAAAACCATGGAAGCAGTTACAGAGACAAAGTTCGGGGCTGAGACACAAGAAAGGACCATCCAGAGAATGCTCTACCTGGGGATTCATTTCATATACAACCACCAAACCCAGATAATATTGCATATGCCAGAAAGATTTTGCTGACAGGACCCTGACATAGCTATCTCTTGTGAACATCTTCTGCCTAGCAAATACAGAAGTGGATGCTCACAGTCATCTATTGGACGGAACACAGGGCCTGTAAAGAATGAGCTAGGGAAAGTAACCAAGGAGCTAAAGGGGTCTGCAACCTTATAGGAGCATCAACAATATGAACTAACCAGTACCAGAACTGTGTCTCTAGTTGCAAATGTAGCAGAGCATGGCCTAGTAGGCCATCAATGGGAAGAGAAGCCCTTGGTCTTGTGAAGATCATATGCCCCATTACTGTCCAGGAAACAAGAGTGGGTGGGTTGGGGAGCAGTGTGGGTGGAAGTTATAGGGGACTTTCAGGATAACATTTGAAATGTAATGAAGAAAATATCTAATAAAGAAAAGATGATTGTTTAAATCATGAAAAAAAAGAAATTCTCCAATTAGACAGTATAAACATTCCAATTGGTTTTTATCCAATTTTATAAATTTTTGTCAGCTGTATTCATCAGTTCTCATCTTGTGAGTCATTCCTCCTTTGGAAAACCTTTATCTTCAAAAGTATTTACATTACAGTTCATAACAGTAACAAACTTAGTTATGAAGTAGCATCAAAAATAATTTTATGGTTGGGAGCAGCACAACATGACAACTGTATTAAAGGGTAGCAGCATTAAGAAGGTTGAGAATCACAAGGTCAATTTTGCTACCTGATACATAAAATGTTTCAATTTCTATGTTAATTTCTATCCTCTTGAAATCAGCTGTTTCTCCAAGAAACATTGATTGTTTTTACTCAAGGTGCCACCAAGTGATCACAATTTTGGTCTACTGATGTTTATTTGATGGTGAGGATGCTCTCTACACTTACCAATTTGAACAAATTTATTTGGGTAAAAAGTAAGACTTTTATAAACAAGGTTCTAAGACATATTTTGTGGAGTATTTCGATTCTGTCTTTTATTTTGCTTTATTATACAAGATAAATTGGTTTAATATAATTTTTTAAAAGGATCAAAAATAAAACTTAGTTTGACTTCTCTTGTCTTATTGCTCTAGAAATGTGTGAATGATGTTCTGGGTTGGTACAGGAGCTAGGCTAGGAGTGTGGACTTGACATGGGCAGGATAGCAGGCAACTCATCAGGTTAGCCCCTGTTAGAGAAGAAGAGGGCAGGGCATGTGAGGTTTGCACCGGCTGATAGGATTTTGTTTTCTAGTCACTCTACTGGTTTGAGGTTTATTTATTTATTTTTTTGAGCAGACTGAGACCATTGATAGTCAGACTTCTTATTGAAAAGTGTATATTGCTCCCCTTCATTTTGTTGTCTTGTCTTTGGGGAGACTGCCCAGCCTGGAATGGGTTGGAGCAGGAGACAGAGTTGGAAGTAGTGCAGATGTCTGATGATCTCTGGCTATTAAACTCTCTATCTATGCTGAATGTGGAAGCTGGTGGTTTCTAAAGAAAAAAAAGAATAAGAAAAAGAAAAATCTAAAAGCTTTTTTTTTTTTTTTTTTTTTTTTTTTTTTTTTGCTTATTTTGAGATTGAAAACCACTGGTTTGGGGGAATAACACTAATAGCCTAACAGCAGGGAATTAAGTAAAGAGGTTCTTTTTGTTTTGTTTTGTTTTCTTTTCTTTTTTTTTCTCTGCAGGAATTCTTCAGCCTGGGCTCTAAGGTGGAAGGTGATATTATTATTATTATTATTATTATTATTATTATTATTATTATCATTATCATTATTATCATTATTATTTCTTCTTCTTCTTCTTCTTCTTCTTCTTCTTCTTCTTCTTCTTCTTCTTCTTCTTCTTCTTCTTCTTCTTCTTCTTCTTCTTCTTCTTCTTCTTCTTCTTCTTCTTCGCCAGCTAGAGAAAGATGCTTGTAGGAAGAAAAGTTTCTAATGTTTATTTCCAAGAGAAAATAAAAAATAAAAAAAAAACAAAACAAAACAGGAGGAAGACCTAGTAAAGTAAATCTCTCTGTTTTGGAGTTCTAAGATGTT
The DNA here is from genome assembly GCF_000001635.26 of Mus musculus. Classification (NCBI taxonomy): domain Eukaryota; kingdom Metazoa; phylum Chordata; class Mammalia; order Rodentia; family Muridae; genus Mus; species Mus musculus. The sequence continues at coordinate 92,004,445 of NC_000069.6, read as the reverse complement.
CTTCTTACTTCTTAGCTAGTTGTTATATATTTTCTCAGAAAACATGATCACATGGTATCTAATTCAAAAATTCAACACAAGTTTAAACAAAATTCAAATCATGAATCTAATAAAAAGTTTACAACAGAGATGTTTACATATGCTTTCATTATGAGTAGTTATCTAACTAGATTTTATTTTCTGTTACTTGCTCCACAGGTTCATTGAGAGTCTAAACCTGTAATTTTGTAACTAAATTAGCATTGAAGTTTTTTAAATTAATTTTTTTACACTCCATATTTTTCTCCCCTCTCCCTCCCCCTCCCACTGTTCCACCTTCCTCCTTCCCAGCCCCTGTCACCTAATGGGTGTTCCCAGCCCCCACCCCACCTGATCTCTAAACTCCCTGGGGCCTCCAGTCTCTTGAGGTTAGGTGCAGGAAGACAGGGCATCAAATGAGGGAGAGGGAGGCCATCTCACAGTCACAATTCTGATCCATAGTTGTTCCTGTCTGAAAGAATTACACAGATGGAAATGGAAAGGAGCCTAAGGAAAAGAAGTTCCAGCTACAGGCCCAAAGTGGGATCCAGATCAATGGGAGGTCCCAAGGCCTGACACTATTACTGAGGCTATGGAGCACTCACAAAAAGGAACCTAGCATGACTGCACTCCAGAAGACCCAACAAACAGCTGAAAGAGTCAGATGCAATTGTTTGCACCCAACCAATGGGCAAAAGCAGCTGACCCCTGTTGCTGAATTAGCGAAGGCTGAAAGAAGCTGAGGGGAAGGGTGGCCTTGTACAAGGACCAACAGTCTCAATTAATCTGGATCCCCAAGATCTCTCCAACACTGGACCACCAACCAGGCAGCATACACCAGCTGATATGAAGCCTCTAACACACATACAGTAGAGGACTGACGGGTCTGTGTTCATTCAGAGATGAAGATTTGTATAGATAAACCCAGTCAACATTTTATCTTCTGTCCTTGTATTTACAATAAATTGTTAGTTTCCTTTTATGACCTTAGGTTAATTGTTTTACAGCTCTAATGAATGTATTCTAAGTTACAAATTCCTGCTTCCTATTTCAGAAGCAACTCATGACATGTGAAGACTGGCAGAGTTCATACTGCAGTTTTCATATCAGAGAGGACTTTATTAGTGTCCAATTATGCAGGGTTTAATAAATATTAGTATAAATTTAGGAATTCTTATAGAATTGTCACTAGAAATTAAGAAATCATACATTTGTGTATATAGCATCACTACAAGTCACTGCATCTTCCTTGAGCTGACTTAAAGGGTGGGATAATACCTAGTGATTGTCATTCATATATATATATATATATATATATATATATATATACATATATATATATATATATATATATATATGAATATGGAAAGGCATACACACACACACACACACACACACATATATATATATGAATATTGAAAGGCATATTAGTAGCCAGAGTCCTTCCTAAAATGTTGTCCCTTCAGACTTGCCTAGAAGGATTCATCCATTGTGCTTCACAGTCCATGATGAAACTATCTCAGGAAAGATCACCTGCTAGATTTTAACCTCTCCTAGATAACTCTTGACAACTTTGTAGTATTTGGGCCCTAGTCTTCTTTTGATTGATAAATGTTTTAGCATCACATGTGCTTTCCTCCAGTAGTGTCTTGATATGTTTATCTTTCTCATAGAATGAAATATTTTTTCCAGTGTCCTCTGTATCCCTGGTTAGTGAAAATATAGTTTCTTTATCCTGCCTTTTTCTGCTTCTACCTTCAATTATGACAGTTTTTTGGGGGGGTTGGCAATTGTGACCCTTCAAAGAATGAAAGACATCAGTCTACTCCGTTACTGCTTTCCTGGTTAGATTGAAAATTTGACAACTGTTTTAATTGGCCAAACTTTTTGTGTGACTTGGTCCTTTTCTTTTTCAGCTTTCAAAATACTTCATTTTAATTCTGTACATTTGGTTATTTAGCTAGAATATGATGTGTGCGTTTCTTCTCTGGTCCTGTCTATTTGGTGTTCTGTGTATCTCTTATATTTGAGAAACTTTTGTTTCCCTAGATTTGGGAACTTTTCGTCTGTGATTTTCTTTCCCTTTCTGTATGTTTACTGTTTGGAGCTTTGGCTTTCATATTCCATCTCAAACTTCTGACATGTTTCCTTCAGACATCTTAACAATTTGCCATTGACTTTAACAGAGTGATTAATTCTTCACCCACATGATCCATTTTATTAATGAAGTATTGTTTTTCTCTGAAGTTTATATTTCACTTACTATATCTTTTTTCATTAATTTTATCAATCTGTTTCAGATTTCTTTCAGCATTTCTGTCCCTTCATTAAATTCTATTTTCATATCATTAATTTACTTTTTATTTCAATCACATGTTTGTATAATCTTGGAAAAATTATAGAATTTTCTTTCAGTTTTTTTTAACTATACAATCATTCTTTTGAATTCTGCATCTGGAATTTCATCAAAGTCTTTTTGAACTATGGTCACTTCTATAGAACTGGAAATTTTAAATGAAACAAGTTGTCCTGGGTTTTCTTGTCTCTTATGTTTTTGCACTGGAATCTACCTGTCAGAAATTAGATCTTTTTTTTAAGATTTTGTAGTTGCTGATGCTTTTTTTAAAAATTCTGGTTCACTTTCTCCTTTAGCAGATGTGTTTACAGTGTTCAGTAGAGACAAGGTTATAGAGCAGCTGTAGTGATGTTTTCATTAATTACACTTGTGTTCTAAGCGTAAGGCTACATCTTCAGTCTTTTGTGTGTGTTCAGTACTGTATTCAGCAACAGTTATTATCCAATAATTAACTCACTCTGATAACAAGTACAAATAATTACAAAACAAACACTTCTTTTATACCAATGAGGTCCAGGAGTAAAGAAACTCCAATAATATTGCTATTCTATGATTACTAATACAATGTTAGCAAAATTGCAAATAAAAAGAATAGGAAAACAGTAAAAGTGAAAATAATGGGCAATAATGCATTGGTATGAGACCAGAGAAGAGGGACATACCTAGGACTGATAATAATGATAACAAAGGGAAAGAAATGGAGTAGTTGAATGGTAGGGTTTGTAAAAAGAAAAGAAAAGAAAAGAAAAGAAAAGAAAAGAGGAGTTAAAGATATTTACCCACCAATCATAAACTAAATGGGCCTATGGGTTTTGGGAGATGTAACAGTAAGAAAATTAGGTTGGGGGAAAGGCGAAATAATGGGAGAAAAGATAGAAAAAGAAAAGAAAGAGAAGTCCAAATTATGACCAGTAGATGACGATGTTAACCTGCTGATGAAATAGCTGTTTGGAGAGGGAGGAGATAGGAGATTAGACAGTCCTTGGCAGGTACTAGCTGTAATGGGAAGAGGAGATGTGTAAGAAAATGAGATCTCTGCTTTTGTCTCTATTGCAGGTTACTGTTGTTCCTCTCTGGTACCCATCTGGATTGTATACAATGTTGATTTTTCACAAGACCTTTCTACTTTTTATTCTTATTACTGACTTAGTTGTAACCTTCTTAACTTTGTTCCTGTGCTGTAATGGTCAACTTATTGGTTTCTATTTCTAATCAATACTATACATTATTGCAAGACCTATTGCCATTCTTGTGAAACATTCCCTTATTGTTTAGAGTTAGTGCTAATTGCTTAACTGCACATTTAAACTTTTCCATTATGTGGCTCTAACCTATTTATCTATCTTCACTCTCTTTCTGCACCCTCATTTTCCTCAAGCCCTGAGTCACATTCATTTACATACTTCTCTTTCCTCATGTGTGTCTGACATTGTTTTCCTAATGATCTTGACTACAGATTTCCCTTTTGTTGAAAACTTTATAGGATACTGTTAACACAAAAAATACAGCTTTCATCTCAAAGAGCATAAGAGACAGTTTAAACTTCAGCCATTTTGAGTGGCCATGGCTGAGGAACATATATTTAGGTTAACTCAAAATCTATATTTACAATGTAGACACAATTACTTGAAGCTTTATTGTTTTATAGAACAAATAATGTTTTAAATCAAGGCAAGTTGGAAATACATTAGTGATTATATCAGAGAGGCATTTACGGCAAGATGGGGAAGACATTTTAATACATGCTGTTTTAGGCTAGGGTTCTAAATGATCAGAGCTGATAGAATAGATATATGCATGATTGAAGAAGCTTACAAACTGTGGTCCAGGCTCTATCTCAGTTGTAAGGCCAAGAATCCAGTAGCTGCTCAGTATATAAGAGTGGATGTCTCAGCATTTCTGATCTGATGATAGAGTCCTGGGGAATTTCTAGAGACTTGCCTCTTAGTACAACCCTCTCATACACACCTAGTACAAGCATAATTAAGACCAATGAAACCCCAGAAAATCCACAAAACTACTGCGGACTGTTACTATAAAGCGGGATTGGTGTTAGTCCTGGCAAAACATCTTCCAAATATGATCAGTGACACAAGCCATCATACCAATCACAGAGCCCATAGAGCCTTGGATTCTCAAGTCCCCACACATTCTCTAGCAAACAATATAAGAGAATAACAGATATCTCTAGTCTCAGCTTCCTACATTTTTCCTTATAAATCCTTCAAAATTCCTGTTCTAATTTAATCTACCATGAAGTATCACTACAGCCTTCCTGCAGACATAAATGCAAGCAATACTACCTTATGGAGTCACCTGTATAGCTAATAGTTCATTGGGTACATCCTGGCATCAATTAACTGAGATGACATTCATTATCATAAGCAAAATTACAGTACATGTATTTAATACTGGTATAACAGACAGTTTTTGAAACATAAATATGAACTATTTGTGACTCAGAGAGCATAAGTGATTTGTATAACAGGATCCACATTCTAAGTAGTTGGCTATGTTTCTGACCAGGCTTCCTGACACTTGATCTTGAGTTTAAATCTTCAATACTTTGCAATTCTTAGACTTTTTGGATAAACTTGAGAAAGATACTTTCTCCAAGGGGGCAGGTGCTCTGTCTATGTGACAAAGTCAGAGAGGGTAACATGCTATATATTATTTTTCTTTCCTTTGAACACTTGTGTCCCTGACACTGAGGCTCAGTTATACAAAGAAGCAGGAGAGATTGCTGAGGACTTGAGCCCATATATTTCTTTAGAATGTGTTCCTGAATTGTAAGAGAAAAAGGAATAGGCAAGATCCCTGAAAGATGGAGGAATGGAATTAATCCTCAGCCTCACATCCAAAGCTTAGAACCAATGAATATAAGCTTCACATGTGCAAAGCAGAACCAGGCCACATTCATTCATTGCCAACTCACTGCCTCACTTGGGCAAGTTACTCCTTCACCAGGCTTCAGTATTGCCACTTACAACATGAAAGAATCAGCAACAGATTCCCTGACCTTTGCATTTTCCCAATACTAATTAAATGCACTCCCATCAAAAGAGTTGTCTAAAGGGCACAAGGCAGAGAATAGCTAAGTTATCTTCTTTTCAAACTATAATTATGTATATCAGACAATATGTATACACACCCTGTATTTAAGCATTATCAAACTCAAGCAGCTAGAGAGATGGCGTTGTGGTTAAGAGTAAAATCTGCTCTTAAATGGGAATTCAAAATACCAACTATGGTTGCTACCATCCACATCACTTGTAACTCCAGTGATAGGGGAGAGCAGATGCCTCTGGCCTGTAGTGCACCTGCACTCACATGCATACATCCATAAACACATACACAAAGTTTAAAAAGTAAAAATATTCTGTAAAAGGAATTACCAAACTAAAGTCCATTTAATTCAAGAGAATTTGTTCACTGACCATTTGGGATATATTAGCCAATTTATGAACTGATATAACATTTTTTTTTTGTTTACAAACATGCCACAACTGTTTTAATAGAATTTGACTTTTCTTTAAACTGTCTTTTTTCACAGTCAAAATGAACAAACAAAAATGTTGAAAACACTTAAGAAACTTACAAACTTGAAAAATTAGACACTTCAGTTGGGCAGTAAAATTCATATTATGATAGCAATATATTCTAAATTTCAAAGATGTGACAAGTTCTGTAGAATATCTCTCATCAGAAGATTGAAGCTTTCAAACTGCATGATCTTCTTCCAGGTAGGCCTAGAGCATCATTCACTGGTTTGAGGTTGAATCCATTTCAAGGCATGTCTTGGTGGCACAGTAATAATGGGATGATAAAATGTGCAGTACTGTCTTGTACACTGAGTATTAAAACTACAGTGTCTTGGTTTGTAGAATGTGGGTCATTGGGCTATGCACAGACAGGCTAGTCTCCAGTCCAGCTGAGGCCTGAATCCCGGAATGGTGATAATTCACCTACATGACAGGGTAGGAGTGCCCTCATGCTCTTGGAACTCTGGCTCCTGACTAAGTTACGGCCACCCCCCCCCCCCCAAGCCCTCATGAGAGAAGCATGGCTAGAAATCACATAGACAATGTCCCAAGCTTCTGACCTTCAGGCTAAACTCCTCTCCAGTTAACTAGCAACAGTAAATACCATAAAAGGGGCTGTTTGGCCTCTCCTCACTCTCTCACTCCTTTGTTCTCTTACCTCTCATTCTCTCACTCCTCTCTCCTCTCTCTTTGTCTTCTCCTCTCCTCTCTCCTCTCCTCTGTACTTCTTACTCTTACTCTCTTTCTCTCTAGCCTTCCCCCCCTCTCTCTCTGTCTCTTCCTACCTTCTCTCTTTCTCCCTGCCTTTCTATAATAAAGCTCTAAAACCATAGACAGTCTCTGCTTATCAAGATCTGCTGCTCTCACTCTTGACAGTGTGGGAACCTCTCTTCCCTCTTCCCTCTCTCCCATAACCCTGGAGCTTTAGAGAGTAGTCTCGGGGCTCCCAGGGACATTCTGTTTTCTTACAAGCAGGGAAGTAATGGCAGAACTTGACAGTAGAAGATGGTGCTGGTGATGACACTGGTTTTAGAGTCAGTACTGGGGCTCTTCTACTCATGTGAGTGAAGGGACAATTGGCTTTAGTGCACTTCGTGTCATATTTACAATTTGTATGCACAAACAAACATTTCTCAGCAAATTTACAGTTGGGAAAGGCTTTCCAAGGTGAAACCTTGATGATGATGGTATACACACTCATCCCCAGGCCAGTACTTGTAATGCTCCAAAAGTTTTTCTGGTTTCTGTGCCACACTCAACTCAGTCATCTCAGCTTGACTCATCATTGTTTCTACCATTATTGGATCAATTTGCAATTGGGATAAGAATTGTTGAGCTCCTTGAATTTTTTCTGTATTATCATTATCACCTTTTGCTTCCTCTTCTTTAACAGGGGCACTTATTCTGGGAGCCCTGTTTTGCCCCTGGACCATTTCTGCTAGCAATTCTTCTTGAGAAGTTCAAGTTCTGGGAGCAACTGGAAGTATCTGTTTCTGTGGAATTGCAGAAGAGTTAGTTGTTTTTGTTACAGACTCTTGAGCTTCAGAGATAGCCTTCAAACTTAGATTATTGTGAGCTTGTTTAGAAGGAGGAAGAGAAGGTCTCCTCTCAGGCTTTGCTGGTACTGACACACTTTCTATCCGGGTCACATAATCCTCATCTTCTTCCTCCTCTTCTCCATTACAGCTAAATCTTTTTACCTCAACAACTGAACTTACCACAGGCAATTTTCTCTTCTGAACATTTTCGTCCTCAATGCTCATTTTATCCAAGTTGTTTCTGAAGAAGGAGCTATAAGTGCCTTCTACGCTGCTAAGCACTTGTGGCTCACACAACCGTCGTGCTTTGTATACCTGGCTGGTCTGTACATCCAGCTGCTTGGCATCATGAGCACTGCTTTGCTGCAGGTGAAGTTGCAGCCTCTTTGAGTACCAGTGTCTGCATTTCTACTTGCAGGTGGTTGATAACTTTCAATAGAAGGGTGAGAAGAACCATATGTAAGAGTCATGGTAGGTTTTTCCTGAGATAAGGGATTCTCCTGCACAAAATTGGGGTCTTCATCAATGAGATTATCTGGTTCTGGCTTGATATCAATCATCTTCAGAGGGTGCTGCCTCCCTCAGAGATTTCACTGATGACATTAGCTGGGTGGAAGCTCCTTCATCAAATGAATGTCTGACATTAGTGAATTTCTGCTCCTGTGAACTTGTAGAAACTCTAGAATCCCTTTTTTTTTTTCCAGGTCTAGAGCTAGAAACGGCAAAGGGAGGGATGGCAGCTTTGTGCCTTCTCTCATCTCCCCAACTAAACTGCTCTTGTTTGAAGCCACATTACTGTCAAAGATGCTGGTATCAGGAGACTTTAGACTAGAGGGCTCAGTTGTAACAGAGCGAACTTTATCTAATACACCGTGGAGTCCACGTAAGCTCCTAATTTTTTAAATTTCCCCTTAATGGAACTCTGAATCTTGCGGCTGTTGTCGGTGCCGATTTCCATGGCTCAGTGGAGGGCGGTCAGTTCAGCACTGTCCTTCCCTTACCTGGAGCCTGGAGGCTGCCACCCTGCAGACTGCCCCCCTATGCGGCTGCTCTGCCTCTGCTCCCCTCCCCTGCTGGTGCCCCCCCCCCATGCCCAGTGCAAGTCCTGATATAACATTTGATGTTGCTGCAAAGGTAGCCTTGTGGCTCTGGAGGGATTTGCATTTATAATTCATCAATGTGATCCCTCAACTGAGATTAATTATAATTCTGCTAGTTTTGTTGATAAAATCTGGACATAATTTAAACATGACTTCAAATCTGTTGTCATTTATTATACAAATAGTGTTCTAACGAGTTCCATTTGGTATATATGTGACTAATCTCTCTCTCTCTCTCTCTCTCTCTCTCTCTCTCTCTCTCTCTCTCTCTCTAATTGGATTTTGAATCATCGAATATACAAACTGTAATCTAGATTAGGTAAACTGATTGATATGGGAAGACTCACTCTAAATTGAGCAGCTTATTCTTGTGCTAGGATATAGGGCTTGTTAAAAAGAAAAATCTATCTGATCACTAGCACTTTTTCATCTCTGCGTCCTGACTAGAAAGAAAGTAACCAAGTGCCTCATGCTTCTGACACCATTATTGCGTCCAACTCAACCAGCAAGGAAAATGCAACCACCGGTTCTTCTTAAAGCAGTTTACTCAGGCAGCTTCTCTCTTCAAAACCCCTGAGCCTTGGGGTACAAGCGTTTTTATCCACTCAAGCCACAACCACGGCTCAACCAATCACCACAGGTCACATCACCTCACCAGGCAGGCTTGCTCAGCCAATCAGGAATTAAGGGCGAGCCATCCACCAAATATGGGCTTGTTTACTGCCTGGCACAGATTTCTGTCCGGGCTGGCCAGGGAGTCCGGAATGGCTTCCCACACACCATGGTCTCCTTGACATAATAGATGGTTCACTGGAACTGTGAGCAAAACCAAATCCTTCCTTAAATTCCTTATTCAAGTATTTTGTCATAACAATAAGAATGGTAAGTAAGCATCTAATTGAACAAAGAACAAATTCTAAAAGAGTGTTAGCTTTGTTCTCTGTTTAGGAATCAGACAAATCTCAAAGTACATGTGGTGGTTTGAATAAGAATGTCCCCTATAGGCTCATATATTTTAATGCTTAGTCATTAGGGAATGACATAACTTGAGATGAATTAGGAGGTGTGGTTTTGTTGTAGAAAGTATGTCTCAATGGGTGGGGTTTGAGCTTTCAAAAGCACAAGCTATATCAAGTGGTAGTCTCTCTTCATTTTACCTGAGATCCTAATGTAGAACTCTCAGCTATTTTTCCAGTACTATGTCTACCTGTATGTTCCCTACCATGATGAGATTATAATGGAGTAAAACTCCAAAACTGCAAGCAAGCCTCATTCAATGCATTCTTTTATAGGAGTTGCCAACTTTATGGTGTATCTTCACAGCAATAAAACACTAAATAAGTTAATACTGATTTGCAGAGGCTAACAGGTATCTGTAGGATGCCCACTTGACTAGGGATTTGATGACTCTGAGCAGTGCCAGAAAACAGCAAAGATACAGCATTCTTTAGCAATAAATAAAATAAAATAAAATAAAGGAAGAAAGAAAGAAAGAAAGAAAGAAAGGAAGGAAGGAAGGAAGGAAGGAAGGAAGGAAGGAAGGAAGAAAAAACTCTGGCAGTATATCTATCATTCAACTCAAGGGCAGTTGTTGCTCAACAAAAGCACTTCTGTTAAGAGTACAGGAAATTTATCCCCAAGCTGGAAGACCTAGAGCAGAGAGGAGAAGAAAGTTGGATAGCTCTTTGTGTGTTCCCAGAACACCAACAGGGAGAGAGATCACCAGGCCTGGAGGGAACTGACAATATGATTATGCTCACTACAAAAGGGGCATCCATGTCTACATGGCACACTGTCTGTGATGATGCTTCCCCAAACTTTTGCATTCATGAAACAAGCCATGTCCCCATCTGGTCAGACCTTGAGATCTGAAAGATGAAAACAGGTGTGGCCTTGCATACTGCTGAACTTATGATTTCTTCCACTTTCTGGAACCTGATACACTGAGCTGTGAGGACAGGCTAAGACCTGGCTCATATCAGACTTTCATTTTGTGCCAACAAAGCCAGAAAGTGTCTGGCTTCTGAAATGATAGAAACAAAACTTTTAACCTCTACCTAAACACCCTCCTTTTCCTAATCTTGTGAAAAAAGAACAAACCATCAAATAGGAGTTATCAATAATATCAGGTCTTTTGAGTTATTAGAATAGCACAGTATTTAATAAACTCCTGAATTGATATCCATTTATCAATACCTACAGTCAGGTTTGTCTTCAGTAACTAAAGTATTAAACCTGTCCTGAGTTCTCTTACTGCCAAAGGCACCTGTTCAGAGTTATAGCATAGTGTTAGAGCTTACATAAGGCAATGGAAGCAGCTGTAAAATTCTTTTTTCATCCCTGCAGATGGCCATATTTTCTACCAGTGCCATAACAGAGTTGACCTGTTCAATTTAAGTCAACAACTCTTGGGTGAACATTTAACCATTAAAGAATCCAACTGCTTCTTCCCAATATGTGCCACATGGATCATACTGAGAAAGGGCAAGGTGTGTGGAATTGTAAAACTTATATATTTTGATAGGGAATAAAAAAATAAACCCCTTTTCACTTTTAAATCAGTATTCACATTCCCAGGAGTATCTGTAAGATATCTTTATTTTAATTCTGTTGATTTCCTGGCTTTGTTGGGCAATGCTTAGGGGAAAGGACCATAACTGAGTTTCCCAAGCTGGTCAGAGGCTTGACAAATTTATCAAGTTAGGAACAGCAATTGTTACCCAATGTCAGTTCCTCCTCTTCCTCCTCTTCCTTCTTGTTCTATATCAGAGTCAAAATGCATGTGCCGTTTGTTAATAGCTTTTTAATTTTTAATTTTCATTTTAAGTTTTTAAAGTTATTTTTATGAAACCCATTTTATACGATTGTCTTTTTGTTTTTCTCTTTGGTTGAGGGAGGTGGCTAGAACATTAGCATATAATTGAGTGAGGCCACATCCTTGCAGGCAATGAAATAATTTCCAAAATCCCCTGTAGCTCTTGATAGGTTCTGACCCTCTGTCAGAGAATACATACTAGATTTTTTATTCTGGCTCTGGTTTAATTGTTACAGAATAATCGTTTCTAGTTTCATCCATTTTTCTTTAAATTCATGATTTAGTCTTTAAAAACAGCTGATGAATATTACATTGTGTAAATTCACCATATTTTCTTTATCCACTTTTCTTTTTAGGGATATTCTATTCTCTGGCTTTTATGAACAAAGCTCCAATGATCAAACACTCTTTGACTATATGACCCTGAATGATATAGCTATACCTTGAGATAGATTAATTCCCATCTGAGTTGTATGGAACTGCCATGTTGATTTCTACTATTTACACAAGTTTGCTCCTCCACCAGTAATAAAGGAATGTTTCCTTTGCTCCAACATGTTCTGTTGATCTTAGCCATTCTGAGACGTGTACAATAAAATCTCAAAGTAGTATTGATTTGCATTTCCTGGATGGCTATGGATGTTGAAGGCGTCTTTATTTCTTAGTCATTTGAGTTTCTTCTATTTAAAATTCTCTGTTTAGATATGTACCCCATACATTATTTGGATTATTAGTTTTCTTGTTATATAGCTTGTTGGGTTTTTTTATATTTTGAATATTAATCCTTTATCAGGTATGAAGTTGGTGAAAATCTTTTCCCCTTGTATATGTAGGCTGCCACTTTAAATGACAGCCTCTTTTGTCTTACAGAAACTTTTCAGTTTTATGAGGTCTTACTTGTTAATTGTTGATCTAAGTGCCTTTGGTATCAGTGATCTCTTCAGAATGTAGTTGTTTATGCTAATGAATTTAAGACTGTCCTCTTTTTCTTCTACTAGGCTTAGTGTATCTGGTTTTATGCTGAGGTTTTTAATCCACGTGGACTTCAGTTTTGTTTAGGGTGATTCATGAGGATCTATTTTTACTCTTCTACATGCAAGAATCCAGGATTATTGTTATCATTTGTTGAAGATGCTATCCTTTGTTCCAGTGTGAATTTCTGGCTTATTAATAAAAACCAGATGTCCACAGCTATATGGATTTATGTCTGAAGTTTGGATATCATCCTATTGATCAAACTGTCTCTTTTTAACCCAATATGATACATTTCTTATTACTATAGCTGGGCAGTATAACTTGAAATCAGGGATGGTGAGATTTCCAGCCATTATTTTATTGTTTTAGTTATCTTGGAGGTTTGTTGTTTGTAGATGGAGCTGAAAATTGTGCTTTCAAGGTCTGTGAAGAATTATGTTGGAATTTTTCTGGAGACTGAATTGAATCTGTATATTGCTTTCGGTACCTGGAAATGTTTTCTATGTTAATCTAAGTGATACATGAGCACAGATCTTTACTGCTTCTGATATCTTCTTTAATGATTACCTGTGTCATATGGTAGTTCAATGTTTGTTTTCACATGAATCTTCAAAGATGTTATTCCACTTCACATTATTTTTTATTATTAGATATTTTCTTCATTTACATATCAAATGCTATCCTGAAAGTCCCCTATACCCTCCCCCTCCCCTGGTCCCCAACACACCCACTCCTGCTTCCTGGCCCCTGCATTCCCCTGTACTGGTGTACTGTCTAGTTTTGTGTCAACTTGACATAGCTGGAATTATCACAGAAAAAGGAGCTTCAGTTGAGGAAATGCCTCCATGAGATCCAACTGTAAGGCATTTTCTCAATTAGTGATCAAGAGGGGAAGGCCCCTTGTAGGTGGGACCATCCCTGGGCTGGTAGTCTTGGGTTCTATAAGAGAGCAGGCTGAGCAAGCCAGGGGAGGCAAGCCAGTAAAAAACATCCCTCCATGGCCTCTGCATCGGCTCCTGCTCCCTGACCTGCTGGAGTTCCAGTCCTGACTTCTTTCAGTGAAATGTAAGCTGAATAAACCCTTTCCTCCCCAACTGCTTCTTGGTCATAATGTGTAGGAATAGAAACCCTGACTAAGACAAATTGGTACCAGCACAGTGGGGTATTCCTGTGACAACCTGACCATGTTTTGGGGAGAACTGTGGAAGGACTTTGGAACTTTGGGCTAGAAGATCCATTCAGTGTTAAGAACTCTGTCAGATGTTGGTATGAGCTTGGAAGATAATGTTGAGAACAGTGCAGAAGATGGAGGCCTGGCTTGTGAAATTTCAGAGGGAAAATTAAAGACTCTTTTCAGGGCCATTGCTATTTTGGAGTTTGATTTTTCTGTAGTTCTGGTTAGCTGGGGCTGAAGAATCAGCTGTGATTAACAAGATACCAGAACTACTAAAGCAAAAATCTGCATTATTGAACTATTGATGCTGGTTAGCTGGAGCTAAGAAATTAGCGGTGATTAAGAAGAGACCAGCATTGTTGAGGTGACATCTTCTGGGAAGTGTTTTCTGAAAGCACAAAGAGGCTGTGTTCCAGAGATAGTCAAGGTTGTACTTCTGCTCCAGCTGGACTTGGTAATGTGTAAGGTTCACCCAGGTGGTACTGGTTTTAAAGGCATGAAGGGGTCACACAGAGCAGCTGAGGTTCAGCATAGTGAGAGGCTATGGAAGGCCATTGGTGAAGGTGCAGCCTCAGTTGCAATTGACGGCCCAGGACTGAAGGGGTCATGCCGTGTTTTGAATATGCCAGTACCATGAGATGACCACCAAGAGCAGCAGCAGTGGAGTACAGGAATCTGGAGCCTAGAGGACGATGCCTGTGCTACAAAGGGCATGGCTGGAGAAGTGACCCAAGCCCTTGGAGGAGCCCAGAAGATTGTGAATTGGATCCCAGACATTGAATGGTTGGAGATTGATTTTTGCTTTTGATTGTGACTGTGCCCTGATATTTTCCCCCTTGAAGGAAGAAAATATTTTAGTGGATCCCACAGTTCAGAGACTTTTAATTGTAAAAAGATTTTGGATTTTAAAATATATTGGAGATTTTAAAGAGATTGACTTTTAATATGTTAAGACTGTGGGACTTTTAAACTTGTTTAGATCTTGGGGATGAATAAGAAATTAAAGGGTTGAGGCTTAGTAGTGATGTGTTTGGGTGTCAAGTTGACAAGGGGTCAATTTTACTGGCTAGTTTTGTGTCAACTTGACACAGCTGGAGTTATCACAGAAAAAGGAGCTTCAGTTGAGGAAATGCCTCCATGAGATCCAACTGTAAGGCATTTTCTCAATTAGTGATCAAGAGGGAAAGGCCCCTTGTAGGTGGGACCATCCCTGGGCTGGTAGTCTTGGGTTCTATAAGAGAGCAGGCTGAGCAAGCCAGGGGAAGCAAGCCAGTAAAGAACATCCCTCCATGGCCTCTGCATCGGCTCCTGCTCCCTGACCTGCTTGAGTTCCAGTCCTGACTTCTTTCAGTGAAATGTAAGCTGAATAAACCTTTTCCTCCCTAACTGATTCTTGGTCGTGATATTTGTACAGCAATAGAAACCCTGACTAAGACAAATGGGGAATATGATCTTCACAATACCAAGGTTCTCTCCTCCCATTGATGGCCAACTAGGCCATCCTCTGCTACATATGCAACTAGAGACACAGTTCTGGGCAGAACTAATTAGCTCATATTGTTGATCCTCCTATAGGGTTGCAGACCCCTTTATCTCCTTGGTTACTTTCTCTAGCTCCTTCATTAGGGGCCCTGTGTTCCATCCAATAGATGACTGTAAGCATTCACTTCTGTATTTGCCAGACACTGACATAGCCTCTCAAGTGATAGCTATATCATGATTCTGTCAGCAAAATCTTTCTGGCATATTCAAAGGCATATTCTAGCTTTGGTGGTTATATATAGGATGGATCCCCAGGTGGGGCAATCTCTGGATGGTCTTTCCTTTCATCTCAGGTCCGAAGTTTATCTCTGTAACTCCCTCCATGGGTATTTTGTTCCTCAATCTAAGAAGGAATGAAGTATCCACACTGTGGTCTTCCTTCTTGAGTTTCATGTGTTTTGCAAATTGTATCTTGGGTAGTCTAAGTTTCTAGGTTAATATTCAATTATCAGTGAGTACATATCATGTGTATTCTATTGTGATTCGGTTACCTCACTCAGGATGATAACTCCCAAATCCATCCATTTGCATAAGAATTTCATAAATTCATTGTTTTTAATTGCCGAGTAGTACTCCATTGTGTAAATGTACCACAATTTCTGTATCCATTCCTCTGTTGAGGGACATCTGGGTTCTTTCCAGCTTCTGCCTATTATAAATAAAGCTGCTATGAACATAGTGGAGCATGTGTTCTTATTACAAGTTGGAACATCTTCTGGGTATATGCCCAAGAGAGGTATTGCTGGTTCTTCTGGTAATACTATGTCCAATTTTCTGAGGAACCACCAGACTGATTTTCAGAGTGGTTGTACAAGCTTGCAATCCCAACAACATTGGAAGAGTGTTCCTCTTTCTCCATATCCTCGCCAGCATCTGCTGCCATCTGCATTTTTGATCTTAGCCATTCTGACAGGTGTGAGGTGTAATCTCAGGGTTGTTTTGATTTGCATTTCCCTGATGATTAAGGATTTTGAACATTTTATCAGGTACTTCTCAGCCATTCGGTATTCTTCAGTTGAGAATTCTTTTTCTTAGCTCTGTACCCCATTTTTAATAAGGTTATTTGATTTTCTGAAGTCCAGCTTCTTGAGTTCTTTATATATATTGGATATTATGCCCCTATCTGATTTAGGATTAATAAAGATCCTTTCCTAATCTCTTGATGGCCTTTTTGTCTTATTGCCAGTGTCTTTTACCGTACAGAAGCTTTGCAGTTTTATGAGGTTCCATTTGTAGATTCTCGATCTTACAGAACAAGCCATTGCTGTTCTGTTCAGGAATTTTTCCCCTGTGCCCATATCTTCAAGGCTTTTCCCCACTTTCTCCTCTATAAGTTTCAGTGTCTCTGGTTTCATGTGGAATTCCTTGATTCACTTAGTCTTGAGCTTTGTACAAGGAGATAAGAATGGATCAATTTGATTTCTTCTACATGATAACTGCCAGATGTGCCAGCGCCTTTTGTTGTAAATGTTGTCTTTTTTCCACTGGATGGTTTTAGCTCCCTCTTCAAAGATCAAGTGACCATAGATGTGTGGGCTCATTTCTGGGTCTTCCATTCTAATCCATTGATCTACCTGTCTGTCTCTGTACTAGTAACATGCAGTTTTTATCACAATTGCTCTGTAGTACAGCTTTAGGTCAGGCATGGTGATTCCACTGGAGGTCCTTTTATTGAGAATAGTTTTTGCTATTCTAGGTTTTTTGTTATTCCAGACAAATTTACAAATTGCCCTTTCTAACTCTGTGAAGAATTGAGTTGGAATTTTGATGAGGATTGCATTGAATCTGTAGATTGCTTTTGGCAAAGTAGCCATTTTGACTATGTTCATCCTACCAATCCATGAGCATGGGATATCTTTCCAACTTCTGAGATCTTTTATTTCTTTCTTCAGAGACTTGAAGTTCTTGCCATACAGATCTTTCACTTTCTTAGTTAGAGGCACACCAAGGTATTTTATATTATTTGTGACTATTTTGAAGGGTGTTGTTTCCCTAATATCTTTCTCAACCTGTTTATACTTTGTGTAAGGAAAGGCGACTGATTTGTTTGAGTTAATTCTATATCCAGCTACTGTATAAAGCTGTGTATCAGGTTTAGGAGTTCTCTGGCGATTTTCTTTCTTTCTTTTTGGTTTTTCGAGACAGGGTTTCTCTTTGTAGTCCTGGCTGTCTGGGAACTCACTCTGTATACCAGGCAGGCCTTGAACTCAGAAATCCACCTGCCTTTGCCTCCCTACTGCTGGGATTAAAGGCATGCACCACTCCACTGGGCAAAAATAATGCAGGGAGTCCTTTGAATGGAATCGAACCAGCAACCCAAGGATTACCATATTGTACTAACTACAGTCTTCTGCTCTACCAACTGAGCTATCGAATGCCCTGCTTCTGGTGAAATTTTCAGGGTCACTTATATATACTATCATATCATCTGCAAATAGTGAAATTTTGACTTCTTCTTTTCCAATTAGTATTCCCTTGATCTCTTTTTGTTGTCTAACTGGTCTGGATAGGACTTCAAGTATTATATTGAATAGGTAGGGAGAAAGTGGGCAGCCTTGTCTAGTCCCTGATTTTAATGGGATTTCTTCAAGTTTCTCTCCATTTCGTTTGATGTCGGCTACTGCTTTGCTGTATATTGCTTTTATTATGTTTAGGTATGGTCCTTGAGTTCCTGATCTTTCTAAGACGTTTATCATGAATGGGTTGTGGATTTTGTCCAATGCTTTCTCCACATCTAATGAGATGACCTTGTGGTTTTTGTCTTTGAGTTTGTTTATATATTGGATTATGTTGATGGATTTCTGTATATTAAACTATCCCTGCATCCATGGAATGAAGCCTACTTGATCATGATGGATGATCTTTTTGATGTGTTCTTGGACTCGGTTAGTGAGAATTTTTCTGATTATTTTTGCATCAATATTCATAAGGGAAATTGGTCTGAAGTTGTCTTTCTTTGTTGGGTCTTTATGTCGTTAGGTATCAGAGTAATTGTGGCTTCATAGAATGAATTTGAATTTGGTAGAGTACCTTCTGTTTCTATTTTGTGGAATAGTTTGCAGAGAATTAGAATTAGGTCTTCTTTGAAGGTCTGATAGAACTCTGCAATAAACTCATCTCGTCCAGGTGTTTTTTTTTTGTTTGTTTGTTTTGTTTTTGTTTTTGTTTTTTTTTTTTTTTGGTTGGTAGAATATTAATGAGTACTTCTATTTCTTTAGGGGATATCAGACAGTTTAGATCATTAATCTGACCCTGATTTAATTTTGTTACCTTGTATCTGTCTAGAAATTTTTCTATTTAATCCAGGTTTTCTGGTTTTGTTGAGTATAGCCCTTTGTAGTAGGACCTGATGATGCTTTGGATTTTTGGATTTCCTCATATTCTGTTGTTATGTCTCCCTTTTCATTTCTGATTTTATTAATTTGGATACTGTCGCTGTGCCCTCTAGTCAGTCTGGCTAAGGGCTTATATATCTTGTTGATTTTCTCAAAGAACATGCTACAGGTTTGGTTGATTCTTTGTATAGTTCTTTTGTTTCCACTTGGTTGATTTCAGCCCTGAGCTTGATTTTTTTCCTGCCTTCTAGTCCTCTTGGGTGAATTTGCTTCCTTTTTTTCTAGACCTTTTAGGTGAGCCGTCAAGTTGCTAGTGTATGTTCACTCTAGTTTCTTTTTGAAGGCACTGAGACCTATGAGTTTTCCTAGTAGGACTGCTTTCATTATGTCTCATACTCGGGTGTTTTGTGCCTCATTGTCATTAAACCCTAAAAAGTCTTTAATTTCTTTCTTTATTTCTTCCTTGACCAAAGTATCACTGAGTAGAGTGTTCTTCAGCTGCCACGTGAATGTAGGCTTTCTATTATTTATATTGTTATTGAAGATCAGTCTTAGTCCATGGTGATCTGATAGGATGCATGGGATAATTTCAATATTTTTATATCTATTGAGGCCTGTTTGTGACCAATTATATGGTCAATTTTGGAGACGGTACCATGTGGTGCTGAGAAGAGGGTATTTTTTTGAAAGGATATTAATGTTCTTTAGCTATCTGTTAAATCCATTTGTTTCATAACTTCTATTAGTTTTCATTTGTCTCTTTTTAGTTTCTGTTTCCAAGATCTGTCCATTGATAAGAGTGGGGTGTTGAAGTCTTCCAGGATTATAGTGAGAGGTGCAATGTGTGCTTTGAACTTTAGTAAAATTTATTTAATGAATGTGGATGCTCTTGAATTTGGAGCATAGATATTGAGAATTCATCTTGGAAGATTTTATCTTTGATGAGTATGAAGTGCCCCTCCTTTTTTTTTTTGATAACTTTAGGTTGGAAGTTGATTTTATTTGATATTAGAATGGCTACTCCAGCTTGTTTCTTTGGAACATTTGCTTGGAAAATTGTTTTCCAGCCTTTTACTCTGAGGTAGTATGTTTCTTTTTCCCTGAGGTGGGTTTCCTGCAAGCAGCAAAATGTTGGGTCCTGTTTGTGTAGCCAGTCTGTTAGTCTATGTCTTTTTATTGAGGAACTGAGTCCATTGATATTAAGAGATATTAAGTAAAAGTAATTGTTGCTTCCTGTTATTTTTGTTGTTAGAGTTGGGATTCTGTTCTTGTAGCTGTCTTCTTTTAGGTTTGTTGAAGGATCACTTTCTTGCTTTTTCTAGGGTGTAATTTCTCTCCTTGTGTTAGTGGTTTCCATTTATTATCGTTTGAAGGGCTGGATTCATGGAAAGATATTTTGTGAATTTTGTTTTGTCATGGAATACTTTGGTTTCTCCATCTATGGTAATTGAGAGTTTTGCTGGGTATAGTAGCCTGGGCTGGCACTTGTGTTCTCTTAGGGTCTGTATAGCATCTGTCCAGGATCTTCTGGCTTTCATAGTCTCTGGTCAGGTCTGCCTTTATATGTTACTTGATCTTTTTCCCTAACTACTTTTAGTATTCTATCTTTACTTACTGCATTTGTTGTTCTGATTATTATGTGTTGCAAAGAATTTCTTTTCTGGTCCAGTCTATTTAGAGTTCTGTAGGCTTCTTGTATGGGCATCTCTTTCTTTAGGTTAGGGAAGGTTTTCTTTTATAATTTTGTTGAAGATATGTCCTGGCTCTTTAAGTTGAAAATCTTCATTCTCATCTATTCCTATTATCTGTAGGTTTGGTCTTCTCATTGTGTCCTGGATTTCCTGGATGTTTTGAGTTAGGATCTTTTTGCATTTTGTATTTTCTTTGATTGTTGTGTCCATGTTCTCTATGGAATCTTCTCCACCTGAGATACTTTCTTCCATCTTTTGTATTTTGTTGCTGATGCTCATATCTATGGTAACTGATTTCTTTCCTATGGTTTGTTTCTCTAGAATTGTCTCCCTTTGGGTTTTCTTTATTGTTTCTGCTTCCATTTTTAGATCTTGGATGGTTTTGTTCAATTCCATTACCTCTTTGGTTTTGTTTTCCTGTAATTCTTTAAAGGATTTTTGTGTTTCTTCTTTAAGAGCTTCTACCTGTTTAGCAGTGTTTTCCAGTAATTCGTTGAGGAATTTTTGTGCTTCCTCTTTAAGGCCTTTTACCTGTTTAGCCATGTTCTACTGTATTTCTTTAAGTGATTTATTAATGTCCTTCTTAAAATCCTCTACCAGCATCATGAGATATGATTTTAAATCTGAATCTTGCTTTTCGAGTGTGTTGGGCTATCCAGGACTCATTTTGTTGGGAGTGCTGGGTTCTGATGATGCTGAGTGGTCTTGGTTTCTGTTAGTAAGATTCTTATGTTTGCTTTTTGCCATCTGGTAATTTCTGGTGTTAATTTTTATAGCTGTGACTGGGTGGAGCTTGTTTCTCCTGTGATTCTGTTAGTCTCTGTCAGCACTCCTGGGAGTCCAACTCTTTCTTGAGTCTCAGTGGTCAGAGTACTTTCTTCAGGTAAGCTCTCCTCTTGCAGGGAAGGTGCACAGAGGTCTGGAGCTCAGTTTTGCCTCCTGGCTGGAGATGTAGGTCTGAAAAGGACCCTGTCCCAGAAGCTGTGTAGCTTCTGGCATCCTCATGCTCTCCTGTGCAAACTGGTCTCTGAAGGACCTGGGATACAAGATGGTGTTCCTTCCTGGTCCTGCTGTCAGAACCCTCCCAGGAGGCCAACTATCCTCTGGCAGGGAAAGTGAGCAGAGGTCTGGAGCTCTGTTCTTCCTCCTAACTGATGATGTTGGCCCGAAAGGGACACTGTTTCAGAAGCTATGTTGCTTCTGCAGCCCATTTGCTCTCCTGCACAGACTTGATAGAAAGGTCCTTATATAAGGGTTATGACATACTTGAGGACCACAGGTGTGGGGCAGTAAACTGTGCACAGACAGCTTGGTTCCTGGTCAAGCATAGGCCTGGAACTCTGGAGACCTAATCTGCACTTCACATTCTTATCAGTAGTGAAGAGTGAATCTTTTCTCCCGATACTCCCAGCTTTTACTGTCCTCTTCATAATAGCCATTATATATAGATTGAGGACAGTCTTAATTTGCATTTCCCTATTGTCTAAGGGTATCAAAAACGTTTAAAGTATATACTGAACATTTATATACTTCTTCTTTGTGAACACTGTATCCCATTACTTAGTCTATTTTCTCTTTAGCCTGTTTCTTTTTATTTTATTTACATTCTAACCATCCTCTCTTCCCGGTTTTCCTTCCCCCAGTTTCTTATCCCATTTCCTCCTCCCCTTGTCTCTGAGAGTGTGCTCCTCTTAACAGGATCAGGGCTTCCCCTTCCCTGGGGCCTCAAGTCTCTCAAAAATTAGGTGCATCTTCTCCCACTGATTCCAGACCAGGAAGTCCTCTGCTATACATGTGCTGAGTGCCTTGGATCAGCCTGTGTATGCTGTATGCTTGGTGGCTCAGTCTCTGGGTTCTTCCTGGAGTCTGGGTTAGTATAGACTGCTGGTCTTCCTCCCTTCCAGCTTCTTCAATCCTTCCTAATTCAACTGTAGGGGTTCCAAACTTCAGTCCAATGTTTAGGTGTAGGTATCTGCATCTGTCTCGGTCAGCTGCTGTTAGAGCCTCTCAGAGGACAGTCATGCTCCCATCTGTAAGCACATCATAGCATCAATAATAGTGTTAGGCCTTGGTGCCCCTTTGCATCCCCCATGAGATGGATACTAAGTAGGACTGGTCATTGGACCACCTTTCCTTCAGTCTCCTCTTCATTTTTGTCCCTGCAGGTTTTTTTTTTTTTTTTTTTTTTTTTTTTTTTTTTTTTTACAGGAACATTTCTAGGTGAGAAATTTTGACTGTGAGTTAGTAATGCCATCCCTCCACTTGAAGGTACTGTTTATCTACTGAAGGCGGACTCTTTGACTTCCCTTTCCCCATTGTTGGGCATTTTGGCTAAGGTCACCCCCATTGAGTCCTGAGAGTCTCTCACCTCCTAGGTCTCTGGAGGGTCCCTCCACCCCCTTCTTCCCTGCCCCCAGGCTGCATATTTTCATTAATTCTCCTGGTTCTCTCATCTTCTCTCTTGCTACCCCCCGTATGCAATCCTGTTCCCTCTTCCCCTCCCCTCTCACATCCAAATCCTTCCCTCCCTCTGCCTCCCATGATAATTTTCTTCCCCCTTATAAGTGGGATTAAAAGACCATCACTTGGGCTTTTCTGTTTGTTATACTTCTTATGGTCTATGGGCTACATTCTAGGTTTTCTATACCTTTTAGCTAATATACACTTATCAGTGAATACCTATATATGTCCATTTGGGTCTGAGTTACTTTACTCAGGATGATATTTTCTTGTTCCACACATTTTTTTTTTCTGCAAAATTCAAGATGTCCTTGTTTTTACTAGCTGAATAGTATTGCATTGTGTAAATTTCATAGCACCATTTGTCAAATAGGCCTTCCCCCCCCACCCCCCATTAACATACTTAGCACCTTGTCAAAACCAGGTATGTCCATAAGAAGATCTAAAGAGTCAACTAACTTGGGCTTGTAGAGGGTCACAGATACTGAACCACCAAACAAAGAATATACATGGGTTAGAAATAGGCCCCTTACATGTATGTAGCAGATGTGAAGCTTGGTATTTATGTATGTCTCCTAACAATTGGAGTGGGGGCAGCTGCTGCTTCTGTAAACTGCCTTTGGATTCCATTCCCCTTTCTGAGCTTCCTAGTGTGGACTGAGAGGGAAATAATGCTCCTAGTGCTGCTGTGACTTGATATGCCAGGGTGGGCTGGTTGCCATGGGGATACCTCCCTTTCTCTCAGAGAGAGAGGGAGATTAGGTAGAGGGTGCATAAAGTTGATACTTGGAGGAGAGGAGTGTCTGGGGATGCGTTCAGTATGTAAAGTGAATAAATAAATAAAATAATGAGAAAAGACTGAAAACAACCTCATAAGTGACAGGGTCCTCTCTCTAGCTCTTTCATTGGAGCCCCTGTGCTCAGTCCAATGGATGGCTGTGAGCATCCACTTCTGTATTTGTCAGTCACTGGCAGGGCCTCTCTGGAGACAACTATATCAGGCTACTGTCAGCAAGCACTTACTGGCATCGAAAATAGTATCTGGGCTTGGGAACTGTATATGGGATGGATCCTCAGGTGGGACAGTCACTGGATGGCCTTTCCTTCAGTTTCTGCTACAATTTTGTCTCTGGATCTCCTCCCATGTGTATTTTGATCCCCTTTCTAAGAAGGACCAAAGAATCCACACTCTGGTCTTCCTTCTTCTTGAGCTTCATGAGGTCTGTAAATTGTATCTTGGGTATTCTGAACTTTTGGCCTAATATTCACTTATTTGAGTACATGCCATGCATGTTATTTTGTGATTGGGTTATCTCACTCAGGATGATGTTTTCTAGTTCCATCCATTTGCCTAAGAACTTCATGAATTCATCATTTTTAATAGAAGCAAAGTATTCCATTGTGTAAATGTACATTTCTGTGTCCATTCTCCGGTTGAGGGACATTTGGGTTCCTTCTAGCTTCTGGCTATTATAAAAAAGGATGCTATGAAAATAATGGAACATGTGGCTTTATTACATGTTGGAGCATTTTCTGGGTATATGCCCAGGAGTGGTATAGCTGGGTCCTCAGGTAGTAGAACTGCCAAACTGATTTCCAGAGTGATTGTGCCAGCTTGCAATCCTACCAGCAATGGAGGAGTGTTCCTCTTTCACCAGCATCTCTGTCACCTGAGTTTTTGATCTTAGCTATTCTGATTGGTGTGAGTTGGAATCTCAGGGTTACTTGAATTGCATCACAGAAAGACCCGAGAAAGAAAGAGAACTTCAGATCAATTTCCCTTAGAAATATCCATGAAAAATACTCAATAGCACTCTCGCAAACTGAATTCAAGAACACATTAAAATGAACATCCATTATGATCAAATAGGCTTCATTCCAGGGATGCAGGGGTGGGTCAATATATGTAATCCATCAATGTAATCCACTCTATAAACAAATTCAAAGGAAAACACCATGATCATTTCTTTAGATGCTTAGAAAGCATTTTAAAAACTCCAACACCCCTTCATTATAA
Organism: Mus musculus; assembly: GCF_000001635.26. Lineage (NCBI taxonomy): Eukaryota > Metazoa > Chordata > Mammalia > Rodentia > Muridae > Mus > Mus musculus. The sequence goes on along the minus strand of NC_000069.6, from coordinate 91,979,882 downwards.
AAGTCTTGGAAAAAAATCAGGAAATCAAGACCCATACCTAAAAATAGTAAAAGCAATATACAGCAAACCTGTCACCAACATCAAATGAAATGGAGAGAAACTTGAAGCAATCCCACTAAAATCAGAGAGTAGACAAGGCTGCCCACTCTCTCTCTACCTGTTCAATATAGTACTTGAAGTCCTACCAGAGCAATTAGATAACAAAAAGATGTCAAGGGAATACAATTTGGAAAGGAAGAACTCAAAATATCACTATTTGCAGATAGTATGATAGTATACTTAAGTAACCCTAAAAATTCCACTAGAGAACTCCTAAACCTGGTAAACAACTTCAGCCAAGTGACTGGATTTAAATTAACACAAAAAGAAATCAGTGGCCTTTCTCTATTCAAAGGATAAAAAGCCTAAGGAAGAAATTATGGAAACAACACCTTTCACAATAGTCACAAATAATATACAGTATCTTGGTGTGACTCTAAGCAAGTGAAAGATTAATATGGCAAGAACTTCAAGTCTCTGAAGAAGGAAATAGAAGATTTCAGATGGAAATATCTCCCATGCTCATGGATTGGTAGGATTAATATAGTAAAATTGGCCATCTTGCCGAAAGCAATCTACAGATTCAATGTAATCCCCATCAAAATTCCAAAGCAATCCTTCATAGAGTTAAAAAGAGTAATTTCTGAGTTCATCTGGAATATATATAAAAAAAAACAGGATAGTTAAAACTATTCTCAACAATAAAGGAATGTTTGGGGGAATTACCATTCCTTACTTCAAGCTATACTACAGAGCAATTGTGATTAAAACTGCATGATATTTGTATAGTAACAGGCAGGTAGATCAATGCAATAGAATTGAAGACCCAGAAATGAACCTATACACCTATGGTCATTTGATCTTTGACAAAGGAGCTAAAACCATCCAGTGGAAATAAAGACAGCATTTTTGACAAATGGTGCTGGTTCAAATGGTGGTTAGGTTGTAGAAGAATGCAAATCTATCCATTCTTCTATCCTTGTACAAGCTCAAGTCCAAGTGTATCAAGGACCTCGACATAAAACCAGATACACTGAAACTAATAGAAGAGAAAGGGAGGAAAAGCCTTGAGCATATGGGCACAGGGGAAATTTTCCTGAACAGAACACTAATAGCCTATGCTCTAAAATCAAGAATTGACAAATAGGACCTCATAAAATTGCAAAGCTTTTGTAAGGCTAAGGAAACTGTCAATAGGACAAAATGGCAACCAATAAATTGGGAAAAGATCTATACCAATCTTACATCTGATAATGGGCTAATATTAAATATATACAAAGAACTCAAGAAGTTATACTCCAGAGAATCAAATAACTATTAAAAATGGGGTACAGAGCTAAAGCAAGAATTCTCAGGTGAGGAATACTGAAGGGCTGAGAAGTACCTAAAGCAATGTTCAACATCCTTAGACATCAGGGAAATGCAAATCAAAACAGACCTATACATCTTTTTTTTTTTTTCCATCTTCAGGTTACTTTTGTAACAAGGCTGTGGAACATACCTTAAAATCAGGTATGTACCTTTCTAAGTTACATGATGAACCTAGGTGCCATCTACAGATGAATGGATAAAAATTTACCTTTTTAGCATCCAATATACAAGTAGAGTTTTATTCAACTGTGAAACAGATAAAACATGTCCTTGTAGGAGTTACATATTGTCATGTTAAAAAAATAATCAGTGTGGACAAAGAGGAATATTGCCAGTTATCTGCAGGAAAATAATGTCTGGCAATAAAAGTCACATTGTAGGGAGGTGGAGGAAGGGAATGAATGAGCATGAGAAAGGGTGATGTTGTGGGTAAATAGAGTACAAGTGCAGTGTATGTATATGACATGTCACAATGAAACCCATTGTATTATATAGTGAATATACATCAACAGCAATAAATTAAATTAAAAGAGTAGTATCCTGTGTTTTAAGTTCCTGTAGAGCTGGGCCAAAATTGGGACTAAGATTAGGAAGTGATCCTAGAATTTGTAGACCCATCTTAGTGCTAAGGATCCTCAGATTGTCTGCAAGAAAGAGGAGGTGGTTCAAATTTCATTTCACCAACAATTCAAGTATCTGAGAGCAGTTCCTATTGGAGGAACCACTAGCTATGTGGCTTTGTGCACATTTCTTTCAGCACATATAATTATTTATCTGTAATATAAGCATTTATCACCTCTCAAAAATTTTAAGTGTCACCTACATTCTACCAATAATTTATTGTTCTAAGAACACTTAACAGAGCTAGGAAAGCATAGTGTAGGAATCCCTCTATAAGCAGGAGGTACAAGATAGATTGGGTTTGGGGTCAAGCTGTAGAGTTCCCATGGATGCTCAGCCAGACTCTGATGGTTTAGAGAAAGGAAAAGGAAGTGTATCAGGGAAGCTTTCTCCCTCAAGGATGTTAAGAAGCAGAGTGAAAATGACATGACCTCACAACTTTCTCTCAATCCAGCTGTACAATCAGGTTGGAGATTCCAAAGAGAAAGAGAGAGAAAAAAGAAAGCCAGGAAAATATGACAGTGAAAGAGAGGGGGAAAGGAGAGAAGAGGAGAGAAGGTGATGGGAGAGGAAAAAATGAAAGAGCAGAAGAGAGAGAGACAGAAAGACAGACAAACAGACACATAGACAGAGACAGACAGACACACACAGATACACACACACACAGACACACACACACACACACAGAGAGAGAGAGAGAGAGAGAGAGAGAGAGAGAGAGAAAGAGAGAGAGAGATTGGTTGTGCTCCAACTCTAGACTTGGCAGGGTGAGCACACTATTAATTTGTGACTCAGTGTTTCCCTGGGAGAGTCATAGGTCCAGCCAGGTCCTATCTATAAATGTTTGTGTGCATGTCCTTTTCCCCATACTCTGTGTTGAGCTTCAGCTTTGGTAAATGATTTTCAGATTCCCCTGGCAGGATGCTGCTGCCTGAGTTATAGTTATTTATTTTTTTCTTGACCCAAAATTGTTTAAAACCATCCACCTGGAAGCCTCTCCTGCTGACCTTGAATGAAGGATTTCTTGTTATATGATGTTCGCCTTATCTTCCAATTTGCTCCTTTCCAGAAAACAGGTCCAGGAAAGGTGAAAAAAATCACTCTTTTCCTTGCAACTTCATGTTTCCTTTCTTCCAACAGTATAAGATGGACCAAAGTTTGACCCCACGTGAGTGCAATGTAATGATGCTCTTCCTCATTTTTGGTACTCTGTGACAATGACAAGCAAACTGACTGAAAAGGATTCAAACAGTTGGTGAGAAATGAATTTCCAAACTTTTTCACTTCTTCCTAAGTGTGGAGGGTATTGCCTGCAACAGTCAAAGAGGAAGTTCAAACTCTTTCCATTCAGTGTGACTGGGGGTGGTCATTCTTAGTTATTGATACTCAGGAAACTAGCTGGGCTATACTGTGAGAACCCATGTATATAGTTGCTCACCAATGTCAGAGAGCCACAAAATTAAAAACATAATTAATTGCAGGCCCTAATTGCATGGAGGGTAGACTGGCTGAGATTTTCTTGTGTGTTTGTTTTTGTTTTTGTTTTTGTTTTTTTGTTTTTTGATAAACCAAAGGTGAGTGACTATGGTAAAAGAGATGGACTTTCCACTATAAAGTTGGTACAGTTAAGCTAATGCCAGGTTCATCTTCAAGGATACATTCTACGACGGTGATTGACTGGACAGTAGAGCAACACTAAGCTTCAAAGGGGACTTTGGATAGTTCTGGGTGGTTCCTTTTATTCTAGAGATCTAGGGTAGAAAATTTAAGGATAAGGAGTACAAGGAAAACATATTCCAAGACAGTATTCCTTAGTCAAACTGGAGGAAATGAAAACATGGGTGGAGAAAAGTGACACACAGGGCCAAGGCTCCATTTTTATCTCTAAGATCTTACAACTGGGATCAAAATCTCAGCCTCCCTCGCATGCCCTTAAGATAGAAATTTCCTCTTTTGGAACAGTATTAGTGACATGGATAGCTCTTGCAGTCTTTTTAATGTGTATTTATTTTATTTTATGTGTATGTTTCTTTTGCCTGAGATGAATGTATGTTCAGTGTGTGTGTATGTGTGTGTGTGTGTGTGTGTGTGTGTGTGATTGCTGTCTGTGAAGGCAAGATTATGGAATTAGCTACATTCACTAGAATACAGATGTTTGTTAGATACCCTAAGTACTGAACCTGTGTGTTCTGCAAAATCAGCAAGTATTCCTAATGTTTAAACTATACTTACATTCTCAGGGGTCACTTGTCATAAATGAGGAAATCTGAAAATCAAAATCCTGTATCAAGAAAGACTGAATGTGTACAGGAAGCTTCTCTGCAGAGTTGTAATTGCTTTATCGTTCCATGAATTCTACTCTATAACATGATGTATGAATTGTTATCAAATCATGTGTCAGGTACAATTAGAGTCTTAGCCAAGGTGTCACAGCAAAAGAGTGTAAGATCTGCAGCTGGTGGTGCTCCCAGACTCACTAAGATCCATCACTAGTACACTTCAGCTCCCTCACATCTATCCCTTGTATACAGCTTACCAAATGCTTTAAAACCTAGAAAGTTCTACCACTTCAAGAGCCCATACTGACATGTTTTTCTTAGTGTTTTCCAGTAAGTAGCTTGAAAGGGATCTGCGAATTAGTTGTCTCCAGGGGAAATAATGAAAAAGTAACTAAGAAGAATTGAAGGAGCATAGACTGCTCCACTCTATCATTGTGTTTATATCCCTTCTTGTTTCCTGTGTTCTCAGCCTCTGCAACTGTAAAAGCCATTCATCTTTTGCCAGGGCAGTTGCCTCATGTCTTCCTCCAGGAAGATGACATTTATGCAGGCTAAATTTGTATAAAGTTGAATTGAGACATTTTTAGACATACTGTCTTACCTTTGTCTGCAAATCAGACTCCTAGCTCTGAATTTGGAGGGCCGGCAGAAACAAATTGCAAAGTATTAACAAGTGCTTAATGTGTTTAATTATGAGCACTCAGGTCTACACTTTTACATTCAAAGGTGATTCTTGGGTCAGTTTTACTATGCATTTGCTTTCTCCCCACTCAGTGTACACCCTGGTCCTCTTTTCTGGACACTGTCAATACTAGCATTCATCTCTATTCCAGGAACAGGAGGAAGATCCTATAAATGAACTATTGAATGAACTAGAGGAGCTCAGATTTGAGGAGGCTCTCTGTACATGGTAGTAAGAATGGGACAGGAGTACTATAAGAAGATAAATAGCAATACTCTCCAAGATTAGCATCATCATATCAGTGTGCCTGGATCTGAAGAGGGTGGACATAGCCATGGCCAGAGCTCCTAAGCAGGAGTTCTGGCCACCTTTCTTCTGTCCAACCAGTGCTTCAGAAATTTATTGACACAGGCATTGACATTATGTTTGTGGGTGGAAGGGTCATGGAAATAAAGTCTTTCTCCACTCCAGTGCTCTCCATGCTTCTGAAGTCTCTTTTAGGACTTGTGCTTCCCAGGTAAATGAGCATCAATTGCTCTGAACTCTTCTACAGTGGTTTAAGCTCTCCATTCAGTCATAAATAAGTGAGCAATGGCAAAACTGAAGGTCTGTTTTAGCCACATTTGTTAATCTACACAACCATGACACATTTATGAAATCAGCGTAAACATCCTTTTCCTACCCTATCAATATTTTTTATGGGACTATGGCTATCCAAAGTATCTTGTTCTCTTACTATCAACTTAAAAGGCATTTTATACAAGGTTATGATCCATTCCACTCTTTACCATTCATGAACTCATTCCTCTCATACTTGACACTGTATTCTACTAACCGTCTTTCTGTGCAGAATCCATGTGTCAAGAGAAATCCTGGTCCTCTATTAGTGTGGACAGAGACAGATGGGCTTAGCAGCAATTAACCTATTTCTGAGTCCATATTTCTTTGATATGATTCACTTGTAATATTCTTTGGTTACTAGGCCATTGGTGCGATCCTCATTTCTCAGGTGAAATTTGCAATTCTTACACACAACTCTGCTTGGTATAAGTTGCTGTGGGTCGATGTTGGTAAAATTTATGAAGACCTTCATGATTCACGTGGGAGGTTTTGTTGATTCGGGACTTTCTTTGCTTCCTTCCAGGATCCTCCTATAAAGTCCACTTGAGGAAGTACCTTAGAATTTTCCCTATTCAGGATCTATGGAGCAGTATGGACTTGAGTTGAGTTGACTTAAAATGTTTCATTCCTCATAAAAGCAATGCTAGTGAAGTGCAAACAATTGAAGCTGAAAGGAATGCATGCAGGAAATGGTCTAGAGGTGCAACTTGCATATGTGGATAACCAACCTCATTCTGAAAAGCCTTGTTACATGAGGGTATATCTTACAAAACATGGAAAGAAAATATGTTTTTGGGTTTATCTTCAGGTCTTCTTTTCTGCTATTATATATTCACAAGCTCTCATTGATGAGCTAGGCAACAGCTGTCCTCAACAGAGCTCTGTATGTGAATGGACATTAGATTTTCTCATTTGGGAAAACTATGGTACAAGTGTTGTCTGAGAGATCACCAAATGTATATAACAGGTCTATGGAAGACTCTACCTTCTTATGAGATCTTTGTTGGTTGTCTGACTCTGCCTTTGGTCTCAGGCTGTTGACTCTCATTAGCTTCTACTACTAGGAGACACAGGACCCACAGGAAGCTCCTTAAATAAAGGATGTGTGTCTTTTCCCAGTGCAACCTCACCTGGGTCAGAAGGAAGGGTAAGAGGCCCTCAGAGGAATGTAGATTCTAGAATGGACCCTTTTCTTAAGAACCCATGAACTCACTGAATACCAGCACGTCTCCTTCTTTACACTAGGAGTTTGTTGAATGTGCATGTGTGGTTTTTTTTTTCTTCCTAGGTTTTCTCTCCTCATTATTTTTTGAGATATCTATTCATCCTTTTTTTTTTTTCTTTTTCTCCTTAGAAAAACGGCCCTCCACCTACTAAGGACAAAAGAAAATCCATGAATCTCAATGCAGATATATTTCTTGATTCTCACCTCTATTTTTATTATTATTTAAATATTTTTATTACGTATTTTCCTCAATTACATTTCCAATGCTATCCCAAAAGTCTCCCATACCCTCCCCCCCACTCCCCTACCCACCCATTTCCACTTTTTGGCCCTGGCGTTTATAGGCTCCTCCTTCAGATGTACTTAAGGCCAAAGAAACCCCATCAAATCAACAGGACACCCACGATTGTGATTCTTGAGAATGAGTTGTGAGATGCAGGAAGCAGGTCCCAATGCTTCATAGAGGTGCCTCTGGTTTGCATTTCATTCCAGGCAACAATGTGATAGCCTTGAAAAGAAGCATTATTGCTCGTCCTTAGAGAACATCTACCAAGACTGCACAACACTAAAATTCATTAATACATAATATACAACCTACAGACCCTTGGATTCCCATCTCCTCACTAATTCTCCAGCAAACAACAAAGGGTTATCACAGACAGTATTTGTTTCAGCTGCGCACATCTTCCCTTATAAATTCTTAGTTTTCTTGGGTCTAATCCAATTCAGCCTCAAGCATTATTATAGCTTTTCTCCTTTATAATCCAAGCAATGCTAAATCTCCCAAGTCACCCACTTATGTATTTTTTAATTGGGAACACTACAGTGCTACATACTGAGGGTGTTATATATTATCTTATAAAATTTTAGTACACATATTTAGCACACTCTGGTGCACAGAAAGTACTTGAAAAAGAAATATGAATTAATTGTGACTCAGAGAGCGTAACTGACTCCTCTAACATGACCCAAATTCTAAGTAGTTGAATATTATTTGGAACAGACTCCTTGACTCTTGATATTCAGTTTAAATACAAACCATTTTAGCGTTATAGACATCTTGGATAAACTTGACAAAGACCCTTCCTCCATGGGATCATTTCCACTGTCTCTATGATAAAATCACTGTGAGTAACATAATAAACATAGGGAATCTGACCTTTGACCATATTCATCCTTGACACTGAGACTCAGGTGTATAGGACAGCAGGAAGGATTGCTGAAGAATTGAGCCTGTGTGTGTGTGTGTGTGTGTGTGTGTGTGTGTTTGCTTTGCGTGGCAATGATCCTGAGGGATAGGAGTTAGAGAATAATGCCACAACAACAAAGTTAAAGATATCAATCCAGAGCCGTTGACATATGTTCCTGATAGAATAAACTCAGGACCATACCACATGGCTGAGAGTTGATCCCAACTCAATGCTTCACTTAAGTGTTAGAACAGAAAGCTGTACAACCAGGGGAGCTGTTCCTGTGCAATAGTGACATCAAGACATGTTCACACTCTTCTAAATTGCATCCTGAATCTGGTAGGAGTAAAACTACATTTCTCCTACTTCTGTTTTGGTGCACATAGCCTTAAGTTACCACCCCAACTCCTGCTGCCCAAGTGGTGGTCACATAGCCTGTTGGCCAGGTTTCAGGTTAAACTTCCTCTCATAAGAAGAGGTACAGCTAACACAGGAAATTCCATTTATGAAAATGAGGCATTAGTAGCACCTTGGCCCCAGCCAATGATGTACACTCACCTTGAAAATACATACCCACTCTCCAAGGTTTATATAGTCCTTGTTTACCTGCAGTAATGAGAGCCTTTTCACCAAAAACCTTCTCTGCAGAAAGCTGTTCCTCCCACACTAAGATCAGCTAATAGCACTTCTAAGCCATTCACACTGTTAAGGTTCATTCCTTCCAATTCTAGCCTGGTGTGCAAATGTGTCTGCAAATCTCAGGAGAAAAAGCAGACCTAGGCCAGAACATAAATTATTTTTTTCTCATCATTCTTCACTATTGCCACTAACAGACTGAAAGAATCCATAATGCCTTCCCTGAGATGTATGTTTCCCCAACCTTAATTCTATGTAATCCCATTAAAATGGTTGTCTAAATGACTCATGGTATAGAAATATAATTTATAGTTTCATCTTCAAGAAGTCATTATGTAGGTATTCAACATGTAAGTTCATGCAGTATTTAAGAGTTACTAAACTTAAGGGGTTGGGAACCAAATATACAAGATCTTCTGGAGTGAGGGCTAATTTCATTTCACAGTATCTACAACAGTGAGCTTACACCAGCTGTAATTAGTGCCAGCTTCAGGGCAGGTGAGATGCTTCTGGCCTGTAGTGTACCTGCACTCATATGCACATATTCATAAACATCATACCAACTGTTCAAAAATGATTAATATTTTAAAAAGGAGAATTATAAACCTCAAATCCACTTAATCCATCAAACATTATTCATTGAACATTTCTCATATATGTAATCACTTTATGAACTGATGAAATATATTATGTTGTTGTAAATTTAGACTGCTTTAAGAGGGATGGATGTTCTTTTATAAATGTGAGATGACTCCTTATTGGGTTTATATGTAATTCAGAAATTTATGATAAAATGTGGAGATAATTAAACAGAGTGGCATATTAGCTACTCATTATTTTATAAAAATCAGTCTAAATACATTTCATTGGATTTATTATGATTAATAATTTGTTTATTTTGGCTTAACTGGATTTATAATCACTGAACATTACAACCTATAAGGGATAATCTATATGTGGTAAATTGAATTGGGTAAACTTACCATAGATTCAGGCACCTATTACTGTGCTAGACTTGATAAAAATGAAAACCCTTGATGATCATTTGCATTCATTAATTTCTTTCCTGGGTATAAATAAAGTTACCACATGCTTCAAATTCTTGCCACCACTGCCTCTTTGATATCATAGACTATTTCCTGGAACTGTGAAACAAAACAATCATTCCTTACATTGCTTTTATCATGGATTTTGTCAAAATGAAAATGGTTAGTACTATAAAGTAAATTGAAGTCACAAAGAAATTATGAAAGATAGCATTGTCCATTGTAATGAATTAAAGAAACCTTAAAATACAGATTTGCAGGGTATGACAGCACTGGATGGATTCCAAATTGAATTTTAGTATCTTGTTTGCTCCAGGGCAGTGTCATAAAAGAGCACAGCCAGTGGAGCCTCTATCAAGGTAGGCATTGAGAGCATGTCTGTCACTCAATCAAGAGCAACTGACAATTAACCCAAGCAGTTCTGTCAAGGTGTAAAGACAATTATTTTCATTTTTGGAGTCGCAAAGCAGTTGAGATAAAAAGTCTGAGCTGGTTCTTCATATATTCAGTGGACACCAACAGGGAGAGTGGTCAGCAACTCTAGAGACCACTGCCAACATGATTTTTCTCACTCTGTAAATGGAACACCTAGGACTGCATGGCAGATTCTTTGCCTATTGTAGGCCAGCACCTGGCTAAGAAATATTAGGAACACTTATACATTTCAGGGGCTATGTAACTGTGAAGATGTTGATGCCAGTCTACTGCACAGTTACCTTGTATAATCTCCACAAATTGCTAGTACCTTTTAGGAGTTCTGGGATGATGGCAGGTCTTCTACACTTGTCAAGTGTAACTATTTCTGAAATGCATATGAAAGAGTTATAGGAAAACTCAACAAACATTCTCATTTGTAGTAGTATAATTTTGTGGTTGTCATTCATACAGTGATGGCATAAAACCAACTTGTGGCTTAATTTTTTAGATGAGTGTACAGGGCCTTACACTTTGTGATGAATTAAGGCAGATTGGGCATCATCCCTTTCAGTGCAGTGCACTAAGAATATGAGGCACATCCAAGTGAGTTCCTTATTCTCCTATATACATGAAGAATGCTAAGGGCATTTAATATCAAGCAAAAATGTTGATAACACCTAGCTTAGTTCACTCCTTGGTCTCCCCCTTTTGCCAAGCCTGTTGTAAGGACTCCTAACATTTTTTAAAATTAAGTTTCATAGAGATCTGTGCAAGTATATGCACAAAAGTTTTCAACATGTTCATAAAATTTCTCAAATAATAGGGTCAAAAACTATACCTCATACCTACTGAAGTGGTCCAATTCAAGATACTCTGTTTGGAACCTTATTTCTGGTTATTTTCTGGTATGTGGTGGATAGTCATCACATGGAACAGAGAGATACGATACAGAATTTTGCCAGGTCTGCATATCCAGGAATCTTTGCTGATTCTAAAGGCAGAAATGAATGGTTTGCTCATGTAAAATATGAAACGTGAATACCATGTGCTGCCAATTAAAATCACCAGATTTCCCCAAATATGAAACTGCAGAGGATATTTTAGAATATTGGAAAACAGACTTCTCCTTAGTTTTGTAAGGGTATTTACATGGGTATTTACAGATGGACTATTTTAGCCACACAGCTTAAAATTTGATTCTATGAAAGCTTCCTTTTGATGTGATAAGGTATATCACATCAAAAATATAGTAGGTCTGATTCATTCAGGATACTGCCATTTGCTCCCAACAAAGTGAGTTCTTCACATTGGTGCAATCATCATTTAAAATAAATATATGAGAAATAGTTAAAGTCTTTTGCTTCAGAAATCACGAATATTTTTCATCAAGCATAATAGAGGCAAGGATCGACTTGCCCAATACAGAAGCCCTGCTAACCCATTAAATAAAGGACAACAAACAAATCAAGGTTAATAAATAAAGCTACCTCCTGAACAATATTACAACTAATGCAAATCCTTGTGAGCAAGATGTTTCGTCTTGGTTACCTAATGATGACGCTTTCCCAACCCTGTGTGTTCATTATATATGCCATGCTCCAGAATTTTCATACCGTGCAGCTTACCTTCGAAAGCTTAATACATCCCCAATCTTGCAGACTGCTGAACTAATGGCATTTCTCTCTCTCTATAGTCTCAAACACTCAGCTGTCATGACAGGCTAATGTAGAAATTTTAAATCATGACTTAAAATTTCTAACCCACGTTTGACCTTGAAGTTTTGGATTAAAGATATACATAACAATTATATAAGCCCTAAAGAGTATAACAGCTGGGCAGATTTCTACTGCTCTATGTTATTAGAATCCATTTTTCTATTGATAACCCCAAATTATTATTTATATATTTTTGCTTTATTTGGACTGCTCTTAGCTCCAATCATCCTAGCTTCAGGATGATATTTTTATGGTTCATCTAACCAATGGTGTCTTCTCTTACCCTTTGACCTTCTTCTTCTTCTTCTCTATTGTGTCCTTACTCTGATGACCTCCTATCCAGGAATCTAAACCCTGCGCATGTCTCATATCTCATCAGACTTTTGAGCTTCACTTTTGAGAAGTCTTTTGTAATTTTGATCATGCTGCCTTCATATATTACTTGGTCTTTTCCCCTTACAGCTTTTAATATTCTTTCTTTTTTCTGTACATCATTATCATCATTGTTATTATTGTCATCATTATTACTATTATTAATATATTATGGGATAAATTTCTTTTCTGGTACAATCTATTTGGTTTTCTATATGATCTTTGTACATTTATGGCCAACTCTTTCTTTAGGATACTGAAGTTTTCTCCTATGGTATTGTTGAAGATGTATTCTGGCCCTTTGAACAGGTGATATTCATCTTCTTCTGTTCCTATTATTCTTAGGTTTAGTATTTTCATTGTGTCCCAAAGGTTCTGGGTATTTTCCATTAAGAACTTTTTAGACATTGTATCCTCTTTGACCGATGTGTTGATATCTTCTATGGTATCTTTTATGCTTGGCATTCTCTCTTCCATCTCTTGTATTTTCTTGGTGAGGCTTGCATGTGTAGGTCCTGATCTTTTCCTAGGTTTTCCATCTCCAGCATTGTCACCATTTGTGATTTCATTATTGTTTCTATTTCCATTCTTAGGCCTTGGACCACTTTGTTGATCCTACACCTCTGTGATTATACTTTCCTGTCTTTCTTTAATGGAATTATTTGCATCCTTTTTGAAGGCCTTAATAATTTTCGTGAGATGGGATTTTGGGACATAATCTGCGTCTTTGGATATGTTAGGGTATCTCAGGCTTGTTGTGGTAGGAAAAAAATTGGTTATAAAAGTGTCTAGTTATACTGACTTCTCTTGGTTATGTTCTTGTGCTGGCCTTTTGCCATCTGATTATCTCTGATGTTAACTTGCTTAGACTAGAGCAGACCTCCTTGGAGGCAGGTAGAGATATGTGAACTGGGTTAGAGCAGACCTCCTCGGAGTCAGGCAGTGCTGTCTCTGGTTAGGACAGGTCTCCTGTGTCCTTGATTAGAACAGGCATCTTGTGTCCCAGTATCCATGTGTTCTTAATTCCAGGAAACTTACTGTGAGATAGGTAAGGTGTTGCATGGTGGGTTGGCAAGCATGTTAGTTTGCCCCAGGTTCAGGTGGAGGTACAGGCTGGAAGGACAATGGGACTTGGGCAGGGCGGAAATAGACCCTATATCTACTGGGCTCTGTGGGGGCCTAGCTTGCTTGGGTACTGGTGCAGGGATCACAACTATTTTCCTGATTATGCAGATCGCCTGGAATACAGGTAGGGTATATTATCTGGGGAGAGGCAAGCTTGAGTATTTGCCATGGGTTCAATTGGAAGTAGAGACTGGTATTGGGAAGATGCTCAGGCAGAGCTGGACAGAGCAAGGTACTACTGTGTTACATATCATATGGATACCATTCTCCCCAGGTTGTGCAGGTTATCATGTTGTATTTGAGAAAACATGTACAGAGACATAGACATATTTTGCTTGCATCTTCCAGTCTATAGTAATATCTAGTTTTCAAAGGTCATTTCATTCTGTCCATCAGAGATGAATCCCTGAATGAAATGGTCTCGAGACCTAAATTCAAACATTTAGGACATTACAGAGCTAAGGGTTTTGCGTCATTTTTATATAGGTAAAACTATGCTTGCAGAAATCAAACAGGATTGTGGTTTAAGTTGTATCAATCTGTGGTATTTATCAGTTATGTGTAAAAATAGAGGGTAGACGAGAATATCTGTATGTATGTTTATTGTTCCAAAAAGAGAAGCAATCACATATGTGCTGACATGTTAATAACACAGAGAATCTAAAGACCTGGATGGAATAGGTAAATGTTGTTGGGTGAGTAGATTACTTTATTAATTTGGTGTATGTAACTAATTCTAGTAGGATGGAGATAGCTATAAAGTGAGAGTTAGTGACAATGCTAACTGGAAAGTTTCAGGTACCCAGACCTTCACACCTTTATCAAATTCTTTATTTTGGGCGCGTAGTAATTAATATTAAAAACAGCTTGAGATACTCCCATGCACACAGCCTTAAGACACCGTGTTTTATCTGTGAAATAAGTAAAAGCATTAATTGTACAGAAACTGCCAATGTTAGAAAAGAGAATACATTAAGTATGTTTCAAAAATGGAAACTGTTTTCTGGAAGGATAAAAGATATATATATATATATATATATATATATATATATATATATATATATAATCTGAATTTGAAATTTGTCATGGAAAGTATTTTTTTCTTAAATCAATTTCATTTCTCATTAACATATTATGTGAAAAAGCTAATAGGTTTGAATTTCAACTTTTTATATATTGTATCCCCACAGACTGTCAGAAGCCATCTTACTGAGGCTAGGCCTAGTAAGTAACTTTTCTGGAGATAGCACACCATTTTGCATGGCCTGTAAATTTTAAGATCTGATAGGCAATGTCCTAAGAGGCTTCATCCCATAATGGCTTCTTGCTGCTGACATGCATTTTCCTGTTATTATTACATAGCCTTATGACTCCTGGGCATTAGGCTACCCTAAACAATTTAGCAGATTTTCTGCAGATTAGTATAATGATATACTGTCATGTAAAAATACTGTGTAGACATATTTTTAATTTCACAAGTACTCATAAGTATTTTATAGATTTTCATAGTTTATACAAGTAATATCAAGCTCTCTGTAGAGTAATAGTGACAAATATAGCTCTGTAATACTTTATGTGTCAAACTGAAATTACAATAAGCAATATAAATTAGGCTTGTAACTGTTGTATGCTGGCCTGCGGCCTACATGAACCGGGTACACCTCGGAGGCAGGCTAGGGCTAAAAGAGACTTAGACTGCAAGAGAAGATAATGAAGCCAAGACAAAGGTTCTGATCAAGGCCTTTGATAGGATAGGATGTGCCTCAGAAATATCTCAGGGGCCTCTCAGCAGGTAGCAGTGTCTTGGAGGAGAACAGCGGCAGGTGACAGAACAATAGAGCCATCTAGGTCTGAAGGCTCCACCCCAGGTGGTCTCATTTTCAGTGGCAGCAAGGTTTGCATCAGCCCGCTTCAGGCTGGGGGGAGGCTACAATTTCCCCCCTGATTATATAATAAAAATAGCTGGACCGAGACATAAAATTTATTTATGCTCCATAGTCCTGCCTGGGAGTTATGGTGGCTGGCGGCTGCGCCTGTTTTAGGAAATCTCAGATTTTCCTGAGCCATTCTTATCTGTCAAGGAGAACATATGCGGCTTGTTTGTGTTTATTTTGCACAAACATGGCTCTGTGGTGTATTATTAACAAACCACGGCCTCTTGGCATATTCCTCTGCGTTAGATTGATATGGCTCCGAAATCTGGTTGCCCGTCATTGACTGTCCGACCCTCATAGCACACCTTATTCCCAAATCAGACCAAAGCCACAATGTATACTGAATATGCTTCTTCATATTGATGAATTTCTGCCACCTGTGCTTGCTGGAGGCAAGGCTGCACACTTGCTGAAATCAGGCTATAAGATGTTGACTGACCTGCTTGAAAAACAAAGTTGAGATAGTGAAAAGCAACTGGATAAAAGCTTCTTTGGGGGAAGTTCAGGTACTCTATTCAGTTGCAAATTAGCAACAATCAAGCTCAGAATCTTGCCTAGCAGTTTGGGGGAAGTGACTTTGAGAATCAACAGAAAGGCTGTTTCTCATGTAAATAGGATAAGCTCCAAGTTAACTTTGCTAGGTAATTAAGATTTTTAGCTATCTTCAATAGGAATCTCTAATATTGGAATTATTACTAGTCCAGTCCAAGATTGAGTTAGAATAACTGGTCACATTGAAGGAAAGAGAAGAATCATTATAACTCTTTCTTATGACTAATCTTTCTAAGTCAGATTCCATGGTCTCTAATGGTCTATGTCCCATAAGGTTAAAAAGCTTAAAGCAAGCCACCTTAGCTTGCCCAATCTGGGACAAAGGCAAGCAAAGGTGGGTCAAAAACATATACCCAATTCAGCTTTGTTGTCACCACAGTCAGGGCACTTAGCGAACTCACAGGTCAGCTTGTCACATGAATCATTCTGACAGTTGTCATGCTTCTGCAGCATTCTGTTGAGAGAACCTAAGCTTTCCCCTTTCCCCAATAGGGTAGCTGTTCAGGATCAAGCCATATGCCAATAACTAGATCCTTTTCATCTCACCTAGACATGATTATGTCTAGTTTTAAGATATTATAAGGCATTTATTAAGTTCTTTGACATCCAAATTTCAAAATTCTTAAAGTAAAATTATGATGTAAATATTTAATGTGCACAGGGATATAATTCCTCCCCTTCTTTGTTTTTTAAGTAGCTATAGTTTAATACCTTGTCTTTGAGCATTATTAAATTGTTGATAAAACATCTCAAATACTTGACTGTTATAATCAGTTTTAATATAACATGGGCAGTGACTAATTACACTTTCAGTTGTTTCTCTTGAACTTGTAACTAGAAGGCTTGAAAAGTTATTAATAGTCACATGTGCATAATTTATTTATTAATCAGAAATAAGAGCATTCACTTGCAGCAATTGATTAAGTATAAGTTCTCAAGAACTAACACAATTATGTGGAAACAGGTAGAATCTGAGGACACCAAGAACAATTTATTTTTTTAAATTGACATGCACATTCTCTAAAATTACCAAAATATTATCTTAAGCCATTACTATTTTGATTATATAAAGAACGAGTTTATTCTTTTTTTTTTTTTTTTTTTTTAAACAATCTTTTTTTTTTTTTTTTTTTAGATTTATTTATTTATTTATTTATTATATGTAAGTACACTGCAGCTGTCCTCAGACACTCCAGAAGAGGGAGTCAGATTTCGTTACGGATGGTTGTGAGCCACCATGTGGTTGCTGGGATTTGAACTCCTGACCTTCGGAAGAGCAGTCGGGTGCTCTTACCCACTGAGCCATCTCACCAGCCCGAGTTTATTCTTATATAAGGCCTGTAATCTGCCTGAGATATAAATCTAGCATGGCATTGCCTTGAGGGGTCTAGAACAAATTCTTAAATGTCCAAAAAGAGTCTTCTAAAAAGAACAACTTTTTTTATGGGTTGTATAGGCATGAATAATTGCAAATTTGAGAATTTATAGTACCTGAGGATGAACAATTTTAAGCAATTGTAAGCTCTGAGATATAATCTTGACAATTAATATATAAATTAAAGCTTGATTATTCAACATTTTAAAACACCATCTACAGCACACAATTTAATTATCTGTGTTGAAGCAGGAGGAAACTCAAAAGAATAAGCGTGTGATCCAATTTACATGTACTTTTCTCCCATAGAAGGGCTGTTTTTAAACACAGTAAATGAGATACATGCATGAATGAATTTATAGAAGGTACAAAAGCATGCATAAAAACAATTTTTAACTTATCTTTAGGATGATTATCAATTTTATTTAAAATGATGGTATGCAATAGGCCAAATATCAATATTCTTCAATAACCAAGTTAATTGCTGTTTGGAACAAGGAACAGATACTTTGTCAGGTTCTCAAGACACAATTTTTTGGTATAGGTTTTCTAAAATATACAAATTTATCTTACAATTCTTTATTTACACCACAGCAGCCTTAATAGGATGGTAAAACTTTGCTCTGAGGCAAAGAAAGATGATTTTACATTAATGTTTTCCCTTGCCAAAGAATTGCTGTGGGCACATTTAATAACCATCACTAAAATAAGCAGCTAATATTTAATTACCATTGAGTATAATTGATAGCAATTATAAAAGCTTTCTTTATTTTCTGCAAAGCCTTATGTTCTTTACCAGTTAATTGGTGTCTCTCTAGATAACATCCAACAAAAATTTAAGTCACTTTAAGACCTTAAGGTTAGGTCTTAGCCAATTAACATCTCCTGGAAGCTTTTGAAAAGAAAATTTTGAAGCAAATCAATTGTTCATCCTTAGATTTTCTGTACCACAACGTTATAGTATAACTAAAACCCTAAATATTATAAAGATATTGCCTCTGAATCTTATGGAGCAACAACTGTTAGATCTAGTGGGGAAACCCCCACCCAATTCCCGATCGGCGTGCACCCAAAAAATCACGAAGGACCATCTCTTGATGTAAATACATGAGGACATTTAATTACGGAGCTCTGGACCGACATTTATCCCACACAGGAGATAACGGATGTTGGCCATGAGGCTTGAAAGCTAGGGGTTTTTATGTGGTAAGGGGCTTAGGGGTGTGGAATTCAGCATAGCGACACACTATTGGCTTATTCAAACATTAATAGAAAGAACACAGGGCATCAGGACTTTGTTCCTGTGGGCTGGGGGCTTATCTTTGTTCACATAGCAACCAGTCGATGTATGACTTTACCCGGTGTCAAGGGGCAATAGACAGAGGGGAGGTTCCGGCCAGATGGTGTTGACTTAGATAATATTGCCCTGCTGGTCCTTGCATACCTTTTTATCTTTACAGTCAAGATGTTCTTAGGAATGCCTTAACAACAGCCCTGCCCTGGCATGCCTGGGGGCTGTTCTGCTTTGTTCTCAGTCCCAGGCCGGGGCCGGGCCGTGGACTCTTAAACTCACAAGTTACAATATTTTATCTTCCTTCACAACTACTCCCCAGAACTTTAAAGCTCATTGTGTGAGAGCAAAGATTTGAAGTAAACTTCCCTTGAGAGGCATTAGCTAATAAAATACTTTTCACTTAGGAAACACTATACACTGAAAGATTCAAACTCTTAGCTTCTTGTATTGAAGCAGAGACAATAAAATTTTTTCTTACATAATGTAAAGCTATATCAGCTATACTTAGAGGCAAAATTTTTCAGTGATTACCAGTTCACCAGAAGCAAACACTTTACAATTATCAGAATGCAAAGGAAAAAATGAACCTTTAAACGTATAATAACTTTACATAAAGTAGGCAAGCCAGATTGTAATGCCTTTATAAGTTCTACAGTCTGATTGACCTTTTATAAATTTTGAATTTGAACTTTACTTAGAACAATATCTGGATAGATCTGCAACAGTGTTCTTTTATCTAACGAGAAATTCCCCTGAAGGCAGGCAAGAACTTCTCTAGGCACTGTTTGCAAAACTAAAGAAAGTCACACAAGCCTCTCTGAGGCTGCTCTGAGCTTTGTATGGCTGTATGACCACAGAGAGCTGTATTAGTGCTCTCAGAAGATGATTATTCTTGTAATTATCTTAATTAATATATGGGTGAGTAGAAAATCTTAAATTTGTGATCAAACTGCAAGCTGCAGTCAATGGAACACTGACAATTTTAATCATAATTTTCAAGTTTCTTTTGCAAGGTTAGGATAATATCTACAACCTTGGGAAAGCAAAACCCAATTTTAAAACAATTTATCATCTTTAAAATAAATATTAGAGGCATTACTATCATGTTACCAAGTTTGGCTGCCAATTTATACCTATGAATGCATGACAGTTCCAATTTTAATGCTTCATTAAAGAGACATTGTTTTAAATCTTATCTTTAAGTCTACCTTTTAGGATAAGAATCACATTAAATATTATCTCAACTAGAAGTATCCTTAGAGGCCTACTTTTTTGGCCTGCTTTATGCCACATGTTTGAAAGACTCCAAACCTGAGTTACCAATTTAAAGCTGTCTTGCTACCAATGTTACACCTTTAAGACCAGTAAAAAACCAAATGCAGCGGCTACACGAGTCTTATAAATTTAGACCAATCAAAGAATTTTACTTTTATAGCTATAATTATAAGATAAAAAAAGCACTTTGTCATTTGCTAAACACAATAATCATGATTGCAGAGAATTTTCTAGGAAAAAACCAACTATCAGCTTTTTGCCTTAAAATTAAGAAGCTGCAGACTCCTTTTCTTTAAAAGTAGTTTTTCCAGCAGTGGCTCCCCTGCTGTGCTTGATTCTTGGCTAAAGTGTGGGCCACTATCGGGCTTTGCTGAACCAGCATATAAAGTTTTAGCCACTTTTAATTTCTAACATGAAACACAGAACATTCAGTCATTCAGACAATGAAACAAAACACACATGGATTGACATGTAAACGGATTGGTGCACCAGACTTTAGACAACACAAAGAGGGCAGAGAAGTTCTGCTGTAGGGGCCAGAGAGAATATAGCAGGGCATCTGCTGATTTCTCTCTGTCTCTGGGAGATTTTCAAAATCCATTTTCCTTTTTTTATTTTATTTTATTTTATTTTATTTTATTTTATTTTATTTTATTTTATTTTATTTTATTGTTTTAAACCCTATTCCTCTAGCCTGATGCAGTTCTCGACTGTGGACAGCTGCCTGTTTTATTATTTTAAATCCTATTCCTCTCGCCTGAAGCAGCTTTTGAAAGCTTCGGACATCCGCCTGTTTTGTAGTTTCTAGTCCTTCACTGCCAAACCCTAAGTGGAATCAGCGCCAGGTCAGCACTGTTTCAACTTAGTCTGTATCCTACCGCACCTCCAGCAATACTTTAAAAATGAAGTTTAAAACCAGTGCTAGCATAAATATCTGTTGCTCCCTGTGCACGATAAGATCCTCTGATTCTTTCTCATGGAGCTCCACACAAGACAGTGATTCCCTTAGTGTTTACCCGCCATTTCTATGTCCCTTGTTCAGACGCCAATCTGTTGTATGCCGGCCCCTGGCCTACATGAACCCGGTACACCTGGGAGGCAGGCTGGGGCTGAAAGAGACTTAGACTGTGAGAGAAGATAATGAAGCCAAGACAAAGGTTCTGATCAAGGCCCAAGAGTTTACTAAGAGAGTATGCTTATAAAGGGGAAGGCCTATCCTCCTGCCAGTCCATTCTTGGTGTCTGGAGCCAGCCTGTAGGCGACATGCAGGATAGGATGTGCCTCTGGAATATCTCAGGGGCCTCTCAGCAGGTAGCAGTGTCTTGGAGGAGAGCAGCAGCTGGTGAAAGAACAATAGAGCCATCTAGGTCAGAAAGCTCCACCCCAGGTGATCTCATTCTCAGTGGCAGCAAGGTTTGCCATCAGCCAGCTTCAAGCTGGGGAAGGCTACATGTAACAATTTTACAGTCAAGGTAAAAACTCCTTCTGTGTGAAACCACTATCTGCTAACTACAAGTCATAAACTGGTAATAATAGTTTATTGCCGGTACAATGACAGATAATCAAATATTGACTAGTTTTTCTATACAAAATTTAAAAATAAATCATAAAGCATATTATTTGTTTCTTGATAAGACCTTGATATCTAGTGACATAATAATTATTGATTAAACTCATAATGAATTCATGGAGCTCATAACATATGATGAATATATACTGATATAATAATAATAATAATAATAATAATAATAATAATAATAATAGAAAGACATGTAACAATTTTGCTGATATTACTTAGGTCTTAACAATTTATATCATGAATTATTGCCTTAAACTTGCCGTGATACTGGAATATAAAGTTATTGAAAAATCTTGTATTCCATTATCCTGCTGTAACATTCATACTTGATGTTCATATGAGGTAATATTTTTAGAGACAGTACAAATACAAGGAAAAAAATACAGGTTGTTAGAACTTTCTTGATGGAGCTGTGCTCCATTCTACAAATGTGTATATGTACATGTATGCAGACAAAGTGGTTAGAGCTCTACTTTTCTGCTTCATCCAGAATGAGTTAGTATTTTTTCTTCAAGCAAGACTCTTCGTCTTCCTTTATCTCTTTATTTTCTCTTTCTTTTTAAAATTTTCTTTTCTCCGCTTTTCTGTGTGGCAGTAGAGCATGCCCCCAGACTGAAAACTTGTTAAGATCAAGTGGGTTCATACATCTCCATAATAGCTAAGAATTTTTGGCATTTAATGTACTCCTGATCAAGTTACTGTCCTGGAACATGTATTTACAATATCCCATAGAGAGGATGTGACAATCAGTCACATAGGCGCAATACCCAAAGATCCTACACATGGAGATGAGACATTCCCAACATCTCAGACAAAGCCGGTAGAAAGTATCTGATTTCTGACACTAACACATCTCTAAATGTATATCAGATGCTATTAACATGGAATGAAGTACATGAGTTATTTTATCAAAGACTGTGTGGGATTGTCTGTCTCATAGAGCAGTAACAACTAGGGGAAGAGAATTCTCTCTGGTCTAGCCTACCCCACTGAATCCAACTCAGTGGCCCCAAGTTTGTCTCCTAAGGATCGCCACAGTATAGTGCCCTCTTCACAGACCATTACCTGGAAGAAAACTTGGGGCAATAGCAGCTGCCACACTATCCAATTCTCAAGAGAATTCAACAGGACCTCTAATTCCACAGGAATGTGAGCTCCTGGTCTGTCAACTGTGAAGGAAAACAACCTGTCCTTTTCCTGCTATGCTATTGCTCAGCACCATTGTGTTGATTTAAACAAGCTGAAGGGACAACTGAATCCTCTGGCCAGAGTATTTCTGTGGTGTGAGCTGAAGGTGCCTTTAGTCTCTGTCTAAAACCTGACAGCTAATAAGGTCATTGGCTAAGACTCTTTCTCTAACTACCCCTCAATTAAAACAACAACAACAACAACAACAACAACAACAACAACAACAACAACAACAACAAACTGATAATGCCCTGGGATGCAGACCAGCTCTTTTCTCTTCTTTCTTTTTTTTTTTTTTTTCATTAATCATACATTAATCATGGAGATTTAATAAAACCCAAGCCTTTTGCTTGGCCAGCCAGAGAAAAATACCTTTTTTTTTTTAATTAGGAATTTTCTTCATTTACATTTCCAGTGCTATCCCAAAAGTCCCCCTTACTCTCCTCCCCCCACTCCCCTACCCACCCACTCCCACTTCTTGGTCCTGGCATTTCCCTGTACTGAGGCATACAAAGTTTGCACGACCAATATCTTTGTACCTAATTTTTACCTAATCCATTTTTTGCTAACAGCATAAGTTAATCCCCCCAAATCAGAGGCTTTTAACCATTGAATACAAAAGGATTTGGAAAGGTAAATATTACTAAAGTTAAGCGTTTTTTCCTCTCATAAACCATAATTTTGACCCTACAATCATTGGTGTCACCTATTGGCTGCCTGCCTCATTTTGCCTACAAGTGGTATCTGGATATCACCCACAGACATTTTTATGTATCTGCTGCTTGGCATTTTCCAATATGATAAAATGTTTTTGAATAGTTAAGGACATTTTAGTATATGTATTGTGGCAGGAGTTTTCTTAATTACGTATTAAAAACTTATGTAGCCACAGAACCTACAAAAATATCAAGACTACCTTTGGCAACATTATATTTCAGCAGTTCCTCTGCAATGAGCCATGATTGCAACAACACACGAAAAATTCCCTGTGAGTTAACTTAGACAATCACAGATATCCTTCTGCCATTTATCCTGTGATTGAATGAAACTTATTCAAATATCTTAGAATATTAGATTATAAATATAGGTGTTCAAGGAAGAAAAGGAGCACCAATTTTTTATTAGGTATTTATTTCATTTACATTTCAAATGTTATCCGGAAAGTCCCCTATACCCTCCCCCCCCCCCCCCCCGCTCCCTTTACCCACACACTCCCACTTCTTGGCCCTGGTGTTTCCCCTGTACTGGTGCATATAAAGTTTGCAAGACCAAGGGGCCTCTCTTCCCACTGATGGCCGAGTAGGCCACCTTCTGTTACATAGGCAGCTAGAGACACGAACTGTGGGGTTACTGGTTAGTTCATATTATTGTTCCACCTATAGGGTTGCAGACACCTTCAGCTCCTTGGGTACATTCTCTAGCTCCTTCATTAGGGGTCCTGTGTTCCATCTGCAGTTGACTGTGAGCATCAACTTCTGTGTTTGCCAGGCACTAGTATAGCCTCACAGGAACAGCTATATCAGGGTCTTTTCAGCAAAATCTTGCTGGCATATGCAAGAGTGTCTGTGTTTGGTGTCTGATTATGGGATAGACGCCTGGGTGGGGCAATCTCTGGATGGTCCATCCTTTCAACTCAGTTCCAAACTTTGTCTCTGTAACTCCTTCCACGGGTGTTTTGTTCCCAATTCTAAGAAGGGGTGAAGTGTCCACACTTTGCTCTTCATTCTTCGTGAGTGTCTTAGTCAGGGTTTCTATTCCTGCACAAACATCATGACCAAGAAGCAAGTTGGGGAGGAAAGGGTTTATTCGGCTTATACTTCCATGCTGCTGTTCATCACCAAAGGAAGTCAGGACTGGAACTCAAGCAGGTCAGGGAGCAGGAGCTGATGCAGAGGCCACGGAGGATGTTCTTTACTGGCTTGCCTCACCTGGCTTGCTCAGCCTGCTTTCTTATAGAACCAAGACTACCAGCCCTGAGATGGTCCCACCAACAAGGGGCCTTTCCCCCTTGATCACTAATTGAGAAAATGCCTTACAGTTGGATCTCATGGAGGCATTTCCTCAACTGAAGCTCCTTTCTCTGTGATAACTCTAGCTGTGTCAAGTTGACACAAAACTAGCCAGTACAGTGAGTTTCATGGGTTTGGCAAATTGTATCTTGGGTATTCTAAGTTTCTGGGCTAATATGCACTTATCAGTGATTGCATATCATGTGATTTCTTTTGAGATTGGATTACATCACTCAGGATGATACCCTCCAGATCAATCCATTTCCATAAGAATTTCATAAATTCATTGTTTTTAATAGCTGAGTAGTACTCCATTGTGTAAATGTACCACATTTTCTGTATCCATTCCTCTGTTGAGGGGCATCTGGGTTCTCTCCAGCTTCTGGCTATTATAAATAGGGATGCTATGAACATAGTGGACCATGTATCCTTATTACAAGTTGGAACACTTTCTGGATATATGCCCAGGAGAGGTATTGCTGGATCCTCTGGTAGTACTGTGTCCAATTTTCTGAGGAACCATCAGACTGATTTCAATAGTGGTTGTACAAGCTTACAGTCCCACCAGCAATGGAGGAGTGTTCCTCTTTCTCCACATCCTCACCAGCATCTGCTGTCACAGGAATATTTGATCTTAGCCCTTCTGACTGGTGGAGGTTTAATCTTAGGGTTGTTTTGATTTGCATTTCCCTTATGATTAAGGATGCTGAACATTTTTTCAGGTGCTTCCCAGGCATTCAATATTCCTCAGTTGAGAATTCTTTGTTTAGCTCTGTGACCCATTTTTTAATGGGGTTATTTGGTTTTCTGGAGTCCATCTCCATGAGTTCTGTATATATATATATATATATATTGGATATTAGTCCCCTATAAGATTTAGGATTGGTAAAGACCCTTTCCCAATCTGTTGGTGGCATTTTTATATTATTGACAGTGTCATTTGCCTTACAGAAGTTTTGCAATTTTATGAGGTCCCATTTGTCAATTCTTGATCTTACAACACAAGCCATTATTGTTCTATTCAGGAATTTTTCCCCTGTGCCAATATTTTTGAGGCTTTCCCCCACTTTCTCCTCTATAAGTTTCAGTGTCTCTGATTTTATATGGAGTTCCTTGATCCACTTAGATTTGACCTTAGTACAAGGAGATATGAATGAATCAATTCACAATTTTTTTCTACATGATAACTGCCAGTTGTGCCAACACCATTGGTTGAAAATGCTGTCATTTTTCCACTGCATGATTTTGGCTCCCTTGTCAAAGATCAAATGACCATAGGTGTGTGGGCGCATTAATTGGTCTTCAATTCTATTCCATTGGTCTACCTGTCTGTCGCTATACCAGTACCATGCAGTTTTTATCACAATTGCTCTGTAGTAAAGCTTTAGGTCAGGCCTGGTGATTCTACCAGAGATTCTTTTATCATTGTAAAGAGTTTTTGTTATTCCAGATGAATTTGCAAATTGCCTTTTCTAATTCGTTGAAGAATTGAGTTGGAATTTTGATGGGGATTGCATTGAATCTGTAGATTGCTTTCAGCAGGATAGTCATTTTCACTATATAGATCGTGCCAACGTGCCAAACCATGAGCATGGGAGATCTTTCCATCTTCTGAGATCTTCTTTGATTTCTTTCTTCAGTGACTTGAAGTTCTTATCATACAGATCTTTCACTTCCTTAGTTAGAGTCACACCAAAGTATTTTATATTATTTGTGACTGTTGTGATGGGTGTTGTTTCCCTAATTTCTTTCTCAGCCTGTTTATCCTTTGTGTTGAGAAAGGGCATTAATTTGTTTGAGTTAATTTTATAGC
Organism: Mus musculus; assembly: GCF_000001635.26. NCBI lineage: Eukaryota > Metazoa > Chordata > Mammalia > Rodentia > Muridae > Mus > Mus musculus. Next base: position 91,953,524 of record NC_000069.6, on the reverse strand, counting down.
CACCTACTTCACTGAAGCTGTTTATGAGGTTTAGGAGTTCTCTGGTGGAATTTTTGTGTCACTTATATAAACTAACATATCATCTGCAAATAGTGATATTTTGACTTCTTCCTTTCCAATTTCTATCCCCTTGACCTCCTTTTGTTGTCTAATTGCTTTGACTAGGACTTCAAGTACTATATTGAATAGGTAGGGAGAAAGTGGGAAGCCTTGTCTAGTCCCTGGTTTTAGTGGGATTGCTTCCAGCTTCTCTCCACTTACTTTGATGTTGGCTACTGGTTTGCTGTAGATTGCTTTTATTATGTTTAGGAAGGGGCCTTGAATTTCTGATGTTTCCAAGACTTTTATCACTAACAGGTATTGGATTTTGTCAAATCCTTTCTCAGAATCGAACGAGATGAATATGTGTTTTTTGTCTTTGAGTTTGTTTATATAGGGGATTACATTGATGGATTTCCGTATATTAAACCATCCCTGCATCCTTGGCATGAAGTCTACTTGGTCATGATGGACGATTGTTTTGATCTGTTCTTGGATTTGTTTTGCGAGGATTTTATTGAGTATTTTTGCATCGATATTCATAAGGGATATTGGTCTGAAGTTCTCTATCTTTGTTGGGGCTTTATGTGGTTTAGGTATCAGAGTAATTGTGGCTTCATAGAACGAATTGGGTAGAGTACCTTCTGTTTCTATTTTGTGGAAAAGTTTCAGAAGAACTGGAATTAGATCTTCTTTGAAGGTCTGATAGAACTCTGCACTAAACCCATCTGGGCCTGGGCTTTTTTTGGTTGGAATACTATTAATGACTGCTTCTATTTCTTCAGGGAATATAGGGCTGTTTATGTCATTAATCTGATCCTGATTTAACATTGGGACCTGGTATCTGTATAGAAATTTGTCCATTTCATCCAGGTTTTCCAGTTTTGTTGAGTATAGCCTTTTGTAGAAGGATCTTATGGTGTTTTGGGTTTCCTCAGGATCTGTTGTTATGTCTCTCTTTTCATTTCTTATTTTGTTAATTAGGATGCTGTCCCTGTGCCCTCTAGTGAATCTGGCTAAGGGTTTATCTATCTTGTTGATTTTCTCCAAGAAACAGCACCTAGTTTGGTTGATTCTTTGAATAGTTCTTTTTGTTTCTACTTGGTTGATTTTGCCCCTGAGTTTGAATATTTCCTGCTGTCTACTTCTCTTGGGTGATTTGGTTTCTTTTATTCTAGAGCTTTTAAGTGTGCTATCAAGCTGCTAGTGTATGCTCTCTGTAGTTTCTTTTTGGAGGCACTCAGAGCTATGAGTTTCCCTCTCAGGAATTCTTTCATTGTGTCCCATAAGTTTGGGTATTTTGTGTTTTCATTTTCATTAAACTCTAAAAAGTCTTGAATTTTTTTCTTTATTTCTTCTTTGACCGAGTTATCATTAAGAAGATTGTTGTTCACTTTCCATGTGAATGTTGGCTTTATGTTCTTATTGAAGATCAGCCTTAAAAATGGTGATCTAATAGAATACATATGACAATTTCAATATTTTTGTATCTGTTGAGGTCTGTTTTTTGACCAATTTTATGGAAAATTTTGGAGAAGGTACCATGAGGTTCTGAGAAGAAGGTATATTCTTTTGTTTTAGGATAAAATATTCTGTAGGTATCTGGTAAATCCATTTGTTTCATAAATTCTGTTCGTTTCACTGTGTCTCTGTTTAGTTTCTCTTTCCAGGATCTGTCCAATGATGAGAGTGGGCTGTTTAAGTCTCCCACTGTTATTGTGTGAGGTGCAATGTGTGCTTTGAGTTTTACTAAAGTTTCTTTAATGAATGTGGCTGCCCTTGCATTTGGAGCATAGATATTCAGAATTGAGTGTTCCTCTTGGAAGATTTTACCTTTGATGAGTATGAAGTGCCAATCCTTGTCTTTTTTGATAACTTTGGGTTGGAAGTCAATTTTATTCGATATTAGAATCACTGCTCCAGCTTGTTTCTTCAGACCATTTGCTTTGAAAATTGTTTTCCAGCCTTTCATTCTGAGGTAGTGTCTGTCTTTTTCCCTGAGATGGGTTTCCTGTAAGCAGCAGAATATTGGGTCCTGTTTGTGTAGCCAGTCTGTTAGTCTATATTTTTTTTTTATTGGGGAATTGAGTCCATTGATATTAAGAGATATTAAGGAAAAGTAATTGTTGCTTCCTGTTATTTTTGTTGTTAGTGTTGGGATTCTGTTCTTGCAGCTGTCTTCTTTTAGGTTTGTTGAAGGATACTTTATTGCTTTTTCTCTGGCGTAGTTTCCGTCCTTGTATTGTCTTTTTTCCCCTTTATTATCCTTCGAAGGGCTGGATTCGTGGAAAGATATGGTGTGAATTTGGTTTTGTTATGGAATATTTTGGTTTCTCCATCTATGATAATTGAGAGTTTTGCTGGGTATAGTAAACTGGGCTGGCATTTGTGTTCTCTTTGTATGTGTATAACATCTGTCCATGATCTGGCTTTCATAGTCTCTGGTGAGAAGTCTGGAATAATTCTCATAGGACTGCCTTTATATGTTATTTGACCTTTTCCCTTACTGCTTTTAATATTTTGTCTTTATTTAGTGCATTTGTTGTTCTGATTATTATGTGTCGGGAGGAATTTCTTTTCTGGTCAAGTCTATTTGGAATTCTGTAGGCCTCTTGTGTATTCATGGGCATCTCTTTCTTTGGGTTTGGAATGTTTTCTTCTATAATTTTGTTGAAGATATTTGCTGGCCCTTTAAGTTGAAAAAAATCTTTATTCTCATCGATTCCTTTTATTTGTAGGTTTGGTCTTCTCATTGTGTCCTGGATTTCCTGGATGTTTTGAGTTAAGATCTTTTTTGCATTTTGCATTTTCTTTGATTGTTGTGTTCATGTTCCCTATGGAATCTTCTGGACCTGAGTTTCTCTCTTCCATCTCTTGTATTCTGTTGCTGATGATCACATATATGGTTCCTGATTTCTTTCCTAGGGTTTCTATCTCCAGAGTTGTCTCCCTTTGTGATGTCTTTATTTTTTCTAATTCCATTTTTAGATCCTGAATGGTTTTGTTCAATTCCATCATGTGTTTGTTAGTGTTTTCCTGTAACTCTTTAAGGGATTTTTGTGTTTCCTCTTTAAAGGCTTCTATCTGTTTACCTGTGTTTTCTTGTATTTCCTTCTTAAAGTCCTCCATCATCATCACGAGAAGTGACTTTAGATACATGTCTTGATTTTCTGGTGTGATGGTATATCTATGACTTGCTATGGTGGGAGATTTTGGTTCTGATGATGCCAAGTAACCTTGGTTTCTGTTGCTTCTGTTCTTATGCTTGCCTCCTGCCATCTGATTATCTCAAGTGCTTGCTGCCCCCAATATATCTGATTGGAGCCTGTCCTTCCTATATTCCCAGTTGATTCAGGACTCCTCAGAGTCCAGCTTTATCTGTTATATTTTGATTGTGGGCTCCTGTGAACCTGAGATTCTGGGTGAATCAGAGTTTATGGCAGTCAAGCTTCCTCTGAGACCCTGAAATACTGGTGTGACCCAGCTCCTGTTATCCTGTCATCCTGTTATTCTAAGATCGTGGGTGTGTTACAGTGCCTGGAAGTGGTGTATCTTTTGAGGACCATGGAGCTGTCTGGTCAATGATCTTAAGATTGTGTGAAGAGTCCTCTGGGGACTGTAGGGGTGTCAGCCAAATCCATGCCCTAGGTGATCCTATGCTGGTGCCAAATGGAAGGGACCTTTGCCCCTGGTCAGGCTGGTTTTCTGCTTCCATTTTGCTGTCTCAGTCCCACGTGATTGGATTAGAACTAATGTTGTGTTCCACTCACCAGTGACCCTAAGATGGTGTGGAGTCCCTCTGGGGACTGTGGGGGTGTCTGCCAATTCTGCTTCCAAGGTGACCCGGTGCTGGTGCTGACTGGAAGGGACTTGTGCCCCTGGTCAGGCTGGTTTTCTGCTTCCCTTCTGCTGTCTCAGGACCTATGAGATAGGATTAAAACCGATTGTTGTGTTCTGCTCACCAGTGTTCCTAAGTGTGGAGTCCCTCTGGGTACTGTGGGGGTGTCTGCCGATTCTGCTTCCAAGGTGACCTGGTGCTGGCGCCAACCAGAGAGGCGAAAGGAATAAGGAGCATTCTTATTATCAGATGTAGTTTGGAGTTAAAGGGGCATGTTGCAAATAAGTAATCAGGAAGTTCAGGTTTAAATAATTGAAATATTAAGTAGTTCTCTAAATGCCTTTTATTTTTGCCTTACAAAGAACATTTAAATCATTCTAAATTATCTCTATTTTAAAATGAAGGACCTGGTCTCATCCTTTGTCTTAATTACTGCAAATTATCAAATATATTCAGTCTATAGTTTAAATATCCAGACATTGGAAATTTGATTATTCTCTTGGCTAAGGCATGCTACCCTTAGGAAACTGCTCTCCCAAGGGGAACTCTACTTTCTTTACATCTCTCCTCCATCCTGAGCAAATTAGGTAAGCTTTCCTTGACCAACACATACTTCCTGTGCTCTGAGCCCTCTAGGCCAAGCCAAGTTGCACTGCGCAGCCCTCATCACAGGGGGTTCTTCATTTTCCAACCACCTCACTTGTCACCTTCAGTGGATCAGATGTTCCTGAACCATAGAAACCTCCAGGTCCACAACCATACATCCTAAAGAAACTTATCAGAAGCCTGCCACACCATGACCATCAATATTCACCCTACTTCCACAATACCTACCATAAGCAGAATATCCTGGGACCAAAACCATCCAAATGGAAAATATCCTTGAAAGAAAATAATCAACAAATGCCAGGGCAATGGGAGACCTCTAATGTACACCTAGCCAAATACAGCATTCCCTGGATATCCTTACACAAACAAAATAGAAAAAGAGGAGCTTAAGTCCAATCATATAAAGATGATAGAGTCTTTATAGAGGAAACGAATAAGTCCCTTAATAAAATATGGAAAATACAATCAAAAGTTAGTAGTCTTTAAAAAGGAAAAAAAAATATATATCTTAAAGACACATAGGAAAATATAACTAAACAGGTGAAGGAAATAAAAAAAATCTGTGTAACACCTGACTGTGAAAATAGAAGCAATAAAAAAATAAGAAAAGAAAAAACAAACAAACAAACAAACAAACAAAAACCAAACACTGAGAAAATCTGGAAATAGAAACCTAGGGAAGAGAACCGGAAGAACAGATGCAAGCATCACCAACATAATACTGGAAATGAAAGAGACAATTTCAGGGGCAGAAGATGATGTATAAGAAATTGATACATCAATCAAAGAAAGATTTAAATCTAAAAAACATCCTGACAGAAGCCATTCAACAAAATTTCATGAAAGGAGTCAAGAAATTATACTTCATTGTCATCAATAGAAAAATCTACCAGTATGATGTCTCAAATCTGAATACTTATGGTCAAACACAAGGGCAACTACATTTGTAAAAGAAAGATAGCTAAAGCTTAAATCATGCATCACAACTCACTCATTAGTACTGGTAGATTTCTACATTCAAATCTTCTTAATTGACTGGATATCCAGAAAAATCTAAAACAGAGAAATAATGAAACTAAAAGGCATGATGAATCAAAAGTACCTAATAGACATCTATAGGATCCATATTTCACTTAAACACAAAAGAATATAACTCCTTCTCATCCCCTCAAGGATCTTTCTCAAAAATTGATCATATATCATTCACAAGAAAGCCTCAAGAGATACAAGAAAATTTAAATAACACATTGTATCCTATCAGAACACCTTGGACTCATCTATACTTCAAGAACAACAGAAACACTGAAATCCTACACACTAATGAAAATAGAGCATCTCTATCCTCAGTGATCTTTTGGTCAGGGGAGAAATAAAGAAACAAATGAAAGGGTTTCTAGTATTCATTGAAAATGAAGATATCCCATATGCAAACATAGGCGACAAAATGAAAGCAGTGCCAAGAGTAACATTCATAGGACTAAGTGCCTTCATAAAGTAATTTCAAAGTTTTCCCATCAGCAGTTTAAAATTACACATGAAAGCAGGAAGCACACCAATGAGGAGTGCAAGGCAGAAAATAATCAAAATTATCACTTAAATCAAGCAGTTAGAAATAAAGAATACAGTACAAGAATCAACAAAACCAAGAGCTGGTTCTTTGAGAAAATCACAAGATAGACATACACTTAACCAAGCCAATATAACCAAAATACGGAGAAATTTTATCCAAAGAAATAAAATCAGAAATGAAAAGGGAGACATAATTACAGAAACTGAATAATTTAGATGGATCTTTAGGTCTTACTTCAAAAGTGTATACTCCACAAAATTGGAAAATTATTATAAAATGAACAATTTTCTAGACAATGACAGTTACCAAAGTTAAATCAAGACCACATAAAATATTTAAACAGCCTTATTATCACTGAGAAATAAAAGCTGTCATTAAGAGTTTCTATGCCAAAAATGTTCGGGGCCATTTGGTTTTAGTAAAAATTCTTTCACACTTTCAAAGAGGAACTGGTATCAATACTCTACAAACTCTTTTACAAATTTAAGCAGAAAGAACATTGCTAAACTCATCCTATGAAGTCATAGACACTGTGATAACTAAATCACAAAAGTCTCCACATTAAAAAGAGCATATAACACCAATTTTTCTTGTGTACATTGATGGAAAAATACTCAACAAAATAATTGCAAACCGAATATAGTAACACATCAAAGTCATCATCCACAAAGATCAAGAAGTGTTCATCAGAGCAATGAAGGAATGGGTCAATATATGAAAGTCAATCAATATAATAAAACATATAAATGAAGTCAAATCAAAGAAGTAACATGATTTGCAGAGTAAGACAGCTACTGACAGGATTCCAATTTGAGTAGTATCTTTTTTGCTACAGGGCAATATCACAAAAGAGCAAATCTGTACTTCATTTTGTGATTTCCAAAGCATTTGAAAGGAGAAGCCTGAGCAGGTTGTTCTTCTGTTCACTGTACACCAACAGGCAGAGTGGTCAGCAACCTTGGAGCTCACTGACAACATGTTTCTGCTCATTCTGTAAATGGGACACCAAGGACTGCATGGCAGCTTCTTTGCCTACCATGGCCAGCACCTGGCTCAGATATATTAGGAACACTTACACATTTCAGGTGCTATGTAATTGTGAAGATGTTGAAGCCAGTGTACTGCACAACTACCTTGTACAATCTCCACAAAATTGCTGGTCCCTTGTAGGAGCTCTGAGTTGTTGGCAGGCACACTACACTTGTCAAGCATAACAATTTCTGAAATGCATATGAAAGAGTTGAGAGAAAAGTCTACAGGCATTTTCAATTGTAGCAGCATAATTTTGTGGTTATCATTCATACAATGATGGAATTAAACAAACTTGTGGCTTATTTTTTGTAGATGAGTGTACAGGGTCTTAGACTTTGTGATGAATGAGTTGAGGCACATTGGGCATCCTCCCATTCAGTGTAGTGCTTTCAGAAATACGGGACACATCCAAGTGAGTTCCTTATTCTTCAACATCCATGAAGAATGCTAAGAGCACTTGTTCTCAAGCACAAATGTTGATAACATCCAGCTTTGTTCACTCCTTGGTCTCCTCCTTTTGCCAAGCCTGTGGTAAGGGCTCCTAACATCCTTTTATGAATTGTCATAGAAACATGTGAGAACATATGCACAAAAGTTTTCATTATATTCATGAAATTTCTCAAAGATTATGTTCAAAAACTACATCATACTTACTAGAGTGGTCTAATGCAAGATCATCTGGAACCTTATTTCTGGTTATTTTCTGGTGTGTGGTGGATAGTGATCACATGGAACCAAGAGATACAGTACAGAATTTTTCCAGGTTTGAATATTCAGAAATCTTTGCTGATTCTAAAAGCAGAAGTGAATGGTTCACTCATGTGAAATATGAAACTTGCATACCATTTTCTGCCAATTAAATAATCAGTTTTCCCCAAATAAGAAACTGTGCAGAAGATATTTTAGAATATTGGAAAACAGAATTCCCCTTAGTTTTGACACATGGGCATTTACAGATGGACTATTTTAGCCACACAGCTTAAAATTTGATTCTATGAAAGCTTCCTGGATCAGCAAAAGATATAACATATCAAAAATATAATAAGTCTTATTCATTCAGGAAACTGACATTCACACCCAGCAAAGTGAGCTCTTCATGTTGGCGCAGTCACTGATTAAAACAAATTTGTGTTGAATAGTTAAAGTCTTTTGCCTCAGAAATCACAATTTTCTTTCATCAAGCATAACATAGGCAAGGAACAACTTGAGCAAGACAGATGAATAAATCAAGCTACCTCCTGAAAATTTCTGTAATTTCTGTAAATCCTCATCAGCAAGATGTTTGGATCTAGAAAATCTGATGATGATGCTTCCCCAACCCTATATGTTCATGATATATGCCATGCTCCAATCCTTTCACACCATGCATATTATGTTTGAAAGATTAATTCATCCCTGTCTTTGCAGACTGCTGAACTAATGATATTTCCCTCTGTCTCCAATCTCAAACATCATGCTGTCATTACAGGCTAATGTTGTAGAAATATTTAATCATGACTTGGGGTTTTTGATCCACCGTTGATCTTAAAGTTTTGGATTAAAGACATACATAACCATTATATAAGCTCTATAGAGCATACCAGGTGTACAGATATTTAACCTCTACGTTATTGGATTTTATTTTTCTGTTGATAACCCCAAATTACTACTTATTATTTATTGTGTTATTTGGACTGCTCTTAACTCCGATTGTCCTGGCCTCAAGATGATATTTTTATGTCTTATTTAACCAATGTTGTCTTCTCTTACTCCTTCATCTTCTCTCTTGTGTTCCTGCTCTAATGACCTCCTAACCGGGAATCCTAAACCGTGCATATGTCTCATCTGGCTTTTAGCTTCTCTTTTGAGAAGCCTTTTGTAAATTTGACTAGTGTGTCTTTGAATATTATTTGGTCTTATCCCCTCACAGCTTTTAAATATTTTTTCTTTTCTGTACTTCATTATTACTATCATCATCATCATCATTTTAATTATTACTATTATTTTGTTATTATATTGTGGGATAAATTGCTTTTCTGGTCCAATCATTTTGGTGTTCTGTATACTCCTTGTACATTTATGGCCGATTCTTTTTTTAGGTTAGTGAAGTTCTTCTATGATTTAGTTCAAGATGTTTTCTGGCCCTTTGAATGGGTAATATTCATCTTCTTCGATTCCCATTACTCTTAGCATTGGTATTTCCATTGTGTTCCAAACTTCCTGGGTGTTTTCCCTTACGAACTTTTATCCTATCTTCTTTGGCCTATGTGTTGATGTCTTCTATGTTATCCTTTATATTTTGCAGTCTCTCTTCCATCTCTTGTACTCTGTTTGTAATGCTTGCATCTGTTGGTCTTGATCTCTTTCCTAGGTTTTCTGACTCCAGCATTGCCTCCATTTGTGATTTCATTCTTTTTTCTATTTCCATACTTCAGTCTTAGACCGTTTTGTTCAATACTTCACCAGTTGGATTGTATTTTCTGGTATTTCTTTAAGGGAGTGAATTACTTCCTTTTGAAGGCTTCTATCATCTTCATGAGATGGGATTTTGGGACATAATCTTCTTCTTTGTGTATGTTAGGGTATCTCAGGCTTGTTGTGGTTCTAAAAGATTGTAATTACACTGACCTCTGTTGCCTATGTTCTTGTGCTGGCCTTTTGCCATATGGTTATCTCTGATGTTATTTTGCCTAGAACACAACAGTACTTGGAGGCAATTAGAGCTGTGTGAACTGGCTTAGAACAAACCTCCTGGGAGTCAGGCAGTGTTGTCTCTTGTAAGGACAGGTCTCCTGTGTTCTTGGTTAGAGCAGGTGTCTTGTGTCCCTGGATCCATGTGTCTTGGCTACAGGAGACCTCTAGAGACAGTCTAGGTGTTGCATGGTGGATTGGCAAGCATGTCAGTTTGCCCCAGGTTCAGGCGGATGTACAGGCTGGAAGGAAAATAGGGCTCAGGCAGAACAGGATAGATTCCATATCTGCTGGGCTCAATGGGAATACCAGCTTGCTTGGCTACTGGGGCAGATATCAAACATATATTCCTGGATATGCAGATCTTCTGGGATACAGGTAGGCTGTTGTGTCTGGGGAGAGGCAAGCTTGAGCATTTGCTATGGGATCAGGTGGAGGTTGAGACTGGTAGGGGCAAGATGCTCAGGAAGACTTAGACAGAGCAATGCATTACAGTGTTACGTATCATATGGATACCATTTCCCCCAGGTTGAGCAGGTTTCCATGTTATATTGAAGAAAATATGTATAGACACATAGATATATTTTGCTTGACATATTTTAGACTATACTAGTAATCAGTTTTCAGATATCATTTTACTCTTTCCATCAGAGATGAATCCCTGAGTGATATGGTCTATAGACCTAAATCTAGAAATGTATGGCATTATATAAATACTTTTTGCCTCATTCTTATATGGATAGATTATTCTTGCAGAAATCAAACAGGATTGTGGTTTAAATATGCCAATCAGTGGTCATTAGGACAGTTTTGTGTGAAGATAGATGGTGAGCTAGAATATGTGCCAAGAAGAGAGCAATAACATGTGAACAGACATTTGAATAATAAAGAGTTTCAAAGACCTGGATAGAATTAGTAAATGAGCTTGGGTGAGTATATTATGGATTACTGTATCAGTTTGGTATATGTAACTCATTATAGTAGGCTGGTGATAGCTATAGAGTGAGAGTCAGTGTCAATGCCAACTGGAAATTTTTTGAGGTACTCATACCTTTATGACTTATCAAATTCTTTCTGTTAGGCTGTTCAATAATTAATATGAAATAACAGCTTGATAAATTCCCTTGTTATTCTTTGAGATACTGTGTTTTGTCAGTGAAATAAGTACAACCATTAATCATACAGAAACTGCCAATGTTAGAAAAGAGAATATCTTAAGTATGTTTCAAAAAGGAAAATGGGATTTTGGAAGGGTAAAAGCCATCTATATAAAGATAAACCAAAACTGAAATTTGTCTTGGAATGTATTTTTTTCTTAAATCAATTTTACTTCTCATTAGCATGTATTATGTGAAAAAACTGATAGATTTGTATTTCGTCTTTGTATATGTTGTATCCCCAAAGACTGTCAAAAGCCATCTAGCCAAGGCTAGGCCTAGTAAGCAACTTTTCTGGAGATGGCACACCATTTTGCATGGTCTGTAAATTGTTAGAACTAATAGGCAAGGTCCTAAGAGACTTCATCCCACAATGGATTCTTGCTGCTGACATGCATTTTCCTGTCATTATTACATAGCCTAATGACTCCTGGAAATTAGCCCACTCTACACAATTTGGAAGATTTTCTGCAAATCAGTATGAAGATATACTGTTATGTAAAAATGCTGTGCAGACAAATTTTAAATTTCACAAGTATTCATAAGTCTTTTATAGATTTCCATAGATTATACAAGTAATATCAAGCCCTCTGCAGTGTAATAGCTCCAAATAAAGCTCTGTAAACCTTTTTGTTTCAATCTCTAATTGCACTAAACAATATAAATCAGGCTTGTAACAAATTTACAATCAAGGTAAAAACTCCTGTGTGTAACTGTTATCTGCTAACGATAAGCCATAAACTGGTAGTGGACAGTTTATTCTAAGTACCACGACAGAAAATAAAATATTGACTGGTTTTTCTATACAAAATTTTAAAATAATAAGTCATAAGGAAGATGATTTGTTTTTTGAGAAACAATGATCACTGGTGACATAGAAATTATTACTCAAACTGACAATGTACTAATGGAGCTTATATCAGATGATGAATGTGTACTGATATAATAATCATAATTGAAAGGCATGTAAGCAATTTTGCTGATATTCCTTAGGTCTTAACAATTTAAGACATGAATTAATGCCCTAAACTTGCGAGGATGACATTGGAATATAAAATTATTTAAAAAGTCTTGTTACCCAATATCCTACTGTAACAGTACATAATTATGCCAGGTCTGCATATCCAGGAATCTTTGCTGATTCTAAAAGCAGGAATGAATGATCCACTCATGTAAAATATGAAATGTGTACACCATTTTCTGCCAATTAAATCATCAGTTTTCCTCAAACTCTGCAGTGGATATTTTGGAATATTGGAAAACAGAGTTCCCCTTAGTTTTGACACATAGACATTTACAGATGGACTATTTTAGCCACACAGCTTAAAATTTGATTCTCTGAAAGCTTCCTGAATCAAAGTAAGACATATCATATCAAAAAATGTAGTAGCTCTGATTCTGTCGTACACACACAGCAAAGTGAGCTCTTCTTGTTGGTGCAGTCACCAATTAAAATAAATTTGTGAGGAATAGTTAAAGTCCTTTGCTTCAGAAACCACAAATTTCTTTCACCAAGCATAATTTAGGCAAGAAACAACTTGCTCAAGACAGATACCCTGCCAACTGACCTCCTTAAATAAAGGACAACAAAGAAATCAAGGTTAATAAAAAGAGTTACCTGCTGAAAAGTACTGCAATCCATGTATAACCTTGTCAGAAAGATGTTTTGACCTTATTATGTCATGGTGATTGTTCCCCCACCCTGATTTTTCATGATATATGTCATGATCCTATCCTTTCATACCATGTAGCTTACATTTAAAGATTAATACATCCTGCCCTTTAGATTACTGAACTAATGGCATTTCCCTCTGTCTCTAATCTTAAATATAGTGCTGTCACTACAGATTAATGTAGAAATTTTCAATCGAGACTTTAGGTTTCTAATGTACCTTAATCTTAAAGTTTTGGACTAAAGACCTGCATAACCATTATATAAGCTCTAAAAAGCGTGACAGATGTGTAGATATCTATCCTCTAAGTTATTAGAATTTATTTTTCTATTGATAACACTGAATTATTATTTATTATTTTTGTTTTGTCTGGACTGCTCTTAACTCCAATTGTCCTGACCTCAAGATGATACTTTTATGGCTTATCTAAGCAATGTTGTCTTCTCTTACTCCTTGGTCTTCTTCTCTCTTGTCTTCCTGCTCTAATGACATCCTAACCAGGACTGCTAAACTCTGTGTATGTCTCATCAGGCTTTTAGCTTCTCTTTTGAGAAGTTTTTTTGGAAATTTGACTGCCTTTGTATGTTATTTGGCTTTTTGTCCTCACAGCTTTAAATATTTTTCCTTTGTTCTGTACATCATGATTATTATTATTATCATCATTTTTATTTTTACTATAATTTTATTATTATATTGTGAGATAGATTGCTTTTCCAGTAAAATCTATTTAGTGTTCAATATGCTCCTTGTACATTTATGGCCAATTCTTTTTTTAGGTTAGTGAAGTTTTCATCTATGATTTAGTTGAAGCTGTTTTCTTGCCCTTTGAATGGGTAATATTCATTTTCTTCTATTCCTATTATTCTTAAAATTGGTATTCCCATTGTGTTCCATACTTGCTGATATTCCCTAGGTCTTAACAATTTATGACCTGTATTATTGCCTTAAACTTGCAAGGATGACATTGGAATACAAAACTATTTTAAAAGTCTTGTTATATTATCCTGATGAAAGGGTCCCACTTGATTTTCATATGAGGTAATATTTTTTAGAGACAGAACAAATACTGAGAACAAGAAAATACAGGATACTGGAACTTTCTTCATGGTGCTATGGTCCATTCTATATATGTATTTATGTACATGTATGCTTGTAAAGAGGTTAAAGCTCTATTTTTCTGCTTCATCCAGAATGAGTTAGTATTTTCTCTTCATGCATGACTCTTCATCTTCCTTTATCTCATTATTTCTTCTCTTTTAAAAAGATCTGTTCTTCCCTTTTCTGTGTGGCAATGGACCATGATACCAGGTATAAAGATCAAGTGCGTTCATAAATCTCCATAATATCTAAGAATTGTTGGCATTTAATCTACTCCTGATCAGGTTCCTGTCTAGGAAAATGTACTTACACCATCCCATGGAGAGGATTGTGACAATTAGTCACAGAGGAGCAACACCCAAAGGTCCTGCTTATGAAAATGAGGTATCCATAACATCTCAGACTAAGGAAATATAAAGTGTCTTTTTTCCACCCCAAAACACCTCTAAATGTGTATAAGACACTATCCTCAAAGAATAAATTAATGAGTTATTTCATCAAAGACTATCTGGGATATTTTCTGTCTTATAGAGTAGTAACACCTAGAGGAAGAGAATTCTCTCTGGCCTAGTCTACCACTGTCAATCTCATTTAGAGGTCCTAAATTTGGCTCCTAGGAATCCCTGCAGTACAGTGTCCTGGTTCACAGACCAGTATCTGGCATACAACTTGGAGCAAGGGCAGCTGACACACTTTATCCAGTTCACAGGAGAATTCAATAAGACCTCGGATTCCACAGGAATGTAAGAGACCTCTCCCTCAACTCTGGAGAAAAGAAACCTGTCCTTTTCTACTATGCTATTGCTCATCACCATTGTGTTGATTTAAACAAATTGAAGGGACAACAGAAGCCTGTGGTGTGAGTATCTCTCTCACCTTGGCTGAAGGTACATGTAGTCTCTGCCTAAAACCTGACAGCCCATAAGGTCTTGGTCAAAGACTCTTTTTCAAAACTACCACTTAAAACAAAATAAAAAAGTGTAGTGATTGCCTGGGACACAGGCTGGTTCTATTCTTTTCTCTGTGGATAATGTAGACTTAACAAACTCGAAGCCTCTTACCTGGTCATCCATAGAAAAAAAGCCTAGTACCTAATTTTTACCTAATCCATTTTTTGCTAACAGCATATGTTTATCCCCAGAAATCATAGGACTTCAACCATTGAATAGCAATATGTTTAGAATGGTAAATATTACTGAAACCAAGTAGTTTTGACATATTAAAACATTATTTTGCTCCTGAAATCACTGTTGTCAGTTATTATTTGCCTGCCTCATTCTTTCTACATGCAGCACCTGGTCCTCACCCAAAGACATTTTTTCATTTCTGTTGCTTGCCATTTTCTAATATGCGAGAGAAGCTTTTGAATGATTAAGAACATTTTAGAATATGTTGGGTGCAGGAGTTTTCTTAACTCCTGTATTAAATACATGGGTACTCTCAGAACTTAAAAAAACAAACAAAACAAACCAAAAATCCAAAAAACAAAAACAAAACAAAACAAAACAAAAAACCCATCAAATCAAGACAGTATGTTTAGCAACATTATATTTCAGCAGTTCCTCTACACTGATCCATGATTGCAACAACACACTAAAACTTCCCTGTGAGTGAAGTAGACACATAATCACAGATAGCCTAATTCAACTTATCCAGTGATTGAATGAAACTTACTCAACTATCTTAGAATGTTACATTATAGTTATAGGTGTTCTTTGAAGAAAAGGAGCACTCTTATACTCAGAAGTAGTTCTGAGTTAAAGAGCCATGTTGCATATAAGTAATCAGGAAGTTCACATTTAAATATTTGAAATATCAAGCAGTTCTCTAAATGCCTTTTATTTTTGCCTTGCAAACAACATTTATATTATTCCAAATTATCTATGTTTTAAAATGAAGGAATTAATCAGATCATTTGCCTTGATTATTGCAATTTATCACATTTATTAGGTCTATATTGTAAATATACAGACATTGGAAATTTGATTGTGCTCTTGGCTAAGGCATGCTGCCCTGAAGAAACTGCTATCCCAATGGGGAACTCTACTTTTTTGACACTTCTCCTCCTTCCTGAGCCAAACATACTAAGCTTTCCTTTCAGCACACATACTAGAGGGCTCTGAGTCTCTATGCCAAGCAAAGTTTCTCTGAGAAGGCCCCATCACAGCCTTTCTTCATTGTCCTGCCACCTAATTTGTCACTATCACTGGATCAGAGGCTCTTGAACCATACAAAACTCTAGGTCCACAAACATACAACATAAAGAAACTTGTCAGAAGCCCACCACACCATGACCATCAATATCCACCCCATTTCCATAACACCTACTACAAGGAGAATATCCTGTGACCCAAACCATGCAGATGGAAAAGACACTTGATAGAAAATAATCAACAAAATCAAGGGAAATATGAGACTTCTTATGTATACCTAGAAAATACAGTATTCTGAATATCATTAAAAACCAAAACAGAAGAATAGCACCTTCAATCCAATCATATAAAGGTGACAGAGTTCTTTAAATAGGAAATGAATAAGTTCCTTAACAAAATACAGGAAATTACAATCCAACAGTTAGTAGTCTTTCAAAAGGAAAATACATATACCATAAAGACATATAGAAAAATATATTTTAATAGGTGATGGAAATAAATAAACCTGAGCAACCCCTGACCATGAAAATAAAAGCAATGAAAAAACAAACACTGAGGAAATTTTTTAATTGGAAACCTAGGGAAGAGAACAGGAAAAACAGATGCAAGCATCACCATCATAATACCGGAAATGAAAGAGACAATTTCAGTGGCAGAGATGAGGTGGAAGAAATTGATAAATGAGTCAAAGAACAATTTAAAAATTAAAAAAATTCTTGACAGAAGCCATTCAATAAAATTTCATGAAGGGTGTCAGGGAATTACATGTGATAGTCATCAATAGAAAAATCTACAAGTATGATATTTCAAATCTGAATGCCCAAACACAAGGGCACCTATATTTGTAAAAGGAAGATTGCTAAAGCTTAAATCACACATCAATACTCACTCAGTAATACTGGCAAACTTCAACACTCCACTCTCACTAATTGACAGGACACCCCAAAAAATCTATACCGAGAAATAATGAAACTAATTGGCATGGTGAATCAAATGGACCTAATAGACATCTATAGAATCTATAATTCACCTAAACACAAAAGAATATAACTTCTTCCCATCTCCTCAAGGATCCTTATCAAAAAATTGACCTCATATTGATCACAATCATGCCTCATGTAATACAAAAGTATTGAAATAACACAGTATGACCTATCAGCCCATCACAGACACATCTGTACTTCAACAACAACAGAAAAATTGAAATAATACACACTAATGGAAATAGAACAACACTCTACGCAGTGTTATTGTGGTCAGGGAAGAAATAAAGCAACAAATGAAAGGTTTCTCATATTCACTGAAAGTTAGGTATATTATACCCAAACATAGGAGACACATGGAAGCAGTGCCAAGAGCAATATTCACAGGAATAAATGCCTCCCTGTCAAAGTTTTCACATCAGCAGTTTAAAAGTATATACGAAAGCTCTAGAAGTGGAAGAAGCAAGCAAACCAAAGAGGAGTACAAGGTAGAAAATAATCAAAGTCGTTACTGAAATCAAGCATTTAGAAACAATGAATACAAGACAAAGAATCAAAAAGCAGAAAACAAAACCAAAACCAAAAAAATAACAACAACAACAACAAAACCAAAAAAATCAAGAGTTGGGTCTTTGAAAAAGTCAGAAGATATACATATATCTACCCAAGCCAAACTAACCAAAATATGGAGAAACTGTATCAAAATAAATAAAATCAGATATGAAAAGGGAGACATAACTACAGAAACTGTATAAATTAAATGGGTCATTGGGTCTATATCAAAAACCTGTACTCTAAAAAATTGGAAAGTTTTTATAAAATGGACAATTTCCCAGATTATATCAGTTACCAAAGCTAAATCAAGATCATATAAACTCTTTGAATAGTCATATGATCACTAAGAAACAAAAGTAGTCATTAAGAGTGTCTACATTGAAAAAGGCCAAGAACATGGGGTTTTAGTGCAAAATGCTACCAGAGTTTCATATGAGAGCTTGTATCAATACTCTACAAACTGTTTTAGAAATTGAAACAGGAAGAACACTGCCAATCTCATCCTATGAAGTCATAGTCACAGTGATAACTAAACCACAAAAGTCTCCATATTCAAAAGAGAATATCAGACCAAATCCTCTGATGTACATTGATGGAAAAATACTCAACGAATTGGCTGCAAACCAAATCCAGAAACACATCAAAGTCATCAGCCACCAATATCAAGATGGCTTCATCCCGGCAATGCAGTAAAGGGTCAATATATGAAAATCAATGAAGATACTCCACCATATAAACAAAATCAAATTTAAAAATTATAGGATACTACTTTAGATTATCGCAGTTGGGGCTATCTCTGAGTCTGCTGCCCAAATTTGGATCTGTTTACCTTATCTGGGCTGCCTTGTCTGCCCTTATAGGGAGAGAATGTTTCTAGTCCTGGTGTGATTTTATGTGCCAATGTTGGCTGGTGCACATGGGGGTACTTCCCTTTCTATCCAAGAAAGGGAAAGAATCAGGAACAGTGGGTATGAAGGTGATAGTTGACTGAGTGGAGTGTGGAGGGTGTATACAACACATAAAGTTAATAAATCCATAAAATCATGTGACAAAATGAAAAAAAAAACCTACTGTGTGATGCAGAGGCATGATTAAATAAAAAAAAGAGTCTTCACTTCCAAAGGACATTAGTTAAATTTCTAGCACACATATGACAGTAAAACACCAACTGTAATTTGATGGTTAGGGAAGCTATGTGTTCTTTTGGCCTTGGTAAGCACTGGATTCATACAGTGAACAAACATATCTAGTGAAAACATTCATACTCATAAAATAAAAATAAATATAATCTATAAAGAATAAAATCATTAATGAGGCGGTATAGGTTCACATTTAGATCATGTATTCTGTACCACTGACCTATACATCTATTTGGTGACATCTTCATGCTGCCTTTGTTACATGCCTATGGAAAAAAATCATAAAATTAGGCATGTACAATTTCTAATTTATATGATGAACGTAGGTACCTATCTGCAGATGAATATATAAAATTCCTCTTTTAAGCATCAAATATACAGGTGGAACTCTGAGACTGACAAAATCCTGTTCTTGTTAGGAATAACATATTGTCCTGTTAAACAAAATTATTCGTTATGACAAAGAGAAATATTGCCAGTCATCTGCAGTAAAATAAGTTCTGGTAGTAAAAGTCACATTGGAGGGAGGTAGAAGAAAATAATGAGTGAGCATGAGAAAGGGTAATGTAGTGAGTAAAGTACAAGTGTATTTTATGTATATGATAAGTCACAATGAAACCCATTATATTATAAGAATATACAACAACAATAATTTAAAATCAAAAGAGCAGTCTTCTGTGTTGTAAGTTCCTGTAGATTTGGGCTCAAATTTGGACTAAAATTAGGAAGTAATCCTCGGAGTTCTGTGCCAATGCCAGTGCTGAGGATGGACACTCAGTCTGCAAGAGAGAGGTGGTGGTTGACATTTCACATTACCAACAATGTAGATATTCGAGAGCTGTTCACATTGGAAAAAACAAGCTATGCATCCTTGTACACATGCCTTTCTGCTCATGTAATCATTTATCTGCAAAATTAACATTTATCATCTTTTAAAAATTTTTAACTGTGATATACATTCCATGAATAAAATTTATTTTCATTAGAGCACTTAACAGAGCCATGCAAGCTTAGGGTAGGAATCCCTCCATAGAAAGAATGGACAAGATGAATTGTGCTTGGGGTCAAACTGTTTGCTTCAGTTCTGATGAAGGCTCAGAAAGACTCTGATGGTTATGGAATGGATGAGAAAGTGTATCAGGCAGGTTGTCTCCCTAAAGGAAGTTGAGCATATTAAAAATGACAGGATATGAAAACCTATTTCAGTCTAACTGTACATTCATGTTGGAGAGTCCAGTAAGAAATAGAGAAAAACAAAGAAAGCAAGGAAGGTAGGGATAGTGGGGAGGGAAAGAGGCAGAAGAGGAGAGAAGAAAGGGGCATAAAAAGCAAAAGACAGGGAGAGTAAGAGAAGGAAAGTGAGGGAGAGAGAGATATTGAAAGAGGGACAAGGGGAGGCAGAGGGAGAGGGAGAGGGAGAGGGAGAGGGAGAGGGAGAGGGAGAGGGAGAGGGAGAGGGAGAGGGAGAGGGAGAGGGAGAGGGAGAGGGAGAGGGAGAGGGAGAGGGAGAGGGAGAGGGAGAGGGAGAGGGAGAGGGAGAGGGAGAGGGAGAGGGAGAGAGATTAGTTGTGTCCCAAATCTAGCCTTGGCAGGGTCCCCACACTATTAATTTGTGACTTAGTGTTTCTCTGGGAGAGTCATATGTATAGCCCAGTCCTACCTATAAGTGTTTTTGTGTACCTCCATGATGAGTATTATAAACCTCAAATCAACATAATCCAGCAAACATTATTCACGGAGAATTTATCATACACACTTTATCATACATACTTTATGAACTGACAAATTACTGCTCACTGATGAAATATAATTACTTTGCTCTAAATTTAAACAACTTCAGAGGGACAGATATTTATTTACAAATGTGCCATGACTCTTCTTCTGAGTTTAAGTGTAATACATATATTTATGATGAATATGGAGATAATAAAACAGGGTGGCATATTAACTATTCATTGTTTTATAAATACAATTCTAAGCCAATCACATTGAAAATATATGATTAATGATTTGCTTATTTTTGTTTAACAGGATTTATAATCACTGAACATTACAAATTATAGGGGATAATCTAGTCTTAGTAAGTTGAATTGTTAGATTCATGCATCTATTATTGTGCTAGACATGATAAAATAAGAAAACCCTTGATGATCACTTTCATCCATTCATTTATTTCCTTGCTAGGAAT
Source organism: Mus musculus (assembly GCF_000001635.26). Lineage (NCBI taxonomy): Eukaryota > Metazoa > Chordata > Mammalia > Rodentia > Muridae > Mus > Mus musculus. Next base: position 91,932,820 of record NC_000069.6, on the reverse strand, counting down.
AAAGTTACCAAATGCTCTAAACACCAGCCACCACATCTCTTTGATATCAGAGACTAGTTTGTATAACTATGAGGTAAAGCGATCATTCCTTGCATTGCTTTTTTAATGGATTTTATTAAAACAAAAATGATTAGTACTATACAATAAATTTAAACCACAAAGTAATTAGGAAAGATTGTTAGCATTGACTATTTTTAAAAAATCATAGAAACCTCAAAGTACATATTTGTAGAGTATAACACATACTGGCAGGACACCAATTTGAGTAGTATCTTGTTTGCTCCATGGCAACGTCACAAAATAGCAAAGCCAGTGGAGCCTTATGTCCATGGTGGGAGTCCCAAAGCATTTGAGAGAAGAAGCCTGAGAAGGTTGTTCCTATGTACACTGTACACCAACAAGGAGTGTGGTAAGCAACCCCGGAGGTCACTGACAACATATGTCTGCTCATTTTGTAAATGGTACACCTAGAATTGCATGGCAGCTTCTTTGACTACCAAGCTCCAGCATCTGGGTCAGATATATTAGGAACACTTACACATTTCAGGAGCTATGTAATTGTGAAGATGTTGAATCCAGTGTAATGCACAACTACCTTGTACAATCTCCACAAATTGCTGGTCCATTGTCGGAGCTCCGAGTTGATGGCAGGCATACTCCACTTGTCACTTAAAACATTTTCTGAAATGCATATGCAAGAGTTGAGGCATTTTCAATTGTAGTAGTATAATTTTGTAGTTGTCATTCATACAATAAAGGAACTAAACAAACTTGTGGCTTATTTTTTGTAGATGAGTGTACTGGGTCTTACGACTTTGTTTTGAGTTGAGGCAGGTTGGACATCCTCCCATTGAATGTAGTACTTTCAGAAGTAAGGGGCACAGCCAAGTGAGTTCCTTATTCTTCAACATTCATGAAGAATGTTAAGGGCCCTTATTCTCGAGGAAAATTGTTGATAACATTCAGCATAGTTCACTCTTTGATCTCCTCCTTTTGCCATGCTTTAGGTAAGGACCCCTAACATCCTTTTATGAAGGATCATAGAGACATGTAAGAACATATGCACAAAAGTTTAAGTCATTTTCCTGAAATTTCTCAAAGAATATGCTCAAAACTATACCTCACAAGTATTGGAGTTGACTGTTCACTCAGCTCACTGCCTTTCAAACCCAGCAAAGTGAGCTCTTCATGTTATTGCAGTCACCAATTAAAATAAATTAGTGAGGAATAGTTAAAGTCTTTTGCTTCAGAAACCACAAAATTTATTTCATCAAACATAATTTAGACAAGAAACAACTTGCTCAAGTCAGATGTCCTGCCAACTGACCTCCTTAAAAATATACAAGAAATAAATCAAATTTAATAACTCAAGCTACCTCCTGAAATGTACTGCAATCCATGTAAATCCTTGTCAGCAAGATGTTTGGACCTTGATTATCTGATGATGATGCTTCCCTAACCCTGATTGTTCATGATATATGCCCTGCTCCAATCCTTTCATACCACATAGCTTGCATTTAAAGATTAATATATCCCCTCCCTGCAGACTGCTGAGGTAATGACAGTTTACTCTGTCTCTAATTTTAAATGCAGTGCTGTCACTACAGTTTAATGTTGTAGGAATTTTCAATGGAGATTGGGGTTTCTAACCATCCTTTGATCTTAAAGTATTGGATGAGAAACCTGCACAACCATTATAGAATCCCTAAAGACTATAACAGCTGTGTAGATATCTATCCTCTAAGTTATTAGAATTTATTTTTCTCTTGATAATCCTGAAAAATTATTTATTATTTTTTGTTTTATCTGGACTGCTCTTAAAACCAATTGTCCTGAACTCAAAATGATACTTTTAATGGCTTATCTAAGCAATGTTGTCTTTTCTTACTCCTTGTCCTTCTTCTTCTCTCCTGTCTTATTGCTCTAATGACCTCATAAACAGGACTCCTAAACTCTGTGTATGTCTCATCTGGCTTTTACCTTCTCTTTTGAGAAGCCTTTTGCAAAAGTGACCAGTCTGTTTTTGTATATTATTTGGCTTTTTCCCCTCACAGCTTTTAATATTTTTCTTTGTTCTATACATCATGATTATTATTAATATTATTATTATTATCATCAATTTTATTATTACTATTATTATTACTATTATTTTATTGTGAAATATATTGCTTTTCCAGTCTAATCTATTAGGACTTCTATATGCTCCTTACACATTTATTGGCAATTCTTTCTTTAGGTTGGTGAAGTTTTCATCTTTAATTTAGTTTAATTTATTCTTTGACCCATTGAATGGGTAATATTTATCTTCTTCTATTCCTATTATTCTTAGAATTGGTGTTTCCGTTTTGTTCCAAACCTCCTGATATTCCCTAGGTCTTAACAATTCATGGCTTAAATTATTGCCTTAAACTTACCAGGATGATATTGGAATACAAAGTTATTTAAAAAGTCTTGTCATCCATTATTCGGCTGTAAGGGCACATCTTGATTGTCATATGAGGTAATATTTTAAGAGATAGCACAAATACTCTGATCAAAATAAAAAATACAGGTTGCTGTACCTTTCTTGATGGGACTATGTGCCATTCTATATATGTGTGTATGTACATGTATACCTGGAGTTTGGAGCTCTACTTTTCTGCTTCATTCAGAGTGAGTTAGTATTTTCTCTTCATGCATGACACTTCATCTTCCTTTATTTCTTTTCTTCTTCTAGTTAAAAAAAAATTCTGATTTTGCACAGGCCCCAGACATCCGGCCACTCTCCCGGCCAGAGGATAGGGCTCCGCCTGGCCTGGGAGCACTTTGCCTAAGCATAGGCAGCAGACATCTTGGTTCCAGACCCTGCTGAGAGTATTCTGCAAAGGCCCCAGATATCCGGCCACTTTCCAGGCCAGAGGATAGGGGTTCGCCCAGCCCGGGAGCACATTGCCTGAGCATCTGCAGCAGACATCTTGGTTCTGGGAACCCGCCAAGAGTATTCTGCCAGGTGAGTGTGCGGAATACAGAAGCTAATAGCTTTTGGGACAGGCAGGAGCCACAGAGCTTCAAAGGCAGCCCCCTTTTCGGGCCCCAGACATCTGGCCACTTTCCCAGCCAGAGGATAGTGGTCCGACCAGCCCGGGAGAACTTTGCCTGAGCATCTGCAGCAGACATCTTGGTTCTGGGACCCTGCAGAGAGTATTCTGCACAGGTGAGAGTGTAGAATGCAGAAGCTAACAGCTTCTGGGACAGGCTAAAGCAACTCAGCCTCAGGACAGTTCCTGTTTTGGGCCTTCGTCTTTGGCCAGGTGGGAGGTCCTAACACCAGATATCTGTGCACCTCCCCTGTAAGAGGAGAGCTTGCCTGCAGAGAGTGCTCTAACCACTGAAACTCAGAGGAAAGATCGAGTCTCCCAGGTCTGCTGATAGAGGCTAACAGAATCACCTGAGTAACAAGCTCTAACCAGAGACAACTAAATCAACTAACTCCAGAGATTATCAGATGGCAAAAGGTAAACATAAGAATCTTACTCACAGAAACCAAGACACTCAACATCACCAGGACCCAGCACTCCCACCTCTCCCAGTCCAGGGCACCCAACACACCCGAAAAGCTAGACCTGGATCTAAAAGAATATCTCATGATGATGGTAGAGGACATTAAGAAGGACCTTAATAACTCACTCAAAGAAATACAGGAGAACACTGCTAAACTGGTAGAAGATCTTAAAGAGGAAGCACAAAAATCCCTTAAAGAATTACAGGAAAACACGACCAAACAGGTGATGGAATTGAATAAAACCATCCAAGACCTAAAAAGGGAAGTAGACACAATAAAGAAAACCCAAAGTGAGGCAACTCTAGAGAAAGAAACCTAGGAAAGAAATCTGGAACCATAGACGTGAGCATCAGCAACAGAATACAACAGATGGAAGAGAGAATCTCAGGTGCAGAAGATTCCATAGAGAACATCAGCACAACAATCAAAGAAAATACAAAACGCAAAAAGATCCCAACTCAAAACATCCAGGAAATCCAGGACACAATGAGAAGACCAAAACTATGGATAATAGGAGTAGATGAGAATGAAGATTTTCAACTCAAAGGACCAGCAAATATCTTCAACAAAATTATAGAAGAAAACTTCCCAAACCTAAAGAAAGAGATGCCCATGAACATACAAGAAGCCTACAGAACCCCAAATAGACTGGACCAGAAAAGAAATTCCTCCCAACACATAATAATCAGAACAACAAATGCACTAAAAAAAGATAGAATATTAAAAGCAGTAAGGGAAAAGGGCCAAGTAACATATAAAGGCAAGCCTATCAGAATTACACCAGACTTTTCACCAGAGACTATGAAAGCAAGAAGAGCTTGGACAGATGTTATACAGACACTAAGAGAACACAAATGCCAACCCAAGATACTATACCCAGCCAAACTTTCAATAACCTTAGATGGAGAAACAAAAGTATTCCATGACAGAACCAAATTCACACATTAATTTTCCACGAATCCAGCCCTTCAAAGGATAATAACAGAAAAAAAAAACCAAAAAAACAAACAAGGATGGAAACCACGTCCTAGAAAAAGCAAGAAGGTAATCCCTCAACAAACCTAAAACAAGACAGCAACAAGAACAGAATGCCAAATTTAACAACAAAAACAATAGGAAGCAACAATTACTTTTCCTTAATATCTCTTAATATCAATGGACTCAACTCCCCAATAAAAAGACATAGACTAATAGACTGGCTATACAAACAAGACCCAACATTTTGCTGCTTACAGGAAACACATCTCAGGGAAAAAGATAGACAATACCTCAGAAGGAAAGGCTAGAAAACAATTTTCCAAGCAAATGGTCTGAAGAAATAAGCTGGAGTAGCCATTCTAATATCTAAAAAATCGACTTCCAACCCAAAGTCATCTAAAAAGACAAGGAGGGTCACTTCATACTCATCAAAGTTAAAATCCTCCAAGAGGAACTATCTATTCTGAATATCTATGTTCCATATACAAGGGCAGCCACATTCATTAAAGAAACTTTAGTAAAGCTAAAAGCACACATTGCACCTCACACAATAATAGTGTGGGACATCAACACACCACTTTCCCCAATGGACAGATCATGGAAACAGGAACTAAACAGGGACACAGTGAAACTAACAGAAGTTATGAAACAAATGGATCTAACAGATATCTACATAACATTTTATCCTAAAACAAAAGGATATACCTTTTCCTTCTCAGCACCTCATGGTACCTTCTCCAAAACTGATCACATAATTGGACACAAACAAGCCTCAACAGATACAAAACTATTGAAATCATCCCATGCATCCTATCAGATCACCATGGACTAAGGCTGATCTTCAATAACAAAATAAATAATAGAAAGCCAACATTCATGTGGAAACTGAACAACACTCTCATCAATGATACCTTGTTAAAGGAAGGAATAAAGAAAGAAATTAAGGACTTTTTGGAGTTTAATGAAAATGAAGCCACAAAATACCAAAACTTATGGGACACAATGAAAGCATTTCTAAGAGGAAAACTCATAGCTCTGAGTGCCTCCAAAAAGAAACTAGAGAGGGAACACATTGGTAGCTTGACAACACAACTAAAAGCTCTAGAACAAAAGGAAGCAAGTTCACCCAAGAGGAGTAGATGGCAGGAAATAATCAAACTAAGGGACAATATCAACCAACTGGAAACAAGAAGAACTATTCAAAGAATCAACCAAACTAGGAGCTGGTTCTTTGAGAAAATCAACAAGATAGACAAACCCTTAGCCAGACTCACTAGAGAGCACAAGGAAAGCATTCTAATTAACAAAATCAGAAATTAAAAGGGAGACATAACAATAGATCCTGAAGAAATCCAAAACACCATCAGATCCTTCTACAAAAGGCTATACTCAACAAAACTGGAGAACCTGGATGAAATGGACAAGTTTCTAGACAGATATCAGGTACCAAAGTTAAATCAAGATCAGGTTAATGATCTAAATAGTCCTATAGCCCCTAAAGTAATAGAAGCAGTCATTAATAGTCTCCCAACCAAAAAAATCCCAGGAGCAGATGGGTTTAGTGCAGTGTTCTATCAGACCTTCAAAGAAGATCTAATCCTGGTTCTTCACTAACTATTCCACAAAATACAAGTAGAAGGTACTCTACCCAACTCATTCTATGAAGCCACAATTACTTTTATACCTAAACCACAAAAAGACCCAACAAAGATAGAGAACTTCAGAACAATTTCCCTTATGAATATCGATGCAAAAATTTCTGAATAAAGTTATCGCTAACCGAATCCAAGAACACATCAAAACAATCATCCATCCTGACCAAGTAGGATTCATCGCAGGGATGCAGGGATGGTTCAATATACGAAGAACCATCAATGTAATCCAGTATATAAACAAACTCAAAACAAAAACCACATGATCATCTCGTTAGATGCAGAAAAAGCATTTGACAAAATCCAACACCCATTCCTGATAAAAGTCTTGGAAAGTTTAGGAATTCAGGGCCCATAACTAAACATGATAAAAGCAATCTACAGAAAACCAGTAGCCAACATCAAAGTAAATGGTGAGAAGCTGGAAGGATTTCCACTAAAATCAGGAACTAGACAAGGCTGCCCACTTTCTCCCTACCTATTCAACATTGTACTTGAAGTCCTAGCCAGAGCAATTCGACAACAAAAGGAGATCATGTGGATACAAATTGGAAAAGATGTCACTTTTTGCAGATGATATGTTAGTTTATATAAGTGACCCTGAAAATTCCACCAGAGACCTCCTAAACCTGATAAACAGCTTCAGTGAAGTACCTGGATATATAATTAACTCAAACAAGTCAATGGCCTTTCTCTACACAAAGAATAAACAGGTGGAGAAAGAAATTAGGGATACAACACCCTTCTCAATCGTCACAAATAATATGAAATACCTTGGCGTGACTCTAACTAAGGAAGTGAAAGATCTGTATGATAAGAACTTCAAGTCTCTGAAGAAAGAAATTATAGAAGATCTCAGAAGATGGAAAGATCTCCCATGCTCATGGATTGGCAGAATCAATATAGTAAAAATAGCTATCTTGCCAAAAGCAATCTACAGATTCAATGCAATCCCCATCAAAATTCCAATTCAATTTTTCAATGAATTAGAAAGGGCAATCAGCAAATTCATCTGGAATAACAATAAACCTAGGATGGCAAAACTTTTCTCAAGGATAAAAGAACCTCTGTTGGAAACACCATACCTGACCTAAAGCTGTACTACAGAGCAATTGTGAAAAAAACTTCATGGTAATGGTATAGCGACAGACAAGTAGACCAAGGGAATAGAATTGAAGACCCAGAAATGAACCCACACAACTATGGTTACTTGATCTTTGACAAGGGAGCAAAAACCATCCAGTGGAAAAAAGACAGCATCTTCAATAAATCGTGCTGGCACAACTGGAGGTTATCATGTAGAAGAATGAGAATTGATCCATTCCTATCTCCTTGTACTAAGGTCAAATATATGTGGATTAAGGAACTCCATATAAAACCAGAGACACTGAAACTTATTGAGGAGAAAGTAGGGAAAACCCTCGAAGATATGGGCACAGAGGAAAAATTCCTGAATAGAACAGCAATGGCTTGTGCTGTAAGATCAAGAATTGACAAATGGGACCTCACGAAACTGCAAAGTTTCTGCAAAGCAAAAGACACCGCCAATAAGACAAAAAGGCCACTAAAAGATTGGGAAAGGATCTTTACCTATTCTAAATCAGATAGGGGACTAATATCCAATATATATAAAGAACTCAAGAAGGTGGACTCTAGAAAATCAAATAACCTCATTAAAAATGGGGCTCAGAACTAAACAAAGAATTCTCACCTGAGGAATACGGAATGGCTGAGAAGCACCTGAAAAAATGCTCAGCATCCTTAATCATCACAGAAATGCAAATCAAACAACCCTAAGATTCCACCTCACACCAGTCAGAATGGCTAAGATCAAAAATTCAGTTGACAGCAGATGCTGGCCAGGATGTGGAGAAAGAGGAACATTCCTCCATTGTTGGTGGAATTGCAAGCTTGTACAACCACTCTGGAAATCAGTCTGGCAGTTCCTCAGAAAACTGCATATAGTACTACCTGAGGATCCTGCAATACACCTCCTGGACATATATTCAGAAGATGTCCCAACCGGTAAGAAGGACACATGCTCCACTATGTTCATAGCAGCCTTATTTATAATAGCCAGAAGCTGGAAAGAACCCAAATGCCCCTCAACATAGGAATAGATACAGAAAATGTGGTACATTTACACAATGGAGTACTACCCAGCTATTAAAAAGAATGAATTTATGAAATTACTAGGACCCCACACAACATGTACTCACTGATAAGTGGATATTAGCACAGAATCTTAGGATACCCAAGATATAAGATACAATTTGCTAAACGCATGAAACTCAAGAAGAATGAAGACTAAAGTGTTGACACTTTGCTCCTTCTTAGAATTGGGAACAAAACCTCCATGGAAGGAGTTACAGAGACAAAGTTTGGGGCTGTGTCAAAAGGATGGACCATGTAGAGCCTGCCATTTCCAGGGTTCCATTGAATAATCAGCTTCCAAACACTGACACCATTGCATACACTAGCAAGATTTTGCTGAAAGGACCCAGATATAGCTGTCTCTTGTGAGACTAGGCCATGGCCTAGCAAACACAGAAATGGATGCTCACAGTCAGCTATTGAATGGATCACAGAGCCCCCAATGGAGGAGCTAGAGAAAGTACCCAAGGAGGTAAAGGGATCTGCAATCCTATAGGTAGAACAACATTATGAACTAACCAGTACCCCGGATCTTTTGACTCTAGCTGCATATGTATCAAAAGATGGCCTAGTTGGCCATCACTGGAAAGAGAGGCCCATTGGACTTGCAAACTTTATATGTCCCTGTATAGGGGAATGCCAGGGCCAAAAGGTGGGAGTGGGTGGGTAGGGGACTGGGTGGGAGGGTATGGGGGACTTTTGGGATAGCATTGGAAATGTAAATGAGGAAAATACCTAATAAAAAGTATATATATATGAAAGTATATATATATATATATATAAGAAAGATATACCCTCATGTAATATTGATTTTCTGAAGGAGATTGGTTGAGTGCCTTCACCACATGTGCAAAATGTTCCTGTATGCATTCCATTCATGTTCAATTGTATGTATTGCACTGCCATTGCTTTTATGCAGAGAGACATTTTAAGTCAGACTCAACTGAAGACCATACTATTCCATATTTAATGTAGAGGGAAAATTCTGAGATACTTTTTTTGTGGACTTTACTCAAGGATCCTGGAAGAATGCACAGAAACTCCTTAACCAAACAAACCTACCATGTGTGTCAGGAAGGTCTGCATGAATTCTACCAACATCAATCCTGAGCCACTTCCACCAAGGACAGTTGTGTAGAAGAATTACAACTTTTGAGCTGAGCTCCCAATTTACCTGAACTTGGTGGAAGTTCCCAAGGTCTCAGAGGTCTCCCCACTCTGAAGAGTTCCTACTAAACCTAACATCTTGGGATCATAGGACTAAGGAAGTTGATTAGAGCTCCAGGCTTCTGGACACCTTCACTGAAAGAGGAGAGCTTGCTGCAGAGAGTGCTCTGACCTCTGGGACTCAGTTAAAAATTGGACTCCCACGAGTGCTGACAGAGGCTAACAGAATCACAGGAGGAAGAAGCTCCAGCCAGAGACAATTACAACAACTAACACCATATACAGAGAAACCCTGCCTCCAATAAACAAAAAACAAACAAACAAACAAACAAACAAAAACTAACCCCAGAGATTACCAGATGCCAAAAGGCAAGAATAAGAAACCAAGACCACTGGGCATCATCAGAACCTAGTACACCCACCACAGCAAGTCCTAGATACCCCAACACATCTGAAAAGCAATATTCAGATTTTAAATCATATCTCATGATGGTGGTAGAAGATTTTAAGAAGCACATTTATAACTCACATATAGAAGTACAGGAGAATGCTGTGAAAGAGTGAGAAGCCCTTAAAGAATTACAGGAAAACACTGCTATGCAAGTACAAGTTCTTAAAATGGAAACACAAAAGGACCTTTAAGAATTATAGGAAAACAAGTAATGGAATTGAACAAAAGCATCCAAGATCCAAAAATGAAAGTAGAAACAAAAAAGAAAACCAAAAGGGAAACAACACTAGAGATAGAAATCCTAGAAAATAAATAAGAAGCCATAGATATGAGTATCAGCAACACAATACAAGAGATGAAAGAGAAAATTTCAGGTGCAAAAGATTCCATAGAAAGCATGGATAAAACAGTCAAAGAAAATGTAACATGCAACAAGATCCTAACCCAAATCTTACAGGAAATCCAGGACACAATGAGAAGACAAAATCTCTGGCTAATAGGACAAAATGAGAATGAAGCTTTGCAACTTAATGGGCCAGTAATATCTTCAACAAAATTATAGAAGAAAATGACCCTAACCTAAAGAAACACATGCCCATGAACATATAAAAAAGCCTACAGGACTCCAAATAGACTGCACCTGAAAAGAAATTCCTCCCGATATATAATAATCAGAAAAACAAATGCACTAAATAAATACAGAAAATTATAAGCAGTAAGGGAAAAAGGTCAAGTAATATATAAAGGCAGACCTATTAGAATTACACCAGATTTCTCACCAGAGACTATGAAAGCCAGTAGAGCCTAGACAGATGTTATACAGACCCTAAGAGAACACAAATGCCAGACCAGGCTACTATATCAAGCAAAACTCCCAATTACTATAGATGGAGATACCAAAGTATTCCATGACAAAATAAAATTCACACAATATCTTTTCAGGAATCCAACCCATCAAAGGATAATAATGGGAAATCTCCAACACAAAGATAGTATTTACGCCCTAGAAATGGCAAAAAAGATATCTATCAACAAACCTAAAAGAAGACAGCCTCAAGAACAGAACCCGAACTCTCACAACAAAAATTACAGGAAGCAATAATTACTCTTCCATAATATCCCTTAAAAGATATAGAGTAAGAGACTGGCTACACACACAGAATCCAACATTTTGCTGCATATAGGAAACCCACCTCAGGGACAAAGACAGACACTACCTCAGAGTAAAAGGCTGAAAACAATTTTCCAAGCAAATGGTCCGAAGAAACAAGCTGGAGTAGTGATTCTAATATTGAATAATATTGACTTCCAAACCAAAGTTATCAAAAAAGACAAGGAGTGGTACTTCATACTCATCAAAGGAAAAATCTTCCAAGATGAACTTTCTATTCTCAATATCTGTGCTCCAAATGCAAAAGCAGCCACATTCTTTAAAGGAACTTCAGTAAAGCTCAAAGCATACATTGCATCTCACACAATAATGGTGGGAAACTTCAACACCCCACTCTCATCATTGCACAGATCCTGGAAAGAGAAACTAAACAGAGACACATTGAAACTAACAGAAGGTATAAAAGAAATGGATTTAACATATATCTACAGATTTTATCCTAAAACTAAACGGTATACCTCCTTCTCAGCACCTAATGGCACCTTCTCCAAAATCAACCATATACTTGGTCACAAAACAGGCCTCAACAGATACAAAAATGTTGAAATTATCTCATGCATCCTATCAGACCACCATAGACAAAGGCTGATCTACAATACCAACATAAATAATAGGAAGCCAAAATTCACGTGGAAGCTGAATAACACTCTACTTGATAATACTTTGGCCAAGGAAGAAATAAAGACAGAGATCAAAGACTTTTTAGAGTTTAATGTAAATGAAGCCACAACATACCCAAACTTATGCGACACAATGAAAGCAGTCCTGAGTGGAAAACTCATAGCTCTTGGGACTGGCTAAAACAAATTAGATAGAGCATATAAGAGCAGGTTGGCAGCACATCTAAGAGCTCTTGAACAAAAGGAAGCAAATTCACCCAAGAGGATTAGAAGGCAGTAAATAATCAAACTCAGGGCTGAAATCAACCAACTGGAAACAAAAAGAACTATTCAAAGAATCAACAATACATTGAGCTGTTTCTTTGAGATAATCAGCATGGTAGACAAACCCTTAGCCAGAATAACTAGAAGGCACAGGGAAAGTATTGTAAGTAATAAACAAAAGAAATTTAAAGGGAGACATAACAAGAGAATCTGAGGAAATTCAAAACATCATCAGATCCTACTATAAAAGGCTATACTCAAAAACACAGGAAAACCTGGATGAAGTGGAAAACTTCTAGACAGATACCAGGTACCAAAGTTAAATCAGAATCAGATTAATGATCTAAACAGTCCCATATCGCCTAAAGAAATAAAATAGAAATGGTCACTAATCATCTCCCAACCGGAAAAAAAAAAAAAAAAAAAAAAAAAAAAAGCCCAGGACCAAATAGTTTTAGGGCAGAGTTCTATCAGACCTTTAAAGAAGAACTTATTTCAATGCTTCTAAAACTATTCCACAAAATATAAACAGAAAGTACTCTACACAATTCATTCTTTGAAGCCACAATTACTCTGATAGCTAAACTACATAAAGACCAAACAAAGAATGAGAACTTCCAACCAATTTCTCTCATGAACATTAATGCAAAAATACTCAATAAAATCCTTGCAAACCAAATCCAAGAGCACATCAAAATGAGCATCCATCATGATCAAGTAGGCTTCATTCCAGGAATGCAGGGATGGTTTAATATATGGAAATCCATCACTGTAATCCACTATATAAACAAACTCAAAGAGAAAAAACACATGATCATCTCCTTAGATTCTAAGAAAACATTTGATAAAATCCAACACCCCTGATTAAAGTCTTGGAAATTTCAGCAATTCAAGGCACATAACGAAACATAATGAAAGCCATCTATAGCAAACCTGTAGCCAACCTCAAACTAAAAGGAGGAAACTTGAAGCAATCCCATTAAAATCAGGAAATAGCCAAGGCTGCAAACTTTCTCCCAACCTATTAAATAGAGTAGTAGATGTCCTAGCCAGAGCAATTAGATAACAAAAGGAGGTCAAAGGTATACAAATTGGAAAAGAAGAAGTAAAAATATCACTATTTTGCAGATGATATGATAGTATATATAAGTGACACTAAAAATTCCAACAGAGAACTCCTAAACCTAATGAACAGCATCAGTGCTGTCCCTCCATACAAAATTAACTCAAAAATATCAGTGGCATTTCTTTGTAGGAAGGATAAACAGGCTGAGAAAGAATTAAAAGGCTGAGAAAGAAATTAGGGAAACAACACCCTTCACAATAGTCACAAATAATATAAAATAACTTGGTGTGAATCTAACTAAGGAAGTGAAAAACCTGTATGATAAGAACTCCACGTCCCTGAAGAAAGAAATCAAAGAAGATCTTAGAAGATGGAAAAATCTCTCATGCTCAAGGATTGGCATGGTTAGTAGAGTAAAAATGGCTATCTTGCCCGAAAGAAATCTACAGATTCAATGAGATCCCCATCAAAATTCCAACTAAATTCTTCACAGAGTTAGAAAGGGCAATTTGCACATTCATCTGAAATAACAAAAAACCTAGAATAGCAATAAAAGAAGCTCTGGAGGAATCACCATTTCTGACCTCAAGCTATACTACAGAGCAATTGTGGAACAAACAAACAAACAAACACCAAAAAACAAAAACAAAACAAACAAACAAACAAGCATGGTATTGGTACAGAGACAGATATGTAGATCAATGGAATAGAATTGAAGACCAAGGAATGAACCCACACACCTATGGTCACTGGATCTTTAACAAGTGAGCTAAAACCGTCCAGTGGAAAAAAAGACAGCTTTTCAAAAAAAGGTAGTGTCTTAAGTACAAATTGATCAGTTCTTATCTCCTTATACAAACCTCAATTGTAAGTGGATCAAGGAACTTCATATAAAACCAGACACTATGAAATTTATAGAGGTGAAAGGAAGGGAAAGCCTTGAAGATATGGGTACAGGGTAAAAATTCCTCAACAGAACATCAATGGCTTGTGCTGTTAGATTGAAAATCAACAAATGGGACCTTATAAAATTGCAAAGCTTCTATAAGGCAAAAGACACTGTCAATAAGACAAAAATGCCACCAACAGTTTGGGAAAGCATTTTCACCAATCCTAAATCTGATAGGGGGCTAATTTTTAATATATATAAAGAATTCAAGAAGCTGGAATCCAGAAAATCAAATAAACCCATTAAAAAATGGGACACAAGCTAAAAAAGAATTCTCAACTAAAGAATACCAAATGCCTGAGAAGCACCTGAAATAAATTTTCACATCCTTAATCATCAGGGAAATGCAAATCAAAAGAACACTGATTTTGCACCTCACACCTGTCAGGATGGCTAAGATCAAAAATTCAGTTGACAGCAGACTCTGTCAAGGATATATATGGAGAAACTCTCCTCCAATGTTGGTGGGATTGCAAGCTTGTGCAACCACTCTGGAAATCTGTCTGGTGATTCCTCATAAAATTGGACATAGCACTACTGGAGGATCCAGCAATACCTCTCCTGGGCATATAACCAAAAGATGTTCCAAATGTTAATAAGTACACATTCTTCACTATGTTCATAGCAGCTTTATTTATAATAGCCTGAAGCTGGAAAGATCCCACATGTCCCTCAACAGAGGAATGGAAATAGAAAATGTGGTACATTTACACAATGGAGTACTACTCAGCAATTAAAAACAAAGAATTTAGGAAGTTCTTAGGCAAATAGATGGATCTGTAGGGTACAATCCTGAGTGAGGTAACCCAATCACAAAAGAACTCACATGATATGCATTCACTGACAAGTAGATATTTGCCCAGAAACAGAATACCCAAGATACAATTTGCAACACATATGAAAGTCAAGGAGAAGGAAGACAAACATGTGGATACTTTGTCCCTCCTTAGAATGGGGAACAAAATACCCATGGAAGGAATTACAGAGACAATGTTTGGAGCTGAGACAAAAGTATGGATCACCCAGACACCGCCCCACCCGGGGATCCATCCCATATTCAGCCACCAATCTCAGACACTAATGCAAATGCCAGCAAAATTTGCTGAAAGGACCCTGATATAGCTGTCTCTAGTAAGACTATGCCAGTGACTTGCAAATACTAAGTGGGTGCTCACAGTCATCTATTGGATGGAACACAGGGCCCCTAATAGAGGAGCTAGAGAAAGTACCCAAGGAGCCGAAGGCATCTGCATTTCTATAATTGGAACAACAATATGAACTAACCAATATCCCCAGAGCTTGTGACTCTAGCTTCATATGTAGCAGAAGATGGCTTAGTCGGCCATCATTGGGAAGAGAGTCCCCTTGTTCTAGAAAACTTTATATACCCCAGTACAGTGGAATGCCATGGTCAAGAAGTGGGAATGTTTGGGTAGGGAAGCAGGGCAGGTGGGAGGGTATAGGGAGAATTTTGGGAAAGCACTTGAAACATGAATGAAGAAAATTTTCTAATAAAAAATTGAAAAAAAGAATAAAAGAAATATTTTCAACTATCACCTGAGAAATAAGGATGGCACCTATAGTCTAGTAACCAAAGAATGTTCCAACTGAACCAAAGAAAAGAAACATAAACTCAGGAACAGCCTTCTTGCTGCTAAGCTCATCTGTCTTTGTCTACATTAATAGAGGACGAAATTTTCCCTTAAAAATTTGATTCTGTAGAGAAAATATCTCAGTAGAACACAGCGTCAAGTCTGAGAGATATGAGATCATGAATGTAAAGGGTGGAGAAGAACATTGTCTGGTGTGAAATGGCTGGTAAGTTAATAGTAAGAGAATTGATGCTTTGGATAGATAGCCATAGTCCCAAGGACAGTATTGATAGGTTGGTACAAGGGAGTTTGTACTGCGGTAAGAGATGTGCCATGGTTATGGAGATGAACAGATGTTCCTAAAATAAATACTCAATTTCACCATTGCTCACTATTTGTGACTGAATAGAGAGCTTAAACCATATAGAAGCGGGAAGAGCAAATGATGCTTATTTGCCAGGGAGACACAGGTCCTAAATGAGACTTAAGAAACATTGAGAACACTGGTGAGGAGATAGACTTTATTTCCATGACTCTTAGACCTCCAAAAACAATTTCAATGCCTGTGCCAATAAATATTTGAAGCACTGGTTGGACAGAAGGAAGGTGGCCAAAATTTCTTCTTAGGAGTGTTGGTCATATCTATGTCCACCCTCTTCAAGGCAAGGAACATTGACGTGATGATGCTATTATTCAAAAGCATTGTTGTTCATCTTCTTGTAGTACACCATTCCCATTTGTCCTATCATGTTCAAAGCCTCTTCAAAGCTGTGATCCTTTGGTTCATTCAATAGACTACCTAAAGGAATTTCCTGTACTTCCTGGAAGAGAGATGACTGTTAGCATTGATAGTGTCCAGGGAAAAGGATTAGGGTGCACACTGAGTGAGCAGAATGCAAATGTATAGTAAAACTGACCCAGGAAACCCATTTGAGTATAAAAGTGAAGAGATTTGTGCTCATGAAGAAAAATACTAAGCAAGGTTTAATACTTTGCAATTTGGTTCTGCCAGTCTTCCAAATTCAGAGCTAGGACTCTGTTTTAGAGTAAAGGTAAGACAGCTGTTTTGTCTAGAAGTATCATAAAGCTGTCTCCATAGAAATTTAGTCTACATAAAAGCCATCTTCCTTGAAAACTAGCCTGGCAAAAGGTGAATGGTTTTTACAGATGCAGAGGCTGCAAACACAGGAAAATAGAATAGATATAAACACAAGTCTCAGGTTTAGAAGTCAATGTTCCCTCCATCATTCTCAGTTACTTCCTCCTCATTTTTTCCCCTGGAGGCAAATGATTAGTGACTCCCACTAAAGCTACAGGTTGGGAAACCCTGAGAAAAACATGCCAGTATGGGTTTCTTAAGTGGTGGTTGAAAATTCTAAATTAAAGCATTTGGTAAGCCAAGTACAAGGGATAGATGTTAGGGGGCTTAAGTGTACTAGTGATTAATCTTAGTGAGTCTGAGACCACCACCAGCAGTAGTCTTATTCTGTCTTGCTGGGACACCTTGCCTAATGCACTTTTTACCTGACACATGATTTGCTAATAATTCCTGTGTCTGGTTAGGGAGTAGAATTCATGGAGGGGTAAAGCAAGAACAACTCTGCACAGAAGATTCCTGTACACATCCTTTGTCTGTGTTGATAGAACACTCCGAGTTTCTGACTTCCTCATTTATGACAAATTAAGATTGAGGCTAGAAGTATAGTTTAAAGTTTATTTTTGCTTTTGCAGAATACATGGGTTCAATACTTAAAGTGGCTAACAGACATCTTAATTCTAGTGAACGAACCTAATTTCTTTATCATCCTCCACAGAGAGCAATCAAACACAAACACACACTCACTCACACACACACACACACACACACACACACACACACACACACACACACATACACATATGTACTTTCAGAACATACATAAATCTCAAGCAAAAGAACCATACACATAAAATAAAAAATACACATTAAATAGAAGTAATCTCCACATCACTATTACTGTTCTAAAAGAGAAAAATACCTGTATTAAGGACATGCAAAGATGTCTACTGTTCTAATCACAGACCTTAGAAATAAAGTGGAGACTGGGGCCTGTATGTAACTTTTCTCGAGACATGTTTGTCTTTCCTTGGGTTTGACTAGGGAATACTAAGTGTCTTGGAATGTGGTTTCCTTATGTTCCTTTTTCTTGAATTTTCTACCCTAGATCTCTAGAATAAAAGGAACCTAGGACTATCACAAATCCCCTTTGAAGCTTAGTATTCCTCTACTGCCTAGTCAATCACCATCTTAGAATGTGTCATTTTATAAGAACATGGACTTAGCTCAACTGTTCCAACCTTAAAGTGAAAAGTCCATCTCTTTTACCATTGCCACTCAGCTTTGATTGATCAACAATGAATGATCAGGCAAACAAAAAACAAATACAAAAAAAACCCACACACACAAGAAAATCAGACCCAATATATCCTCCCGGCAAATAGGGCACTGAATATAACTCTGTTTTTCAATTTGTTCCTCTCTGTCACAGGTGAATAACTCTATACCTAAGGTCTAGAACATGGGATCTCACATTACAGTCTAGCAGCAGATTCCTAAGTATCAATAAATAAATATGACCACCAAAGTCACCCTGAATGGAGTTTTAACTTTCTCTTTGTTGCATACATAAACACCATATACAGGAAGAAGACCTACCCTGTAAAAATTTGGAAATTCACTTCTCACCAATTCTCTGAATTCCTTCTCACCCAGTACAACAGTCGTTCCCAGAGAATAATTTCTGAAGATCTTGTAGAGATTCATTATGTAACGCTACCTTGAGGTCAAACCTTGGTCCATCTTATACTGTTGGAAGAAGGGAAACATAAAACTGAAAGGAGAAGAGTGACATTTTCCCCTTCCCTTGACCTGTTCTCTGGAAAGGAACAAATTGGTAGATAAGGAGAACATCACATAAAAAGGAATCCTTGGATCCTGGGGAGACAGGTTGTTACTCACTTGTAAAAGATGAGATATTGACCTTCTATAGAAAAAATTAAAGCATTTTGTAACTCTGAAAATCACTAAAGAAAACAACAAACCAGTCAAGGTCAGCAGGAGAGGCTTCCAGGTGGATGGATTGAAACAATTCTGGATTAGATAATATATAAATAACTCTAACCCAGGCAGCAGCATCCTGCCTGGGGAATCTGGAGATTACTTACCAAAGCAGAAGAACCAACCAGAGTGTGCACAAGAGGAGGTGCACAGAATCATTTATAGGTAGGACTGGCCTGTAAACACGACTCTCCCAGGGAAACGCTGAGTCACAAATTAATAGTGTGGTGACCCTGCCAAGGCTAGACTTGGGAGACAACCAATTTCTCTCCCTCTCCTCCCTCTCCCTCTCCCTCTCCCTCTCCCTCTCCCTCTCCCTCTCCCTCTCCCTCTCCCTCTCCCTCTCCCTCTCCCTCTCCCTCTCCCTCTCCCTCTCCCTCTCCCTCTCCCTCTCCCTCTCCCTCTCCCTCTCGTCCCCTTCTCCCTCTTTCAAAATCTCTCTCTACCTCTGTTTCCCTCTTACTCTCCCTGTCTTTCCGTTTTTATACCACTTTCTTCTTACATCTTCTGCCTCTTTTCCTTGCCACTATCCCTACCTTCCTTGATTTCTTTTTTTTTTCCTCTGTGTCTCGTTGGAATCTCCAGCATGAATGTACAGTTAGACTGAAATAGGTTTTCATATACTGTCATTTTTACTCTGCTCCTTAACATCCGTTAGGGAGACAACCTGCCTGATACAGTTCCTCATCCATTCCATAACTATCAGAGTCTTTCTGAGCCTTCATCAATACTGAAGCAAACAGTTTGACCCCAAGCACAATCCATCTTGTCCATCCTGCCTACGGAGAGATTCCTACCCTATACTTGCATGGCCTTGTTAAGTGTTCTAATGAGAATAAATTTTATTCATGGAATATATATCACAGTTAAAAATTTTAAGTTTAAGGCAATAATTTATGCCATGAATTGTTAAGACGTAGGAAATATCAGGAGGTTTGGAGCAAAATGGAAACACCATTTCTAAGAATAATAGGAATAGAAGAAGATAAATATTACCCATTCAAGGGTCAGAAAACAGCTTCAACTAAATTATAGATTAAAAGTTCACTAACCTAAAGAAAGAATTACCAATAAATGTATAAGGAGCATATAGAACTCCAAATAGATTAGACTGGAAAAGCAATCTATTTCACAATAAAATAATAGTAATAATAAAATGATGATAATAATATTAATGATAATAATCATGATATACAGAAGAAAGAAAAATATTAAAAGCTGTGATGGGAAAAAGCCAAATAATATACAAAAACAGAATGGTCACATTTGCAAAAGGCTTCTCAAAAGAGAAGGTAAAAGCCAGATGAGACACACACAGAGTTTAGGAGTCCTGTTTATGAGGTCAATAGAGCAGTAAGACAGGAGAGAAGAAGTAGGCAAAGGAGTAAGAGAAGACAACACTGCTTATATAAGCCATAAAAAATATCATTTTGAGGTCAGGACAATTGGTGTTAAAAGCAGTCCAGATAAAACAAAAAAATAATAATTATTCAGGGTTATCAAGAGAAAAATAAATTCTAATAATTTAGAGGAGAGTTATCTACACAGCTGTTATAGTCTTTAGGGATTCTATAATTGTTATGCAATGGTTTGTTAGAAACCCCAATCTCCATTGAAAATTCCTACAACATTAAACTGTAGTGACAGCACTGCGTTTAAAATTAGAGACAGAGTCAACTGTCATTGCCTCAGCAGTCTGCGAGGGCGGGGATATATTAATCTTTAAATGTTAGCTACGTGGTATGAAAGGATTGGAGCAGGGCATGTATCATGAACAATCAGGGTTGGTTAGGCATCATCATCAGATAATCAAGGTCCAAACATCTTGCTGACAAGGATTAACATGGATTGCAGTACATTTCAGGAGGTAGCTTGACTTATTAAACTTGATTTATTTCTTGTATATTTTTAAGGAGGTCAGTTGGCAGGGTATGTGTCTTGAGAAAGTTGTTTCTTGTCTAAATTATGCTTGATAAAAGAAAATTGTGTGGAATTTTATTTAACTCTGAGACTGATAAAATCCTGTTCTTATTAGGAATACCACATTTTCCTGTTAAACAAAATTAATCAGTATGGCAAAGAGGAATATTGCCAGTTATGTTCAGTAAAATAAGGTCTGGAAGTAAAAGTCACATTGTAGGGAGTTAGAAGAATTGAATGAATGAGCATGGGAAAGGCTATGTAGTGAATAAAAATAGTACAAGTACAGTTTATTAATATGATATATGACAATGAAACCCATTACATCACAATGAATATCCAAAAACAATAATCAATTAAAATCAAAAGAGCAGTCTTCTGTGTCCTAAGATCCTGTAGATCTGGGCTCAAATTTGGACTAAACTTAGGAAGTGATCCTTGGAGTTCTGTGCCCATGCTAGTGCTGCGGATGGGTGTGTAAGAGAGAGCAGGTTGTTGACATTTCACTTTACTGACAATGTAGATATGTGAGAGCAGTTCCCATTGGAAGAAACACAAGCTATTGATCCTTGTGCACATGCCTTTGTGCTCATATAATCATTTATCTTCAATACAGCATTTAAGCATCTTTCAAAAATTTTAACTGTGACATACATTCCATTAATAAAATTTATTCTCATTAGAACACTTAACAGAGCTATGCAAGCATAGGGTAAGAACCCCTCCATAGGCAGGATGGACAAGATGAATTGTACATGGGATCAAACTGTTTTCCTCAGTTCCCATGAATGCATAGCCGGACTTTGATGGTTAGAGAATGGATGAGGACATGTATCAGGCAGGTGGTCTCCCTCAAGGATGTTAAAAAGCAGACTGAAAATGACAAGAAGTGAAATCCTCCTCTCAGTACAGATGTTCATTCAGGTGTGAGATTCCAATAAGAAACAAAGAGAAAAAAAAGGAAGCAAGGAATATAAGGATAGTTGAGAAGGAGAGAGGCAGAAGAGGAGAGAAGAAAGGGGAGTAAAAAGGGAAAGAGAGGGAGAGGGGGAGAAAGAAAGAAGAAAGGGGGAGGGGGGAGTGATAGGGAGGAAGAGGGAGGGAGAATAAGAGGGGAAGAGGGAAAGGGGAAGAGCAAGAGGAGGAGGGATGGGGGAGGGAGAGGGAGAATGATTGTGTCCCAAATCTAGCCTTGGCAGGGTCACCATACTATTAATTTGTGAGTGTTTCCCTACGAAAGTACTCAGTCCAGCTGGGTCCTACTTATAAATGTTTGTGTGCACCTCCTTTTGTGCAAAAGCTGGGTGGCTCTCCTGCTTTGGTAAGTAAGCTCCAGATTCCCCTGGCAGGGTGCTGCTGCCTGGGTTAGAGTTATTTATTTTTTATTTGACCCAGTATTGTTTGAAATCCTCCACATGCATACCTCTCCTGCTGAATGTATCTGGTCTGTTGCTTTCTTAACTGTTTCTAAGAGTTACAAAATGCTTTAATCTTTGTTTTTCTCTAGAAGGTCAAAATCTCATCTTTTACATGTGACTAACCGGCTTTTTCCCCAGGATACAAGGATTTCTTTTTATATGATGTTCTCCTTATATCCCAATTTGTTCCTTTCCAGAGAACAGGTCAAGGGAAGGTGAAAAAATCATACTTCTCCTTGCAGCTTTATTTTTCCCTTGTTCCAACAATATAAGATTGACCAAGAATTGACCTCAAGTAAGAACAGCATAATGCTGCTCTATGGGACGATCAGAATTTATTCTCTGCGGACTACAGTTGTACTGGGTGACAAGGAATTCAGAGAGTTGGTGAGAAGTGAATTTCCAAATTTTTGCCAGGTATGTAGTTCTTCTTCTTGACTGTGGAGTTTATATCTGCAACAAAAGGAAAGTTCAAACTCTTTCCATTCAGGGTGATTGTGGTGTTCATATTTAGTTATTGATCCTTAGGAAACCGCACCTGGACTGTACTGTGCTATCCCATGTTCTAGACAGTGGTGTAGAGTTGTTCACCTGTGACAGGGAGGCACAAACTGAAAAACACAATTAAATTCAGTGCCCTAATTGCCTGGAGGATAGGCTGAGTGGGATTTTGTGTGTTTGTTTTTGTTTTTGTTATTTTGATTATTCATTTTTGATAAAACAAAGCTAAGTAGCTATGGTGAAGGAGATGGACTTTTCACTTTAAGGTTGGAACAAATGAGCTAAGGCAATGCCCTTAAAAAAGGAATCATTCCAAGCTGGTGATTGACTGGGCAGTGGAGGAACACTAAGCTTCAAAGGGGATTTGGGATAGTCCTAGGTGGTTCCTTTTATTCTATATATCTAGGATAGAAAATTCAAGGAAAAGGAGCACAAGGAAACAACATTCCAAGACACTTAGTATTCCTACTCAAACATGAGGAAAGAGAAACATGGGTGGAGAAAAGTTACACAGAGGCCCCAGGCTCTATACAACCCCTAAGGTCTGCAATAAGATCAGTAGCCTTCCTTGCTTGTTTTTAATATAGATATTTTTATTTTGGAACAGATTTAGTGATGTGGATATTATTTGTATTCTATTTAAAATGTATTTTTTAATTTTATGTTTATTGTTCATTTGCCTGAGATATATGTATGTTTAGTAAATCTCTCTCTCTCTCTCTCTCTCACTCACTCTCTCTCTCTCTCTCTCTCTCTCTCTCTCTCTGTATATGTGTGTGTGTGTGTGTGTGTGTCTCTCTCTCTCTCTGTGTGTGTGTGTGTGTGTGTGTGTGTGTGTGTGTGTCTTTGATTACTGTCTGTGGATGATGATTATAGAATCAGATTAATTCAGTAGAATACAGATGTTTGTTAGCCACTATAAGTACTGAAACCAAGTGTTCAGTTCTGCAAAAGCAGAACTAATGTTTGAATTATACTTCTAGCCTCAATGGTAACCTGTCATATATGAAGAAGTTGGGAACTCTTATTGCTGTATCAAGACAGACAGAGGATGTCTACAGGAATTTTCTGTGCAGAGTTGTTCTTGCTTTATGCTTCCATGAATTCTATCCCCTAAACTGATACAGGAATTGTTAGCAAATCATGTGTCAGGTACAAAGTGTATTAGGCAATGTATCCCAGCAAGAGAATGTAAGATCTGCAGCTGGTGGTGCTCTCAGACTCATTAAGATCAATCACTAGTACACTTAAGTCCCATCACATCTATTACCAAATGTTTATTATCTAGAAAGTTCCACAATTTTAGGAGTTCATACTGGCATTTTCTTCTCAGGATTTCCAAGTCAGTAGCTTCAGTGGGATTCAATCATTAGTTGCCTCCAGGGGAAGTAATGAGGAGGAAGTAACTTAGAATACTCGAGGGAACATTCAATTCTCTGCCTGAGACTTGTGTTTATATCCCTTCTACTTTCCTGTTTTTGCAGCCTCTGCAACTGTAAAAGCCATTAACCTTTTGCCAGGCCAGTTTTCAAGGAAGATGCCTTTTATTCAGGCTAATTTTTATAGACAAATGTTGGACACTTCTAGACAAGCATACTGTCTTATTTTTCTGCAAAACAGAGTCCTTGCTCCGAATTTGGAAGGCTGGCAGAACCAAATTGCAAAGTATTAACCTCTACTTAGTATGTTTTTCATGAGCACAAATCTCTAAACTTTTATACTCAAATGGGAATCTTGGGTCAGTTTTACTATGCATTTGCATTCTGCTCACTCAGTGTGCACCCTAATCCTTTCCTGGGACACTATCAATGCTAACAGTCATCTCTCTTCCAGGAAGTACAGGAAAGTCCTTTAAGTAGACTATAGAATGAACCAAAGGATCACAGCGTTGAAGAGTCTTTGAACATGATATGAAGAATGGGAATGCTGTAATATAAGAAGATGAACAACAATGCTTGTGAACATTAGTATCATCACATTGATGTGTCTGGCCTTGAAGAGGGTAGACATAGATATGACCAGCATTCCTAAGCAAGAGTTCTGGCCACCTTTCTTATAGACCACCAGTGTTTCAGAAATTTATTGAAACAGGCACTGACATTATGTTTGGGGGGTCTAAGGGTAATGGAAAAAAGTCTTTCTCCACACCAGTGTTCTCAATGTTTCTTAAGTCTATTTTAGGACTTGAGCTTCCCAGAAAAATGTGATACAGTTCCTCTGCCCTCTTCTACAGTGGTTTAAGCTCTGTATTCAAACACAAATAAGTGACATTGGCAAAACTGAGGGTGGGTTTTTAGACACATCTGTTCAACTCCATAACCAAAGCAAATCTCTGACTTCAGTACAAACTGTCTTGCACCAAACTATCAATACTGTCCTTGAGTCTATGGCTATCCAAAGAATCTTCTCTCTCACTATCAACTTACCAGCCATTTCATACCAAATTATGATCTTCTCTACCCTTTACCATTCATGACCTTATATCTTTTGTACTTGATACTGTATTCTACTGACAATCTTTCTCTGCAGAATCAATTTTTCAAGAGAAATGCTGGTTCTCTAGTAGTGTGCATAGAGAAAGATGGATTTAGCAGCAAGGAGCCTGTTCTTCAGTCCATGATTCTTTGGTTCAGTTGGAACATTCTTTGGTTACTCGAAGATGGGTGCCATCCTTATTTCTAAGATGAAAGTTGTAATTCTTCCACACAACTCTCCTTAGTGGAAGTGGCTCAGGATTGATGTTGGTAGAATTTATGCAGACATTGGTGACATGGGAGGTTTGTTTAGTTCAGGACTTTCTGTGCTTCCTTCCAGGATCCTTGAGTAAAGTCCACCTGAAGAAGTAGCTCTTTTCCCTTTTCATTAAATATGCAATAGTATGGACTTCAGTTGAGTCTGTCTTAACATCTTTCTTTCCTCAAAAAAGCAATGTCAGAGAAATAGAAAGAATTGAACCTGAATGGAATGCATGCAGGAACATCTTGCACATGTGGAGAAGGCAACCAACCAACCTCCTTCTGAAAATCCATATTACATGAGGGTACACCTTTCAAAATATGGTAAGGAAATATGCTTGGGTGTAACTTCAGGTCTTCTTTTCTGCTATTATATATTCACAAGCTCTCACTTATTAGCTAGGCAACAGTTGGCCTCACAGAGCTTTATATATGAATGGACATTAGATTCTCTCATTTGGGAAAACTATGGTACAAGTGTCAAGTGTTTTCTGGGAATCCACCAAATGTTTATAACTTTTCTATGGAAGACTATAACTCCTTTTCTAGGATCTTCATTGAGTGTCTGACTATGCCTTTGATCTCAGCCAGTTGAATTTCATGAGCCTCTCCTCCTATGAGACACAGGATTCACAGGAAGCTCCTTGAATAAAGATGCATGTTTTTTTCCAACTCAATTTCACCTAGGGCAGAAGTCTAAGATTGCTTCAGAAGAATGTAGATTCTAGAAAGGACTCTTGCTTTAATAACCCATGAACTCACTGAATACCAGCATGTCTCAGTCTTTACACTGGAGATTTGTTCTTTGAATATGCATGTTATTTTTCTTCCTAAGTTTTCTCTTCTCATATTATATTTGAAAATTCTTTTCATCTTTCTCTCTCCTTAGAAAAAGGGCCCTCCAAAGGGAAGGACACATGAAAATTCATGAATCTCAATGCAGATAATTGTCTCATTTCTGACTGCTTAGAAACTTGACCTCTAGGTATGCTTAAGGCCAAAGAAACCCCATCAAATCAACAAAACCTCTACCATTGTGACAATGGGAATGAGATGACTGATGCAGGGAGCACATTACAATACTTCCTTAAAGATGCTTCTGGTATGCATTTTATTTCAGGTAACAGTGGTATAACCTTGGAAATGAACTTTAGTGCTGGCCCTTAGAGAACATCTACCAGCTATGATCAATATAAGAATTCATTCATCCACAGTCCTGAACCTTCAGATTCTTTGATTCCCATGTCCCCACTAATTCTCCAGGAAACCACCGAGGATTATCATAGACAGTACTTGTTTCAGCTGCCCACATCTTCCCTAATGAATTCTTAGTTTTGGGGTAGTAATCCAATTCATTTTCAACCATAATCATAACCTCCCTATTTTATGATTCAAGCAATGCTAACTTTTCTAAGTCACCCACCTATCTACTTAGTCAATGGGAACACTAAGTGGTACATACCGAGGGTAGTGTTCATTATCTTGTGTAAATTTTAAGTGTACATATTTGGCAAAAACTGGGGCAACAGAAAATTCTTCATATAGAAACATGAATTTACTGTGGGTCAGAGAATTTATTTGAATCCTTTAACAAGATCTACATTCTGCGTAGTGGACTAAAATTTGGAACAGGCTCCAGACCCATATTTTTCAGCTTAAATCTAATGCCATTTTCAGGCTTTGCAGACATCTTGGATAAATTTGTTAAAGAAACTAACTCCATGGGAGCAGTTTCTCTGTATCCATGACAAAATCACTGTGGTTAACATGCTAGATATCAGGAATCTGACCTTTGACCATATTCATCCCTGACACTGAGCCTCAGGTGTACAGGACACAGAAAAGACCCATGAAGAAGGAGCTTATATATGTCTTCAGAATATCTGTTTGAGCTGTAAGAGGAGCAAATGCCTGGCAATGATCTTGAGGGATAGGAATTAGAGAATAATTCCACAACAACAAAGATAAAGAAATAAATCCAGAGCCATTGAGATATGTGCCTGATAAGATGAATTCAGGAACATGCTGCATGTCTGAAGTTTGATCTCAACACAATGCTTTACTTAGGTGTCAAAATAGGAACCTGTGCAACCAGGTGAGGTATTCAGAGCAATAGTGGCACAAGAAATACCTGTACAACATAAATTGCATCCTGAGTCTGGCAGGAATAATACTCCATTCCTCATGTTCCTGCCTGGGTGCACATCATCTTAAATTTTCACTACAACCCTTGCTAAGCAAGAGGTGGTCACATAGTTTGTTGGCCAGGTTTCAGGTTAATCTTCCTCTCATAAGTTGAGGAACAGCTAGCACATGAAGTTCCATTCATGAAAATGAGGCATTAGCAGCACCTTGGTCCCAGCCAATGATGTAAACTCACCCTGAAAATTCATACCCACTCTCCAAGATTTATATAGCCCTTGTTTACCACAGTAAACAGAGCCTTTTCAATGAAAACCTTCTCTGCAGACAGTTGTTCTTCCCATACTAAGGTCAGCAAACAGACCATGTAACCCATTCCCTTTGCTAAGTTTCATTACTTCCAGTTCTAGCCTGGTATGCAAATGTGTCTGCAAATCTCAAGGGAATAGGCAGACCTAGGCCAGGATATTGGTAATTTATTTCTCATCAGTCTTCAGTATTTTCATTCAAAGCCTGAAAAAATCTTTAATTCATTCCCTGAGATGTATGTTTTCCCACCTTATTAATTCCACTCAATTCCATAAAATGGTTGTCTGAATGATACATGGTATATATATATATATACATATATATACATATATACATATATGTATACTATAGTTTGATCTCCAAAGAGTAATTATATAGGTAATCGATATGTTAGTACATCAAGTATTTAAGGGTTACAAAATTTAAGGGTCTGGGAGAGACCAAATGTTTAAGGGCACATACTGCTCTTATGGTGTAAAGTGCAAGTTCATTCCTCAGTATTCACAAGAGTGA
Organism: Mus musculus; assembly: GCF_000001635.26. Taxonomy (NCBI): domain Eukaryota; kingdom Metazoa; phylum Chordata; class Mammalia; order Rodentia; family Muridae; genus Mus; species Mus musculus. Next base: position 91,904,580 of record NC_000069.6, on the reverse strand, counting down.
GCTTACCCCAGCTGAAACTTCAGGGTCAGGGTAGGTGAGATGCTTCTACACTGGATGACAAATGCACTAATATGCACACATTTATAACCATGCAATCTCTTCAAAATATTACATATTAAAAAGAAAAGTATTACAACCCTCAAATCTACATAATACAGCAAACATTATTCATTTTGAATTTATCATACATGAACACATTTTATGAACTGACAAAATACTGGTCACTGATTAAAAAAATTATGTTGCTATAAATTTAAACTGCTTCAGAGGTACAGATATTTATTTATAATTGTGACATGACTCCTATTTTGAGTTTAAGTTATGATGAAATGTGGAGATAATTAAAAGGGTGGCATATTAGCTATTCATTATTTTATAAATATCATTCTAAATACATTACATTGGATGTATATGATCAATAATTTGTTAATTTTTGTTGAACAGTATTTATAATCACTGAACATTACAACCTTGGTAAGTTGAATTGTTAGATTCAGGCAACTATTACTGTGATAGACATGATAAAATAGGAAAACCCTTGATGATCACTTGCATCCATTCATTTCTTCCCTGGCTAGAAATAAAGTTACCAAATGCTCCAAACACCAGCCACCATATCTCTTTGATATCAAAGATGAGTTTCTGGAACTATGATGTAAGACAATCATCCCTTACACTGCTTTTTCATGGATTTTATCAAAGCAAAAAATGATTTGTAGTATAAAATAAATTTAAATCACAAAGAAATTAGGAAATATGGTTAGCATTACCTATTTTAAAGAATCATAGAAACCTCAGAGTAGACATCTGTAGAGTATAACAGCTACTGGCAGGATTCCAATTTGAGTAGTATCTCATTTGCTACAGGGCAATGTCATGTAAGTTTAAAGCCACTGGAGCCTTATGTCCATGTTGGAAGTCCCGAAGCATTTGAGAGAAGAAGCCTGAGCAGGTTGTTCCTATGTTCACTCTACACCGAGAAGGAGAGTGCTCAGCAACACTGGAGGCCTCTGACATCATGTTTCTTCCCACCCTGTAAATGAGACTGCCAGGACTGCATGGCAGCATCTTTGCATACCATGGTCCAGCACCTGGCTCAGAAATATCAGGGACACTTACACGTTTCAGGTACTATGTAATTGTGAAGATTTTGCAGCCAGTCTACTGCACAACTGTCTTATACAATCTCTACAATTGCTCTTACCTTAAAGGAGATCTAGTATGATGGCAGAAATTTTACACTTGGCATGTATAACTATTTCTGAAACCATATGAAGGAGTTATGGGAAAATATTACAGTCATTCTCATTTGTTATAGTATAATTTGATGGTTGGCATTCATACAATGATGGAATAAAATCAAGTTGTGCCTCAATTTTTTAGATGAGTATACAGTCTTAGACTTGTGAATAGTTGAGGCATGTTGGGCATCCTCCCATTCAGTGTAGTGCTTTCAGACGTATGGGGCACATCTAAGTGAGTTCCTTAGTCTTTAACATTCAGGAGGAATTTTTTTGTTTGTTTTTTATTCGTTTATTTTTTTCATTATTTTAGATTGATTTATTTTATGTACATGAGTACACTGCACCTGTCTTCAGACACCCCAGAAGAGGGCATCGGATCCCATTAAGAATGGTTGTGAGCCACCATGTGGTTTCTTGGAATTAAACTCAAGACCTCTGGAAGAGCAGACAGTGCTCTTAACTGCTGAGCCATCTCTCCAGGTCCCCATGAAGAATGTTAAGGGCACTTATTCTCAAGCAAAAATGTTGATAACATCCAGCTTAGGTCACACCTTGGTCTCCTCCTTTTACCATGCTTTTGGAAATGACTCCTAACTTCCTTTTATGAAGCATAGAGATGTGTGAGAACCTATGCATTAAAGTTTAAGTCATTTTCCTGAAATTTCTGAAAGAGTATTTTCAAAAACTATACCTCATAAGTATTGGAGAAGTTCATTGCTAAATCCTCTGCCTAGAAATTTATTTGTGGTGTATGGTGGATATTCATTACATGGAAATAAGTGATACAGTGAAGAATTAAGCCAGGTCTGCTTATACAGGATTCGTTGCTAATTATTTTTTTATTTTTATTTTTCTTAATTAGGTATTTTCTTCATTTACATTTCCAGTGCTATCCCAAAAGTACCCCATACCCTCCTACCCCACTCCCCTACCCACCCCCTCCCACTTCTTGGCCCTGGCATTCCCCTATACTGAGACACACAAAGTTTGCACAACCAATGGGCCTCTCTTTCAACTGATGGCCGACTAGGCCATTTTCTGATACATATGCAGCTAGAGACACGAGCTCCGGGGGGGTACTGGTTAGATCATATTTTGTTCCACCTATTGGGTTGTAGATCCCTTTAGCTCCTTGGGTACTTTCTCTAGATCCTTCATTGGGGACCCTGTGATCCAACCAATAGATAACTGTGAGTATCCACTTCTGTGTTTTTGAGGCTCCAGCATAGTCTCAACAAGAGACAGCTATATCAGGGTCCTTTCAGCAAAATCTTGCTAGTGTATGCAATGGTATCAGCGTTTGGAGGGTAATTATGGGATGGATCTCTGGATATGGCAGTCTCTAGATGGTCTATCCTTTCCTTTCAGCTCCAAACTTTGTCTCTGTAACTCCTTCCATAGGTGTTTTGTTCCCACTTCAAAGAAGGGGCAAAGAGTCCAGACTTTGGTCTTCCTTCTTCTTGAGTTCTGAGGTTTTTTTCACAAATTGTATCTTATATCTTGGGTATTCTAAGTATCTGGGCTAATATCCACTTCTCAGTGAGTACATATCATATGAGTTCTTTTGTGATTGGGGTACCTCACTCAGGATGATGCCCTCCAGGTCCATCCATTTGCCTAGTAATTTCATAAATTCTTTCTTTTTAATAGTTGAGTAGTACTCCATTGTGTAAATGTACCTCATTTTCTGTATCCATTCCTCTGTTGAGGGATGTCTGGGTTCTTTCCAGCTTCTGGCTTTTATAAATAAGCCTGCTATAAACATAGTGGAGCATGTGTCCTTTTTACTGGTTGGAAAATCTTCTGGATATATACTCAGGAGAGGTATTGCATGATCCTCCGGTTGTACTATGTCCAATTTTCTGAGGAACCGCCAGACTGTTTTTTCTCCTGTGTCCATGTCTTTGAGGCTTTTTCCCACTTCCTCTATAAATTTCACTGTCTCTGGTTTTATGTGGAGCTCCTTCATCCACTTAGATTTGACCTTAGTACAAGGAAATACAAATGGATCAATTCGCATGCTGCTACATATTAACAGATGAGCTGTTCCTTTGAAAAAATCAACAAGATAGATAACCCCTTAGCCAGACTCACAAGAGAGCACAGGGACAGCATCCTAATTAACAAAATCAGAAATGAAAAGGGAGATATAACAACAGATCCTGAAGAAATACAAAACACCATTCAATGCTTCTACAAAAGGCTATACTCAACAAAACTGGAAAACCTGGATGAAGTGGACGAATTTCTAGACAGATACCAGGTACTAAATTTAAATGAGGATCAGGTTAATTGTCTAACAGTCCTATATCCCCTAAAGAAATAGAAGCAGACATTAATAGTCTCCCAACCAAGAAAAACTCAGGACAAGATGGGTTTAGTGCAGAGTTCTATCAGACCTTCAAAGAAGATTTAATTCCAGTTTTTCACAAACTATTCCACAAAATAGAAGCAGAAGGTACTCTACCCAATTCAGTCTATGAAGCGACAATTAGTCTGATATCTAAACCACATAAAGACCCAACAAAAATAGAGAACTTCAGACCAATTTCCCTTATGAATATCGATGCAAAAATCCTGAATAAAATTCTCGCTAATTGAATCCAAGAACACATCAAAACAATCATCCATCCTGACCGAGTAGGTTTAATTACAGGGATGCAGGGATGGTTTAATACACAGAAATCCATCAACGTAATCCACTATATAAACAAACTCAAGGACAAAAACCACATGATCATCTCCTTACATGCGGAGAAAGCATTTCACAAAATCCAACACCCATCCATGATAAAAGTCTCAGAAAGATCAGGAATTCAAGGCCCATACCTAAACACAATAAAAGCAATTTACAGAAAACCAACATCAAAGTAAATGCCTAGAAGCTGGAAGCATTCCCACTAAAATCAGGGCCATAACATGGCTGCCCACTTTCTACCTACCTATTCAATATTGTACTTGAAGTCCTAGCCAGAGCAATTCGATAACAAAAGGATATCAAGGGAATACAAATTGGAAAGGAAGAAGTCAAAATATCACTTTTTGCAGATGATATGACAGTATATGTAAGTGACCCTAAAATGTCCACCAAAGAACTCCTAAGCCTGATAAACAGCTTCAGTGAAGTAGCTGGATATAAAATTAACTCAAACAAGTCAATGGCCTTTCTCTACACAAAGGATAAACTTGCTGATAAAGAAATTAGGGGAAACAACACCCTTCTCAATAGTCACAAATAATATAAAATACCTTGGCATGACTCTAACTAAGGAAGTGAAAGATCTTTTTGATAAGGACTTCTAGTCTCTGAAGAAAGAAATTATCTTTGAAGAATATCTTTGAAGGGGAAAGATCTCCAATGCTCATGGATTGGCAGGATCAATACAGTAAAAATGGCTATCTTGTTAAAAGCAATCTACAGATTCAATGCAATCCCCATCAAAATTCCAACTCAATTCTTCAACGAAATAGAAAAGGCAATCTGCAAATTCATCTGGAATAACAAAAAACCTAAGATAGCAAAAACTCTTCTCAAGGATAAAAGAACCTCTGGTGGAATCACCATGCCTGACCTAAAGCTGTACTACAGAGCAATTGTGATAAAAACTGCATGGTACTGGTATAGCAACAGACAAGTAGACCAATGGAATAGAATTGAAGACCCAGAAATGAACCCATACACCTATGGTTCCTTGATCTTTGACAGGGGAGCTAAAACCATCCAGTGGAAAAAAGACAGCATTTTCAACAAATGGTGCTGGCACAACTGGTGGTTATCATGTAGAAGAATGCGAATTGATCCATTTCTATCTCCTTGTACTAAGGTCAAACCTGAGTTGATTAAGGAACTCCACATAAAACCAGAGACACTGAAACTTATAGAGGAGAAAGTAGGGAAATGTCTCGAAGATATGGGTACAGGGGGAAAATTCTTGAATAGAACAGCAATGGCTTGTGCTATAAGATCGAGAATCCATAAATGGGACCTCATAAAATTGCAAAGCTTCTGCAAGGCAAAAGACACCATCAGTAAGACAAAAAAACCACCAACAGATTGGGAAAGGATCTTTACCTATCCCAAATCGGATAGGGGACGAATATCCAATATATACAAAGACCTCAAGAAGGTGGACTCCAGAAAATCGAATAACCCCTTTAAAAAATGGGGCTCAGAGCTGAACAAAGAATTCTCATCTGAGTAATACCGAATGGATGAGAAGCATCTGAAAAAATATTCAACTTCCTTAATCATCAGGGAAATGCAAATCAAAACAACCCTGAGATTCCACCACACACTAGTCAGAATGGCTAAGATCAAAAATTCAGGTGACAGCAGATGCTGGCAAGGATGTGGAGAATGAAGAACACTCCTCCATTTTTGGTGGGATTTCAAGCTTGTACAACCACTCTGGAAAACAGTCTGGGGGTTTCTCAGAAAACTGTACATAGTACTACCAGAGCATCCTGCAATAACTCTCCTGGGCATATATCCAGATGATTTCCTAACTAGTAAGAAAGAAGCATGCTCCACTATGTTCTTAGCAGCCTTATTTATAATAGCCAGAAGCTGGAAAGAAGCCAGATGCCCCTCAACACCGGAATGGATATAATAAAATGTGGTACATTTACACAATGGAGTACTAGTCAGCTATTAAAAAGAATGAATTTATGAAATTCCTAGGCAAATGCTTGGACCTGGAGGGCATTATCCAGAGTGGGGTAGCCCAATCACAAAATAACTCAAATGATATATACTCAATGATAAGTGGATATTAGCTCAGAAACTTAGATTACCCAAGATATAAGTTACAATTTGCAAAACACATGAAAGTCAAGAAGAATGAAGACCAAAGTGTGGACACTTTGCCCCTTCTTAGAATTGGGAATAAAATACCCATGGAAGTAGTTACAGAGACAAAGTTTGATCATTGCTATTTCTTTTTTTTTTCTTTCCATTTTTTATTAGGTATTTAGCTCATTTATATTTCCAATGCTATACCAAAAGTTCCCCATACCCACCCACCCCCACTCCCCTACCCGCCCACTCCCTCTTTTTGGCCCTGGTGTTCCCCTGTTCTGGGGCATATAAAGTTTGTGTGTCCAATGGCCCTCTCTTTCCAGTGATGGCCAACTACGCCATCTTTTGATACATATGCGGCTAGAGTCAAGAGCTCCGGGGTACTGGTTAGTTCATAATGTTGATCCACCTATAGGGTTGCAGATCCCTTTAGCTCCTTGGGTACTTTCTATAGCTCCTCCATTGGGAGCCCTGTGATCCATCCATTAGCTGACTGTGGGCATCCACTTCTATGTTTGCTAGGCCCCGGCATAGTCTCACAAGAGACAGCTACATCTGGGTCCTTTCGATAAAATCTTGCTAGTGTATGCAATGGTGTCATAGTTTGGATGCTGATTATGGGGTGGATCCCTGGATAAGGCAGTCTCTACATGGTCCATCCTTTCATCTCAGCTCCAAACTTTGTCTCTGTAACTCCTTCCAAGGGTGTTTTGTTCCCACTTCTAAGGAGGGGCATAGTGTCCACACTTCAGTCTTCATTTTTCTTGAGTTTCATGTGTTTAGGAAATTGTATCTTATATCTTGGGTATCCTAGGTTTTGGGCTAATATCCACTTATCAGTGAGTACATATTGTGTGAGTTCCTTTGTGAATGTGTTACCTCACTCAGGATGATGCCCTCCAGGTCCATCCATTTGGCTAGGAATTTCATAAATTCATTCTTTTTAATAGCTGAGTAGTACTCCATTGTGTAGATGTACCACATTTTCTGTATCCATTCCTCTGTTGAGGGGCATCTGGGATCTTTCCAGCTTCTGGCTATTATAAATAAGGCTGCTATGAACATAGTGGAGCATGTGTCCTTCTTACCAGTTGGGACATCTTCTGGATCTATGCCCAGGAGAGGTATTGCTGGATCCTCCAGTAGTACTATGTCCAATTTTCTGAGGAACCGCCAGACGGATTTCCAGAGTGGTTGTACAAGCCTGCAATCCCACCAACAATGGAGGAGTGTTCCTCTTTCTCCACATCCTCGCCAGCATCTGCTGTCACCTGAATTTTTGATCTTAGACATTCTGACTGGTGTGAGGTGGAATCTCAGGGTTGTTTTGATTTGCATTTCCCTGATGATTAAGGATGTTGAACATTTTTTCAGGTGCTTCTCTGCCATTCGGTATTCCTTAGGTGAGAATTCTTTGTTCAGTTCTGAGCCCCATTTTTTAATGGGGTTATTTGATTTTCTGAAGTCCACCTTCTTGAGTTCTTTATATATGTTGGATATTAGTCCCCTATCTGATTTAGGATAGGTAAAGATCCTTTCCCAATCTGTTGGTGGTCTCTTTGTCTTATTGACGGTGTCTTTTGCCGTGCAGAAACTTTGGAGTTTCATTAGGTCCCATTTGTCAATTCTCAATCTTACAGCACAAGCCATTGCTGTTCTGTTCAGGAATTTTTCCCCTGTGCCCATATCTTCAAGGCTTTTCCCCACTTTCTCCTCTATAAGTTTCAGTGTCTCTGGTTTTATGTGAAGTTCTTTGATCCATTTAGATTTGACCTTAGTACAAGGAGATAAGTATGGATTGATTCGCATTCTTCTACATGATAACAACCAGTTGTGCCAGCACCAATTGTTGAAAATGCTGTCTTTCTTCCACTGGATGGTTTTAGCTCCCTGGTCGAAGATCAAGTGACCATAGGTGTGTGGGTTCATTTCTGGGTCTTCAATTCTATTCCATTGGTCTACTTGTCTGTCTCTATACCAGTACCATGCAGTTTTTACCACAATTGCTCTGTAGTAAAGCTTTAGGTCAGGCATGGTGATTCCAACAGAGGTTCTTTTATTTTTGAGAAGAGTTTTTGCTATCCTAGGTTTTTTGTTATTCCAGATGAATTTGCAAATTGCTCCTTCCAATTCGTTGAAGAATTGAGTTGGAATTTTGATGGGGATTGCATTGAATCTGTAGATTGCTTTTGGCAAGATAGCCATTTTTACAATGTTGATCCTGCCAATCCATGAGCATGGGAGATCTTTCCATTTTCTGAGATCTTCTTTAATTTCTTTCTTCATAGACTTGAAGTTTTTATCATACAGATCTTTCACTTCCTTAGTTAGAGTCACGCCGAGATATTTTATATTATTTGTGACTATTGAGAAGGGTGTTGTTTCCCTAATTTCTTTCTCAGCCTGTTTATTCTTTGTGTAGAGAAAGGCCATTGACTTGTTTGAGTTAATTTTATATCCAGCTACTTCACCGAAGCTGTTTATCAGGTTTAGGAGTTCTCTGGTGGAATTTTTAGGGTCACTTATATATACTATCATATCATCTGCAAAAAGTGATATTTTGACTTCCTCCTTTCCAATTTGTATCCCCTTGATCTCCTTTTGTTGTCGAATTGCTCTGGCTAATACTTCAAGTACTATGTTGAAAAGGTAGGGAGAAAGTGGGCAGCCTTGTCTAGTAGACACAATAAAGAAATCTCAAAGTGAGGCAACACTGGAGATAGAAACCCTAGGAAAGGAATCTGGAACCATAGATTTGAGCATCAGCAACAGAATACAAGAGATGGAAGCAAGAATCTCAGGTGCAGAAGATTCCATAGAGAACATCGGCACGACAATCAAAGAAAATGGAAAATGCAAAAAGATCCTAACTCAAAATATCCAGGAAATCCAGGACACAATGAGAAGACCAAACCTACGGATAATAGGAGTGGATGAGAATGAAGATTTTCAACTCAAAGGACCAGCAAACATCTTCAACAAAATTATTGAAGAAAACTTCCCAAATATAAAGAAAGAGATACCTATGAACATACAAGAAGCCTACAGAACTCCAAATAGACTGGACCAGAAAAGAAATTCCTCCCGACACATAATAATCAGAACAACAAATGCACTAAATAAAGATAGAATACTAAAAGCAGTAAGGGAAAAAGGTCAAATAACATACAAAGGCAAGCCTATCAGAATTACACCAGATTTTTCACCAGAGGCTATGAAAGCCAGAAGAGCCTGGACAGATGTTATACAGACACTAAGAGAACACAAATTCCAGCCCAGGCTACTATACCCAGCCAAACTCTCAATTACCATAGATGGAGAAACCAAAGTATTTCACGACAAAACCAAATTCACACATTATCTCTCCACGAATCCAGCCCTTCAAAGGTTAATAACAGAAAAAAACCAATACAAGAACGGGAACAATGCCCTAGATCATTGCTATTTCTAAACACAGAAATGCATGGTTCACTCATGTGAAATTATGAGATGTGTATACCATTTTCTGCCAATTAAATCATCAGGTTTCCCACAAACTCTGAAGTGGATAGTTTGGAGTACTGGAAAGCAGACTTGCCCATGTTTTGACACATTGGCATTTATAGATGGACACCTGTAACAGCGCAGTTTACAATTTGATTCTATGAAAGTTTCCTGGATCAACATAAGATATATCATATCAAAAAAATATAGTAGGTCTGATTAAGTGAGCTCTTCATGTTGGTGCAGTCACCAATTAAAATGAATTTGTGAGAAATAGTTAAACTCTTTTGCTTCAGAAACTACAAATTTCTTTCATCAAGCATAATTTAGACAAGAAACTACTTGCTCATGACAGATGCCCTTCCAACTGACCTCCTTAAATAAATACAAGAAATAAAGCAAGTTTAATAAATCAAGCTACCTCCTGAAATGTACTGCAATCCATGTAAATCCCTGTCAGCAAGATGTTTGGACCTTGATTATCTGATGATGATGCTTCCCTAACCCTGATTGTTCATGATACATGCCCTGCTCCAATCCTTTCATACCACGTAGCTTACATTTAAAGATTAATATATCCCTGCCCTTGCAGACTGCTGAGGTAATGATAGTTTCCTCTGTTTCCAATTTCAAACACAGTGCTGCCACTGCAGTTTAATGTTGTAGAAATTTTCAATCGAGCCTTGGGGTTTCTAGCCCACCTCTGATCTTAAAGTTTTGGATTAAAGATCTACATAACCATTATATAATCCTTAAAGAACATTGAATCTTTGTAGATATATGTCCTCTAAGTTATTAGAATTTATTTTTCTATTCATGATCCTGAATTTTTATTTATTAATTTTGTTTTATTTGGACTGCTCTTAAGTCCAATTCTTATGACCTCAGTATGATATTTTTATGGCTTATATAACCAGTGTTGTCTTTTCTTACTCCTTGGCCTTCTTTTTCTCTCTTGTGTTTCTGCTCTAATCACCTTGTAATCAGGACTCCTAAACTATGTTTATGTCTTATCTGTTTTTTTTTTTTTTTGATCTTTTGAGAAGTCATTTGTTAATGTTACCAATCTGTCTTTATATATTATTTGGCTATTTTCCCTCCCTTTTAGGTTTTATTTTGTTCTGCACATTATTATTATCATCATCATCATCATCATCATCATCATTATTACTATTATTTTTATCATTATTTTAATATTATATTGTGGGATAAATTGCTTTTCCTGTCCAATCTATTTCATGTTCTATATGATCCTTGTACATATATGGTCAATTCTTTTCTCGATTAGTGAAGTTTTCATCTATGATTTAGTTGGACATGTTTTCTGGCCCTTTGAATGGGTAATATTCATCTTCTTCTATTCCTATTATTCTTAAAATTGGTATTTCCATTGTGCTCCAAACATGCTGATATTCCCTAGGTCTTAATAATTTATGACATGAACTATTGCCTTAAATTTGCCAGGATGATATTGGAATACAAAGTTATTTAAAAAGTCTTGTCATCCATTATCCTGCTATAAGTTCCCTACTTGATGGTCATATGAGGTAATATTTTTAGAGACCGTACAAATACTGAGAACAAAAAATTTCAGGTTACTGGACCTTTCTTCATGAGGCTATGCTCCATTCTATATATAAGTTTATGTCTATGTATGCCTGTAAAAAGTTGGAGCTCTACTTTTCTGCTTCATCCAGAGTGAGTTAGTATCTTCTCTCTTCATGTATAACACTTCATCTTTCTTTATCGCTTTATTTCTTCTCTTTTAAAAATTCTTTTCTTCCCTTTTCTGTGTCTCAATGGACCATGACAACATACATAAAACTTGTTAAGTTCAAGTGGGTTTATAAATCTCCATAATATCTAAGAATCTTTGGCATGTAATCTACTTCTGACCAGGTTCATGTCTTGGAACATATACTTACACTATCCCATGAGAGGATTGTTAAAATCCGTCACCTAGGAGCAAGACACAAAAGTCCTGCTTATGAAGATGAGGTATGCATAACATCTCAAACTAAGGAAATAGTGTCTTCTCTTCTACCCTAAATCACCTCTAAATGAGTATAAGTCACTATCTTCAAAGAATGAAGTAATGAATTACTTCACCAAAGACTGTCTGGAATTGTCTGTCTTATTTAGCAGTAATACCTAGTAGAAGAGAATTTGCTCTGGCCTGGTCTACCACTGTCAATCTCACTTAGTGCTTCCAAATATGCTTCATAGGGATCCCTGCAGTATAGTGCCCTGGTTCAAAAACCAATACCTGGCATAAAACTTGGAGCAAGGACAGCTGACACACTTTACCCAGTTCTTCGGACAATTCAACAGAACTTCAGATTCCACAGAAATGTGAGCTCCCTCTCTCTCAATTCTGGCTTTAAGCAACCTGTCCTTTTCTACTAAGCTATTCCTTTTCTCCATTGTGTTGATTTAAACAAGCTGAAGGGACAACTGAATCCTCTGGTTTTAGTAACTCTCTAGTGTTGGCTGAAGGTACCATTAGTCTCTGTATAAAACCTGATAGCCCATCAGGTATTTGTCAAAGACTCTTTCAAAACTTCTGCTTAAAACAAAATTAAAAAGCCTAGTGATTCCCTGGGACACAAACTAGCTCTATTTTTTTCTCTGTGGTTCATGTAGGTCTTACAAACTCCAAGCCTCTTGCCTGGTCAGCCATAAAAAAGAGCCTAGTACCTAATTTTTACCTAATCAATGTTTTGCTAACAGCATAGGTTGATCTCCAGAAATCATAGGACTTCAAACATTGAATAGCAAAGTGTTTGGAATGGTAAATATTAGTAAAACCAAGCTGTTTTGACGTATTAAAACATAGTTTAAAGCTCAATGAAATCACTGGTGTCACTTATTTTTGCCTGCCTCATTTTGCCTACATGTAGTACCTGGTCCTCACCCAAAGGCATTTTTCCATTTCTGCTGCTTGTCATTTTCTAATATGCTAGAGAAGCTTTGGAATGGTTAAGAACATTTTAGTGTATGTCTTGTGGCAGGAGTTTTCTTAATTCCTGTACTAAATAACTATGTAGTCTCAGAACCTGAAAAAAAAAACCCATCAAATCAAGACAGTATGTTTAGCAACATTATATTTCAGCAGTTCCTCTAAAATGAGCCATGATTGCAACAACACACTAAAGCTTCCCTGTGAGTGAAGTAGACACATAATCACAGATAGACTAATTCCACTTATCCTGTGATTGAATGAAACTCACTCTAATATTTTAGAATGTTATAGTTATAGGTGTTCTTTGAAAAAATGAGCACTCTAACACTCAGAAGTAGTTCTGAGTTAAAGAACCATGTTGCATATAAGTAATCAGGAAGTGCAGGTTTAAGTAATTGAAATATGACACAGTTCTCTAAAAGCCTTTTGTTTCTGCCTTACAAACAACATTTAAATTATTCCAAATTATCTGCATTTTAAAATGAAGTAATTACTCAGATCATTTGTCTTGATTATTGCAAATTATCAAATATATTAGGTCATCCAGACATTGGAAATTTTATTATGCTCTTGGCTAAGGCATACTTCCCTGAGGAAACTGCTATCCCAAGGGGAACTCTACTATTTTGACATCTATCCTCCTTCCTGAGCAAAAGTACTAAGCTTACCTTTACCACACATACTAGAGGGCTCTGAGCTTCTATGCCAAGCAAAGTTGCTCTGAGAAGGCTCTATCACAGGGTTTCTCCATTGTCCTGCCACCTCATTTTTCACTATCAGTGGATCAGAGGCTCCTGAACCATACAAACTTCTAGGTCCACAACCATACATCATAAATAGAAATAAATCATAAATCAGAAGCCTGCCACACCATGTCCATCAATATCCACCCCATTTCCACAATAACTACTACAAGGAGAATATCGTGGGACCCAAACCAAGCAGATGGAAGATAACCTTGATAGAAAATAATCAACAAAAATCAAGGGAAATGTGAGACTTCTAAAGTACACCAAGCCAAATACAGTATTCCCTCGATATCATTACAAAACCAAAACACAAGAACAGCACCTCCAATCCAATCATATAAAGATGACAGAGGTCTTTAAATAGGGAAACCATAAGGCCCTTAACAAAATACTGAACAATACAATCAAACAGTAATAGTTTTTCAAAAGGAGCAAACATATACCATAAAGACATATAGGACAATATAGTTAAATAGGTGATGGAAATGAATAAACCTGTGCAACCCCTGACCATGAAAGTAGAAAAAAAATACAACCAACCAACAACAAAAAAAACAAACAAACAAACAAACAAACAAACAAACACTGAGGAAATCCTGGAAATGGAAACCTAGTGAAGAGAACATGAAAAACAGATCACCATCATAATACCGGAAATGGATGAGACAATTTCGTTTAGGGCCGCAGACAGCTGGCCACCATTCTGACCAGAGGACAGGTGTCCGCCTGGCTCAGAAGGCCTCAGCCTCAAGAGCAGCGGGCGCCACCTTGGTTCCGGGTCTCAGCCGAACTTAGGAACTTAGTCTGCACAGGTGAGAGTGTGCACCACAGAAGCTGACAGCTTCTGGGACCTGCCAAAGCAACACAGCTTCTGGGAAAGGCCCTATTTTGGGCCTTCTTCTTCGGCCAGGAGGAGGTCCAAACACAAGATATCTGTGCACCTTCCCTGTAAGAGGAGAGCTTGCCAGCAGAGAGTGCTCTGAGCACTGAAACTCAGAGGAGAGAGTCTGTCTCCCAGGTCTGCTGATAGACGATAACAGAATCACCAGAAGAACAATCTCTAAACAGAGTCAACTTTAACAACTAACTCCAGAGATTATCAGATGGCAAAAGGTAAATGTAAGAATCTTACTAACAGGAACCAAGACCACTCACCATCATCAGAACCCAGCACTCCCACTTTGCCCAGTCCAGGGCACCCCAACACACCCGAAAACCTAGACTCAGATTTAAAAGCATATCTCATGATGATGGTAGAGAACATCAAGGACTTTAATAACTCACTTAAAGAAATACAGGAGAACACTGCTAAAGATTTACAAGTCCTTAAAGGAAAAACAGGAAAACACAATCAAACAGGTAGAAGTCCTTACAGAAAAAGAGGAAAACACATCCAAACAGCTGATGGAAATGAAGAAAACCATACTAGACCTAAAAAAGGAACTAGACACAATAAAGAAAACTCAAAGTGAGGCAACACTGGAGATAGGAACCCTAGGAAAGAAATCTGGAACCATAGATTTGAGCATCAGCAACAGAATACAAGAGATGGAATAGAGAATATCAGGTGCAGAAGATTCCACAGAGAACATCGGCACAACAATGAAAGAAAATGGAAAATGCAAAAAGATCCTAACTCAAAATATCCAGGAAATCCAGGACACAATGAGAAGACCAAACCTACGGTTAATAGGGGTGGATGAGAATGAAGATTTTCAACTCAAAGGACCAGCAAATATCTTCAACAAAATTATTGAAGAAAACTTCCCAAATCTAAAGAAAGAGATGCCCATGAACATACAAGAAGCATACAGAACTCCAAATAGACTGGACCAGAAAAGAAATTCATCCCAACACATAATAATAAGAACAACAAATGCACTAAATAAAGATAGAATACTAAAAGCAGTAAGGGAAAAAGGTCAAGTAACTTATACAGGCAAGCCAATCAGAATTACACCAGATTTTTCACCAGAGACTATGAAAGCCAGAAGAGCCTGGAGAGATGTTATACAGACACTAAGAGAACACAAATTCCAGCCAAGTCTACTATACCCAGCCAAACTCTCAATTACCATAGATGGAGAAAACAAAGTATTGCACAACAAAACCAAATTCAAACATTACCTTTCCATGAATCCAGCCCTTCAAAGGATAATAACAGAAAAAAAAAAAAAACAAAACAACAATACAAGGATGGGAACCTCGCCCTAGAAAAACCAAGAAGGTAATCCCTCAACAAACCTAAAAGAAGACAGCCACAAAAACAGAATGCCCACTTTAACAACAAAAATAAGAGGAACCAACAATTACTTTTTCTTAATATCTCTTAATATCAATGGTCTCAACTCCCCAATAAAAAGACATAGACTAACAAACTGGCTACACAAACAAGACCCAACATTTTGCTGCTTACAGGAAACTCATCTCAGAGAAAAAGATAGACATTACCTCAGAATGAAAGGCTGGAAAACAATTTTCCAAGCAAATGGTATGAAGAAACAAGCTGGAATAGCCATCCTAATATCTGATAAGATTGACTTCCAACCCAAGGTCATCAAAAAAGACAAAGAAGGGCACTTCATTCTTATCAAAGGTAAAATCCTCCAAGAGGAACTATCAATTCTGAATATCTATGCTCCAAATGCAAGGGCAGCCACATTCATTAAAGAAACTTTAGTTAATCTCAAGGCATACATTGCAACTCACACAATAATAGTGGGAGACTTCAACACACCACTTTCACCAATGGACAGATCATGGAAACAGAAACTGAACAGGGACACAGTGAAACTAACAGAAGTGATGAAACAAATGGATCTGACAGATATGTACAGAACATTTTATCCTAAAACAAAAGGATATACCTTCTTCTCAGCACCTCATGGTACCTTCTCCAAAATTGACCACATAATGGGTCACAAAACAGGCCTCAACAGATACAAAAATACTGAAATTGTCACATGAATCCTATCAGATCATCAGTAAGGCTGATCTTCAATAACAAAATAAATAATGGAAAGCCAACATTCACGTGGAAACTGAACAACACTCTTCTCAATGATACCTTGGTCAAGGAATGAATAAAGAAAGATATTAAGGACTTCTTAGAGTTCAATGAAAATGAAGGCACTTCATACCCAAACTATTGGGACACAATGAAAGCATTTCTTTTTTTTTTTTTTTTTTTTTTTTTTTTTTTTTTAATATCTTTTTTTTTTTCCATTTTTTATTAGGTATTTAACTCATTTACATTTCCAATGCTATACCAAAAGTCCCCCATATCCACCCACCCCCACTCCCCTGCCCACCCACTCCCCCTTTTTGGCCCTGGTATTCCCCTGTACTGGGGCATATAAAGTTTGCAAGTCCAATGGGCCTCTCTTTCCAGTGATGGCCGACTAGGCCATCTTTTGATATATATGCAGCTAGAGTCAAGAGCTCCGGGGTACTGGTTAGCTCATAATGTTGTTCCACCTATAGGGTTGCAGATCCCTTTAGCTCCTTGGCTACTTTCTCTAGCTCCTCCATTGGGAGCCCTATGATCCATCCATTAGCTGACTGTGAGCATCCACTTCTGTGTTTGCTGGGCCCCGGCATAGTCTCACAAGAGACAGCTACATCTGCGTCCTTTCAATAAAATCTTGCTAGTGTATGCAATGGTGTCAGCGTTTGGATGCTGATTATGGGGTGGATCCCTGGCTATGGCAGTCTCTACATGGTCCATCCTTTCATCTCAGCTCCAAACTCCGTCTCTGTAACTCCTTCCATGGGTGTTTTGTTCCCAAATCTAAGGAGGGGCATAGTGTCCACACTTCAGTCTTCATTCTCCTTGAGTTTCATGTGTTTAGCAAATTATATCTTATATCTTGGGTATCCTAGGTTTGGGGCTAATATCCACTTATCAGTGAATACATATTGTGTGAGTTTCTTTGTGAATGTGTTACCTCACTCAGGATGATGCCCTCCAGGTCCATCCATTTGGCTAGGAATTTCATAAATTCATTCTTTTTAATAGCTGAGTAGTACTCCATTGTGTAGATGTACCACATTTTCTGTATCCATTCCTCTGTTGAGGGGCATCTAGGTTCTTTCCAGCTTCTGGCTATTATAAATAAGGCTGCTATGAACATAGTGGAGCATGTGTCCTTCTTACCTGTTGGGGCATCTTCTGGATATATGCCCAGGAGAGGTATTGCTGGATCCTCCGGTAGTACTATGTCCAGTTTTCTGAGGAACCGCCCGACTGATTTCCAGAGTGGTTGTACAAGCCTGCACTCCCACCAACAATGGAGGAGTGTTCCTCTTTCTCCACATCCTCGCCAGCATCTGCTGTCACCTGAATTTTTGATCTTAGCCATTCTGACTGGTGTGAGGTGGAATCTCAGGGTTGTTTTGATTTGCATTTCCCTGATGATTAAGGATGTTGAACATTTTTTCAAGTGCTTCTCTGCCATTCGGTATTCCTCAGGTGAGAATTCTTTGTTCAGTTCTGAGCCCCATTTTTTAATGGGGTTATTTGATTTTCTGAAGTCCACCTTCTTGAGTTCTTTATATATGTTGGATATTAGTCCCCTATCTGATTTAGGATAGGTAAAGATCCTTTCCCAATCTGTTGGTGGTCTTTTTGTCTTATTGACGGTGTCTTTTGCCTTGCAGAAACTTTGGAGTTTCATTAGGTCCCATTTGTCAATTCTCGATCTTACAGCACAAGCCATTGCTGTTCTGTTCAGGAATTTTTCCCCTGTGCCCATATCTTCAAGGCTTTTCCCCACTTTCTCCTCTATAAGTTTCAGTGTCTCTGGTTTTATGTGAAGTTCCTTGATCCACTTAGATTTGACCTTAGTACAAGGAGATAAGTATGGATCGATTCGCATTCTTCTACACGATAACAACCAGTTGTGCCAGCACCAATTGTTGAAAATGCTGTCTTTCTTCCACTGGATGGTTTTAGCTCCCTTGTCGAAGATCAAGTGACCATAGGTGTGTGGGTTCATTTCTGGATCTTCAATTCTATTCCATTGGTCTACTTGTCTGTCTCTATACCAGTACCATGCAGTTTTTATCACAATTGCTCTGTAGTAAAGCTTTAGGTCTGGCATGGTGATTCCGCCAGAAGTTCTTTTATCCTTGAGAAGACTTTTTGCTATCCTAGGTTTTTTGTTATTCCAGACAAATTTGCAAATTGCTCCTTCCAATTCGTTGAAGAATTGAGTTGGAATTTTGATGGGGATTGCATTGAATCTGTAGATTGCTTTTGGCAAGATAGCCATTTTTACAATGTTGATCCTGCCAATCCATGAGCATGGGAGATCTTTCCATCTTCTGAGATCTTCTTTAATTTCTTTCTTCAGAGATTTGAAGTTTTTATCATACAGATCTTTCACCTCCTTAGTTAGAGTCACGCCAAGATATTTTATATTATTTGTGACTATTGAGAAGGGTGTTGTTTCCCTAATTTCTTTCTCAGCCTGTTTATTCTTTGTATAGAGAAAGGCCATTGACTTGTTTGAGTTTATTTTATATCCAGCTACTTCACCGAAGCTGTTTATCAGGTTTAGGAGTTCTCTGGTAGAATTTTTAGGGTCACTTATATATACTATCATATCATCTGCAAAAAGTGATATTTTGACTTCCTCTTTTCCAATTTGTATCCCCTTGATCTCCTTTTGTTGTCGAATTGCTCTGGCTAATACTTCAAGTACTATGTTGAAAAGGTAGGGAGAAAGTGGGCAGCCTTGTCTAGTCCCTGGTTTTAGTGGGATTGCTTTCAACTTCTCTCCATTTACTTTGATGTTGGCTACTGGTTTGCTGTAGATTGCTTTTATCATGTTTAGGTATGGGCCTTGAATTCCTGATCTTTCCAAAACTTTTATCATGAATGGGTGTTGGATCTTGTCAAATGCTTTTTCTGCATCTAACGAGATGATCATGTGGTTTTTGTCTTTGAGTTTGTTTATATAATGGATTACATTGATGGATTTTCGTATATTAAACCATCCCTGCATCCCTGGAATAAAACCTACTTGGTCAGGATGGATGATTGCTTTAATGTGTTCTTGGATTCGGTTAGCGAGAATTTTATTGAGGATTTTTGCATCGATATTCATAAGAGAAATTGGTCTGAAGTTCTCTATCTTTGTTGGATCTTTCTGTGGTTTAGGTATCAGAGTAATAGTGGCTTCATAAAATGAGTTGGGTAGAGTACCTTCTACTTCTATTTTGTGAAATAGTTTGTGCAGAATTGGAATTAGATCTTCTTTGAAGGTCTGATAGAACTCTGCACTAAACCCATCTGGTCCTGGGCTTTTTTTGGTTGGGAGACTATTAATAACTGCTTCTATAACTTTAGGTGATATGGGACTGTTTAGATGGTCAACTTGATCCTGATTCAACTTTGGTACCTGGTATCTGTCCAGAAATTTGTCCATTTCGTCCAGGTTTTCCAGTTTTGTTGAGTATAGCCTTTTGTAGAAGGATCTGATGGTGTTTTGGATTTCTTCAGGATCTGTTGTTATGTCTCCCTTTTCATTTCTGATTTTGTTAATTAGGATTTTGTCCCTGTGCCCTTTAGTGAGTCTAGCTAAGGGTTTATCTATCTTGTTGATTTTCTCAAAGAACCAACTCCTCGTTTGGTTAATTCTTTGAATAGTTCTTCTTGTTTCCACTTGGTTGATTTCACCCCTGAGTTTGATTATTTCCTGCCGTCTACTCCTCTTGGGTGAATTTGCTTCCTTTTTTTCTAGGGCTTTTAGATGTGTTGTCAAGCTGCTAGTATGTGCTGTCTCCCGTTTCTTCTTGGAGGCACTCAGCGCTATGAGTTTCCCTCTTAGAAATGCTTTCATTGTGTCCCATAGGTTTGGGTACGTTGTGGCTTCATTTTCATTAAACTCTAAAAAGTCTTTAATTTCTTTCTTTATTCCTTCCTTGACCAAGGTATCATTGAGAAGAGTGTTATTCAGTTTCCACGTGAATGTTGGCTTTCCATTATTTATGTTGTTATTGAAGATCAGTCTTAGGCCATGGTGGTCTGATAGGATACATGGGACAATTTCAATATTTTTGTATCTATTGAGGCCTGTTTTGTGACCAATTATATGGTCAATTTTGGAGAAGGTCCCGTGAGGTGCTGAGAAGAAGGTATATCCTTTTGTTTTAGGATAAAATGTTCTGTAGATATCTGTCAGGTCCATTTGTTTCATAACTTCTGTTAGTTTCACTGTGTCCCTGTTTAGTTTCTGTTTCCACGATCTGTCCTTTGAAGAAAGTGGTGTGTTGAAGTCTCCCACTATTATTGTGTGAGGTGCAATGTATGCTTTGAGCTTTACTAAAGTGTCTCTAATGAATGTGGCTGCCCTTGCATTTGGTGCGTAGATATTCAGAATTGAGAGTTCCTCTTGGAGGATTTTACCTTTGATGAGTATGAAGTGTCCCTCCTTGTCTTTTTTGATAACTTTGGGTTGGAAGTCGATTTTATCCGATATTAAAATGGCTACTCCAGCTTGTTTCTTCAGTCCATTTGCTTGGAAAATTGTTTTCCAGCCTTTCACTCTGAGGTAGTGTCTGTCTTTTTCCCTGAGATGGGTTTCCTGTAAGCAGCAGAATGTTGGGTCCTGTTTGTGTAGCCAGTCTGTTAGTCTATGTCTTTTTATTGGGGAATTGAGTCCATTGATATTAAGAGATATTAAGGAAAAGTAATTGTTGCTCCCTTTTATTTTTGTTGTTAGAGTTGGCATTCTGTTCTTGTGGCTGTCTTCTTTTTGGTTTGTTGAATGATTACTTTCTTGGTTGTTCTAGGGCGTGATTTCCGTCCTTGTATTGCTTCTTTTCTGTTATTATCCTTTGAAGGGCTGGATTCGTGGAAAGATATTGT
Source organism: Mus musculus (assembly GCF_000001635.26). Lineage (NCBI taxonomy): Eukaryota > Metazoa > Chordata > Mammalia > Rodentia > Muridae > Mus > Mus musculus. The sequence continues at coordinate 91,883,471 of NC_000069.6, read as the reverse complement.
GTGAACTTGGTTTTGTCGTGGAATACTTTGGTTTCTCCATCTATGGTAATTGAGAGTTTGGCCGGGTATAGTAGCCTGGGCTGGCATTTGTGTTCTCTTAGTGTCTGTATAACATCTGTCCAGGCTCTTCTGGCTTTCATAGTCTCTGGTGAAAAGTCTGGTGTAATTCTGATAGGCCTTCCTTTATATGTTACTTGACCTTTCTCCCTTACTGCTTTTAATATTCTATCTTTATTTAGTGCATTTGTTGTTCTTATTATTATGTGTCGGGAGGAATTTCTTTTCTGGTCCAGTCTATTTGGAGTTCTGTAGGCTTCTTGTATGATCATGGGCATCTCTTTTTTTATGTTTGGGAAGTTTTCTTCTATTATTTTGTTGAAGATATTAGCTGGCCCTTTAAGTTGAAAATCTTCATTCTCATCAATTCCTATTATCCGTAGGTTTGGTCTTCTCATTGTGTCCTGGATTACCTGGATGTTTTGAGTTAGGATCCTTTTGCATTTTGTATTTTCTTTGACTGTTGTGTCGATGTTCTCTATGGAATCTTCTGCACCTGAGATTCTCTCTTCCATTTCTTGTATTCTGTTGCTGATGCTCGCATCTATGGTTCCAGATCTCTTTCCTAGGGTTTCTATCTCCAGCGTTGCCTCGCTTTGGGTTTTCTTTATTGTGTCTACTTCCCCTTTTAGTTCTAGTATGGTTTTGTTCATTTCCATCACCTGTTTGGCTGTGTTTTCCTGCTTTTCTTTAAGAGCCTGTAACTCTTTAGCAGTGCTCTCCTGTAAATCTTTAAGTGACTTATGAAAGTCCTTCTTGATGTCCTCTATCATCATCGTGAGAAATGTTTTTAAATCTGGGTCTAGATTTTCGGTTGTGTTGGGGTGCCCAGGACTAGGTGGGGTGGGAGTGCTGCGTTCTGATGATGGTGAGTGGTCTTGATTTCTGTTAGTAGGATTCTTACGTTTGCCTTTCGCCATCTGGTAATCTCTGAAGCTAGCTGTTTTAGTTGTCACTGTTAAGAGCTTGTTCTTCAGGTGACTCTGTTAGCCTCTATGAGCAGACCTGGAGGGTAGCACTCTCCTTAGTTTCAGTGGGCAGAGTATTCTCTGCAGGCAAGCTCTCTTCTTGCAAGGCAGGTACCCAGATATCTGGTGTTCGAACCAGACTCCTGGCAGAAGTTGTGTTCCACTCACTAGAGGTCTTAGGATCACGTGTGGAATCCTGTGTGGGCCCTTGCGGGTGTCAGGCGACTCAGCTGGCAAGGTAGCCGGGGCTCGAGTGGAGTGGAAGGGGTTTGTGCCCCAGATCAAGCCCGGGTAGCCTGCTTCCCTATGTACCGCAGTCTCAAGTTCCGCGCGATTGGATTGGGGCAGGCACTGTGATCCACTCACCAGAGTTCTTAGGGTCCCGTGGGGAGTCCCGTGTGGACCCTTGCGGGTGTTGGGCAAGACTCTGCTGGCAAGGTAGCCCGGGGCTCGAGTCTCGAGTCGAGCGGAAGGGACTTGTGCCCCAGATCAGGCCCGGGTAGCCTGCTTCCCTATGTACCGCAGTCTCGAGTTCCGCGCGATTGGATTGGGGCAGGCACTGTGGTCCACTCACCAGAGGTCTTAGGGTCCCGTGGGGAGTCCCGTGTGGGCCCTTGCGGGTGTTGGGCAAGACTCTGCTGGCAAGGTAGCCCGGGGCTCGAGTCTCGAGTCGAGCGGAAGGGACTTGTGCCCCAGATCAGGCCCGGGTAGCCTGCTTCCCTATGTACCGCAGTCTCGAGTTCCGCGCGATTGGATTGGGGCAGGCACTGTGGTCCACTCACCAGAGGTCTTAGGGTCCCGTGGGGAGTCCCGTGTGGGCCCTTGCGGGTGTTGGGCAAGACTCTGCTGGCAAGGTAGCCCGGGGCTCGAGTCTCGAGTCGAGCGGAAGGGCGAAAGCATTTCTAAGAGGGAAACTCATAGCTCTGAGTGCCTCCAAAAAGAAACTAGAGAGAGCATACATTAGCAGCTTGACAACACACCTAAAAGCTCTAGAACCAAGGGAAGCAAATTCACTCAAGAGGAGTAGATGGCAGGAAATAATCAAACTCAGGGGCGAAATCAACCCAGTTTAAACAAGAAGAACTATTCAGAGAATCAACCAGTCCAGGAGCTGGTTCTTTGAGAAAATCAACAAGATAGACAAACCCTTAGCCAGACTCACTAGAGGGCACAGGGAAAGCATTTTAATTAACAAAATCAGAAATGAAAAGGGAGACATAACAAGAGATCCTGAAGAAATCCAAAGCACCATAATATCCCTCTACAAAAGGCTATACTCAACAAAACTGGAGAACCGGGATGAAACGGAGATGTTTCTAGACAGATACCAGGTACCAAAGTTGAATCAAGATCAGGTTCATGATCTAAACAGCCCGATATCCCCCAAAGAAATAGAAGCAGTCATTAAGAGTCTCCCACCCAAAAAAAGCCCAGGACCAGATGGGTTTAGTGCAGAGTTCTATCAGACCGTCAAAGAAGATCTAATCCCAGTTCTTCACAAACTATTCCACAAAATAGAAACAGAAGGTACCCTACCCAAATCATTCTATGAAGCCACAATTACTCAGATACATAAACCACAAAAAGACCCCACAAAGTTAGAGAACTTCAGACCAATATCCCTTATGAATATTGATGCAAAAATCCTCAAAAAAGTTCTTGCTAACTGAATCCAAGAACACATCAAAATAATCATCCATCATGACCAAGTAGGTTTCATCCCAGGGATGCAGGGATGGTTCAATATACGGAAATCCATCAACATAATCCAGTATATAAACAAACTCAAAGTCAAAAACCACATGATCATCTCGTTAGATGCTGAGAAAGCATTTGACAAAATCCAACACCCATTCATGATAAAAGTCTTGGAAAGATCAGGAATTCAAGGCCCATACCTAAAGATGATAAAAGCAATCTACAGCAAACCAGTAGCCAGCATCAAAGTAAATGGTGAGAAGCTGGAAGCAATCCCACTAAAATCAGGGACTAGACAAGGCTGTCCACTCTCTCCCTACCAATAAAACATTGTACTTGACATCCTAGGCAGAGCAATTCGACAACAAAAGGAGATCAAGGGGATACAAATTGGAAAGGAAGAAGTCAAAATATCACTTTTTGCAGATGATATGATAGTATATATACGTGACCCTAAAAATTCCCTCATTGAACTCCTAAGCCTAATAGACAGCTTCAGTGAAGTAGCTGGATATAAAATTAACTCAAACAAGTCAATGGCAGTTCTCTACACAGAGGACAAACAGGCTGAGAAAGAAATCAGGGAAACAACACCCTTCTCAATAGCAAAAAATAATATAAAATACCTAGGTGTGACTCTAACTAAGGAAGTGAAAGATCTGTATGACGAGAACTTCATGTCTCTGAAGAAAGAAATTAAAGAAGATCTCAGAAGATGGAAAGATCTCCCATGCTCATGGATCGGCAGGATAAATACAGTAAAAATGGCTATCTTGCCAAAAGCAATCTACAGATTCAATGCAATCCCCATCAAAATTCCAACTCAATTTTTCAACGAATTAGAAAGGGCAATCAGCAGATTCATCTGGAATAACCAAAAACCTCGGATATCAAAAACTCTTCTCAAGGATAAAAGAATCTCTGGTGGAATCACCATGCCTGACCTAAAGCTGTACTACAGAGCAATTGTTATAAAAACTGCATGGTACTGGTACAGGGACAGACAAGTAGACCAATGGAACAGAACTGAAGACCCAGAGATGAACCCACACACCTATGGTCACTTGATCTTTGACAGGGGAGCTAAAACCATCCAGTGGAAAAAAGACAGCATTTTCAACAAATGGTGCTGGCACAACTGGCTGTTATCATGTAGAAGATTGCGAATTGATCCATTACTATCTCCTTGTACTAAGGTCAAATCTAAGTGGATTAAGGAACTCCACATAAAACCAGAGACACTGAAACTTATAGAGGAGAAAGTAGGGAAAAGCCTTGAAGATATGGGCACAGGTGAAAAATTCCTGAATAAAACAGTAATGGCTTGTGCTGTAAGATCCAGAATCGATAAATGGGACCTCATAAAATTGCAAAGCTTCTGCAAGGCAAAAGACACCATCAATAAGACAAAAAGACCACCAACAAATTGGGAAAGGATCTTTACCTATCCCAAATCGGACAGGGGACTAATATCCAATATATATAAAGAACTCAAGAAGGTAGACTCCATAAAATCAAATAACCCCATTAAAAAATGGGGCTCAAAACTGAACGAAGATTTCTCACCCGAGGAATACCGAATGGCAGAGAAGCACCTGAAAAAATGTTCAACATCCTTAATCATCAGGGAAATGCAAATCAAAACAACCCTGCAATTCCACCTCACACCAGTCAGAATGGCTAAGATAAAAAATTCAGGTGACAGCAGATGCTGGTGAGGAGGTGGAGAAAGAGGAACACTCCTCCATTGTTGGTGGGATTGCAAGCGTGTACAACCACTCTGGAAATCCGTCTGGCGGTTCCTCAGAAAATTGGACATAGTACTACCGGAAGATCCAGCAATACCTCTTCTGGGCATATATCCAGAAGATGCCCCAACTGGTAAGAAGGACACATGCTCCTCTATGTTCATAGCAGCCTTATTTGTAATAGCCAGAAGCTGGAAAGAACCCAGATGCCCCTCAACAGTGGAATGGATACAGAAAATGAGGTTCATTTACACAATGGAATACTACTCCGCTAATAAAAAGAATGAATTTATGAAATTCCTAGGCAAATGGATGGACCTGGAGGGTATCATCCTGAGTGAGGTAAACCAATCACAAAGGAACTCTCACAATATGTACTCACTGATAAGTGGATATTAGCCCAGAATCTTAGGATACCCCAGATATAAGATACAATTTGCTAAACATATTACACTCAAGAGAACGAAGACCACAGTGTGGACACTTTGCCCCTTCTTAGAATAGGAAACAAAACACCCATGGAAGGAGTTACAGAGACAAAAATTGGAAGTGTGACGAAAGGATGGACCATCTAGTGATTGCCATATTCAGAGATCCATCTCATGATCAGCTTCCAAACGCTGACACCATTGCATACACTAGCAAGATTTTGCTGAAAGGACCCAGATATAGCTGTCTCTTGTGAGACTATGCCAGGGCCTAGCAAACACAGAAGTGGATGTTCACAGTCAGCTATTGAATGGAACACAGGGCCCCCAATGGAGGAACTAGAGAAAGCAACCAAGGAACTAAAGGGATCTGCAATCCTATAGGTGGAACAACAATATGAACTAAGCAGTATCCCGGAGCTCTTGTCTCTAGCTGCATATGTATCTAAAGATGACCTAGTCGGCCATCACTGCAAAGAGCGGCCCATTGGACTTGCAAACTTTATATGCCCCAGTACAGGGGAACGCCAGGGCCAAAAAGGGGGAGTGGGTGGTTAGGGGAGTGGGGATGGGTGGGTATGGGGGACTTTTGGTATAGCATTGGAAATGTAAATGAGCTAAATACCTAATAAAAATGGAAACAAAAAAGAAAGAGACAATTTTAGGGGATAAAGAAGATGTGGAAGAAATTGATAATGTTAGTCAAAGAACAATTTAATTCAAAAAAAAAAAATAAAATCCTGACAGAAGCCTTTCAACAAAATTTCATGAAAGTTATCAGGGAATTACATGTCATAATCATCAACAGAAAAATCTACCAGTATGATATTTCAATTCTGAACACCTATGCCCAAACACAAGGGCACCCATATGTGTAAAAGAAAGATTGTTAAAGCTTAAATCACACATCAATACTCACTCAGTAATACTGGCAAACTTCAGTACTCCACTCTCACTATTTGATAGGACATCCAGAAAAATCTATACTGAGAAATTATGAAACTAAGTGGCATAGTGAATCAAATGGACCTAACAGACATCTATAGAATCTATATTTCACCTAAACACAAAAGAATATAACTTCTTCTCATCCTCTCAAGGATCCTTCTCAAAAAATTGACCTCATATTCATCGCAATCATGACTCATGTGATGCAAAAGGATTGACATAACAAAGTATGACCTATCAGCCCAACACAGACTCATCTGTATTTCAACAACAACATAAACATTGAAATAATACACACTAATGGATATAGAACAACACTCTATGCATATTCTTCTGTTCAGGGAAGAAATAAAGCAACAAATGAAAGGTTCCTCATATTCACTGAAAGTTAAGGTGTATTATACCCAAACATAGGGGGCACAATGGAAGCAGTGTCAAGAGCAATATTCACAGGAATAAATGCCTCCCTAAAGTAATGCCAAAGTTTTTATATCAGCAGTTTAAAAGTAAATACGAAAGCTCTAGAAGTGGAAGAAGCAAGCAAACCAAAGAGCAGTACAAGGCAGAAAATAGTCAAAGTCATTACTGAAATCAAGTATTGAGAACCAATGAATACAAGACAAAGATCAAATAACAGAAAACAAAAACAAAAAATAACAATAACAACAACAACAACAACAACAAAACGAAACAAATCAAGAGCTGGGTCTTTGCAAAAGTCAGAAGATATATATACACCTACCCAAGCCAAACTAACCAAAATATGGAAAAATTGTATCCAAATAAATAAAATCAGATATGAAAAGGGAGATATAACTACATAAACTGTATAAACTAAATGGGTCATTAGCTCTTATATCAAAAACCTGTACTCTAAAAAATTGGAAAGTCTTTATGAAATGGACAATTTCCCAGGTTATAACAGTTACCAAAGCTAAATCAAGATCATATAAACTATTTGAATAGTCATGTGATCACTAAGAAACAAAAGTAGTCATTAAGAGTGTCTACATCGAAAAAAGCCAACAACATGGGGTTTTAGTGCAAAATGCTACCAGAGTTTCATATGAGAGCTTGTATCAATACTCTACAAACTGTTTTAGAAATTGAAACAGGAAGAACACTGCCAATCTCATTCTATGAAGTCATAGTCACTGTGATAACCAAACCACAAAAGTCTCCACATTCAAAAGAGAATATCAGACCAAATCCTCTGATGTCCGTTGATGGAAAAATACTCAACTAAACAGTTGCAAACCAAGTCCAGAAACACATCCAAGTCATCAGCCACCAAAATCAAGATGGCTTCATCCCTGCAATGCAGTAAAGGATCAATATATGAAAATCAATGAAGATACTCCACCATATAAACAAAATCAAATTTAAAAATTACATGATACTACTTTAGAATATTGCAGTTGGGGTTGTCTCTGAGTATGCTGCCCAACTTTGGATCTGTTTCCCTTATCTGGGCTGCCTTGTCTGCCCTTATAGGGAGAGAATGTTTCTAGTCCTGGTGTGATTTTATGTGCCAATGTTGGCTGGTGCCCATGGGGGTACTTTCCTTTCTATCCAAGAAAGGGAAAGAATCAGGTAAAATGGGTATGAAGGTGATAGTTGACTGAGTGGTGTGTGGAGGGTGTATACAACACGTAAAGTTAATAAATACATAAAATCATGTGATAAAATAAAAAAAACCCTACTCTGTGATGCAGTGACATGATTAAATAAAAAAGAGCAGTCTTCACTTCCAAAGGACATTAGTTAAATTTCTAGCACACATATGACAGTAAAACACCAACTGTAATTCTATGGTTAGGGAAGCTGTGTCTTCTTTTGGCCTTGGTAAGCACTGGATTCATACAATGAACAAACATATCTAGTGAAAACGTCCATACTCATAAAAAATAAATATAATCTATAGAGGATTAAATCATTGATGAAGCGGTATAGGTTTACATGTAGATCATGTATTCTGTACCATTAACCTATACATCTATTTGGTAACACCTTCATGCTATTACATGCTATTACATGGCTATGGAAAAAAATCTTAAAATCAGGTATGTACAATTTCTAATTTATATGATGAACCTAGGTGCCCATCTACACATGAATATATAAAATTCCTCTTTTAAGCACCCAATATACAAGTGGAATTTTATTCAACTCTGAGACTGATAAAATCCTGTTCTTGTTAGGAATAACATATTGTCCTGTTAAACAAATCTGGTAGTAAAAGTCACATTGTAGGGAAGTAGAAGAAGGGAATGAGTGAGCATGAGAAAGGGTAATGTAGTGAGTAAAGTACAAGTGCATTTTATGTGTATGATAAGTCACAATGAAACTCTATATAAGAATATACAACGACAATAAATTAAAATCAAAAGAGCAGTCTTCTGTGTTGTAAATTCCTGGAGAGTTGGGCTCAAATTTGGACTAAAATTAGGAAGTGATCCTCAGAATTCTGTGCCCATGCCAGTGCTGAGGATGGACACTCTGTCTGCAAAAGAGAAGTGACGGTTGACATTTCACTTCACCAACAAGGTAGATATGTGAGAGCAGTTCCCATTGGAAAAAAACAAGCTATGCATCCTTGTACACATGCCTTTCTGCTCATATAATAAATTATCTGCAAAATTAGCATATATCATCTTTCAAAAATGTTTAACTGTGATATACATTCCATAAGTAAAATTTATTCTCATTAGAGCATTTAACAGAGCCATGCAAGCATAAGGTAGGTATCCCTCCGTAGGCAGGATGGACAAGATGGATTGTGCTTGGGGTCAAACTGTTTGCTTCAGTTCTGATGAAGGCTCAGAACGACTCTGAAGGTTATGGAATGGATGAGGAAGTGTATCAGGCAGGTCGTCACCCTCAATGATTTTAAGAAGCAGAGTAAAAATGACAGGATATGAAAACCTATTTCAGTCTAACTGTACATTCATGTTGGAGAGTCCAGTGAGAAATAAAGAAAAACAAAGAAAGCAAGGAAGGTAGGGATAGTGGGGAGGGAAAGAGGCAGAAGAGGAGAGAAGAAAGGGGCATAAAAAGCCAAAGACAGGTAGAGTAAGAGAAGAAAACTGAGGGAGAGAAAAATATTGAAAGAGGGACAAGGGGAGGGAGAGGGAGAGAGAGAGGGAGAGGGCGGGGAACAGGGAGGGAGAGGGGGAGGGAAAGGGAGAGAGAAAGGGGAGGTAGAGGGAGAGAGGGGGAGTGAAAATGGGAGGGAGAGGGAGAGGGGGAGGGGGAGGGAGAGGGGGAGGGAGAGGGGGAGGGGGAGGGGGAGGGAGAGGGAGAGGGAGAGGGAGAGGGAGAGGGAGAGGGAGAGGGAGAGGGAGAGGGAGAGGAAGAGGGAGAGGGAGAGGGAGAGGGAGAGGGAGAGGGAGAGGGAGAGGGAGAGATTGGTTGTGTCCCAAGTCTAGACTTGGCATGGTCACCACACTATTAATTTGAGACTTAGTGTTTCCTTGGGAGAGTCATATGTACAGGCCTGTCCTACCTATAAGTGTTTGTGTGTACCTCCTCTTGTGCACACTCTGGGTGGTTCTCCTGCTTTGGTAAGTAATCTCCAGATTCCCCTGGCAGGATGCTGCTGCCTGGGTTAGAGTTATTTATATATTATCTAATCCAGAATTGTTTCAATCCATCCACCTGGAAGCCTCTCCTGCTGACCTTGACTGGTTTGTTGTTTTCTTTACTGTTTCTCAGAGTTACAAAATGCTTTAATTTTTTCTCTAGAAGGTCAATATCTCATCTTTTACAAGTGGGTAACAAGCTGTCTCCCCAGGATCCAAGGATTCCTTTTTATGTGATATTCTCCTTATCTACCAATTTGCTCCTTTCCAGAGAACAGGTCAATGTATGGTGAAAAAGTCACTCTTCTCCTTTCAGTTTTATGTTTCCCTTCTTCCAACAGTATAAGATGGACCAAGGTTTAACCTCAAGTGAGCATTACCCAATGAATCTCTACAAAATCTTCAGAAATCATTCTCTGGGAACAACAGTTGTACTGGGTGAGAAAGAATTCAGAGAGTTGGTGAAAAGTGAATTTCCAATTTTTTATCGGGTAGGTCTTCTTCCTGAATATGGTTTTTATGTCTGCAACAAAGAGAAAGTTCAAAGTCTTTCCATTCAGAGTGACTTTGGTGGTCATATTTACTTATTGATACTTAGGAATCTGCTGCTGGATTGTAATGTGAGATCCCATGTTCTAGACTCTAGGTATAAAGTTATTCACCTGTGACAGAGAGGAACATATTGAAAAACAGTTATATTCAGTGCCCTATTTGCCTGGAGGATAGATTGGCTGGGATTTTCTTGTGTGTGTGTGTGTGTGTGTGTGTGTGTGTGTGTGTGTGTGTGTGTGTGTGTCTTGTTTTGTTTTGTTTTGTTTTTTTTTGTATTTGTTTTTTGTTTGCTTGTTCATTCATTGTTCATTAATCAAAGCTGAGTGGCAATGGTAAAAGAGATGGACTTTTCACTTTAAGGTGGGAACATATGAGCTAAGGCAATGCCCTTAAAAAAGGAATCATTCCAAGATGGTGATTGACTGGGCAGTAGAGGAACACTAAGCTTTAAAGGGGATTTGGGATAGTCCTAGGTGGTTCCTTTTATTCTAGAGATCTAGGGTAGAAAATTCAAGGAAAAGGAGCACAAGGAACCTACATTCCAAGACACTTAGTATTCCTACTCAAACCTGAGGAAAGAAAAACATGGGTGGAGAAAAGTAACACACAGGCACCAGTCTCTACTTTATTTGTAAGGTCTGTGATCAGAACAGTAGCCTTCCTTTCATGTCCTCAATATAGGTATTTTTCTCTTTTGGAACAGTATTAGTGACATGAGATTACTTCTATTCTATTTAATGTGTATTTTTTAAAATTTTATGTGTTTGTTTTCTTTGCTTGAGATATACGTATGTTTAGTAAGTGTGTGTGTGTGTTTGTGTGTGTGGGTGTTTGATTGCTCTCTGTGGAGGATGATAAAGAAATTAAGTTCATTCATTAGAATTAAGATGTTTGTTAGCCACTTTAAGTATTGAACCCATGTGTTCTGCAAAGGCAGAACTAATATTTGTATCATATTTCTAGCCGCAATGGTAACTTATCATATATGAGGAAATCAGAAACTCAAGAGTACTGTATCAACACAGACAAAGGATGTGTACAGGAATCTTCTGTGCACAGTTGTTCTTGCTTTACACCTCCATGAATTCTACTCCCTAACCAGACACAGGAATTATTAGCAAATCATGTGTCAGGTAAAAAGTGCATTAGGCAAGGTGTCCCAGTAAGAGAGTGTAAGATCTTTAGCTGTTGGTGGTCTCAGACTCACTAAGTTAATCACTAGTACACTTAAACCTCCTATCTATTCCTTGTACTTGGCTTACCAAATGCTTTAATATGTTGAAACTTCTACCACCTAAGAAACCCATACTGGCATTTTTTTCTCAGGGTTTCCCAACCTGTAGCTTCAGTGGGAGTCACTAATTAGTTGCCTCCAGGGGAAATAATGAGGAGGAAATAACTGAGAATGATGGAGGGAACATTGACTTTTCAACCTGAGACTTGTGTTTATATCCATTCTTGTTTCCTGTGTTCGAAGGCTCTGAATCTGTAAAAACCATACACCCTTTGCCAGGCTAGTTTTCAAGGAAGATGGCTTTTATGTAGACTAAATTTTTATAGAGACAATTTTGTGATACTTCAAGACAAAACAACTGTCTTACCTCTACTGTAAAAGAGAGTCCTAGCTCTGAATTTGGAAGACTGGAAGAACCAAATTGCAAAGTATTAACCCTTGCTTAGTATGTTTCATCATGAGCCAAATCTCTTCACTTTTATACTCAAATGGGTGTCTTGGGTCAGTTTTACTATGCATTTGCATTCTGCTCACTTAGTGTGTACCCTAGTCCTTTACCCTGGACACTATCAATGCTAACAGTCATCTTTCTTCCAGGAAGTACAGGAAATTCCTTTAGGTAGTCTATTGAATGAACCAAAGGATCACAGCTTTGAAGAGGCTTTGGACATGATAGGACAAATGGGAATGGTGTACTACAAGAAGATAAACAACAATGCTTTTGAACATTAGCATCATCACATCTATGTGCCTGCCCTTGAAGAGGGTGGACATAGATATGACCAATGCTCCTAAGTAAAAGTTTTGGCCACCCTTCTTCTGTCCAACCAGTGCTTCAAAAATTTATTGACACAGGCATTGAAATTGTGTTTGGAGGTCTAAGAGTCCTGGAAATAAAGTCTTTCTCCTCACCAGTGCTCTTCATGTTTCTGAAGTCTCTCTTAGGCTTGTGCCTCCCAGGCAAATAAGCATCATTTGCTCTTCCCTCTTCTAGAGTTGCTTAAACTCTCTATTCAGTCACAAATAGTGAGCAATGGCAAAATTGAGTATTTATTTTAGGAACATCTGTTCAACCCCCTAACCATGGCACATTACTGACTACAGTACAAAATCCCTTGTACCATCCTATCAATACTGTCCTTGGGACTATGGCTATCCAAAGCATGTATTCTTTCTCTATTAACTTACCAGTCATTTCACATCAGACCATGATACTCTCCACTCTTTGCCATTCATGATCTCATATCTCTCATATGTTACACTGTGTTCTTCTGATGATTATTTTTTTCTCTGCAGAATTAATTTTTCAAGAGAAAATTTCATCCTCTACTAATGTAGACAAGGACAGATGGGCTTACCAGCAAGAAGGCTTTTCCTGAGTTCATGTTTCTTTTCTTTGGTTTAATTGGAACATTCCTTGGTTACTAGTCCATGGGTGCCATCCTTATTTCTCAGGTGAATATTGAAAATAATTTTTTTGTCCTTTTTTAAAAATTTTTCATTAGAAATTCTTCTTCATTTATATTTCAAGTGCTATCCTGCAAGTCCCCTATACCTTTCCACCTGCCCTGCTCCCCTACCCAAACACTCCCACTTCTTGACCCTGGCTTTCCACTGTACTTGGGTACATGAAGTTTTCTAGAACAAGGGGACTTTCTTTCCAATGGTGGCCAACTAAGACGTCTTCTACTACATATGCAGCTAGATTCAGGAGCTCTGGGGGTAGTGGTTAGTTCATATTGTTGTCCCACATATAGTGTGGCAGACACCTTCAGCTCCTTGGGTACTTTCTGTAGTTCCTCTATTAGGGGCCCTGTGTTCCATCCAATAGATGACTCTGAGCACCCACTTAGTATTTGCAAGGCACTGGCATAGTCTTACTAGAGACAGCTATATCAGGGTCCTTTCAGCAAAACCTTGCTGTCATATGCAAGAATGTGTGAGATTGGTGGCTGACTATGGGATGGATCGCCAGGTGGGGCAGTCTCTGGGTGGTCCATCCTTTCTTCTCAGCTCCCAACATTATCTCTGTAATTCCTTACATCTGTATTTTGTTCCCCATTCTAAGGAGGGACGAAGTATCCACACCTTGGTCTTCCTTCTCCTTGAGTTTCACATGTTTTACAAATTGTATCTTGGGTATTCTGTTTCTGGGCAAATATTGACTTGTCAGTGAATGCGTATCATGTGAGTTCCTTTGTGATTGGGTTACATCACTCCGGATGATATCCTATAGATCCATCCATTTGCCTAAGAACTTCCTAAATTCATTGTTTTTAATTGCTGAGTAGTACTCCATTGTGTAAGTGTACCACATTTTCTGTTTCCATTCCTGTGTTGAGGGACATGTGGGTTCTTTCTAGCTTCAGGCTATTATAAATAAGGCTGCTATGAACATAGTGAAGCATGTGTCCTTATTAAAGTTGGAACATCTTTTGGATATAAGCCCAGGAGATGTATTGCTAGATCCTCCAGTAGTACTATGTCCAATGTTCTGAGTAACCACCAGAAAGATTTCCAGAGTGGTTGTACAAGCTTGCAATGCCACCAACAATTGAGGAGAGATCCCCTCTCTCAATATCCTAGACAGAGTCTGCTGTCAACTGAATTTTTGTCTTAGCCATTCTGACAGGTGTGAGTTGGAATCTCAGTGTTCTTTTTATTTGCATTTCCCTGATGATTAAGGATGTTGAACATTTATTTCAGGTGCTTCTCAGGCATTTGGTATTGATCAGTTGAGAATTCTTTGTTCAGGTCTGTGCCCCATTTTTTAATGTATGTATTTGATTTTCTGGATTCCAGCTTCTTTTGTTCTTTGTATATATTGGAAATTAGTCCCCTATAAGATTTAGGATTGATGAAAATGCTTTCCCAATCTGTTGGTGGCCTTTTTGTATTATTGACAGTGTCTTTTGCCTTACAGAAGCTTTGCAATTTTATGAGGTCCCGTTTGTTGATTCTTGATCTTACAGCACAAACCATTGATGTTCTGTTGTGTAAATTTTCCCCTGTACCCATATCTTTGAGGCTTTCCCTGCCTTTCTCCTCTATAAATTTCATAGTCTCTGGTTTTATATGAAGTTGCTTGATCCACTTACAATTGAGCTTTGTACAAGGAAATAAGAACTGATCAATTCTATGTCCAATGTTCTGAGGAACTGCCAGACTGATATCCAGAGTGGTTTTACAAGCTTGCAATCCCACCAGCAATGGAGGAGTGTTCCTCTTTCTCCACATTCTCACCAGCATTGGCTGACACCTGAATTTTTTATCTTAGTCATTCAAACTGGTGTAAGGTGGAATCTCAGGGTGTTTTTTATTTACATTTCCCAGATGATTAAGGATGTTAAACCATTTTTCAGGTGCTTCTCAGCCATTCTGTATTCCTTGGGTGAGAATTCTTTCTTTAGCTTTGAGTCCCAATTTTTAATGGGGTTATTTAATTTTTTGGAGTCCTTCTTTTTGGGAAAGGATCTTTACGTACCCTAAATCAGATAGCAGACTAATATCCAATATATATAAAGAACTCAAGAAAATGGACTTATTTTTTGTTTTGCACTCCTCTTTGGTGTGCTTGCTTGTTCCACTTCTAGAACTTTTGTGTGTCCCTGATGTGAAAATTTTGAAATTACTTATGAAGTCATTTATTCCTATGAATGTTGTTCTTAGCACTTCTTACATTTTTCCCCTCTCTTTGGATATGATGTACCTTAATTTTCAGTGAATAATAGAAATATTTCATTTATTTTTTGATTACTTCACTTATCACAAGATTACTGAGTAGACTTTGTTCTATTTCCATTAGAATGTAGACTTTCAGTGTTTCTCTTGTTTTGGAAGTACAGATGATGTTGGGATGATAGGACATACTGTGTTATTTCAATGCTTTCTATCATTTGAGGCATGATTGTGACCAATATGAGGTGAAATTTTTTGAAGGATTCTTGAGGAAATGAGAAGACATTATATTGTTTTGTGTTTAGATGAAATATAGATTCTATAGATGTTTATTAGGTCCATCTGGTTTACCATGCCACTTTGTCTCATTATTTCTTGATATAGATTTTTCTGGATGTTCTGTCAATTAGTGAGAGTGGAGTGTTGAAATTTGCCAGTATTAATGAGTGAGTTTTGAGGTGTAATTTAAGCTTCAACAATCTTCCTTTTACATTTATATGTGCCCTTCTGTTTGGGCATAGGTGTTAGGGCCTTCTCGGAGCAACTTTGCTTGGCATAGAGGCTCAGAGCTCTCTAGTATGTGTGCAGAAAGGAAAGCTTAGTATGTTTGGCTCAGAAGGGAAGAGAGGTGTCAAAAATTGGAGTTCCCATTGGGATAGCAGTTTCCTCAAGGCAGCATGCCTTAGCCAAGAGAACAATCAAATTTCAAGTATCTGGATATTTACAATATAGACCTAATATATTTGATAAATTGCAGTAATCAAGACAAATGATCTGATTAATTACTTCATTTTAAAATATAGATAATTTGGGAAGACAGGCCCCTTGGTCTTTCAAACTTTATATGCCACAGTACAGAGGAACGCCAGGGCCAAGAAGGGGGAGTGGGTGGAGGAGAGTGTGTGTGGGGGAATCTGGGGGACTTTTGGGATAGCATTTGAAATGCAAATGAAAAAATACCTAATTAAAAAATAAATTAACAACTTGTTCTTAACAAGTTTTGTTTTTTTGTTTCTTTGTTTGTTTTGTTTTGTTTTTTGATTTTTATTTTTTTAAGACAGTATTTCTCTGTGTAGCCCTGGCTGTCCTGGAACTCACTTTGTAGACCAGGCTGGACTCAAACTCAGAAATCTGCCTGCTTCTGCCTCCCAAGTGCTGTGTCACCAAGTTTTATGTCTGTTGTCATGATCCAATGCCACACAGAAAAGGGAGGAACACTTTTTTTTTAAAAAGAGAAGATTTAAAGAGATAAAGGAGGATGAAGAGTTATGCATGAAAAGAAAATACTAACTCACTCTTGATGAAGCATTAAGGTAGAGCTCCAAACTCCAGGTATACATGTACATACACACATATATAGAATGGAGCATAGTCCCATCAAGAAAGGTCCAGTAACCTGTATTTTTTGTTCACAGTATTTGTGTATTCTCTGAAAATATTACTTCATATGACAATCAAGTCTTGTCCTTACAGCACAATAATGGATGACGAGACTTTTAAAAAAGCTTTGTATTCCAATATCATCCTGGTAAGTTTAAGGCAATAATTTATGTCCTAAATTGTTAAGACCTAGGGAATATCAGGAGGTTTGAAGAAAAATGAAAATACCAATTCTAAGAATAATAGGAATAGAAGAAGATAAATATTATCCATTAAAAAAGCTTTAACTAAATCATAGATTGAAAATTTCACTAACCGAAAAAGAATTGGCACAAATGTACAGGGATCATATAGAACTACAAATAGATTAGACTGAAAAAGCAATCTATTTAACAAAAAATAATAGTAATAATAATAAGGATGATGATAATAATAAAAATGATAATAATCATGATGTACAGAACAAAGAAAAATATTGAAAGCTGTGAGGGGAAAAAGCCAAATAATATACAAAAACAGAATGGTCACATTTGCAAAAGGTTTCTCAAAAGAGAAGGTAAAAGCCAGATGAGACATACACAGAGTTTAGGAGTCCTATTTATGAGGTCATTAGAGCAGTAAGACTGGAGAGAAGAAGAAGGCCGAGGAGTAATAGAAGACAACATTGCTTAGATAAGCCATAAAAAATATTTTGACATCAGGACAATTGGTGTTAAGAGCAGTCCAGATAAAACAAAAAATAATAAATAATTATTCAGGGTTATCAATAGAAAAATAAATTCTAATAACTTAGAGGATAGATGTCTACACAGCTGGAATACTCTTTAGGGATTCTATAATGTTTATGGAGGCTTTTCATCCAAAACTTTAAGATCAAAGTTTGTTAGAAACCCCAAGTCTCAATTGAAAATTCCTACAACATTAAACTGTAGTGACAGCACTGAGTTTAAAATTAGAGACAGAGTAAACTGTCATTACCTCAGCAGACTGCAGGGCGAGGATAAATCTTTAAATGCAAGCTGCGTGGTATGAAAGGATTGGAGCAGGGCATGTATCATGAACAATCAGGGTTAGGGAAGCATCATCATCAGATAATCAAGGTCCAAACATCTTGCTGACAAGAATTTACATGGATTGCAGTACATTTCAGGAGGTAGCTTGATTTATTTCTTGTATTTATTTAAGGAGGTCAGTTGGCAGGGCATCTGTCTTGAGAAAGTTTTTTCTTGTCTAAATTATGTTTGATGAAAGAAATTTGTGGCTTTTGAAGCAAAAGACTTTAACTATTCCTCACTAATTTATTTTAATTGGTGACTGTACTAACATGAAGAGCTCAAGTCTGATGGGTATGAAAGGCAATGAGCCGAATGAATCAGACCTAGTATATTTTTTGATATGATATATCTTATGTTGATCCAGGACACTTTCATAGAATCAAATTTTAAGCTGTGCTGTTAAAATAGTCCATCTATAAATGCTGATGTGTTAAAGCATGGGGAAGTCTGCATTCCAGTACTCCAAACCATCTATTGTAGAGAGTGGCAAATTGATGATCTAATTGGCAAAAAATGTTGTATACGTCTCTTATTATGCATGAGTGAACCATGCATCTCTGCCTTTAGAAGTAGCAAAGATTCCTGGATATGTAGACCTAGCAAAATTCCACAATGTATCTCTTGTTCCCATGTAATGAATATGCACCACAAACCAGAAATAAGTTTCTGGGCAGAGGATCTAGCAACAGACCACTCCAATATTTGTGAGGTATAGTTTTGAGCAAACTCTTTGAGAAATTTCATGAAAATGACTTAAGCTTTTGTGCATATGTTCTCACATGTCTCTATCATCCTTCATAAAAGTATGTTAGGAGTCCTTACCTAAAGCATGGCAAAGGGAGGAGATCAAGGAGTGAACTAAGCTGAATGTTATCAACAATTTTCCTTGAGAATAAGGGCCCTTAACGTTCTTCATGAATATTGAGGAATAAGGAACTCACTTGGCTGTGCCCCATACTTCTGAAAGTACTACATTCAATTGGAGGATGTCCAACCTGCCTCAACTCAGAACAAAGTCTTAAGACCCGATACATTCATCTACAAAATAAGTCACAAGTTTGTTTAATTCCATCATTGTATGAATGACAACTACAAAATTATACTACTTCAATTGAAAATGCCTCTAGATTTTTCCGTCAACTCTTTCATATTCATTTCAGAAATTGTTCTACATGAAAAGTGTAGTATGCCTGCCATCAACTCAGAGCTCCAACAATGGACCAGCAGCAAAGTTGTGGAGATTGTACAAGGTAGTTGTGCAGTACACTGGCCTCAACATCTTCACAATTACATAGCTACTGAAACGTGTAAGTGTTCGAAATATACTTGAGCCAGGTGATGGTGCTTGGTAGTCAAAGAAGCTGCCATGCAGTTCTGGGTGTCCCATTTACAAAATGAACAGACATATGTTGTCAGTGACCTAATCATATACTTACAATGTGATTGGCTTAAAATTGTATTTATAAAACAATGAATAGCTAATATGCCACATTTTTCATTATCTCCATATTTTATCATAATTATATGTATTGCAGTTAAACTCAGAAGAGGGTTCAGGGCACATTTATAAATAATTATCTGTCCCTCTGGAGCAGTTAAAATTTACAGCAACAAAATTATATTTTATTCCTGAGCAGTATTTTGTCAGTTCATAAAGTATATATGATAAAGTGTGCATGATAAATTCTCAGTGAATAATATTTGCTGGATTATATAGAGTTGAGTTTTATAATACTCATCTTTGAAATATTTACTATTTTGAACAGATTGTATGGTTACCATCCACCACATCTCTTTAATATCAGAGACTGGTTTCTGGAACTGTGTATATATTGGTGCATTTGACATCCAATGGAAAAACTTCTCACCTACCCTGAACCTGAAGTTACAGCTAGGGTATGCTCACTGCTATCAATACTGAGGAATGAACTTAGGTTTTACTCCATAAGAGCATTATGTGCCCTTAAACATTTGGTCTCTCCCTGACCCTTCAGTTTGGTAACTCTTAAATACTTGGTGTACTAACATATTGATTACCTATATAACTACTGTTTGGACATCAAACTATATTTTAGATTTCTATACCACTTATCCTTGAGACAACCATTTTAATGGTGTTGAGTGGAGTTAAGGTGGGAAACACACATCTCAAGGAATAAATTACAAACTCTTTCAGTCTTTGAGTGGCAGTACTGAAGAATATGAGAAATAAATTGCCATGTACTGACTTAGGTCTCCCTTTTCCCTTGAGATTTGCAGACACATTTTCTCTCCAGCCTAGAACCTGAAGGAATGAAACTTAGCAAGGGGGATGGGTTAGATGGGCTGTTAGTTGACCTTAGTATGGGAGGAACAGCCATCTGCAGAGAAGGTTTTCAATGAAAAGACTCTGTTTATAGTGAAAAAAGGCTATATAAATCTTGGAGTGTGGTATGAATTTTCGGGGTGAGTTTACTTCATTGGCTGGGACCAAGGTGCTGCTAATGCATCATTTTCAGGAATGGAATTTCATGAGCTAGCTCTACCTTTTCTTATGAGAGGAAGTTTAACCTGAAACCTGGTCAGCAGGCTATGTGACCACCTCTTGGATAGCAGGGGTTGGGGTGGTAACTTAAGGCTATGTGTACCCTGGCAGGAGAAGGAGCAGTGCAGTCTTAGTCCTGCCAGATTCAGGATGCAATTCATGGTGTTATGGTATGTCTTAATGTCACTATTGCTCTGAATATCTCCCCTGGTTGCACAGGTTTCTCTTCTGACACCTAAGTGAAGCATCACCTTGAGATCAATGTCATCCATTTGGCATGGTCCTGAGTTTATCCTATCAAACACATATGGCAATGGCTCTGGATTAACACCTGAGGCTCACTGTCAAGGATGAATATTGGTAAAAGTCAATTTCCCAAAATTTAGCATGTAATGCAGAGTGATTTTGTCATAGAGACAGAAGAACTGTTCCCATGGAGTGAGTTTCTTTGCCATATTTATCAACGATGTCTGCAAATCTTGAAAATGGTGTTAAATTTAAGCTGAAAAAAATAAGGGTCGGGAGCATGTTCCAAATTTTAGTCCACTACATAGAATGTGGATCTTGTTAAAGGAGTCAGTTAGAGTCTCTGAGCCATTATAATTTCATGTTTCTATATCAAGATCTTTCTGTTGCACCAGTGTGTACCAATATGTGCACTGAAATTTAAGACAAGATAATAAACAACACCCTTGGTATGTAGTACTACAGTGTTCCCATTGACTAAGCAGATATGTGGGGGACTTGGGCCATTTAGCATTGCTTGAACCATAAAATAGGGAAGCCATGATGATGCTTGTGGTAGAATTGGATTATCCTCTCGAGCCCCGGGCTACCTTGCCAGCAGAGTCTTGCCCAACACCCGCAAGGGCCCACACGGGACTCCCCACGGGATCCTAAGACCTCTGATGAGTGGAACACAGCGCCTGCCCCAACCCAATCGTGCGGAACCTGAGACTGCGGTACATAGGGAAGCAGGCTACCTGAGCTTGATCTGGGGCACAAACCCCTTCCGCTCCACTCGAGCCCCGGGCTACCTTGCCAGCGGAGTCGCCTGACACCCGCAAGGGCCCACACAGGATTCCACACGAGATCCTAAGACCTCTAGTGAGTGGAACACAACTTCTGCCAGGAGTCTGGTTCGAACACCAGATATCTGGGTACCTGCCCTGCAAGAAGAGAGCTTGCCTGCAGAGAATACTCTGCCCACTGAAACTAAGGAGAGTGCTACCCTCCAGGTCTTCTTATAGAGGCTAACAGAGTCACCTGAAGAACAAGCTCTTAACAGTGACAACTAAAACAGCTAGCTTCAGAGATTACCAGATGGCGAAAGGCAAACGTAAGAATCCTACTAACAGAAATCAAGACCACTCACCATCATCAGAACGCAGCACTCCCACCCCACCTAGTCCTGGGCACCCCAACACAACCGAAAATCTAGACCCAGATTTAAAAACATTTCTCATGATGATGATAGAGGACATCAAGAAGGACTTTCATAAGTCACTTAAAGAATTACAGGAGAGCACTGCTAAAGAGTTACAGGCCCTTAAAGAAAAGCAGGAAAACACAGCCAAACAGGTAGAAATCATTAAAGAAAAACAGGAAAACACATCCAAACAGGTGATGGAAATGAACAAAACCATACTAGAACTAAAAGGGGAAGTAGACACAATAAAGAAAACCCAAAGCGAGGCAACGATGGAGATAGAAACCCTAGGAAAGAGATCTGGAACCATAGATGCGAGCATCAGCAACAGAATACAAGAAATGGAAGAGAGAATCTCAGGTGCAGAAGATTCCATAGAGAACATCGAAACAACAGTCAAAGAAAATACAAAATGCAAAAGGATCCTAACTCAAAACATCCAGGTAATCCAGGACACAATGAGTAGACCAAACCTACGGATAATAGGAATTGATGAGAATGAAGATTTTCAAATTAAAGGGCCAGCTAATATCTTCAACAAAATAATAGAAGAAAACTTCCCAAACATAAAAAAAGAGATGCCCATGATCATACAAGAAGCCTACAGAACTCCAAATAGACTGGACCAGAAAAGAAATTCCTCCCGACACATAATAATCAGAACAACAAATGCACTAAATAAAGATAGAATATTAAAAGAAGTAAGGGAGAAAGGTCAAGTAACATATAAAGGAAGGCCAATCAGAATTACACCAGACTTTTCACCAGAGACTATGAAAGCCAGAAGAGCCTGGACAGATGTTATACAGACACTAAGAGAACACAAATGCCAGCCCAGGCTACTATACCCGGCCAAACTCTCAATTACCATAGATGGAGAAACCAAAGTATTCCACGACAAAAACAAATTCACACAATATCTTTCCACAAATCCAGCCCTTCAAAGGATAATAACAGAAAAGAAGCAATATAAGGATGGAAATCACGCCCTAGAACAACCAAGAAAGTAATCATTCAACAAACCAAAAAGAAGATAGCCATAAGAACAGAATGTCAACTCTAACAACAAAAATAAAAGGAACCAACAATTACTTTTCCTTAATATCTCTTAATATCAATGGTCTCAATTCCCCAATAAAAAGACATAGACTAACAAACTGGCTACACAAACAGGACCCATCATTTTGCTGCTTACAGGAAACTCATCTCAGAGAAAAAGATAGACACTACCTCAGAATGAAAGGCTGGAAAACAATTTTCCAAGCAAATGGACTGAAGAAACAAGCTGGAGTAGCCATTTTAATATCGGATAAAATCGACTTCCAACCCAAAGTTATCAAAAAAGACAAGGAGGGACACTTCATACTCATCAAAGGTAAAATCCTCCAAGAGGAACTCTCAATTCTGAATATCTACGCACCAAATGCAAGGGCAGCCACATTCATTAGAGACACTTTAGTAAAGCTCAAAGCATACATTGCACCTCACACAATAATAGTGGGAGACTTCAACACACCACTTTCTTCAAAGGACAGATCGTGGAAACAGAAAATAAACAGGGACACAGTGAAACTAACAAAAGTTATAAAACAAATGGACCTGACAGATATCTACAGAACATTTTATCCTAAAACAAAAGGATATACCTTCTTCTCAGCACCTCACGGGACCTTCTCCAAAATTGACCATATAATTGGTCACAAAACAGGCCTCAATAGATACAAAAATATTGAAATTGTCCCATGTATCCTATCAGACCACCATGGCCTAAGACTGATCCTCAATAACAACATAAATAATGGAAAGCCAACATTCACGTGGAAACTGAATAACACTCTTCTCAATGATACCTTGGTCAAGGAAGGAATAAAGAAAGAAATTAAAGACTTTTTAGAGTTTAATGAAAATGAAGCCACAATGTACCCAAACCTATGGGACACAATGAAAGCATTTCTAAGAGGGAAACACATAGCTCTGAGTGCCTCCAAGAAGAAACGGGAGACAGCACATACTAGCAGCTTGACAACACATCTAAAAGCCCTAGAAAAAAAGGAAGCAAATTCACCCAAGAGGAGTAGACGGCAGGAAATAATCAAACTCAGGGGTGAAATCAACCAAGTGGAAACAAAAAGAACTATTCAAAGAATTAACCAAATGAGGAGTTGGTTCTTTGAGAAAATCAACAAGATAGATAAACCCTTAGCTAGACTCACTAAAGGGCACAGGGACAAAATCCTAATTAACAAAATCAGAAATGAAAAGGGAGACATAACAACAGATCCTGAAGAAATCCAAAACACTATCAGATCCTTCTACAAAAGGCTATACTCAACAAAACTGGAAAACCTGGACGAAATGGACAAATTTCTGGACAGATACCAAGTACCAAAGCTGAATCAGGATCAAGTTGATCATCTAAACAGTCCCATATCACCTAAAGAAATAGAAGCAGTTATTAATAGTCTCCCAACCAAAAAAAGCCCAGGACCAGATGGGTTTAGTGCAGAGTTCTATCAGACCTTCAAAGAAGATCTAATTCCAGTTCTGCACAAACTATTTCACAAAATAGAAGTAGAAGGTACTCTACCCAACTCATTTTATGAAGCCACTATTACTCTGATACCTAAACCACAGAAAGACCCAACAAAGATAGAGAACTTCAGACCAATTTCTCTTATGAATATCGATGCAAAAATCCTCAATAAAATTCTCGCTAACCGAATCCAAGAACACATTAAAGCAATCATCCATCCTGACCAAGTAGGTTTTATTCCAGGGATGCAGGGATGGTTTAATATACGGAAATCCATCAATGTAATCCATTATATAAACAAACTCAAAGACAAAAACCACATGATCATCTCGTTAGATGCAGAAAAAGCATTTGACAAGATCCAACACCCATTCATGATAAAAGTTTTGGAAAGATCAGGAATTCAAGGTCCATACCTAAACATGATAAAAGCAATCTACAGCAAACCAGTAGCCAACATCAAAGTAAATGGAGAGAAGCTGGAAGCAATCCCACTAAAATCAGGGACTAGACAAGGCTGCCCACTTTCTCCCTACCTTTTCAACATAGTACTTGAAGTATTAGCC
Source organism: Mus musculus (assembly GCF_000001635.26). Taxonomy (NCBI): domain Eukaryota; kingdom Metazoa; phylum Chordata; class Mammalia; order Rodentia; family Muridae; genus Mus; species Mus musculus. Next base: position 91,859,092 of record NC_000069.6, on the reverse strand, counting down.
AGAGCAATTCGACAACAAAAGGAGATCAAGGGGATACAAATTGGAAAAGAGGAAGTCAAAATACAACTTTTTGCAGATGATATGATAGTATATATAAGTGACCCTAAAAATTCTACCAGAGAACTCCTAAACCTGATAAACAGCTTCGGTGAAGTAGCTGGATATAAAATAAACTCAAACAAGTCAATGGCCTTTCTCTATACAAAGAATAAACAGGCTGAGAAAGAAATTAGGGAAATAACACCCTTCTCAATAGTCACAAATAATATAAAATATCTTGGCGTGACTCTAACTAAGGAAGTGAAAGATCTGTATGATAAAAACTTCAAATCTCTGAAGAAAGAAATTAAGGAAGATCTCAGAAGATGGAAAGATCTCCCATGCTCATGGATTGGCAGGATCAACATTGTAAAAATGGCTATCTTGCCAAAAGCAATCTACAGATTCAATGCAATCCCCATCAAAATTCCAACTCAATTCTTCAACGAATTGGAAGGAGCAATTTGCAAATTTGTCTGGAATAACAAAAAACCTAGGATAGCAAAGTCTTCTCAAGGATAAAAGAACTTCTGGCGGAATCACCATGCCAGACCTAAAGCTTTACTACAGAACAATTGTGATAAAAACTGCATGGTACTGGTATAGAGACAGACAAGTAGACCAATGAAATAGAATTGAAGACCCAGAAATGAACCCACACACCTATGGTCACTTGATCTTCGACAAGGGAGCTAAAACCATCCAGTGGAAGAAAGACAGCATTTTCAACAATTGGTGCTGGCACAACTGGTTGTTATCTTGTAGAAGAATGCGAATCGATCCATACTTATCTCCTTGTACTAAGGTCAAATCTAAGTGGATCAAGGAACTTTACATAAAACCAGAGACACTGAAACTTATAGAGGAGAAATTGGGGAAAAGCCTTGAAGATATGGTCACAGGGGAAAAATTCCTGAACAGAACAGCAATGGCTTGTGCTGTAAGATCGAGAATTGACAAATGGGACCGAATGAAACTCCAAAGTTTCTGCAAGGCAAAAGACACCGTCAATAAGACAAAAAGACCACCAACAGATTGGGAAAGGATCTTTACCTATCCTAAATCAGATAGGGGACTAATATCCAACATATATAAAGAACTCAAGAAGGTGGACTTCAGAAAATCCAATAACCCCATTAAAAAATGGGGCTCAGAACTGAACAAAGAATTCTCACCTGAGGAATACCGAATGGCAGAGAAGCACCTGAAAAAATGTTCAACATCCTTAATCATCAGGGAAATGCAAATCAAAACAACCCTGAGATTCCACCTCACACCAGTCAGAATGGCTAAGATCAAAAATTCAGGTGACAGCAGATGCTGGCGTGGATGTGGAGAAAGAGGAACACTCCTCCATTGTTGGTGGGAGTGCAGGCTTGTACAACCACTCTGGAAATCAGTCTGGCGGTTCCTCAGAAAATTGGACAGAGTACTACCGGAGGATCCACCAATACCTCTCCTGGGCATATATCCAGAAGATGCCCCAACTGGTAAGAAGGTCACATGCTCCACTATGTTCATAGCAGCCTTATTTATAATAACCAGAAGCTTGAAAGAACCTAGATGCCCCTCAACAGAAGAATGGATACAGAAAATGTGGTACATCTACACAATGGAGTACTACTCAGGTATTAAAAAGAATGAATGTATGAAATTCCTAGCCAAGTCGATGGACCTGGAGTGCATCATCCTGAGTGAGGTAACACATTCACAAAGAAACTCACACAATATGTACTCACTGATAAGTGGATATTAGCCCCAAACCTAGGATACCCAAGATATAAGATATAATTTGCTAAACACATGAAACTCAAGAAGAATGAAGACTGAAGTGTGGACATTATGCCCCTCCTTAGATTTGGGAACAAAACACCCATGGAAGGAGTTACAGAGACAAAGTTTGGAGCTGAGATGAAAGGATGGACCATGTAGAGACTGCCATATCCAGGGATCCACCCCATAATCAGCATCCAAACGCTGACACCATTGCATACACTAGCAAGATTTTATTGAAAGGACCCAGATGTTGCTGTCTCTTGTGAGACTATGCCGGGGCCTAGCAAACACAGAAGTGGATGCTCACAGTCAGCTAATGGATGGATCATAGGGCTCCCAATGGAGGAGCTAGAGAAAGTAGCCAAGGAGCTAAAGGGATCTGCAACCCTGTAGGTGCAACATTATGAACTAACCAGTATCCCGGAGCTCTTGTCTCTAGCTGCATATATATCAAAAGATGGCCTAGTCGGCCATCACTGGAAAGAGAGGCCCATTGGACTTGCAAACTTTATATGCCCCAGTACAGGGGAACACCAGGGCCAAAAAGGGGGAGTGGGTGGGCAGGGGAGTGGGGGTGGGTGGATATGGGGGACTTTTGGTATAGCATTGGAAATGTAAATGAGCTAAATACCCAATAAAAAATGGAAAAAAAAAAGAATTGGATTATCCCCCACACCCAAAACTAAGAATTCATTGGGGGAAGTTGTGTGCAGCTGAGCAAGTGCTGTGTATGATAATCTTCTGTTGTTTGCTGGACAATTAGTGAGGACATGGGAATGAAAGGGTCTGTATCTCAAGAGTGTGTATGAATGAATTGTAATATTGAACAATCTTGGCATATGTTCTATAAGGACTAGCACTAATGTTCATTTCCAAGGGCATGACACTGATACCTGAAGTGAAATGCAGACCAGAGACATTTTTAGGGAATTATTGTTACTTGCTCCCTGCATCAGTCATCTCATTCCAAGTGTTCCAACGGAGGGGGTTTTGTGGATTTGATGGGATTTCTTGGCCTTAAGTATACCTGGAGGACAAGTTTCTAAGCAGTCTTCTTTCCACCATAAAACACCTCTAAATATGTATAAGACATTATCCTCAAAGAAGAAGTAATGAGATAATTTATCAAAGACTCCCTGGAATTTTCTGTCTTATAGAGCAGTAACACCTAGAGGAAGAAAATTCTCTCTGGCCTAGTCTACAACTGTCAATTTCATTTAGTGGTCCTACATTTGGTTCCTAGGGTTCCCTGCTGTATAGTGCCCTGGTTCATAGACCAGTACCTGGCATACAACTTTCACCAGGGAGAGCATACACATTTTACCCAGTTCACAGGGAATTCAATTTGTTACATGGCTATTGAAAAAATCTTATAATCAAGTATGTACAATTTCTAACTTATATGATGAATCTAGGTACCCATCTACAGATGAATAGATAAAATTTTCTCTTTTAAGCACCCAATATACGTGCGGAATTTTATTTAACTCTGAGACTGATAAAATCCTGTTCTTGTTAGGAATAACACATTGTCCTGTTAAACAAAATTAATCAGTATGACAAAGAGGAATATTGCCAGTTATGTGCAGTAAAATAAGGTCTGGAAGTAAAAGTCACATTGTAGGGAGGTTAAAGAAGGGAATGTGTGAGCACGGGAAAGGCTAATGAAGTGAGTAAAAATAGTACAAGTGCATTTTGTTAATATGATATGTGACAATGAAACCCATTACTTCATAATGAATATCCAACAACACCAATCAATTAAAATCAAAAGAGCAGTCTTCTGTGTCCTAAGATCCTGTAGAGCTGGGCTCAAATTTGGACTAAACTTAGGAAGTGATACTCAGAGTTCGGTGCCCATGCTAGTGCTGAGGATGGTTGTGCAAGAGAGAGCAGGTTGTTGACATTTCACTTTACCAACAATGTAGATATGTGAGAGCAGTTCCCATTGGAAGAAACACAAGCTATGGATTCTTTGGCACATGCCTTTGTGTTCATATAATCATTTATCTTCAATACAGCATTTAAGCATCTTTCAAAATTTTTTAACTGTGACATACATTCCATGAATAAAATTTATTCTCATTAGAACACTTAACAGAGCTATGCAAGCATAGGGTAAGAATCTCTCCATAAGCAGGATGGACAAGATGGATTGTACATGGGATCAAACTGTTTTCCTCAGTTCCCATGAATGCATAGCTGGACTTTGATGGTTAGAGAATGGATGAGGACATGTATCAGGCAGGTGATCTCCCTCAAGGATGTTAAAAAGCAGAGTAAAAATGTCAAAAGTGAAATCCTCCTCTCACTACAGCTGTTCATTCAGGTGGGAGATTCCAATAAGAAACAAAGAGAAAAAAAAGGAAGCAAGGAAGGTAAGGATAGTTGAGTAGGAGAAAGGCAGAAGAGGAGAGAAGAAAGGGGAGTAAAACGGGAAAGAGAGGGAGAGGGGGAGAAAGAAAGAAGAAAGGGGGAGGGAAAGAGGGATAGGGAGGAAGAGGGAGGGAGAATGAGAGGAGAAGAAGGAAAGGGGTAGAGCAAGAGGAGAAGGGGGAGAGGGAGGGGGATGGGAGAGAGAGGAAGATAGTTTGTGTCCCAAATCTAGCCTTTGCAGGGTCACCATAATATTAATTTGTGAGTGTGTCCCTGGGAAAATACTCAGTCCAGCTGGGTCATACCTATAAATGTTTGTGTGCAAACGCTGGGTGGCTCTAGTGCTATGCTAAATAAGCTCCAGATTCCCCTGGCAGGATGCTGCTGCTGCCTGCCTGGGTTAGAGTTATTTATTTTTTTATTTGACCCAGTATTGTTTAAAATCCTCCACAAGTACACCTCTCCTGCTGATTTTATATGTTTTTTTTTTGTTTGTTTTTTTTTTGCTTTCTTAGCTATTTCTAAGAGTTAAAAAATGCTTTAATTTTTGATTTTCTCTAGAGGGTCAAAAATCTCATCTTTTACATGTGACTAACAGCCTGTGTCCCCACGTTCCAAGGATTTCTTTTAATATGATGTTCTCCTTATCTACCAATTTGTTCTTTTCCAGAGAACAGGTCAAGGGAAGGTGAAAAAGTCACACTTCTTGCAGCTTTATTTTTCCCTTCTTCCAACATTATAAGATGGACCAAGAATTGACCTCAAGTAAGCACAGCATAATGATGCTTTACAGGATGATCAGAACTTATTCTCTGGGGACTACAGTTATACTGGGTGAGAAGGAATTCAGAGAGTTGGTGAGAAGTGAATTTCCAAATTTTTGCCAGGTAGGTAGGTCTTCTTCTTGACTGTGGAGTTTATATCAGCAACAAAAGGAAAGTTCAAACTGTTTCCATTCAGGGTGATTGTGGTGGTCATATTTAGTTATTGTTCCTTAGGAAACTGCAGCTGAACTGTACTGTGCTATCCCATGTTCTAGACAGTGGTGTAGAGTTGTTCACCTGTGACAGGGAGGCACAAACTGAAAAACACAATTAAATTCAGTGCCCTAATTGCCTGGAGGATAGGCTGAGTGGGATTTTGTGTGTTTTTTTTTTGTTTTTCTTATTTTTGTTATTCATTTTTGATAAGAAAAAGCTAAGTGGCTATGGTAAAAGAGATGGACTTTTCACTTTAAAGTGGGAATAGATGAGCTAAGGCAATGCCCTTAAAAAGAAATCATTCCAGGATGGTGATTGACTGGGCAGTAGAGGAACACTAAGCTTCAAAGGGGATTTGGGATAGTCCTAGGTGCTTCCTTTTATTCTAGAGATCTAAGGTAGAAAATTCAAGGAAAAGGAGCACAAGGAAACAACATTCCAAGACACTTAGTATTCCTTACTCAAAACTGAGAAAAGAGAAACATGGGTGGAGAAAAGTGACACAGAGGCTCCAGGCTCTATACAAACCCTAAGGTCTGCAATAAGATCAGTAGCCTTCTTTGCATGCTTTTAATGTAGATATTTTTCTTTTGGAACAGTATTAGTGATGTGGATATTACTTGTATTCTATTTAAAGTGTATTTTTTATTTTATGTTTATTTTTCATTTGCCTGAGATATATGTATGTTTAGTAAATCTTTCTCTCTCTGTCTCTGTCTCTGTCTCTGTCTCTCTCTCTCTCTGTCTGTCTGTCTCTATGTCTGTGTGTGTGTGTGTGTGTGTGTGTGTGTGTGTGTGTGTGTGTGTTTGATTACTGTGTGTGGAGGATGATTATGGAATCAGGATAATCCAGTAGAATACAGATGTTTGTTAGCGATTATAATTACTGAAACTATGTGTTCAGTTCTGCCAAAGCAGAACTAATGTTTGAATTATACTTCTAACCTCAATTGTAATCTGTCATAGATGAGGAAGTTGGGAATTCTTATTGCTGTATCAAGACAGACAGAGGATGTCTACAGGAATTTTCTGTGCAGAGGTGTTCTTGCTTTAACCCTCCATGAATTCTACTCCCTAAACTGACACAGGAATTGTTAACAAATCATGTGCCAGGTACAAAGTGTATTAGGCAAGGTGTCCCAGCAAGAGAATGTAAGATCTGCAGCTGGTGGTGCTCTCAGACTCACTAAGATCAATCACCAGTACACTTAAGTCCCATCACATCTATTACCAAATGTTTATTACCTAGAAAGTTCCACCACTTTAGGAGTTTATACTGGCATTTTCTTCTCAGGATTTCCAAGTCAGTAGCTTCAGTGGGATTCACTCATTAGTTACCTCCAGGGGAAGTAATATGGAGAAACTAAATTAGAATACTGGAGGGAACATTCAATTCTCTGCCTGAGACTTGTGTTTAAATCCCTTCTAGTTCCTGTGTTTGCAGCCTCTGCAACATTAAAAGCCATTAACCTTTTGCCAGGCCAGTTTTCAAGGAAGATGCCTTTTATTCAGGCTAATTTTTATAGACAAATGTTGGATACTTCTAGACAAACTAACTGTCTTATTTTTCTGCAAAACAGAGTCCTAGCTCTGAATTTGAAAGGCTGGCAGAACCAAATTGCAAAGTATTAACCTCTGTTTAGTATGTTTCTTCATGAGCACAAACCTCTTCACTTTTATACTCAAATGGGAATCCTGGGCCAGTTTTACTATGCATTTGCATTCTGCTCACTCAGTGTGCACCCTAATCCTATCCCGGGACACTATCAATGCTAACAGTCATCTTTCTTCCAGGAAGTATAGGAAAGTCCTTTAAGTAGACTATAGAATGAACCAAAGGATCACAGTGTTGAAGAGGCTTTTGACATGATAAGAAGAATGGGAATGCTGTAATATAGGAAGATGAACAACAATGCTTTTTAACATTAGCATCATCACATTGATGTGTCTGGCCATGAAGAGGGTGGACGTAGATATGACCAGCACTCCTAAGCAAGAGTTCTGGCCACCTTTCTTATATCCCACCAGTGTTTCTGAAATTTATAGAAACAGACACTGAAATTATGTTTTGGGTTCTAAGGGTAATGGAAAATAGTCTTTCTCCACACCAGTGTTCTCAATGTTTCTGAAGTCTATCTTAGGACTTGTGCTTCCCAGACAAATGTGATACAGTTCCTCTGACCTCTTCTACAGTTGTTTAAGCTCTCTATTCAAACACAAATAAGTTAGCATTGGCAAAACTGAGGGTGGGTTTTTAGACAAAGCCGTTCAACTCCATAGCCAAGGCAAATCTCTTACTTCAGTACAAACTGTCTTGCACCAACCTATCAATACTCTCCTTGGGACTATGGTTATCCAAAGCATCTATTCTCTCACTATCAACTTTCCAGCCATTTCATACCAAATTATGATCTTCTCTGCCCTTTACCATTCATGACCTTATATCTTTTGTACTTGATACTGTATTCTACTGAGAATCTTTCTCTGCAGTATCAATTTTTCAAGAGAAATGCTGGTCCTCTAGTAGTGTGGATAGAGAAAGATGGATTTAGCAGCAAGGAGCCTGTTTTTCAGTCCACGTTTCTTTGGTTCAGTTGGAACATTCTTTGGATACTAGAAGATGGGTGCCATCCTTATTTTAAGATGAAATTTGTAATTCTTTCACACAACTCTCCTTAGTGGAAGTGGCTCAGGATTGATGTTGGTAGAATTTATGCAGACATTCCTGACATACATGGGAGGTTTGTTTAGTTCAGGACTTCCTGTGCTTCCTTCCAGGATCCTTGAGTAAAGTCTACCTTAAGAAGTAGCTCAGACTTTTCCCGCTTCATTAAATAAGGAATAGTATGGACTTCAGTTGAGTCTGTCTTAAAATCTTTCTATCCTCAAAAAAGCAATGTCAGAGCAATAGAAAGAATCAAACCTGAATGGAATGCATGCAGGAACACCTTGCACATGTAGAGAAGGCAACCAACCAACCTCCTTCTGAAAATCCATATTACATGAGGGTATATCTTTCAAAATATGGTAAGAAAATATGCTTGGGTGTAACTGCAGGTCTTCTTTTCTGCTGTATATATTCACAAGCTCTCACTTATTAGCTAGGCAACAGTTGGCCTCACAGAGCTGTATATCTGAATGGACATTAGATTCTCACATTTGGGAAAACTATGGTACAAGTGTTTTCTGGGAATCCACCAAATGTTTATAACATTTTTTGGAAGACTGTAACTCCATTTCTAGGATCTTCGTTGAGTGTCTGACTATGCCTTTGGTCTCAGCCAGTTGAATTTCATAAGCCTTTCCTCCTAGAAGACACAGGATTCATAGGAAGCTCCTTGAATAAAGATGCATGTCTTTTTCAACCTCAATCTCACCTTGGGCAGAAGTCTAAGATTCCTTCAGAAGACTGTACATTCTAGAAACCATGTAACCCATTCCCCTTGCTAAGTTTCATTACTTCCAGTTCTAGCCTGGTATGCAAATGTGTCTGCAAATCTCAAGGGAATAGGCAGACCTAGGCCAGGATATTGGTAATTTATTTCTCATCAGTCTTCAGTATTTTCATTCAAAGACTGAAAAAATCTTTAATTCATTCCCTGAGATGTATGTTTTCCCACCTTATTAATTCCACTCAATTCCATAAAATGGTTGTCTGAATGATACTTGATATATATATATATATACTATAGTTTGATCTCCAAAGTGTAATTATATAGGTAATCGATATGTTAGTACACCAAGTATTTAAGGGTTACAAAATTTAAGGGTCTGGGAGAGACCAAGTATTTAAGGGCACATACTGCTCTTATGGTGTAAAGTCCAAGTTCATTTCTCAGTATTCACAACAGTGAGCTTACCCCAGCTGAAACTTCAGGGTCAGGGTAGGTGAGATGCTTCTCCACTGGATGTCAAATGCACCAATATGCACACATTTATAACCATGCAATCTCTTTAAAATATTAAATATTTCAAAGAAAAGTATTACAAACTTCAAATCTACATACTACAGCAAACATTATTCACTGAGAATTTATCATACATGCACACACTTTATGAAGTGACAAAATACTGGTCACTTATAAAAAATTATGTTGCTATAAATTTAAACTGCTTCAGAGGTATAGATATTTATATGTAATTGTAACATGACTCCTATTTGAGTTTAAGTGTAATACATATAATTATGATGAAATACGGAGATAATTAAAAAGGATGGCATATTAGCTATTCATTATTTTATAAATATCATTCTAAATACATTACATTGGAAGTATATGATCAATAATTTGTTTATTTTTCTTGAACAGGATTTATAATCACTGAACATTACAACCTTGGTAAGTTGAATTGTCAGATTCAGGCAACTATTACTGTGCTAGACATGATAAAATAGAAAAACCCTTGATGATCACTTGCATCCATTCATTTCTTTCCTGGCTAGAAATAAAGTTACCAAATTCTCCAAACACCAGTCACCATATCTCTTTGATATCAAAGATGAGTTTCTGAAACTCATGAGGTAAAACAATAATTCCTTACACTGCATTTTCATGGATTTTATCAAAACAAAAATGATTTGTAGTATAAAATAAATTTAAATCACAAAGAAATTAGGAAATATGGTTAGCATTACCTATTTTAAAGAATCATAGAAACCTCAGAGTAGAGATCTGTAGAGTATAACAGCTACTGGCAGGATTCCAATTTGAGTAGTATCTTGTTTGCTCCAGGGCAATGTCATGAAAGTGCAAAGCCAGTGGAGCCTTATGTCCATGTTGTGAGTCCCGAAGCATTTGAGAGAAGAAGCCTGAGCAGGTTGTTCCTATGTTCACTCTACACCAAGAAGGAGAGTGCTGAGCAACACTGGAGGCCTTTGACATCATGTTTCTTCCCACCCTGTAAATGAGACTGCCAGGACTGCATGGTAGCATCTTTACATACCATGGTCCAGCACCTGGCTCAGAAATATCAGGGACACTTACATGTTTCAGGTACTATGTAATTGTGAAGATTTTGCAGCCAGTCTACTGCACAACTGTCTTATACATTCTCCACATTTGCTCTTATCTTAGAGGAGATCTGGTATGATGGCAGTACTTTTACACTTGGCATGTATAACTATTTCTGAAACCATATGAAGGAGTTATGGGTAAATAATACGGTCATTCTCATCTGTTATAGTATAATTTTATGGTAGGCATTCATACAATGATGGAATAAAACCAAGTTGTGGCTCAATTTTTTAGATGAGTGTACAGAGTCTTAGACTTTTTGATTAGTTGAGGCAAGTTGGGCATCCTCCCATTCAGTGTATGGCTTTCAGAAGCATGGGAGCACAGCTAAGGGAGTTCCTTATTCTCAACATTCATGAGGAATTTTTTTGTTTGTTTGGTTTTTTGTTTGTTTGTTTATTTGTGTTTTATATTGATTTATTTTTTCTACATGAGTACACTGTACTTCTCAAAATAGAAAAACAAACCAAATGAGACATAAACATATTTTATGAGTCCTGATTACAAGGTGATTAGAGCAGAAACACAAGAGAGAAAAAGAAGGCCAAGGAGTAAGAAAAGGCAACAATGGTTATATAAGCTATAAAAATATCATATTGAGGTCATAACAATTGGACTTAAGAGCAGTCCAAATAAAACAAAACTAATAAATAATAATTCAGGATCATCAATAGAAAAATAAATTCTAATAACTTAGAGGACATATATCTACAAAGATGTAATGTTCTTTAAGGCTTATATAATGGTTATGTAGATCTTTAATCCAAAACTTTAAGATCAGAGGTGGGCTAGAAACCCCAAGTCTCGATTGAAAATTTCTACAACATTAAACTGCAGTGACAGCACTGTGTTTGAAATTGGAAACAGAGGAAAATGTCATTACCTCAGCAGTCTGCAAGGGCAGGGATATATTAATCTTCAAATGTAAGCTACCTGGTATGAAAGGATTGGAGCATGCATACATCATGAAAAATCAGGGTCAGGGAAGCATCATCATCAGATAATCAAGGTCCAAACATCTTGCTGACAGGAATTTACATGGATTGCAGTACATTTCAGGAGGTAGCTTGATTTATTAAACTTGATTTATTTCTTGTATTTATTTAAGGAGGTCAGTTGGAAGGGCATCTATCTTGAGCAGGTAATTTCTTGTCTAAATTATGCTTGATGAAAGAAATTTGTAGTTTCTGAACCAAAAGACTAATTATTTCACACAAATTCATTTTAATTGGTGACTGCACCAACATGAAGAGCTCACTGAATCAGACCTACTATATTTTTTGATGTGATATATCTTATCTGATCCAAGAAACTTTCATAGAATCAAATTGTAAACTGTGCTGTTACAGGTGTCCATCTATAAATCCCCGTGTGTCAAAACATGGGCAAGTGTGCTTTCTAGTACTCCAAACTATCCAGTTCAGAGTTTGGGGGAAAATGATTTAATTGGCAGAAAATGGTGTACACATCTCAAATTTTGCATGAGTAAACCATGCATTTCTGCATTTAGAAATAGCAATGATCAAGTGACCATAGGTGTGTGGGTTCATTTCTGGGTCTTCAATTCTATTCCATTGGTCTACTTGTCTGTCACTATACCAGTACCATGCTTTTTTTTTTTTTTTTTTTTTTTTTTTTTTTTTTATCACAATTGCTCTGTACTAAAGCTTTAGGTCAGGGATGGTGATTCCTCCAGAGGTTCTTTTATCCTTGAGAAGAGTTTTTGCTATCCTAGTTTTTTTGTTTTTCCAGATGAATTTGCAGATTGCTCTTTCTAATTCGCTGAAGGATTGAGTTGGAATTTTGATGGGGTTGCATTGAATCTGTAGATTGCTTTTAGCAAGATAGCCATTTTTACAATGTTGATCCTGCTAATCCATGAGCATGGGAGTTATTTCCATCTTCTGAGATCTTCTTTAATTTCTTTCTTCAGAGACTTGAAGTTCTTATCATACAGATCTTTCACTTCCGTAGTTAGAGTCACTTCCTTAGTTAGCTAGGTTGGGAGAAAGTTTGCAGCATTTTCTACTTGCTGATTTTAGTGGGATAGTTTCAGGTTTCCACCATTTAGTTTGAGGTTGACTACTGGTTTGGTCTAGATTGCTTTTATTATGTTTAGGTATAATATTTTATATTATTTGTGACTATTGAGAAGGGTGTTGTTTCCCTAATTTCTTTCTCAGCCTGTTTATTCTTTGGGTAGAGAAAGGCCATTGACTTGTTTGAGTTAATTTTATATCCAGCTACTTCACTGAAGCTGTTTATCAGGCTTAGGAGTTCTCTGGTAGAATTTTTAGGGTCGCTTATATATACTATCATATCATCTGCAAAAAGTGATATTTTGACTTCATCTTTTACAATTTGTATCCCCTTGATCTCCTTATGTTGTCGAATTAATCTGGCTATGACTTCAAGAACAATGTTGAATAGGTATGGAGAGAGTGGACAGCCTTGTCTAGTCCCTGATTTTAGTGGGATTGCTTCCAGGTTCTCACCATTTACTTTGATGTTGGCTACTGGTTTACTGTAGAATGCTTTTATCATGGTTAGGTATGAGCCTTGAATTCCTGATCTTTCCAAGGCTTTTATCATGAATGTGTGTTGGATCTTGTCGAATGATTTTTCCACATCTAAGGAGATGATCATGTGGTTATTGTCTTTGAGTTTGTTTATATACTGGATTATGTTGATGGATTTCCCTATATTAAACCATCCCTGCATCCCTGGAAATCAGTGACCATAGGTGTGTGGGTTCATTTCTGGGTCTTCAATTCTACTCCGTTGATCTACCTGTCTGTCTCTGTACCAGTACCATGCAGTTTTTCTTTTTTTTTTTTCTCAATTGCTCTCCAATATAACTTGAAGTCAGGAATGATGATTCCTCCAGAACTTCTTTTATTGATAAGAATAGTTTTTGCTTTCCTAGGATTTTTGTTATTCCAAATGAATTTGCAAATTGCCCTTTCTAGCACTGTGAAGATTTTAGCTGGTATTTTGATGGGGTTTTCATTGAATCTGTAGATTGCTTTTGGCAAGATAGCCACTTTTATTCTACTAAGCATGCCAATCCATGAGTATGTGAGATCTTTCCATCTTCTAAGATCTTCTTTGATTTCTTTCTTCAGAGACTTGGAGTTCTTATCATACAGATCTTTCACTTACTTAGTTAGAGTTACATTAAGGTATTTTATATTACTTGTGACTATTGTTAATTTCTTTCTCAGCCTGTTTATCCTTTCTGCAAGTATATGCCACTGATATGTTTCAGTTAATTTTATATTGAGGTACTGCACTGATGCTGTTTATTAGATTTAGGACTACTCTGATGGAATTTTTAGTGTCACTTATATATACTATCATATCATCTGCAAAATAGTGATATTTTACTTCTTCTTTTCCAATTTGTATACCCTTAACCTACTTTTGTTGTCAAATTGCTCTGGCTAGGACATCTAGTACTATATTGAATAGGTTGGGAGAAAGTTTGCAGGATTCTCTACTTGCTGATTTTAGTGGGATAGCGTCAGGTTTCCACCATTTAGTTTGAGGTTGGCTACTGGTTTGGTGTAGATTGCTTTTATTATGTTTAGGTATGTGCCTTGTATGCCTTGACTTCCTGAACTTTCCAAGGCTTTAATCATGAAGGAGTGTTTGAATTTATCAAATGTTTTCTCATCATCTAAGCAGATGATCATGGTTTTTTATCTTTGAGTTTGTTTAAATTGTGGATTACAGTGATTGTTTTCTGTATATTAAACCATCCCTGTATCCCTGGATTGAAACCTACTTGATCATGATGGATGCTCATTTTGATCGGCTCTTGGATTCGGTTTTCGAGGATTTTATTGAGTATTTTTGCTTTGATGTTCATAAGGGAAATTGGTAGGAAGTTCTCTTTGTTTGGTCTTTATGTGGTTTAGCTATCAGAGGAATTGTGGCTTCAAAGAATGAATTGTGTAGAAAACTTTTTGTTTTTATTTTGTGAAATAGTTTGTGGAGTATTGGAATTAGTTCTTCTTTAAAGGTCTGATAGAACTCTGCATTAAACATATTTGGTCCTGGACTTTTTTTTTTGTAGATTATTAGTGACTATATCTATTTCTTTAGGCGATATGGAACTGTTTACATCATTAATCTGATCCTGATTTAACTTTGGTACCTGGTATCTGTCTAGAAGTTTTCCATTTCATCCAGGTTTTCCAATTTTGTTGAGTATATTCATTTGTAGTAGGATCTGATGATGTTTTAAATTTCCTCAGATTCTCTTGTTATGTCTCCTTTTTAATTTCTTTTGTTTATTACTTAGGATACTTTTCCTGTGCCCTCTAGTTATTCTTTCTAAGGGTTTATCTATCTTGTTGATTTTCTGAAAGAAACAGCTCCTGTTTTTGTTGTTGTTGTTGTTTTTTTTTTTTTTGATTCTTTGAATATTTCTTTTTGTTTACACTTTGTTGATTTCAGCCCTGAGTTTAGTTATTTACTGCTATCATATCCTCTTGGGTGAATTTGCTTCCTTTTGTTCTAGAGCTCTTAGATGTGCTGCCAATCTGCTAGTATATGCTCTGTTTAGATTGTTTTAGTCAGCCCTCAGTGCTATGAGTTTTCCACTCAGAACTCCTTTCACTGTGTCCCATAATTATGGGTAGGTTGTGGCTTCATTTTCATTAAACTCTAAAAAGTTATTGATCTTTTTCTTTATTTCTTCTTTGACCAAGGTATCATTTAGTAGAATGTTATTCAGCTTCCACATGAATGCTGCTTTCTATTAATTATGTTGTTATTGAAGATCAGCCTTAGGCTATGGTGGTCTGATATGATGCATGGGATAATTTCAATATTTTTGTATCTGTTGAGGCCTGTTTTGTGACCAAGTATATGGTCAATTTTGGAGAAGGTACCATGAGGTTCTGAGAAGAAGGTATATCCTTTTGTTTTAGGATAAAATCTTCTGTAGATATCTGTTAAATCCATTTCATTTATAACTTCTGTTACTTTCAATGTATCTCTGTTTAGTTTCTGTTTCCAGGATCTGTGCAATGATGAGAGTGGGGTGTTGAAGTTTCCCACTATTATTGTATGAGGTGCAATGTATTCTTTAAGCTTTACTAAAGTTCCCTTAATGAATGTGGATGCCCTTGCATTTGGAGCACAGATAATGAGAATTGAAAGTTCATCTTTGATTTTTTTCTTCGATGAGAATGCAGTGACACTCTTTGTCTTTTTGATAACTTTGTGTTAGAAGACAATTTTATTCGATATTAGAATCACTACTCCAGCTTGTTTCTTCGGACTATTTGCTTGGAAAATTGTTTTCCAGCATTTTAATCTGAGGTAGTGTCTGTCTTTGTTCCTGAGGTGGGTTTCCTATATGCAGCAAAATGTAGGATTCTGTTTGTGTAGTCAGTCTCTTAGTCTATATTTTTTTATTGGGGGATTGAGTCTAATTATATTAAGGAATATTATGGAAAAGTAATCATTGCTTTCTGTTATTTTTGTTGTTAGATTTGGGGTTCTGTTCTAGAGGCTGTCTTCTTTTAGGTTTGTTCTTTTAGGTTTTTTTTTTCTTTTTCTAGGGCTAATTTCTATCTTTGTGTTGGAGTTTTCCCTTTCTTTTCCTTTGAAGGGTTGGATTCTTGAAAAGATATTGTGTGAATTTTGTTTTGTCATGGAATACTTTGGTTTCTACACCTATAGTAATTGGGAGTTTTGCTGGGTATAGTAGCCTGGTCTGGCATTTGTGTTCTCTTACGGACTGTATAACGTCTACCCAGGCTATACTGGCTTTCATAGTCTCTGAGAGAAGTGGTGTAATTCTAATAGTTCTGTCTTCATATGTTATTTGACCTTTTCCCCTTACTGCTTTTAATATACTCTTTATTTAGTGCATTTTTTTTTGTTCTGATTAATATGTGTCAGGAGGAATTTTTTTCTGGTGCAGTCTATTTGGAGTCCTGTAGCCTTCTTGTATGTTCATGGGCATGTCTTTCTTTAGGTTAGGGTTGTTTTCTTCTATAACTGTGTTGAAGATGTTTACTGGCCCTTTAGGTTGAAAAATCTTCATTCTCCAGGATCTGTGCAATGATGAGAATGGGGTGTTGAAGTTTCCCACTATTATTGTGTGAGGTGCAATGTATGCTTTGAGCTTTACTGAAGTTCCCTTAATGAATGTGGCTGCTCTTGCATTTTGAGCACAGATATTGAGAATTGAAAGTTCATCTTGGAAGATTTTCCCTTTGATGAGTATGAAGTGCCACTCTGTCCTTTTTGATAACTTTGGTTTGGAAGTCAATATTATTCAATATTAGAATCACTACTCCAGCTTGTTTCTTCAGATCATTTTCTTGGGAAATTGTTTTCAGCCTTTTACTCTCAGGTAGTGTCTGTCTTTGTCCCTGAGGTGGGTTTCCTATATGCCGCAAAATGTTGGATTAGGATTCTGTAGCCAGTCTCTTAGTCTATATCTTTTTATTGGGGAATTTAGTCTATTTATATTAAGGGATACTATGGAAAAGTAATTATTACTTCCTGTAATTTTTGTTGTGATAGTTCGGGTTCTGTTCTTGAGGCTTTTAGGTTTGTTGAAAGATTACTTTTTTTGCTTTACCTAGGGCATAAATTCTATCTTTGTGATTGAGTTTTCCCATTATTATCCTTTGAAGGGTTGGATTCTTGAAAAGATATTGTGTGAATTTTGTTTTGTCATGGAATACTTTGTTTCTCCATCTGTGGTAATTGGGAGTTTTGCTGGGTATAGTAGCTTGGTCTGGCATTTGTGTTCTCTTAGGGACTATATAACATCTGTCCAGGCTCTACTGCCTTTCATAGTCTCTGGTGAGAAGTCTGGTGTAATTCTAATAGGTCTGCCTTTATATATTACTTGACCTTTTTCCCTTACTGCTTACAATATTCTGTATTTATTTAGTGCATTGGTTGTTCTGATTATTATGTATCGGGAGGAATTTCTTTTCTGGTGCAGTTTATTTGGAGTCCTGTAGGCTTTTTATATGTTCATGGGCATGTCTTTCTTTAGGTTAGGGTCATTTTCTTCTATAATTTTGTTGAAGATATTTACTGGCCCTTTGAGTTGAAAATCTTCATTCTCATTTTCTCCTATTAGTCAGATATTTTGTCTTCTCATTGTGTCCTGGATTTCTTGTAAGAGTTGGTTTAGGATCTTGTTGCATGTTACATTTTCTTTGACTGTTTTATATATGCTTTTTATGGATTCTTCTTCACCTGAAATGTTCTCTTTCATCTCTTGTATTGTGTTGCTGATACTCATATCTATGGCTTCTTATTTATTTTCTAGGATTTCTATCTCTAGTGTTGTTTCCCTTTTGATTTTCTTTTTTGTTTCTACTTTCATTTTTGGATCTTGGATGCTTTTTGTTCAATTTCATTACTTGTTTTCCTATAATTCTTAATGGATTTTTGTGTTTCCTTTTTAAAGACTTGTACTTGCACAGCAGTGTTTTCCTGCAATTCTTTAAGGGCTTCCCACTCTTTCACAGCATTCTCCTGTACTTCTTTATGTGAGTTATAAGTGTGCTTCTTAAAATCTTCTACCACCATCATGAGATATGATTTAAAATCTGAATCTTGCTTTTAAGATGTGTTGGGGTATCTAGGACTTGCTGTTGAGGGTGTACTATGTTCTGATGATGCCCAGTGGTCTTGGTTTCTCATGCTTGCCTTTCGGCGTCTGGTAATCTCTGGCGTTAGTATTTTGTTTGTTTTTTGTTTATTTGAGGCAGGATTTCTCTGTATATGGCGTTAGTTGTTATAATTGTCTCTGGCTGGAGCTTGTTCCTCCTGTGATTCTGTGAGCCTCTGTCAGCATTCCTGGGAATCCCATTTTCAACTGAGTCCGAGAGGTCAGAGCACTCTTTGCAGGCAAGTTTTCCTCTTGCAGTGAAGGTGTCCAAAATCCTGTAGCTCTGATCAACTTCCTTAGTCCAGTGACCCAAGACGTTGGGTTTGCTAGGGACTCTATGGAGTGGGGAGTCCTCTGAGACCTTGAAACCTTCCACCAAGTTCGGGTAAATTGGGAGCTCACCTCAAAAGTTGTAATTCTTCTACACAACTATCCTTGGTGGAAGTGGCTCAGGATTCATGTTGGGAGAATTCATGCAGACCTTCCTGACACACATGGTAGGTTTGTTTGGTTCAGGAGTTTCTGTGCATTCTTCCAGGATCCTTGAGTAAAGTCCATATGAAGAAGTATCTCAGAATTTTCGCTCTTCATTAACTATGGAACAGTATGGACTTCAGTTGAGTCTGACTTAAAATGTTTCTTTCTGCATAAAATCAATTTGAGTGCAATACAAACAATTGAACCTGAATGGAATGCATGCAGGAACATCTTGCACATGTGTGAAGGCACTCAACCAACCTCCTTCTGAAAATCCATATTACATGAGGGTATATCTTTCAACATGACAAGGAAATATGCTGGGGTATAGTTTCACGTCTCCTTTTCTGCTATTTCATATTCACAAGCTCTTACTTATGAGCTAGGCAACATTTGGCCTCTCAAAGCTTAGTATCCCAATGGACATTAGATTCTCTCATTTGGGAAAACTGTGGTACAAATGTTGTCTGGAAGATCACTAAATGTATATAGCAGGTCTATGGAAGACTCTACTTCCTCTTCTGAGATTTTCTTAAGTGTCTGAGTATGCCTTTGGTCTCAGTCTGTTGAATTTCATGAGCCTCCCATACTAGGAGACACAGGATCCATACGAAGATCCTTGAATAAAGATGCATGGCTTTTTGCAACTCAATCTCATCTAAGGCACAAGTCTAAGATGCCCTCAGTGGAATTCAGATTCTAGAAAGAACTGTTTCCTTAAGCATCCAAGAAATCACTGATTACCAACATGTATCAATCTTTATACTGGGAGATTGTTTTTTGAATATGCATGTTATTTTTCTTCCTTAATTTTCTCTTCTCATATTATTTTTAAAAATTCTATTCATCTTTTTCTCTCCTGTGAAAAAGTGCCCTTCAAAGACAAAGGACACATGAAAATTCATGAATCTCAATGCATGCAGATAATTGTCTCATTTTTGACTGCTTAGAAGCTTGTCCTCCAGGTATAATTAAGTCCAAGAAATCCCATCAAATCCACAAAACCCCCACCATTGGGACACTTGGGAATGAGATGACTGATGCAGGGAGCAGGTAACTATAGTTCCCTAAAAATGCCTCTGGTCTGCATTTCATTTCAGGTAACAGAGGTATACCCTTGGAAATGAACATTAGTGCTACTCCTTATAGAACATATGCCAAGATTGTTCAATATTAAAATTCATTCATACACACTCTTGAGGTACAGATCCTTTCATTCGCATGTCCCCACTAATTGTCCAGCAAACAACAGAAGATTATCATAGACAGTACTTGTTCAGCTGCACACAACTTCCCCAATGAATTCTTAGTTTTGGGTGTGGGGGATAATCCAATTCTGCTTCAAGCATCATCATTGCTTCCCTATTTTATGGTTCAAGCAATGCTAAATGGCCCAAGTCCCCCACATATCTACTTAATCAATGGGAACACTACAGTGCTACATACCAAGGGTGTTGTTTGTTATATTGTCTAAAATATCAGTGCACATATTGGCACACACTGGTGCAACAGAAAGATCTTGATATAGAAACATGAAGTAAATGTGGCTCAGAGACGCTAACTGACGCCTTTAACAAGATCCACATTCTATGTAGTGGACTAAAATTTGGAACATGCTCCCGACCCTTATTTTTCAGCTTAAATCTAACACCTTTTCAAGCTTTGCAGACATCTTTGATAAATATAGTAAAGCCAACCACTTCAAGGGAACAGTTCCTCTGTATCTATGACAAAATCACTCTGGATAACATGCTAGATTTTGGGAATCTATCTTTTGACAATATTCATCCCTGACACTGAACCTCAGATATTCAGGACTGTAGGTAAGACTGCTGAAGAAGGAGTTTATATATATCTTCAGAATATTTGCTAGAGTTGTAAGAGGAGAAGGTACTTGGCAATGATCCTGAGGGATAGGAGTTAGAAAATAATACCACAATACCAAAGATAAGGACATTAATCCAGAGCCATTGAAATATGTGCCTGATAGGATAAACTCAGGACCATGCCAAATGGCTGACATTGATCTCAAGACAATTCCTCACTTAAGTGTCATAAGAGAAACCTGTGAAACCAGGGGGGCTATTCAGAGCAATATTTATATAAAGACATACCATGACACCATGAATTGCTTCCTGATTCTGGCAAGAGTAAGACTGCATTGCTTCTTCTCCTGCCAGGGTACACATAGCCTTAAGTTACCACCCCAACCCCTGCTATCCAAGAGCTGGTCACATAGCCTGCTGACCAGATTTCAGGTTAAACTTCCTCTCTTAAGAAGAGGTAGAGGTAGCACATGAAATTCCATTCATGAAAATGAGGCATTAGCAGCACCTTGATACCAGCCAATGATTTAAACTCACCCAGAAAATTCATACCCACTCTCCAAGATTTATATAGCTCTTGTTCACCATAGTAAACAGAGTCTTTTCACTGAAAACATTCTGTGCAGATATGTCTCTGCAGACACAGCTGTTCCTAACAACCCATCTAACCCATCCCCCTTGCTAAGTTTTATTCCTTCTGGTTCTAGGCTGGTGTGAAAATGTGTCTACAAATCACAAGGGAAAAGGGAGACCTAGGCCAGTACATGGATAATTTATTTCTCATAAGTCTTCAGTACTGCCACTCAAAGACTGAAAAAATCTGTAATTCATAACTTGAGATGTATGTTTCCCACCTTAATTCCACTCAACACCATTAAAATGGTTGTCTCAAGGATAAGTGATTTAGAAATCTAAAATATAGTTTGATCTCCAAACAGTAGTTATATAGGTAATCAATATGTTAGTACATCAAGTGTTTAAGTGTTACCAAAATGAAGGGTCGTGAGAGAACAAATGTTTAAAGGTGCATAATGCTCTTATGGAGTAAAGGCCAAGTTCATTCCTCAGTATTCATAACAGGGAGCTTACCCCAGCTGTAACAGGTTCAGGGTAGGTGAGATGCTTCTACTCTGGATGTCAAATGCACCAATATATACACAGTTCCAGAAACCAGTCTCTGATATTAAAGAGACATTGTGGCTGGTAACCATACAATCTGTTTAAAAGAGTAAATATTTCAAAGACGAGTATTAAAAACCTCAACTCTACATAATCCAGCAAACATTATTCACTGAGAATTTATCATACATACTTTATCATACACACTTTTTGAACTGACAAAATACTGCTCACTGATGAAATATAATTATGTTGCTCTAAATTTAAACTTCTTCAGAGGGACGGATATTTATTTGTAAATGTGCCATGACTCCTCTTCTGAGATTAAATGTAATACATATAATTATGATGAAATAGGTAGATAATGAAAAAGGGTGGCACATTAGCTGTTCATTGTTTTATAAATATGATTCTAAACCAATCACCTAGAAAGTATATGATTAGTAATTTGTTTATTTTTGTTTAACAGGATTTATAATCAGTGAACATTACAACCTGTAGGGGATAATCTAGTCTTGGTAAGTTGAATTTTTAGATTCAGACAACTATTACTGTGCTAGATGTGATAAAATATGAAAACCCTTCATGATCACCTGCATTCATTCATTTCATCCCTTGCTAGAAATAAAGTTACCAAATATGCCAAACACCAGCCAACACATCTCTTTGATATCAGAGGCTGGTTTCTGGAACTATGAGGTAAAACAATCATTTCTTACGTTGATTTTTTTCTTGGATTTTATCAAACAAAAAAGATTAGTACTATACAATAAATTTAAACCACAAAGTAATTAGGAAAGATGGTTAGCATTGACTATTTTTAAAAATCAAATAAACCTCAAAGTACAGATTTGTAGAGTATAACACATATTGTTAGGATTCCAATTTGAGTAGTATCTTGTTTGTTCCAGGGCAATGTCACAAAATAACAATGCCAGTGGAGCCTTATGACCTGTTGTGAGTACCAAAGTATTTGAGAGAAGAAGCCTGAACAGGTTGTTCATATGTATACAATACGCCAACAGGGAGTCTGGTCAGCAAATCTTGAGTTCACTGACAACATATATCTGCTCATTTTGTAAATGGGACACACAGAGCTTCATGGAAGCTTCTTTGACTACCAAGCACCAGCAAATGGCTCAAATATATTAGAAACACTTACACATTTTAGGAGCTATGTAATTGTGAAGATTTTGAAGCCAGTGTACTGCACAACTACCTTGTACAATCTCCACAAATTACTGGTCCTTTGTCAGAGCTCTAAGTAGAGGGCAGGTATACTACATTTGTCAGGTATAACAATTTCTGAAATGTATATGAAAGAGTTGAGGGAAAAGTCTACAGGTATTTTCAATTGTAGTAGTATAATTTTGTAGTTGTCATTCATACTATGATGGAAATAAACAAATTTGTGTCTTATGTTATTTAGATGAGTATACAGGGTCTTAAGACTTTGTTTTGAGTTGAGGCAGGTTGGACATCCTCCAACTGAATGTAGTACTTTCAGAAGTATGGGGCACAACCAAGTGAGTTCCTTATTCTTCAACATTCATGAAGAATGTTAAGGACCCTTATTCTCTAGGAAAATTGTTGATAACATTCAGCTTAGTTCACTCCTTGATCTCCTCCCTTTTCCATGCTTTAGGTAAGGACTCCTAACTTCCTTTTATGAAAGATCATAGAGACATGTGAGAACATATCCACAAAAGGTTAAGTCATTTTCCTAAATTTCTCAAAGAGTATGCTGAAAACTATATCTCACAAGTATTGGAGTGGTCTGTTGATAGATCCTGTGCCCAGAAACTTATTTCTGGTTTGTGGTGCATATTCATTACATGGGAACAAGTGATATAGTGTAGAATTTTGCCAGGTCTACATATCCAGGAATCTTTGCTACTTCTAAAGGCAGAGATGCATGGTTCACTCATGCATAAAAAGAGAAGTGTACTACATTTTTTTTGCCAATTAAATCATCAATTTTTGCCAATCTCTGTAGTGGATGGTTTGGAGTACTGGAATGCAGAATTTCCCATGTTTTGACACATCAGGATTTATAGGTGGACTATTTTAACAGCACAGCTTAAAATTTGATTCTATGAAAGTGTTCAGGATCAACATAAGATATATCATATAACAAAATATAGTAGGTCTGATTCATTCAGTTCACTGCCTTTCAAACCCAGCAAAGTGAGCTCTTCATGTTAGTGCAGTCACCAATTAAAATAAATTAGTGTGGAATAGCTAAAGTCTTTTGCTTCAGAAACCACAAATTTCTTTCATCAAACATAATTTAGACAAGAAATAACTTGCTCAAGATAGATGCACTGCCAACTGACCTCCTTAAATAAATACAAGATATAAATCAAGTTTAATAAATCAAGCTACCTCCTGAAATGTACTGCAATCCATGTAAATCCTTGTCAGCAAGATGTTTGGACCTTGATTATCTGAAGATGATGCTTCCCCAACCCTGATTGCTCATGATATATGCCATGTTCCATAGTTTCATACTGCATAGCTTACATTTAAAGATTAATATATCCCCGCCCTGCAGACTGCTGAGGTAATGACATTTTTCTCTGTCGTCAATTTCAAACACAGTGCTGTCACTACAGTTTAAAGTTGTAGGAATTTTCAATGGAGACTTGGGGTTTCTAACCAACTTTGATCTTAAAGTTTTGGAGGAAAAACATGCATAACCATTATAGAATCCCTAAAGAGCATTACAGCTTTGTAGATATCTATCCTCTAAGTTTCATTCCTCATTTACATTTCCAGTGCTATCCCAAAAGTCCCCCATACCCTCCACCCAACCCCACTACCCACCCACTCCCACTTTTTGGCCCTGATATTCTCCTCTACTGGGGCATATAAAGTATGCAATTCCAATGGGCCTCTCTTTCCAGTGATGGCCGACTAGGCCATCTTCTGATACATATGCAGCTAGAGTCAAAAGCTCCTGGGTACTGGTTAGTTCATAATGTTGTTCCAATAGGCTAGCAGATCCTTTAGCTCCTTGGGTATTTTCTCTAGCTCCTCCATTGGGGGCCCTGTGACCTGTCCTACAGCTAACTGTGAGCATCCATTTATGTGTTTGCTAGGCCCAAGCATAGTCTCACTAGAGACTGCTATATCAGGGTCCTATCAGCACAATCTTGCTATTGTATGCAATGCTGTGGCCGTTTGAAGGCTGATTATGGGATGGATCCCTGGATATGGCAGTCTCTAGATTGTCCATCCTTTTGTCTCAGCTCCAAACTTTGTCTCTGTAACTCCTTCCATGGGTGTTTTGTTTCCTATTCTAAGAAGGGGCAAAGTGTCCACACTTTGGTCTTTGTTCTTCTTGTCTTTCATGTGTTTTGCAAATTGTAACTTATATCTTGGGTGATCTAAGTTTCTGGGCTAATATCCACTTATCATTGAGTACATATCATTTGAGTTCTTTTGTGATTGGGTTATCTCACTCAGGATAATGCCCTCCAGGTCCAACCATTTGCCTAGGAATTTCATAAATTCATTCTTTTTAATAGCTGAGTAGTACTCCATTGTGTAAATGTACCACATTTTTTTGTATCCATTCCACTGTTGAGGAGCATCTTGGTTCTTTCCAGCTTATGGCTATTATAAATAAGGCTGCTATGAACATAGTGGAACATGTTTCTTTCTTACTAGTGGAACATCATCTGGATATATGCCCAGGAGTGGTATTGCAGGATCCTCTGGTAGTACTATATCCAGTTATCTATATTTTCAAATTTATTTTTTAAATAGGTATTTTCTTCATTCACATTTCAAATGCTATCCCAAAAATCCCAGGACCTACTCCCCCCCCCACACACACACTTTTCTACTAAACCCCTCCCTATTCTTGGTCCTGGTGTTCTTCTGTACATAGGCATATAAAGTTTGCAAGACCAAGGGGCCTCTCTTCCCAAATTAGCTATATTTTAAAATGAAGATATTAATCAGATCATTTGTCTTGATTAATGCAATTTAACAAATAAATTAGGTCTATGTTATAAATATCCAGATATTGGAAATTTGATTGTGCTCTTGGCTAAGGCATGCGGCCCTGAGGAAACTGCTATCACAAGAGAAACTTCACTTTTTTGACACTCTTCTTCCCTTCTGAGTCAAACATACTAACTTTCCTTTTGGCACACATACTAGAGGGCTCTGAGCCTCTGTGCCAAGCAAAGTTGCTTCAAGAAGACCTTAACACCTATGCCCAAACAGAAGGGCACATATATTTGTAAGAGAAAGATTGCTAAAGCTTAAGTCATACCTCAAAACTCATATATCAATACTGGCAAACTTCAACACTCCAGTCTCACTAATTGACAGGACAACCAGAAAAATTTATACAGAGAAATAATGAAACTAAATTTCATGGTGAATCAAATGGACCTGATAGACATCTATAGTATCTATATTTTATCTAAACACAAACCAATATCAAGTCGTCTCATTCCCTCAAGGATCCTTCTCAAAAATTTCACCTCATATTGTTCACAATCATGCCTCAAGTTATAGAAAGAATTGAAATAACACAGTATGTCCTATCAGACCAAACTAGACTCATCTGTACTTTGAAAACAACAGAAACAATGAAAGACTGCATTGTAATGGAAATAGAACAAAGCTCTACTCAGTAATCTTGTGGAAGGGAAGAAATAAAGGAATAAATGAAATGTTTCTAGTATTCTCTGAAAATTAAGGGACATCATATCCAAGCAGAGGGGAGACAATGCAAGCAGTGCTAAGAACAACATTCATAGGAATAAATGACTTCATAAGTAATTTCAAATTTTTCACATCAGCAGTTTAAAAGTACACACAAAAGCTCTAGAAGTGGAAAAAAAGCAAACCAAAGAAAAGTGCAAGACAGAAAATAAGCAAAGTCATTACTGAAATCAAGCAGTTAGAAATAAGGAATACAATACAAAGAATCAACAAAGCAAAATAAAACAAACAAAACAAAACATAAAAACAAACAATTCAAGAGCTGCATCTTTGAAAAAGTCACAAGATATACATACACCTACCCAAGGCAAACTAACCAAAATATGGAGAAACTGTATAAAAAGTAACAAAATCAGAAATGAAAAGGGAGGCATAACTACAGAAACTGTATAAATTAAATGGATCATTAGGTCTTATATCAAAAGCCTGTACTCCAAAAAACTGGAAAGTCTTTATTAAATAGACAATTTTCTAGATTATAATAGTTAACATAGCTCAATCAAGATCACATAAACTATTTAAACAGCCATATGACCACTAAGAAACAAAAGTAGTCATTAAGATTGTTTACACAGTAAAAGACCATAGCCACAGTGTTAGTGCAAAATTCTACCAGAGTTTCATACAAGACCTTGTATCAATACTCTACAAACTATTTTAAAATTGAAACAGGAAGAAAACTGCCAACCTCATCTTATAAAGCCATAGTCTCTGTGATAACTAAAGCACAAAGTATCCAAATCAAAAGAGTTTATCAGATCAAATTCTCTAATGTATATTGATGGAAAAATAGTCAACAAATTGGCTGCAAACCAAATCCAGAAACACATCAAAGTCATCATCCACCAAGATAAAGATGGATTCATCCCAGCTATGCAGTAAAGGGGCAATATATGAAAATCAATCAAAATACTCCATCATATAAACAAAATCAAATTTCAAAATTGTAGGGTACTACTTTAGATTACTGTAGTTCAGAGTTGTCTCTGAATCTGCTGCCAGAATTTGGATCTGTTTTCCCTATCAGGTCTGCTTTGTATATCCTTAGAAGGAGAGAATGGTTCTAGTCCCAGTGTGACTTTATGCGCCAAGGTAGGCTGGTGCCCATGGGTTCACCTCTCCTCTTTCCAGAAAGGGAAAAGATCGTGTGCAGTGTGTATGAAGGTTCTTGAAATAGTGGAGGTTTGAGGGCATGTACATCATATGGTGTGAATAAATACATAAAAGCATGTGAAAAAAAAGGGGAAAACCTTGATGTGTGATGCTGAGTCATGATTAAATAAGAAAAGCACTGTCTTTGCTTCCAAAGGACATGAGATTAATTTGTAGCACACATATGACAGTTAAACACTGACTGTAATTCTATTGTCAGGGAAGCTGTTTCCTCTTTTGGACTCCGTAAGCATGGAATTCACACAGTGAACAAACATATCTAGTGAAAACCACTATACTCATAAAATAAAAATAAACATAATCTCTAAAGAATTAAATCCGTGATGAGGCAGTATAGGTTAACTTGTAGATCAATAATTCTGTACCATTGACATATACATCTATTTTGTGACATCTTCATGCTGCCTTTGTTACATGCTTATGGAACAAATCTTATAATCAGGTATGTACAATTTCTACCTTATATGATGAACCTAGGTAGCCATCTACAGATGAATAGATAAAATTTCCTCTTTTAAGCACCCAATATACGTGTGGAATTTTATTTAACCCTGAGACTGACAAAATACTGTTCTTGTTAGGAATAACACATTGTCCTGTTAAACAAAATTAATCATTATGAGAAAAAAAGAATATTGCCAGTTATGGGCAGTAAAATAAGGTCTGGAATTAAAAGTCATATTGTAGGGAGGTAGAAGAAGGGAATAAGTGAGCATGGGAAATGCTGATGTACTGAGTAAAAATAGTACAAATGCATTTTATTAATATGATATGTGACAATGAAGCCCATTACTTCATAATGAATATCCAAAAACAACAATCAATTAAAATCAAAAGAGCAGTCTTCTGTGTCCTAAGATCCCGTAGAGCTGGGCTTAAATTTGGACTAAACTTAGGAAGTGATCCTCCTAGATCTGTGACCATGCTAGTGCTGAGGATGGGTGTGTAAGAGAGAGCAGGTGGTTGACATTTCACTTTACTGACAATGTAGATATGTGAGAGCAATTCCCATTGGAAGAAACACAAGCTATGGATCCTTGTGCACATGCCTTTGTGCTCATATAATCATTTATCTGCAATAAAGCATTTAAGCATCTTTCAAAATTCTTTAACTGTGACCTACATTCCCTGAATAAAATTTATTCCCATTAGAACACTTAACAGTGCTATGCAAGCATAGAATAAGAATCCCTCCATAGGAAGAATGGAAAAGATGGATTGTACAAGGGATCAAACTGTTTTCCTCAGTTCCCATGAATGCATAGCGGGAATTTCATGGTTAGAGAATAGATGAGGACATGTATCAGGCAGGTAGTCTCCCTCAAGGATGTTAAAAAGCAGAGTAAAAATGACAAGAAGTGAAATCCTCCTCTCAGTACAGCTGTACATTCAGGTGGGATATTCCAAGAAGAAACAAAGAGAAAAAAAAGGAAGCAAGGAAGGTAGGGATAGTTGAGAAGGAGAGAGGCAGAAGAGGAGAGAAGAAAGGGGAGTAAAAAAGGAAAGGGAGGGAGAGTAAAAACGGAAAAGAGAGAGAGAGTTGGGGAGAAAGGGGAGGGGGAGAGGAATAGGGAAGAAGAGGGAGGGAGAATCAGAAGGGGAGAGGGAAAGGGGAAGAGCAAGAGGGGGAGGGGAAGGGGAGGGAGAGGGAGAATGATTGTGTCCCAACTCTAGCCTTGGCAGGGTCACCATAATATTAATTTGTGTTTCCCTGGGAAAGTACTCAGTCCAGCTGGGTACTACTTATAAATGTTTGTGTGCACCTCCTTTTGTGCAAACGCTGGGTGGCTCTTCTGCTTTGGTAAGTAAGCTCCAGATTCCCCTGGCAGGGTGCTGCTGCCTGGGTTAGAGTTATTTATTTTTTTTATTTGACCTAGTGTTGTTTCAAAGCCTCCACATGCACAGCTCTCCTGTGGAATTTATCTGGTTTGTTACTTTTTTAACTGTTTCTAAGAGTTAAAAAATGCTTTAATTTTTGATTTTCTCTAGAAGGTCAAAATCTCATTTTTTACAGGTGACTAACAGGCTGTTTCCCAAGGATCCAAGGATTTCTTTTTATATGATGTTCTCCTTATCTACCAATTTGTTCCTTTCCAAAGAACAGGTCAAGGAAAGGTGAAAAAGTGACATTCTTGCAGCTTTATTTTTCCCTTCTTCCAACAGTATAAAATGGACCAAGAATTGACCTCAAGGAAGCACAGCATAATGATGCTCTACGGGACAATCAGAATTTATTCTCTGGGGACTACAGTTGTACTGGGTGAGGAGGAATTCAGAGAGTTGTTAAGAAGTGAATTTCCAAATTTTTGCCAGGTAGGTAGGTCTTCTTAACTGTGGAGTTTATATCTGCAACAAAAGGAAAGTTCAAACCTTTCCATTCTGGGTGATTGTGGTGGTCATATTAAGTTATTGATCCTTAGGAAACTGAAGCTGGACTGTACTGAGCAATCCCATGTTCTAGACAGTGCTGTAGAGTTGTTCACCTGTGACAGGGAAACACAAACTGAAAAACACAATTAAATTCATTGCCCTAATTTCAGGGAGGATAGGCTGAGTGGGATTTTGTGTCTTTGCTTTTGATTTTGTTATTTTGATTATTTGTTTTTGAAAAAAACAAAGCTAAGTGGCTATGGTAAAGGGGATGTACTTTTCACTTTAAGCTGAGAACAAATGAGCTAAGGCAATGCCCTTAAAAAAGGAATCATTCCAAGATGGTGATTGATTGGGCAATAGAGGAACACTAAGCTTCAAAGGGGATTTGGGATAGTCCTAGGTGGTCTTTTATTCTAGAGATCTAGGGTAGAAAATTCAAGGAAAAGGAGCACAAGGAAACAACATTCCAAGACACTTAGTATTCCCTACTCAATCCTGAGGAAAGAGAAACATGGCTGGAGAAAAATGCCACAGAGATTCCAGGCTCTATAAAACACCTAAGGTCTACAATAGGGTCAGTAGCCTTCCTTGCATGCTTTTAACATAGATATTTTTCTTTTGGAACAATATTAGTGATGTGGATATTACTTGTATTCTATTTAATGTGTATTTTTTATTTTATGTTTATTGTTCTTATGCCTGAGATATATGTATGTTTAGTAAATCTCTCTCTCTCTCTCTCTCTCTCTCTCTCTCTCTCTCTCTCTCTCTCTCTCTCTCTCTCTCTCTGTGTCTCTCTCTCTCTCTCTCTCTCTCTCTGTGTGTGTGTGTGTGTGTGTTGTTTTGTTTGATTACTGTCTGTGGAGGATGATTATGGAATCAGGTTAATTCAGTAGAATACAGATGTTTGTTAGCCACTATAAGTACTGAAACCATGTGTTCTGTTATGCAAAAGCAGAACTAATGTTTGAACTACACTTCTAGCCTCAATGGTAACCTGTCATAGGTGAGGAAGTTGGGAATTCTTATTGCTGTATCAATACAGACAGAGGATATCTACAGGAATTTTCTGTGCAGAGTTGTTCTTTCTTTAACCCTCCCTGAATTCTACTCTCTAAATTGACACAGGAATTGTTAGCAAATCATGTGTCAGGTTCAAAGTGTTTTAGGCAAGATGTCCCAGTAAGAGAATGTAAGATCTGCAGCTGGTGGTGCTCTCAGACTCACTAATATCAATCACCAGTACACTGAAGCCCCATCACTTCTATTAACAATTGCTTTATTACCTAGAAAGTTCCACCACTTTAGGAGTCCATACTGGCATTTTTTTCCTCGGGATTTCCCAGTCAGTAGCTTCAGTGGGAGTCACTCATTAGTTGCCTCCAGGGGAAGAAATGAGGAGGAAGTAACTTAGAATACTCGAGGGAACATTCAATTCTCTGACTGAGACTTGTGTTTATATTCCTTCTAGTTCCTGTGTTTGCAGCCTCTGCAACTGTAAAAGCCACTAACCTTTTGCCAGACCAGTTTTCAAGGAAGATGCCTTTTATTCAGGCTAATTTTTATAGACAAATGTTGGATACTTCTAGACAAACTAATTGTCTTATTTTTCTGCAAAATCGAGTCCTAGCTCTGAATTTGGAAGGCTGGCAGAACCAAATTGCAAAGTACTAACCTCTGTTTAGTATGTTTCTTCATGAGCAAAAATCTCTACACTTTTATACTCAAATGGGAATCCTGGGTCAGTTTTACTATAAGGAGAGTACAGGAAGTACAGGAAAGTCCTTAAGGAGACTATAGAATGAACCAAGGGATCACAGCGTTGAAGAGGCTTTGGACATGATAAGAAGAATGGGAATGTTGTAATATAAGAAGATGAACAACAATGCTTTTGAACATTAGCATCATCACATAGATGTGTCTGGCCTTGAAGAGGGTGGACATAGATTTGACCAGCACTCTTAAGCAAGAGTTCTGGCCACCCTTCTTAGTTCCCACCAGTGTTTCATAAATTTATTGAAACAGGCACTGAAATTATGTTTGGGGGTCTATGGGTAATGGAAAAACGTCTTTCTCCACACCAGTGTTCTCCATGTTTCTGAAGTCTATCTTAGGACATGTGCTTACCAGACAAATGAGATACAGTTCCTCTGCCCTCTTTTACAGTGATTTAAGTTCTCTATTCAAACACCAATAAGTGAGCATAGGCCCAAACTGAGGGTGGATTTTTAGACAAATCTGTTCAACCTTATAACCAAGGACAATCTCTGACTTCAGTACAAACTGTCTTGTAGCAAACTATCAATACTGTCCTTGGGACTATGGCTATACAAAGCATCTATTCTTTCACTATCAACTCACTATCAAAATATGATTCTCTCCACCCTTTACCATTCATAACCATATACATTTGTACTTGATACTGTATTCTATTGAAAATCTTTCTCTGCAGAATCAATTTTTCTAGAGAAATGCTGGTACTCTAGTAGTGTGAATAGAGAAAGATCGATTTAGCAGCAAGGAGCCTCTTCTTCTGTCCATGTTTCTTTGGTTCATTTGGAACATTCTTTGGATACAAGACAATGGGTGCCATCCTTATTTCTAAGATGAAAGTTGTAATTCTTCCACACAACTCTCCTTAGTGGAAGTGGCTTAGGACTGATGTTGGTAGAATTCATGCAGACATTCGTGACATACATGGGAGGTTTGTTTAGTTCAGGACGTTCTTTGATTCCTTCCAGGATCCTTGAGAAAAGTCCACCTGAAGAAATAGCTCAGACTTTTTCTTCTTCATTAAATATGGAATAGTATGGGTTTCAGTTGAGTCTGTTTTAAAATCTTTCTTTCCTAATAAAAGCAATATCATTGCAATAGAAAAAAATGAACCTGAATGGAATGCATGCAGGAATATCTTGCACATGTAGAGAAGGCATCCAACCAACCTCCTTCTGAAAATCCATTTAACCTGAGGGTATATCTTTCAAAATATGGTAAGGAAATATGCTTGGGTGTAACTTCAGGTCTTCTTTTCTGCTAGTATATATTCACAAGCTCTCACTTATTAGCTAGGCAACAGTTGGCCTCACAGAGCTTTATATCTGAATGGACATCACATTCTCTCATTTGGGAGAACTATGGTACAAGTGTTTTCTGGGAATCCACCAAATGTTTATAACAGTCCTATGGAAGACTGTAATTCCTTTTCTAAGATCTTCGTTGAGTGTCTGACTATGCCTTTGGTCTCAGCCAGTTGAATTTCATGAGCCTCTCCTACTAGGAGACACAGGATCCATAGGAAGCTCATTGAATAAAGATGTATGTCTTTTTCCAACTCAATCTCACCTAGGACAGAAGTCTAAGACGCCTTCAGAAGAATGTAGATTCTATAAAGGACTCTTACTTTAATAACCCATGAACTCCCTGAATACCAGCAGGCCTCCATGTTTACACTGGGATTTGTTCTTTGAATATGCATGTTATTTTTCTTCCTAAGTTTTCTCTTCTCATATTATTTTTGAAAATTCTTTTCATCTTTTTCTCTCCTTAGAAAAAGTGCCCTACAAAGTGAAGGACACATGAAAATTCATGAATCTCAATACAGATAATTGTCTCATTCCTGACTGCTTAGAAACTTGTCCTCCAGGTATACTTAAAGCCAAAGAAATCCACAAAACCTCTACCATTGTGACACTGGGAATGAGATGACTGATGCAGGGAGCACACACAATGCGTCCTTAGAGATGCTTCTAGTACGCATTTTATTTCAGGTAACAGTGGTATAATCTTGGAAATGAACTTTAGTGCTGGCCCTTAGAGAACGTCTACCAATTATGATCAATATTAGAATTCATTCATACACACTCCTGAGCCTTCAGATTCTTTAATTCCCTTGTCCCCACTAATTCTCCAGGAAACCACCGAGGATTATCATTGGCAGTACTTGTTTCAGCTGCCCACATCTTCCCTAATGAATTCTTAGTTTTGGGGTAGTAATCTATTCTGTTTCAACAATGATCATAACCTCCCTATTTTATGATTCAAGCAATGCTAAATTTTCCAAGTCACCCACCTATCTACTTAGTCAATGGGGACACTAAGTGGTACATACCAAGAATCGTGTTCATTATCTTGTGTAAATTTTAAGTGTACATATTGGGCAAAAACTGGTGCAACAGTAAATTCCTCATATAGAAACATGAACTTGTGAAGAGCTGTGCTATGAGCTTTCGCCATTATAAGATGGAGCTGGCCTCCGCTCTGCCTAACTAGTAAACAAGTTTTGTATGCAGGTGCTGTGGACTTGTGTTCATGCTCTGGTTGGTTTGCAAGCTCAGAACCCAACAAACAAATAACAAGGTTGTGATAGCTCAAGCACTTGCTGCCATTGAGAAAGGGGCCTCCCCCGAAATCTGGCTATCTATGCACAAGAATTAATTAACATTGGTGGCTGGACTCTTTTTTAGAGTCGCCCTAGGTTATTTAGTAGTTACTGTCACACAGTAATGTGGTATCCAGAGACGGGCAACTTTCCTCATGTACAGACCAACTTAAGACACGGGACCTGGTGGCGATAGGGTTACCCTATGACATGAAAAGCTGTGATATTAGAGGAACGACCTAAGACAGGAGCCACAGCAGATGGGCATAATTACACAGATCTAGTCCAGCCTCATTTTAATAAAACAAAAAGGGGGAGATGTGGAGAACCATGCCGCAAGCAATCACCATTATAAGATGGCGCTGGTCTCCACTGTGCCTAACTAGTAAACAAGCCTTGTATGCAGGTGCGAGAGTGAACTCATGCCTAGTCACTGCCCATCTCAGGGCATAGTAATGGGGTGATGGGCAAGCAACGAATCAGGTGCTGTCACGCCACATCATGTGCTGAAATGTCACGCTGCGGGTTATATAAGCAGCACCATTTTCCGGGTTCGGGGTCTTCCCTCCTGAAAAAGCAATAAAAGCTTTGCCATAGAAGGATCCGGTTGTCAAAGTGAATTCTTGCCGGCGAGATACTAGCTCGGGCAAGATGAACTTACTGTGGCTCAGAAAATTTATCTGAATCCTTTAAAAAGATCTACATTCTGTGTAGTGGACTAAAATTTGGAACAGGCTCCAGACCCATATTTTTCAGCTTAAATCTAATGCCATTTTCAGGCTTTGCAGACATCTTGGATAAATTTGATGAAGAAAGTAACTCCATGTGAGCAGTTTCTCTGTATCCATGACGAAATCACTGTGGTTAACATGCTAGATATCAGGAATCTGACCTTTGACCATATTCATCCCTGACACTGAGCCTCAGGTGTACAGGACACAGAAAAGACCCCTGAAGAAGAGGCTTATATATGTCTTCAGAATATCTGTTTGAGTTTTAAGAGGAGCAAATGCCTGGCAATGATCTTGAGGGATAGGAATTAGAGCATAATTCCACAACAACAAAGATAAAGAAATAAATCCAGATCCATTAACATATGTGCCTGATGAGATGAATTCAGTAACATACCACATGTCTGAAGTTATATCTCAACTCAATGCTTCACTTAGATGTCAGAATAGGAACCTGTCCTACCAGGGGAGCTATTCAGAGCAATAGTAACACAAGACATTCCTGTACACCATAAATTGCATCCTGAGTCCTGCAGCAGTAATACTCCATTCCTCCTGTTCCTGCATGGGTGGACATCATCTTAAAATTTCACCCCAAACTCTTGCTAAGCAAGAGGTGGTCACATAGATTGTTGGCCAGGTTCCAAGTTAATCTTCCTCTCATAAGGAGAGGAACAGCTAGCACATGAATTTCTATTCATAAAAATGAGGCATTAACAGCACCTTGGTCCAAGCCAATGATGTAAACTCAACCAGATAATTCATACCCACTCTCCAAGATTTATATAGCCCTTGTTTACCCCACTAAACAGTCTTTTCAATAAAAATCTTCTCTGCAGACAGGTGTTCTTCTCATAGTAAGGTCAGCAAACAGACCATGTAACCCATTCCCCTTGCTAAATTTCATTATTTCCAGTTGTAGCATGGTATGAAAATGTGTCTGCAAATCTCAAAGGAATAGGCAGACCTAGGCCAGGATATTGGTAATTTATTTCTCATCAGTCTTCAGTATTGCCATTCAAAGACTGAAAGAATCTTTAATTCATTCCCTGAGATGTATGTTTTCCCACCTTAACTCCACTCAATTCCATAAAATCATTGTCTGAATGATACTTGGTATAGATATATAAACTATAGTTTGACCTCCAAAGAGTAATTATATAGGTAATTCATATGTTATTACACAAAGTATTTAAGGGTTACAAAATTTAAGCGTCTGGGAGAGACCAAATGTTTAAGGGCACATACTGCTCTTATGGTGTAAAGTCCAAGTTCATTTCTCAGTATTCACAATAGGGAGCTTACCCCAGCTGAAACTTCAGGGTCAGGGTAGATGAGATGTTTCTCCAATGGATGTCGAATGCACCAATATCCACACATTTATAACCATGCAATCAAAATAGTAAATATTTCAAAGAAAAGTACTACAAACCTCAAATCTACATAATAAAGCAAACATTATTCACTGAGAATTTATCATACATGCACACACTTTATGAACTGACAAAATACTTGTCACTGATTAAAAAAATATGTTGCTATAAATTTAAACTGCTTCATGGGACAGATATTTATTCATAATTGTGACATAACTCCGATTTTGAGTTTAAGAATAGTACAGATAATTATGATAAAATATGGAGATAATTAAAAAGGGTGGCATATTAGATATTCATTATTTTATAAATATCATACTAAATACATTGGAAGTATATGATCAATAATTTGTTTATTTTTGTTTAACAGGATTTATAATCACTGAACATTACAACATTGGTAAGTTGAATTGTCAGATTCAGGCAACTATTACTGTGCTAGACATGATAAAATAGAAAAACCCTTGATGATCACTTTCATCCATTCATTTCTTTCCTGGCTAAAAATAAAGTTACCAAATACTCCAAACACCAGCCACCACATCTCTTTGATATCAGAGATTAGTTTCTGGAACTATGAGGTAAAAAAAACCATTCCTTACACTGCTTTTTTCATGGATGTTATCAAAACAAATATAATTTGTAGTAAAAAATAAATTTAAATCACAAAGAAATTAGGAAATATGGTTAGCATTACCTATTTTAAAGAATAAAAGAAACCTCAGAGTAGAGATCTGTAGAGCATAACAGCTACTGGAAGGATTCCAATTTGAGTAGTGTCTTTTTTGCTCCAGGGCAATGTCATGAAAGTGCAAAGCCAGTGGAGCCTTATGCCCATGTTGAGGTCCCAAAGCATTTGAGAATAGAAGCCTGAGTAGGTTGTTCTTATGTTCACTCTACACCAAGAAGGAGAGTGCTCAGCAACACTGGAGGCCTCTGACATCATGTTTCTTCCCACCCTGTAAATGAGACTGCCAGGATTGCATGGCAGCATCTTTGCATACCATGGTCCAGCACCTGGCTCAGAAATATCAGGGACACTTACACATTTCAGGTACTGTGTAATTGTGAAGATTTTGCAGCCAGTCTACTGCACAACTGTCTTATACAATCTCCACAATTGCTCTTACCTTAGAGGAGATCAGGTATGATGGCAGTACTTTTACACTTGGCATGTATAACTATTTCTGAAACCATATGAAAGAGTTATGGGAAAATATTACGGTCATTCTCATCTGTTATAGTATAATTTTATGGTTGGCATTCATACAATGATGGAATAAAATCAAGTTGTTAAAAACTCAATTTTTTAAATGAGTGTACAGAGTCTTAGATTTTGTGGTTAGTTGAGGCAGGTTGGGCATCCTCCTATTCATTGTAGTGCTTATAGACATATAGGGCACAGCTAAGTGAGTTCCTTATGCTTCAACATTCATGAGAAATTTTTTTGTTTGTTTTTTGTTTGGTTGGTTTTATTTTGTTGTTTTTTTGTTTTTGTTTTCGTTTTTTAGATTGATTTATTTTATGTACATGAGTACACTGCACCTTTCTTCAGACACCCCTTAAGAGGGCATCGGATCCCATTAAGAATGGCTGTGAGCCACCATGTGGTTTCTTGGAATTGAACTCAGAACCTCTGTAATAGCAGACACTGCTCTTAACTGCTGAGCCATGCCTCCAGCCCCTCATGAAGAATGTTAAGGGCACTTATTCTCAAGCAAAAATGTTGATAACACCCAGCTTAGGTCACACCTTGGTCTTGTCCTTTTGCCATGCTTTGGGAAAGGACTCCTAACTTCCTTTTATGAAGCGTCACAGAGACATGTGAGAACCTATGCATTAAAGTTTAAGTCATTTTCCTGAAATTTCTGAAAGAGTATGTTCAAAAACTATACCTCATAAGTACTGGAATGGTCCATTGCTAAATCCTCTGCCTAGAAATTTATTTGTGGTGTATAGTGGATATTCATTATATAGAAACAAGTGATACAGTGAAGAATTAAGCCAGGTCTGCATATACAGGATTCCTTGCTATTTCTTTTTTACTTTTGTTTTTCTTAATTAGGTATTTTCTTCATTTACATTTCCAGTGCTATCCCAAAAGTCTCCCATATCCTCCCACTCCACTCTTCTACCCACCCCTCCCACTTCTTGGCCCTGGAGTTCCCCTATACTGAGGCACACAAAGTTTTCACAACCAATGGGCCTGTCTTTCAACTGATGGCCGACTAGACCATTTTCTGATACTTATGCAGCTAGAGACACAAGCTCCGTGGGGTACTGGTTATATCATATTTTTGTTCCACCTATAGGGTTGTAGATCCCTTTAGCTCCATGGGTACTTTCTCTAGCTCCTCCATTGGGGGCCCTGTGATCCATGTAATAGATAACTGTGAGTATCCACTTCTGTGTTTGCTAGGCGCAAGCATAGTCTCAAAAGAGACAGCTATATCACGGTCCTTTTTCAGCAAAATCTTGCTAGTGTATGCAATGGTGTCAGTGTTTGGAGGCTCATTATGGGATGGGTCTCTGGATGTGTCAGTCTCTAGATGGTCCATCCTTTCCTTTCAGCTCCAAACTTTGTCTCTGTATCTCCTTCCATGGGTATTTTATTCCCAATTCAAAGAAGGGGCAAAGTGTCCAGACTTTGGTCTAAGTTCTTCTTGAGTTTCATGAGTTTCACAAATTGTATCTTATATCTTGAGTATTCTAAGTATCTGGCCTAATATCCACTTATCAGTGAGTACATATCATGTGAGTTCTTTTGTGATTGGGGTACCTAACTCAGGATGATGCCTTCCAGGTCCATCCATTTGCCTAGGAATTTCATAAATTCATTCTTTTTAATAGCTGAGTAGTACTCCATTTTTAAATGTACCACATTTTCTGTATCCATTCCTCTGTTGAAGGATGTCTGGGATCTTTCCAGTTTCTGGCTATTAAAAATAAGGCTGCTATGAACATCATGGAGCAGGTGTCCTTCTTATTGGTTGGAACATCTTCTGGATATATACCCAGGAGTGGTATTGCGGGATCCTCCGGTTGTACTATGTCCAATTTTCTGAGGAACCACCAGACTGATTTCCAGAATGGTTGTACAAGCTTGAAATCCCACCAACAATGGAGGAGTGTTCCTCTTTCTCCACATCCTTGTCAGCATCTGCTGTCACCTGAATTTTTTATCTTAGCCATTCTGACTGGTGTGAGGTGTAATCTCAGGGTTGTTTTGATTTGCATTTCCCTGATGATTAAGGATGCTGAACATTTTTTTCAGGTGCTTCTCAGCCATTCGGTATTCCTTAGGTGAGAATTCTTTGTTAAGCTCTGTTCCACATTTTTTAATGGGGTTATTTGGTTTTATGTAGTCCACCTTCTTAAGTTCTTTATATATATTGGATATTAATCCCCGATCTGATTTAGGATAGGAAAATATCCTTTCACAATTTGTTGGTGGCCTTTTTGTCTCACTGACGGTGTCTTTTACTTTACAGAATCTTTGCAATTTTATGAAGTCTCATTTGTAGATTCTCATCTTAAAACATAAGCCATTGCTGTTCTATTCAGGAATTTTTCCCCTGTGCCCATGTCTTGGAGGCTTTTCCCCACTTTCTCCTCTATAAGTTTCACTCTCTCTGGTTTTATGTGGACTTCCTTGATCCACTTAGATTTGACCTTAGTACAAGGAGATACAAATGGATCAATTTGCATTCTTCTACATATTAAGCGAGGAGCTGTTTCTTTGAAAAAATTCAACACGATAGGTAAACCCTTAACAAGACTCACTAGAGGGCACAGGGACAGCATCCTAATTAACAAAATCAGAAATGAAAATGGAGATATAACAAAGATCCTGAAGAAATACAAAACACCATCAGATCATTCTACAAAAGGCTGTACTCAACAAA
This sequence comes from Mus musculus, assembly GCF_000001635.26. NCBI lineage: Eukaryota > Metazoa > Chordata > Mammalia > Rodentia > Muridae > Mus > Mus musculus. The sequence goes on along the minus strand of NC_000069.6, from coordinate 91,819,151 downwards.
ACTGGAAAACCTGGATGAAATGGACACATTTCTAGACAGATAGCAGGTACTAAAGTTAAATCAGGATCAGGTTAATCATCTAAACAATCCCATATCCCCTAAAGAAATAGAAGCAGTCATTAATAGTCTCCCAACCAAGAAAAGCCCAAGAGCAGATGGCTTTAGTGGAGAGTGCTATCAGACCTTCAAAGATCTAATTCCAGTTCTTCACAAACTATTTCACAAAATAGAAGCAGAAGGTACTCTACCCAATTCATTCTATGAAGGCACAATTACTCTGATACCTAAACCACAGAAAGACCCAAAAAAGATAGAATACTTCAGACCAACTTCCCTTATGAATATCAATGCAAAAAGTCCTCAATAAAATTCTCACTAACTGAATCCAAGAACACATTAAACAATCATCCATCCTGACCAAGTAGTTTTCATTACAGGGATGCAGGAATGGTTTAATATACAGAAATCCATCAACATAATCCACTATAAAAACAAACTCAAAGACAAAAAACACATGATCATCTCCTTAGTTGTGGAGGAAGAATTTCACAAAACCCAACACCCATCCATGAAAAAGTCTTGGAAAGATCAGTAATTCAAGGCCCATACCTAAACACAGTAAAAGCAATCTACAGAAAACCAGTAGCCAACATCAAAGTAAATGGCTAGAAGCTGGAAGCATTCCCACTAAAATCAGGGCCTAAACAAGGCTGCCCACTTTCTCCCTACCTATTCAACATTGTACTTGAAGTCCTAACCAGAGCAATTCGATAACAAAAGGATATCAATTGAATAAAAATTGGAAAGGAAGAAGTCAAAATATCACTTTTTGCAGATGATAAGATAGTATATGGAAGTGACCCTATAAATTCCACTGGAGAACTCCTAAGCCTGATAAACAGCTTCAATGAAGTAGCTGGATATAAAATTAATTCAAAAAAGTCAATGGCCTTTCTCTACACAAAGCATAAACAGGATGAAAAAGAAATTATGGAAACAACACCCTTCTCAATAGTCACAAATAATATAAAATACCTTGGCATGACTCTAACTAAGGAAGTGAGAGGTCTGTTTGATAAGGACTTCAAGTCTCTGAAGAAAGAAATTAAAGAAGATCTCAGAAGAGGAAAGATCTCCAACGCCCATGGATTGGCAGGATCAATATAGTAAAAATGGCTATCTTGCTAAAAGCAATTTACAGATTCAATGCAATCCCCATCAAAATTCTAACTCAATTCTTCAACGAATTGGAAAGGGCAACCTGCAAATTCATCTGGAATAACAAAAAACCTAGGATAGCAAAAAGTCTTCTCAAGGATAAAAGAACCTCTGGTGGAATCACCATGCCTGACCTAAAGCTGTACTACAGAGCAATTGTGATAAAAAATGTATGGTACTGGCAGAGGGACAGACAAGTAGACCAATGGAATAGAATTGAAGACCCAGAGATGAACCCACACACCTATGGCCACTTGATCGTTGCTATTTCTAAACGCAGAAATGCATGGTTCACTCATTCAAAATATGAGATGTGTACACCATTTTCTGCCAATTAATTCATCAGTTTTCCCAAACTCTGAAGTGGATAGTTTGGAGTACTGGAAAGCAGACTTGCCCATGTTTTGACACATTGTGATTTATAGATGGACACTTGTGACAGCACAGTTTACAATTTGTTTCTATGAAAGTTTCCTGCAGTAACATAAGATATATCATATCAAAAAAATATAGTAGGTCTGATTCATTGAGCTCTTCATGTTGGTGCAGTCACCAATTAAAATGAATTTGTGAGAAATAGTTAAAGTCTTTTGCTTCAGAAACTACAAATTTCTTTCATCAAGCATAATTTAGACAAGAAATTACTTGCTCAAGACAGATGCCCTGCCAACTGTCCTCCTTAAATAAATATAAGAAATAAAGCAAGTTTAATAAATCAAGCTACCTCCTGAAATGTACTGCAATCCATGTAAATCCCAGTCAGCAAGATGTTTGGACCTTGATTATCTGATGATGATACTTCCCTAACCCTGATTGTTCATGATATATGCCATGCTCCAAACCTTTCATACCACGTAGCATTCATTTAAAGATCAAAATATCCCTGCCCTTGGAGACTGCTGAGGTAATGACATTTTCCTCTGTTTCCAATTTCAAACACAGTGCTGTCACTGCAGTTTAATGTTGTAGAAAATTTCAATTGAGACTTGGGGTTTCTAGCCCACCTCTGATCTTAAAGTTTTGGATTAAAGACCTGCATACCATTATATAAGCCTTAAATAACATTACATCTGTGTAGATATATGTCCTCTAAGTTATTAGAATTTATTTTTCTATTGATGATCCTGAATTATTATTTATTAATTTTGTTTTATTTGGACTGATCTTAACTCCAATTTTTATGACCTCAATATGATATTTTTATGGCCTATATAACCAGTGTTGTCTTTTCTTACTCCTTGGCCTTCATTTTCTCTCCCTTGTGTTTCTGCTCTAATCACCTTGTAATCAGGACTCCTCAACTATGTTTATGTCTCATCTGTTTTTTTTTTTTCTTCTCTTTTGAGAAGTCATTTGTTAATGTGACCAGTCTGTCTTTATATATTATTTGGCTATTTCCCTCCCTTTTAGTAATATTTATTTTGTTCCGCACATTATTATTATTATTACTATTATTATCATTATTATTTTATTATTATATTGTGGGATAGATTGCTTTTCCTGTCCAATCTATTTCATGTTCTATATGATCCTTGTACATTTATGGTCAATTCTTTTCTAAGTTAGTGAAGTTTTCATGTATGATTTAGTTGAAGATGTTTTCTGGCCCTTTGAATGGGTAATATTCATCTTCTTCTATTCCTATTATTCTTAAAATTGGTATTTACATTGTGCTCCAAACATGCTGATATTCTCTAGGTCTTAACAATTTTTGACATAAACTATTGCCTTAAACTTGCCAGGATGATATTGGAATACAAAGTTATTTAAAAAGTCTTGTCATCCATTATCCTGCTATAAGTTCCCTACTTGATGGTCATATGAGGTAATATTTTTAGAAACAGTGCGAATACTGAGAACAAAAAATTCAGGATACTGGACCTTTCTTCATGAGGCTATGCTCCATTCTATATATAAGTTTAGGTATATTTATGCTTGTAAAGAATTTGGAGCTCTACTTTTCTGGTTCTTCCAGTGTGAGTTAGTATCTTCTCTTCATGCATAACATTTCATCTTCATTATCACTCTATTACTTCTCTTTTAAAAATTCTTTTCTTCGATTTTCTGTGTCTCAAGGGACCATGACAACATACATAAAACTTGTTAAGCTCAAGTGGGTTCATAAATCTCCATAATATCTAAGAATCTTTGGCATTTAACACTGGAGATAGGAACCCTAGGAAAGAAATCTGTAACCATAGATTCGAGCATCAGCAACAGAATACAAGAGATGGAAGAGAGAATATCAGGTGCAGAAGATTCCATAGAGAACATCGGCACAACAATCAAAGAAAATGGAAAATGCAAAAATATCATAACTCAAAATATCCAGGAAATCCAGGGCACAATGAGAAGACCAAACCTACGGATAATAGGGGTGGATAAGAATGAAGATTTTCAACTCAAAGGACCAGCAAATATCTTCAACAAAATTATAGAAGAAAACTTCCCAAATCTAAAGAAAGAGATGCCCATGAACATACGAGAAGCATACAGAACTCCAAATAGACTGGACCAGAAAAGAAATTCCTCCCGACACATAATAATCAGAACAACAAATGCACTAAATAAAGATAGAATACTAAAAGCAGTAAGGGAAAAAGGTCAAGTAACTTTTAAAGGCAAGCCAATCAGAATTACACCAGATTTTTCACCAGAGACTATGAAAGCCAGAAGAGCCTGGAGAGATGTTATACAGACACTAAGAGAACACAAATTCCAGCCAAGGCTACTATACCCAGCCAAACGCTCAATTACCATATATGGAGAAACCAAAGTATTCCACGACAAAACCAAATTCACACATTACCTTTCCACGAATCCATCCCTTCAAAGGATAATAACAGAAAAAAACCAATACAAGGATGGGAACCTCGCTCTATAAAAAACAAGAAGGTAATCCCTCAACAAACCTAAAAGAAGACAGTCACAAAAACAGAATGCCAACTTTAACAACAAAAATAAGAGGAACCAACAATTACTTTTCCTTAATATCTCTTAATATCAATGGTCTCAATTCCCCAATAAAAAGACATAGACTAACAAACTGGCTACACAAACAGGACCCATCATTTTGCTGCTTACAGGAAACTCATCTCAGAGAAAAAGATAGACACTACCTCAGAATGAAAGGCTGGAAAACAATTTTCCAAGCAAATGGTATGGAGAAACAAGCTGGAATAGCCATCCTAATATCTGATAAGATTGACTTCCAACCCAAAGTCATCAAAAAAGACAAAGAAGGGCACTTCATTCTTATCAAAGGTAAAATCCTCCAAGAGGAACTATCAATTCTGAATATCTATGCTCCAAATGCAAGGGCAGCCACATTCATTAAAGAAACTTTAGTTAATCTCAAGGCACACATTGCAACTCACACAATAATAGTGGGAGACTTCAACACACCACTTTCACCAATGGACAGATCATGGAAACAGAAACTAAACAGGGACACAGTGAAACTAACAGAAGTGATGAAACAAATGGATCTGACAGATATGTACAGAACATTTTATCCTAAAACAAAAGGATATACCTTTTTCTTCTCAGCACCTTATGGTACCTTCTCCAAAATTGACCACATAATGGGTCACAAAACAGGCCTTAACAGATACAAAAATATTGAAATTGTCCCATGAATCCTATCAGATCACCATGCACTAAGGCTGATCTTCAATAACAAAATAAATAATGGAAAGCCAACATTCACGTGGAAACTGAACAACACTCTTCTCAATGATACCTTGGTCAAGGAATGAATAAAGAAAGATATTAGGGACTTCTTAGAGTTCAATGAAAATGAAGGCACTTCATACCCAAACTTATGGGACACAATGAAAGCATTTCTAAGAGGAAAACTCATAGCTCTGAGTGCTTCCAAAAAGAAACTAGAGACAGCATACATTAGCAGCTTGACAACACACCTAAAAGCTCTAGAACTAAAGGAAGCATATTCACCCAAGAGAAGTAGATGGCAGGAAATAATCAAACTCAGGGGCGAAATCAACCCAGTTTAAACAAGAAGAACTATTCAGAGAATCAACCAGTCCAGGAGCTGGTTCTTTGAGAAAATCAACAAGATAGACAAACCCTTAGCCAGACTAACTAGAGGGCACAGGGAAAGCATTCTAATTAACAAAATCAGAAATGAAAAGGGAGACATAACAAGAGATCCTGAAGAAATCCAAAGCACCATCAGATCCTTCTACAAAAGGCTATACTCAACAAAACTGGAGAACTGGGATGAAATGGAGACGTTTCTAGACAGATACCAGGTACCAAAGTTGAATCAAGATCAGGTTCATGATCTAAACAGCCCGATATCCCCCAAAGAAATAGAAGCAGTCATTAATAGTCTCCCACCCAAAAAAAGCCCAGGACCAGATGGGTTTAGTGCAGAGTTCTATCAGACCATCAAAGAAGATCTAATCCCAGTTCTTCACAAACTATTCCACAAAATAGAAACAGAAGGTACCCTACCCAAATCATTCTATGAAGCCACAATTACTCAGATACGTAAACCACAAAAAGACCCCACAAAGATAGAGAACTTCAGACCAATATCCCTTATGAATATTGATTCAAAAATCCTCAATAAAGTTCTTGCTAACTGAATCCAAGAACACATCAAAATAATCATTCATCATGACCAAGTAGGTTTCATCCCAGGGATACAGGGATGGTTCAATAAACGGAAATCCATCAACGTAATCCAGTATATAAACAAACTCAAAGACAAAAACCACATGATCATCTCATTAGATGCTGAGAAAGCATTTGACAAAATCCAACACCCATTCACGATAAAAGTCTTGGAAAGATCAGGAATTCAAGGCCCATACCTAAAGATGATAAAAGCAATAAATGGTGAGAAGCTGGAAGCAATCCCACTAAAATCAGGGACTAGACAAGGCTGTCCACTCTCTCCCTACCAATAAAACATTGTACTTGAAGTCCTAGCCAGAGCAATTCGACAACCAAAGTAGATCAAGATGATACAAATTGGAAAGGAAGAAGTCAAAATATCACTTTTTGCAGATGATATGATAGTATATATACGTGACCTAAAAATTCCACCAGAGAACTCCTAAGCCTAATAAACAGCTTCAGTGAAGTAGCTGGATATAAAATTAACTCAAACAAGTCAATGGCATTTCTCTACACAGAGGACAAACAGGCTGAGAAAGAAATCAGTGAAACAACACCCTTCTCAAAAGCCAAAAATAATATAAAATACCTAGGTGTGACTCTAACTAAGGAAGTGAAAGATCTGTTTGACAAGAACTTCATGTCTCTGAAGAAAGAAATTAAAGAAGATCTCAGAAGATGGAAAGATCTCCCATGCTCATGGGTCGGCAGGATAAATATAGTAAAAATGGCTATCTTGCCAAAAGCAATCTACAGATTCAATGCAATCCCCATCAAAATTCCAACTCAATTTTTCAAAGAATTAGAAAGCACAATTGGCAGATTCATCTGGAATAACCAAAAACCTCGGATATCAAAAACTCTTCTCAAGGATAAAAGAATCTCTGGTGGAATCACGAAGCCCGACCTAAAGCTGTACTACAGAGCAATTGTGATAAAAACTGCATGGTACTGGTACAGCGACAGACAAGTAGACCAATGGAACAGAACTGAAGACCCAGAGATGAACCCACACACCTATGGTCACTTGATCTTTGACAATTGAGCTAAAACGATTAAGTGGAAAAAAGACAACATTTTCAACAAATGGTGCTGGCACAACTGGCTGTTATCATGTAGATGATTGCGAATTGATCCATTACTATCTCCTTGTACTAAGGTCAAATCTAAGTGGATTAAGGAACTCCACATAAAACCAGAGACACTGAAACTTGTAGAGGAGAAAGTAGGGAAAAGCCTTGAAGATATGGACACAGGGGAAAAATTCCTGAATAGAACAGTAATGGCTTGTACTGTAAGATCGAGAATCGATAAATGGGACCTCATAAAATTGCACAGCTTCTGCAAGGCAAAAGACACCGGTAATAAAACAAAAAGACCACCAACGAATTGGGAAAGGATCTTTAACTATCCCAAATTGGACAGGGGACTAATATCCAATATATATAAAGAACTCAAGAAGGTAGACTCCATAAAATCAAATAACCCCATTAAAAATGGGGCTCAGAACTGAACAAAGATTTCTCACCCGAGGAATACCAAATGGCAGAGAAGCACCTGAAAAAATGTTCAACATCCTTAATCATCAGGGAAATGCAAATCAAAACAACCCTGCAATTCCACCTCACACCAGTCAGAATGGCTAAGATCAAAAATTCAGGTGACAGCAGATGCTGGCAAGGATGTGGAGAAAGAGGAACACTCCTCCATTGTTGGTGGGATTGCAAGCGTGTACAACCACTCTGGAAATCAGTCTGGCAGTTCCTCAGAAAATTAGACATAGTACTACCGGAAGATCCAGCAATACCTCTTCTGGGCATATATCCAGAAGATGCCCCAACTGGTAAGAAGGACAAATGCTCCTCTATGTTCATAGCAGCCTTATTTAAAATAGCCAGAAGCTGGAAAGAACCCAGATGCCCCTCAACAGTGGAATGGATACAGAAAATGAGGTACATTTACACAATGGAGTACTACTCAGCTATTAAAAAGAATGAATTTATGAAATTCCTAGGCAAATGGATGGACCTGGAGGGTATCATCCTGAGTGAGGTAACCCAATCACAAAGGAACTATCACAATATGTACTCACTGATAAGTGGATATTAGCCCAGAAACTTAGGATACCCAAGATATAAGATACAATTTGCTAAACACATTACACTCAAGAGAACGAAGACCAAACTGTGGACACTTTGCCCCTTCTTAGAATAGGAAACAAAACACCCATGGAAGGAGTTACAGAGACAAAATTTGGAAGTGTGACGAAAGGATGGACCATCTATTGATTGACATATTCAGAGATCCATTCCATGATCAGCTTCCAAACTCTGATACCGTTGCATAGACTAGCAAGATTTTGCTGAAAGGACCCAGATATAGCTGTCTCTTGTGAGACTATGCCAGGGCCTAGCAAACACAGAAGTGGATGCTCACAGTCAGCTATTGAATGGAACACACGGCCCCCAATGGAGGAACTAGAGAAAGCAACCAAGGAACTAAAGGGATCTGCAACCCTATAGGTGGAACAACAATATGAACTAAGCAGTATCCCGGAGCTCTTGTTTCTAGCTGCATATGTATCTAAAGATGACCTAGTCGGCTATCACTGCAAAGAGAGGCCCATTGGACTTGCGAACTTTATATGCCCCAGTACAGGGGAACGCCAGGGCCAAAAAGGGGGAGTGGATGGTCATGGGAGTGGGGGGTGTGTATGGGGGACTTTTCGTGTAGCATTGGAAATGTAAATGAGCTAAATACCTACTAAAAATGGAAACAAAAAAGAAAGAGATAATTTCAGGGGATAAAGAAGATGTGGAAGAAATTGATAATGTCAGTCAAAGAATAATTTAAATCGAAAAAAAAATTCCTGACAGAAGCCTTTCAACAAAATTTCATGAAAGGTATCAGGGAATTACATGTCATAATCATCAACAGAAAAATCTACCAGTACGATATTTCAATTCTGAACACCTATGCCCAAACACAAGGGCACCTATATGTGTAAAAGAAAGATTGTTAAAGCTTAAATCACACATCAATACTCACTCAGTAATACTGGCAAACTTCAGTACTCCACTCTCACTATTTGATAGGACATCCAGAAAAATCTATACTGAGAAATTATGAAACTAAGTGGCATAGTGAATCAAATGGACCTAACAGACATCTATAGAATCTATATTTCACCTAAACACAAAAGAATATAACTTCTTCTCATCCTCTCAAGGATCCTTCTCAAAAAATTGACCTCATATTCATCGCAATCATGACTCATGTGATGCAAAAGGATTGACATAACAAAGTATGATCTATCAGCCCAACACAGACTCATCTGTATTTCAACAACAACATAAACATTGAAATAATACACACTTATGGATATAGAACAACACTCTATGCATATTCTTCTGTTCAGGGAAGAAATAAAGCAACAAATGAAAGGTTCCTCATATTCACTGAAAGTTAAGGTGTATTATACCCAAACATAGGGGGCACAATGGAAGCAGTGCCAAGAGCAATATTCACAGGAATAAATGCCTCCCTAAAGTAATGCCAAAGTTTTCATATCAGCAGTTTAGAAGTACATACGAAAGCTCTAGAAGTGGAAGAAGCAAGCAAACCAAAGAGGAGTACAAGGCAGAAAATAGTCAAAGTCATTACTGAAATCAAGTATTGAGAACCAATGAATACAAGACAAAGATCAAATAACAGAAAACAAAAACAAAAACAAAAAATATCAATAACAACAACAACAAAACGAAACAAATCAAGAGCTGGGTCTTTGCAAAAGTCAGAAGATATACATACACCTACCCAAGCCAAACTAACCAAAATATGGAAAAATTGTATCCAAATAAATAAAATCAGATATGAAAAGGGAGATATAACTACAGAAACTGTATAAACTAAATGGGTCATTTGGTCTTATATCAAAAACCTGTACTCTAAAAAATTGGAAAGTCTTTATGAAATGGACAACTTCCCAGATTATAACAGTTACCAAATCTAAATCACGATCATATAAACTATTTGAATAGTCATGGTTCACTAAGAAACAAAAGTAGTCATTAAGAGTGTCTACATCGAAAAAAGCCAACAACATGGTGTTTTAGTGCAAAATGCTACCAGAGTTTCATACAAGAGCTTGTATCAATACTCTACAAACTGTTTTAGAAATTGAAACAGGAAGAACACTGCCAATCTCATCCTATGAAGTCATAGTCACTGTGATAACCAAACCACAAAAGTCTCCACATTCAAAAGAGAATATCAGACCAAATCCTCTGATGTACATTGATGGAAAAATACTCAACTAAACAGTTGCAAACCAAGACCAGAAACACATCCATGTCATCATCCACCAATATCAAGATGGCTTCATCCCTGCAATGCAGTAAAGGGTCAATATATGAAAATCAATGAAGATACTCCACCATATAAACAAAATCAAATTTAAAAATTCCATGATACTACTTTAGAATATTGCAGTTGGGGCTGTCTCTGAGTATGCTGCCCAACTTTGGATCTGTTTCCCTTATCTGGGCTGCCTTGTCTGCCCTTACAGGGAGAGAATGTTTCTAGTCCTGGTGTGATTTTATGTGCCAATGTTGGCTGGTGCCCATGGGGGTACTTTCCTTTCTATCCAAGAAAGGGAAAGAATCAGGTAAAGTGGGTATGTAGGTGATAGTTGACTGAGTAGAGTGTGATGCAGTGACAAGATTAAATAAAAAAGAGCAGTCTTCACTTCCAAAGGACATTAGTTAAATTTCTAGCACACATATGGAAGTAAAACACCAACTGTAATTCTATGGTTAGGGAAGCTGTGTCTTCTTTTGGCCTTGGTAAGCACTGGATTCATACAATGAACAAACATATCTAGTGAAAACGTCCATACTCATAAAAAAATAAATATAATCTATAGAGGATTAAATCATTGATGAAGCGGTATAGGTTTACATGTAGATCATGTATTCTGTACCATTAACCTGTACATCTATTTTGTGACACCTTCATGCTATTACATGCTATTACATGGCTATGGAAAAAATCTTAAAATCAGGTATGTACAATTTCTAATTTATATGATGAACCTAGGTGCCCATCTACACATGAATATATAAAATTCCTCTTTTAAGCACCCAATATACAAGTGGAATTTTATTCAACTCTGAGACTGATAAAATCCTGTTCTTGTTAGGAATAACATATTGTCCTGTTAAACAAATCTGGTAGTAAAAGTCACATTGTAGGGAAGTAGAAGAAGGGAATGAGTGAGCATGAGAAAGGGTAATGTAGTGAGTAAAGTACAAGTGCATTTTATGTGTATAATAAGTCACAATGAAACCCTATATATTATAAAAATAAAGAAGAACAATAAATTAAAATCAAAAGAGCAGTCTTCTGTGTTGTAAGTTCCTGTAGAGGTGGGCTCAAATTTGGACTAAAATTAGGAAGTGATCCTCAGAGTTCTGTGCCCATGCCAGTGCTGAGGATGGACACTCAGTCTTCAAAAGAGAAGTGATGGTTGACATTTCAATTCACCAACAAGGTAGACATGTGAGAGCAGTTCTCATTGGAAAAAAACAAGCTATGCATCCTTGTACACATGCCTTTCTGCTCATATAATCAATTATCTGCAAAATTAGCGTATATCATCTTTCAAAAATGTTTAACTGTGATATACATTCCATGAATAAAATTTATTCTCATTAGAGCATTTAACAGAGCCATGCAAGCATAAGTTAGGAATCCCTCCATAGGCAGGATGGACAAGATGGATTGTGCTTAGGGTCAAACTGTTTGCTTCAGTTCTGATGAAGCCTCAGAAAGATCCTGATGGTTATGGAATGGATGAGGAAGTGTATCAGGCAGGTTGTCACCCTCAAGGATTTTAAGAAGCAGAGTAAAAATGACAGGATATGAAAACCTATTTCAGTCTAACTGTACATTCATGTTGGAGAGTCCAGTAAGAAATAAAGAAAAACAAAGAAAGCAAGGAAGGTAGGGATAGTGGGGAGGGAAAGAGGCAGAAGAGGAGAGAAGAAAGGGGCATAAAAATCCAAAGACAGGGAGAGTAAGAGAAGAAAACTGAGGGAGAGAAAATATTGAAAGAGGGACAAGGTGAGGGAGAGGGAGAGAGAGGGAGAGAGGGAGGGGAACAGGGAGGGAGGGGGAAGGAGAGGGAGTTAGAAAGGGGAGGTAGAGGGAGAGAGGGAGAGGGGGAGTGAGAAGGGGAGGGAGAGGGAGAGCGAGAGGGAGAGGGAGAGAGAAAGGGGAGGGAGAGGGAGAGAGGGAGAGGGGGGGTGAGAAGGGGAGGGAGAGGGAGAGGGGGAGGGAGAGGGAGAGGGAGAGGGAGAGGGAGAGGGAGAGGGAGAGGGAGAGGGAGAGGGAGAGGGAGAGGGAGAGGGAGAGGGAGAGGGAGAGGGAGAGGGAGAGGGAGAGGGAGAGGGAGAGATTAGTTGTGTCCCAAGTCTAGCCTTGGCATGGTCCCCACACTATTAATTTGTGACTTAGGGTTTCCCTGGGAGAGTCATATGTACAGGCCAGTCCTACCTATAAGTGTTTGTGTGTACCTCCTCTTGTGCACACTCTGGGTGGTTCTCCTGCTTTGGTAAGTAATCTCCAGATTCCCCTGGCAGGATGCTGCTGCCTGGGTTAGAGTTATTTATATATTATCTAATCCAGAATTGTTTCAATCCATCCACCTGGAAGCCTCTCCTGCTGACCTTGACTGGTTTGTTGTTTTCTTTACTGTTTCTCAGAGTTACAAAATGCTTTAATTTTTTCTCTAGAAGGTCAATATCTCATCTTTTACAAGTGGGTAACAAGCTGTCTCCCCATGATCCAAGGATTCCTTTTTATGTGATATTCTCTTTATCTACCAATTTGTTCCTTTCCAGAGAACAGGTCAAGGTAAGGGGAAAAAAGTCACTCTTCTCCTTTCAGTTTTATGTTTCCCTTCTTCCAACAGTATAAGATGGAACAAGTTTTGACCTCAAGTGAGCATTACACAATGAATCTCTACAAGATCTTCAGAAACAATTCTCTGGGAACAACAGTTGTACTGGGTGAGAAAGAATTCAGAGAGTTGGTGAGAAGTGAATTTCCATTTTTTTTTTTTTTACCGGGTAGGTCTTCTTCCTGAATATGGTTTTTATGTCTGCAACAATGAGAAAGTTCAAAGTCTTTCCATTCAGAGTGACTTTGATGGTCATATTTAGTTATTGATCCTTAGGAATCTGCTGCTGGATTGTAATGTGAGATCCCATGTTCTACACTCTAGGTATAGAGTTGTTCACTTGTGACAGAGAGGAACATATTGAAAAACAGTTATATTCAGTGCCCTATTTGCCTGGAGGATAGATTGGGTGGGATATTCTTGTGTGTGTGTGTGTGTGTGTGTGTGTGTGTGTGTGTGTGTGTGTGTGTGTGTTTGTATTTGTTTTTTGTTTGCTTGTTCATTCATTGTTCATTAATCAAAGCTGAGTGGCAATGGTAAAAGAGATGGACTTTTCACTTTAAGATGGGAACAGATGAGCTAAGGCAATGCCCTTAAAAAAGGAATCATTCCAAGATGGTGATTGACTGGGCAGTAGAGGAACACTAAGCTTCAAAGGGGATTTGGGATAGTCCTAGGTGGTTCCTTTCATTCTAGAGATCTAGGGTAGAAAATTCAAGGAAAAGGAGCACAAGGAACCTACATTCCAAGACACTTAGTATTCCTACTCAAACCTGAGGAAAGAGAAACATGGGTGGAGAAAGTAACACACAGGCCCCGGTCTCTACTTTATTTGTAAGGTCTGTGATCAGAACAGTAGCCTTCCTTTCATGTCCTCAATATAGGTATTTTTCTCTTTTGGAACAGTATTAGTGACATGAGATTACTTCTATTCTATTTAATATGTATTTTTAAAAATTTTATGTGTTTGGTTGATTTGCTTGAGATATATGTATGTTCGGTAAGTGTGTGTGTGTGTGTTTGTGTGTGGGTGTTTGATTGCTCTCTGTGGAGGATGATAAAGAAATTAAGTTCATTCATTAGTATTAAGATGTTTGTTAGCCACTTTAAGTAGTGAACCCATGTGTTCTGCAAAAGCAGAACTAACATTTGTATCATATTTCTAGCTGCACTGGTAACTTATCATATATGAGGAAGTCAGAAACTCAGAGTACTGTATCAACACAGACAAAGGATGTGTACAGGAATCATCTGTGCACAGTTGTTCTTGCTTTACCCCTCCATGAATTCTACTCCCTAACCAGACACAGGGATTATTAGCAAATCATGTGTCAGGTAAAAAGTGCACTAGGCAAGGTGTCCCAGCAAGAGAGTGTAAGATCTGTAGCTGATGGTGGTCTCAGACTCACTAAGTTAATCACTAGTACACTTAAGCCTCCTATCTATTCCTTGTACTTGGCATACCAAATGCTTTAATATGTAGAAACTTCTACCACCTAAGCAACCCATACTAGCATTTTTTTCTCAGGGTTTCCCAACCTGAAGAGCAGTGAGAGTCACTAATTAGTTGCCTCCAGGGGAAATAATGAGAAGAAAGTAACTGAGAATGATGGAGAGAACATTGACTTTTCAACCTGAGACTTGAGTTTATATCCATTCTAGTTTCCTGTGTTGGAAGGCTCTGAATCTGTAAAAACCATTCACCTTTTGCCAGGCTAGTTTTCAAGGAAGATGGCTTTTATGTAGACTAAATTTCTATGGAGACAGCTTTATGATACTTCTAGACAAAACAGCTGTCTTACCTTTACTCTAAAACAGAGTCCTAGCTCTGAATTTGGAAGACTGGAAGAACCAAATTGCAAAGTATTAACCCTTGCTTAGTATGTTTCATCATGAGCCAAATGTCTTCACTTTTATACTCAAATGGGTGTCTTGGGTCAGTTTTACTATGCATTTGCATTCTGCTCACTCAGTGTGTACCCTAGTCCTTTACCCTGGACACTATCAGTGCTAACAGTCATCTTTCTTCCAGGAAGTACAGGAAATTCCTTTAGGTAGTCTATTGAATGAACCAAAGGATCACAGCTTTCAAGAGGCTTTGGACATGATAGGACAAATGGGAATGGTGTAGTATAAGAAGATAAACAACGATTTTGAACATTAGCATCATCACATCTATGTGCCTGCCCTTGAAGAGGATGGGCATAGATATGACCAATGCTCCTAAGTAAAAGTTTTGGCCACTCTTCTTCTGTCCAACCAGTGCTTCAAAAATTTATTGGCACAGGCATTGAAATTGTGTTTGGAGGTCTAATAGTCCTGGAAATAAAGTCTTTCTCTTCACCAGTGCTCTCCATGTTTCTGAAGTCTCTCTTAAGACTTGTGCCTCCCAGGCAAATAAGCATCATTTGCTCTTCCCTCTTCTATAGTTGTTTAAAGTCTCTATTCAGTCACAAATAGTGAGCAATGGCAAAATTGAGTATTTATTTTAGGAACATCTGTTCAACCCCCTAACCATGGCACATTACTGACTATAGTACAAACTCTCTTGTACCATCCTATAAATATTGTCCTTGGGACAATGGCTATCTGAAGCATGTATTCTTTCTCTATTAGCTTACCAGCCATTTCACATCAGACCATGATACTCTCCACTCTTTGCCATTCATGATCTCATATCTCTCATATGTTACACTGTGTTCTTCTGATGATTTTTTTTCTCTGCAAAATCAATTTTTCAAGAGAAAATTTGGTCCTCTACTAATGTAGACAAGGACAGATGGGCTTACCAGCAAGAAGGCTTTTCCTGAGTTCATGTTTCTTTTCTTTGGTTTAATTGGAACATTCCTTGGTTACTAGTCCATGGGTGCCATCCTTATTTCTCAGGTGAATATTGAAAATAATTCTTTTTTTTTGTCATTTTTAAAATTTTTTTCATTAGAAATTCTTCTTCATTTATATTTCAAGTGCTATCCTGCAAGTCCCCTATACCCTCCCACCTGCCCTGCTCCCCTACCCAAACACTCCCACATCTTGACCCTGGCTTTCCACTGTACTTGGGTACATGAAGTTTTCTAGAACAAGGGGACTTTCTTTCCAATGGTGGCCAACTAAGACGTCTTCTACTACATATGCAGCTAGATTCAGGAGCTCTGGGGGTAGTGGTTAGTTCATATTGTTGTCCCACATATAGTGTGGCAGACACCTTCAGCTCCTTGGGTACTTTCTGTAGTTCCTCTATTAGGGGCCCTGTGTTCCATCCAATAGATGACTCTGAGCACCCACTTAGTATTTGCAAGGCACTGGCATAGTCTTATTAGAGACAGCTATATCAGGGTCCTTTCAGCAAAACCTTGCTGTCATATGCAAGAATGTGTGAGATTGGTGGCTGACTATGGGATGGATCGCCAGGTGGGGCAGTCTCTGGGTGGTCCATCTTTTCTTCTCAGCTCCCAACATTGTCTCTGTAATTCCTTACATGGGTATTTTGTTCCCCATTCTAAGGAGGGACGAAGTATCCACACCTTGGCCTTCCTTCTCCTTGAGTTTCACATGTTTTACAAACTGTATCTTGGGTATTCTGTTTCTGGGCAAATATCGACTTGTCAGTGAATGCATATCATGTGAGTTCCTTTGTTATTGGGTTACATCACTCCGGATGATATCCTATAGATCCATCCATTTGCCTAAGAACTTCCTAAATTCATTGTTTTTAATTGCTGAGTAGTACTCCATTGAGTAAGTGTACCACATTTTCTGTTTCCATTCCTGTGTTGAGGGACATGTGGGTTCTTTCTAGCTTCGGGCTATTATAAATAAGGCTGCTATGAACATAGTGAAGCATGTGTCCTTATTAAAGTTGGAACATCTTTTGGATATAAGCCCAGGAGATGTATTGATAGATCCTCCAGTAGTACTATGCCCAATGTTCTGAGTAACCATCAGACAGATTTCCAGAGTGGTTGTACAAGCTTGCAATGCCACCTACAATGGAGGAGAGATCCTCTCTCTCAATATCCTAGACAGAGTCTGCTGTCAACTGAATTTTTGTCTTAGCAATTCTGACAGGTGTGAGTTGGAATCTCAGTGTTCTTTTTATTTGCATTTCCCAGATGATTAAGGATGCTGAAAAAATTTTCAGGTGCTTCTCAGCCATTCTGTATTCCTCGGGTGAGAATACTTTCTTTAGCTTTGAGTCCCAGTTTTTAATGGGGTTATTTAATTTTTTGGAGTCCTTCTTTTTGGGAAAGGATCTTTACGTACCCTAAATCAGATAGCGGATCCAATATATATAAAGAACTCAAGAAAATTGACTTATTTTTTGTTTTGCACTCCTCTTTGGTGTGCTTGCTTGTTCCATTTCTAGAATATTTGTGTGTCCTTTAAACTGCTAATGTGAAAATTTTGAGATTACTTATGAAGTCATTTATTCCTATGAATGTTGTTCTTAGCACTTCTTACTTCCCCCCCCCCTCTCTTTGGATATGATATCCCTTAATTTTCAGTGAATACTAGAAACATTTCATTTATTTTTTATTACTTCACTTATCACAAGATTACTGAGTAGACTTTGTTCTATTTCCATTACAATGTAGTCTTTCAGTGTTTCTTTTGTTTTGGAAGTACAGATGATGTTGGGCTGATAGGACATACTGTGTTATTTCAATGCTTTCTATCACTTGAGGCATGATTGTGACCAATATGAGGTGAAATTTTTTGAAGGATTCTTGAGGGAATGAGAAGACATTATATTGTTTTGTGTTTAGATGAAATATAGATTCTATAGATGTTTATTAGGTCCATCTGATTTACCATGCCACTTTGTCTCATTATTTCTTGGTATAGATTTTTCTGGATGTTCTGTCAATTAGTGAGAGTGGAGTGTTGAAGTTTGCCAGTATTAATGAGTGAGCTCTGAGGTGTAATTTAAGCTTCAACAATCTTCCTTTTACAAATATATGTGCCCTTCTGTTTGGGCATAGGTGTTAGGGCCTTCTCGGAACAACTTTGCTTGGCATAGAGGCTCAGAGCTCTCTAGTATGCGTGCGAAAAGGAAAGCTTAGTATGTTTGGCTCAGAAGGGAAGAGAGGTGTCAAAAAAGTGGAGTTCCCATTGGGATAGCAGTTTCCTCAAGGCAGCATGCCTTAGCCAAGAGAACAATCAAATTTCAAGTATCTGGATATTTACAATATAGACCTAATATATTTGATAAATTGCAGTAATCAAGACAAATGATCTGATTAATTACTTCATTTTAAAATATAGATAATTTGGGAAGACAGGCCCCTTGGTCTTTCAAACTTTATATGCCTCAGTACAGAGGAATGCCAGGGCCAAGAAGAGGGAGTTGGTGGAGGAGAGTGTGTGTGGGTGAATCTGGGGGACTTTTGGGATAGCATTTGAAATGCAAATGAAAAAATACCTAATTAAAAAATAAATCAACAACTTGTTCTTAACAAGTTTTGGTTTTTTTCTTTCTTTGTTTTGTTTTTTTTTTTTTTTTTGTTTTTTTTTTTTTTTGTTTTTTGAGACAGTATTTCTCTGTGTAGCCCTGGCTGTCCTGGAACTCACTTTGTAGACCAGGCTGGACTCAAACTCACAAATCCTCCTGCTTCTGCCTCCCAAGTGCTGGGATTAAAGGTGTGTGCCACCATGCCTGGCTTGATCTTACCAAGTTTTATGTCTGTTGTCATGACCCAATGCCACACAGAAAAGGGAGGAACACTTTTTTTTAAAATAGAAGATATAAAGAGATAAAGGAGGATGAAGAGTTATGCATGAAGAGAAAATACTAACTCACTCTGGATGAAGCATTAAGGTAGAGCTCTAAACTCTGGGTATACATGTACATACAAACATATATAGAATGGAGCATAGTCCCATCAAGAAAGGTCCAGTAACCTGTATTTTTTTGTTCACAGCATTTGTGTATTCTCTGAAAACATTACTTCATATGACAATCAAGGCTTGTCCTTACAGCAGAATAATGGATGACAAGACTCTTAAAAAAGCTTTGTATTCCAATATCATCCTGGGAAGTTTAAGGCAATAATTTATGTCCTAAATTGTTAAGACCTAGGGAATATCAGGAGGTTTGAAGAAAAATGAAAATACCAATTCTAAGAATAATAGGAATAGAAGAAGATAAATATTATCCATTAAAAAAGCTTTAACTAAATCATAGATTGAAAATTTCACTAACCGAAAAAGAATTGGCACAAATGTACAGGGATCATATAAAACTCCAAATAGATTAGACTGAAAAAGCAATCTATTTAAAAATAAAATAATAGTAATAATAATAATGATGATGAGAATATTAATAATGATAATAATCACGATGTACAGAACAAAGAAAAATATTGAAAGCTGTGAGGGGAAAAAGCCAATTAATATACAAAAACAGACTGGTAACATTTGCAAAAGGTTTCACAAAAGAGAAGGGAAAAGCCAGATGAGACATACACAGAGTTTAGGAGTCCTTTTTATGACGTCATTAGAGCAGTAAGACTGGAGAGAAGAAGAAGGCCAAGGAGTAAGAGAAGACAACATTACTTAGATAAGCCATAAAAAATATCATTTTGAGGTCAGGAAAATTGGTGTTAAGAGCAGTCCAGATAAAACAAAAAATAATAAATAATTATTCAGGGTTATCAAGAGAAAAATAAATTCTAATAACTTAGAGGATAGGTGTCTACACAGCTGGAATACTCTTTAGGGATTCTATAATGTTTATGCAGGCTTTTCATCCACAACTTTAAGATCAAAGTTTGTTAGAAACCCCAAGTCTCAATTGAAAATTCCTACAACATTAAACTGTAGTGACAGCACTGAGTTTAAAATTAGAGACAGAGTAAACTGTCATTACCTCAGCAGACTGCAGGGCGAGGATATATTAATCTTTAAATGCAAGCTATGTGGTATGAAAAGATTGGAGCATGGCATATGTCATGAACAATCAGGGTTAGGGAAGCATCATCATCAGATAATCAAGGTCCAAACATCTTGCTGACAAGGATTTACATGGATTGCAGTACATTTCAGGAGGTAGATTGATTTATTAAACTTGATTTATTTCTTGTATTTATTTAAGGAGATCAGTTGGCAGGGCATCTGTCATGAGCAAGTTCTTTCTTGTCTAAATTATGTTTGATGAAAGAAATTTGTGGTTTCTGAAGCAAAAGACTTTAACTATTTCTTACTAATTTATTTTAATTGGTGACTGTACTAACAAGAAGAGCTCAAATCTGATGGGTATGAAAGGCAATGAGCCGAACGAATCAGACCTAGTATATTTTTTGATATGATATATCTTATGTTGATCCAGGACACTTTCATAGAATCAAATTTTAAGCTGTGCTGTTAAAATAGTCCATCTATAAATGCTGATGTGTTAAAACATGGGGAAGTCTGCATTCCAGTACTCCAAACCATCTATTGTAGATAGTGGCAAATTGATGATTTATTTGGCAAAAAATGTTGTACACGTCTCTTATTATGCATGAGTGAACCATGCATTTCTGCCTTTAGAAGTAGCAAAGAATCCTGGATATGTAGACCTAGCAAAATTCCACTATGTATCTCTTGTTTCCATGTAATGAATATGCACCACAAACCAGAAATGAGTTTCTGGGCAGAGGATCTAGCAACAGACCACTCCAATACTTGTGAGGTATAGTTTTGAGCAAACTCTTTGAGAAATTTCATGAAAATGACTTAAGCTTTTGTGCATATGTTCTCACATGTCTCTATGATCCTTCATAAAAGAATGTTAGGAGTCCTTACCTAAAGCATGGCAAAAGGAGGAGATCAAGGAGTGAACTAAGCTGAATGTTATCAACAATTATCCTTGAGAATAAGGGCCCTTAACATTCTTCATGAATATTGAGGAATAAGGAACTCACTTGACTGTGCCCCATACTTCTGAAAGTACTACATTTAATTGGAGGATGTCCAACCTGCCTCAACTCAGAACAAAGTCTTAAGACTCGATACATTCATCTACAAAATAAGCCACAAGTTTGTTTAATTCCATCATTGTATGAATGACAACTACAAAATTATACTACTTCAATTGAAAATGCCTCTAGATTTTTGCCTCAACTCTTTCACATTCATTTCAGAAATTTTTCTACATGAAAAGTGCAGTATGCCTGCCATCAACTCAGAGCTTCAACAATGGACCAGCAGATTGGGGAGATTGTATAAGGTAGTTGTGCAGTACACTGGCTTCAACATCTTCACAATTACATAGCTCCTGAAACGTGTAAGTGTTCGAAATATACCTGAGCCAGGTGATGGAGCTTGGTAATCAAAGAAGCTGCCATGCAGTTCTGGGTGTCCCATTTACAAAATGAACAGACATATGTTGTCAGTGACCTAATCATATACTTACAATGTGATTGGCTTAAAATTATTTTTATAAAACAATGAATAGCTAATATGCCACATTTTTCATTATCTCCATATTTCATAATAATTATATATGTATTACAGTTAAACTCAGAAAAGGGTTCAGGGCACATTTATAAATAATTATCTGTCCCTCTGGAGCAGTTAAAATTTACAGCAACAAAATTATATTTTATCAGTGAGCAGTATTTTGTCAGTTCATAACGTATATATGATAAAGTGTGCATGATAAATTCTCAGTGAATAATATTTGCTGGCTTATGTAGAGTTGAGTTTTATAATACTCATCTTTGAAATATTTATTATTTTGAACAGATTGTATGGTTACCAGCCACCACATCTCTTTGATATTAGAGACTGGTTTCTGGAACTGTGTATATATTGGTGCATTTGACATCCAATGGAAAAGCATCTCACCTACCCTGAACCTGAAGTTACAGCTAGGGTATGCTCACTGTTATCAGTACTGAGGAATGAACTTGGCCTTTACTCCATAAGAGCATTATGTGCCCTTAAACATTTGGTCTTTCCCTGACCCTTCAGCTTGGTAACTCTTAAATACTTGGTGTACTAACATGTTGATTACCTATATGACTACTGTTTGGACATCAAACTATATTTTATATTTTAACCTTGCAATCTGTTCAAAATAGTAAATGTTTCAAGGATGATTTTATAAACCTGTACTGCACATAATCCAGCAAATATCATTCACTGAGAATTTATCATACACACTTTATCATATATACTTTATGAACTGACAAAATACTGCTCACTGATAAAATATAATTTTGTTGCTGTAAATTTTAACTGTTCCAGAGGAACAGATAATTATTTATAAATTTGACCTGACTCCTCTTCTGAGTTTAAGTGTAATACATATAATTTTGATGAAATATGGAGATAATGAAAAATGTGGCATATTAGCTATCCATTGTTTTATAAATACAATTCTAAGCCAATCACATTGGAAATATATGATTAGTACTTTGCTTCTTTTTGTTTAATAGGATTTATAATCACTGAACATTACAAATTATAGGCGATAATCTAGTCTTGGTAAGTTGAATTGTTAGATTCATGCATCTATTATTGTGCTAGACATGATAAAATAGGAAAACCCATGATGATCACTTGCATCCATTCTTTTCTTTCCTTGCTAGAAATAGTTACCAAATGCTCCAAACACCAGCCACCACATCTCTTTGATATCAGAAACTAGTTTGTGGAACTATGAGGTAAAACAATCATTCCTTGCATTGCTTTTTTTAATGGATTTTATTAAAACAAAATGATTAGTACTATACAATAAATTTTAACCACAAAGTAATTAGGAAAGATGGTCAGCATTGACTATTTTTAAAAAATTATAGAAACCTCAAAGTACATATTTGTAGAGTATAACATATACTGGCAGGATACCAATTTGAGTAGTATCTTGTTTGCGCCATGGCAATGTCACGAAATATCAAAGCCAGTGGAGCCTTATGTCTATGTTGGGATTCCCAGAGCATTTGAGAGAAGACGCCTGAGAAGGTTGTTCATGTATACACTGTACACCAACAGGGAGTGTGGTAAGCAACCCTGGAGGTCACTGACAACATATGTCTGCTCATTTTGTAAAATGGGACAGCCAGAACTGCATGGCAGCTTTTTTGACTACCAAGCTCCAGCATCTGGGTCAGATATATTAGGAACACTTACACATTTCAGGAGCTATGTAATTGTGAAGGTGTTGAAGCCAGTGTACTGCACAACTACCTTGTACAATCTCCACAAATTGCTGGTCCATTGTCAGAGCTCTGAGTTGATGGCAGGCATACTACACTTGTCACTTAAAACATTTTCGGAAATGCATATGAAAGAGGTGAGGGAAAAGTCTACAGGCATTTTCAATTGAAGTAGTATAATTTTGTAGTTGTCATTCATACAATGAAGGAATTAAACAAATTTGTGGATTATGTTTTTTAGATGAGTGTACCGGGTCTTAAACTTTGTTCTGAGTTGAGGCAGGTTGGACATCCTCCCATTGAATGGAGTACTTTAAGAAGTATGGGGCACAGCCAAGTGAGTTCGTTATTCCTCAACATTCATGAAGAAAGTTAAGGGCCCTTATTCTCTAGGAAAATTGTTGATAACATTCAGCTTAGTTCACTCCTTGATCTCCTCCTTTTGCCATGCTTTAGGTAAGGACTCCTAACATCCTTTTATGAAGGATCATAGAGACATGTGAGAACATATGCACAAAAGCTTAAGTCATTTTCCTGAAATTTCTCAAAGTGTATGCTCAAAACTATACCTCACAAGTATTGGAGTGGTCTATTGCTAGATCCTCTGCCTAGAAACTTATTTCTGGTTTGTGGTGCATATTTATTACATGGGAACAAGTGATACAGTAAGGAATTTTGTCAGCTTTACATATCCAGGATTCTTTGCTACTTCTAAAGGCAGAAATGCATGGTTTACATGCATAATAAGAGACGTATACAACATTTTTTTTGCCAATTAAATCATCAATTTTTGCCACTCTCTGCAGTGGATGTTTTAAAGTATGGGAATGCAGAATTCCCCATGTTTTAACACATCAGAATTTATAGATGGATCATTTTTAATAGCACAGTTTAAATTTTATTCTATGAAATTGTCCTGGATCAATATAAGAAATACCATATCAAAAAAATATAGTAGGTCTGATTCATACAGATCACTGCCTTTCACACCTAGCAAAGTAAATTCTACATGTTAGTACAGTCACCAATTAAAATAAATTAGTAAGAAATAGTTAAAGTCTTTTGCTTCAGGAAACCCAAATTTCTTTCATCAAAAATAATTTAGACAAGAAACAACTTGCTCAAGACAGATGCCCTGCCAACAGACCTCCTTAAAAATATACAAGAAATAAATCAAGTTTAATAAGTCAACCTACCTCCTGAAATGTACTGCAATCCACTTAAATCCTTGTCAGCAAGATGTTTGGACCTTGATTATCTGATGATGATGCTTCCCCAACCCTGATTGTTCATGATATAGGCCATGCTCCAATCCTTTCATACCATGTAGCTTGCATTTAAAGATTAATATATCCCCACCCTTGCAGACTGCTGAGGTAATGACATTTTTCTCTTTCTCTAATTTTAAACGAAGTAGTGTCACTACAGTTTAATGTTGTAGGAATTTTCAATGGAGATTGGGGTTTTTAACCATCCTTTGATCTTAAAGTTTTGGATGTAAAAACTACATAACCATTATAGAAGCCCTAAAGAGTATAACAGCTGTGCAGATATCTATCCTCTAAGTTATTAGAATTTATTTTTCTCTTGATAACCCTGAATAATTATTTATTATTTTTTGTTTTATCTGGACTGCTCTTAACACCAATTGTCCTGACCTCAAAATGATATTTTGTATGGTTTATCTAAACAATGTTGTCTTCTCTTACTCCTTGGCCTTCTTCTTCTATCCTGTCTTACTGCTCTAATGACCTCATAAACAGGACTCCTAAACTCTGTGTATGTCTCATCTGGCTTTTACCTTCTTTTTTGAGAAGCCTTTTGCAAAAGTGACCAGTCTGTTTTTGTATATTATTTGTCTTTTTCCCATCACAGCTTTTAATATTTTTCTTTCTTCTGTACATGATGATTATTATTATCATTATTATTATTATCATCAGTTTTATTATTACTAATATTATTACTATTATTTTATTGTGAAATAGATTGCTTTTCCAGTCTAATCTATTTAGAGTTCTTTATACTACTTACACATTTATTGGCAATTCTTTCTTTAGATTAGTGAAGTTTTCATTTATACTTTAGTTGAAGCTGTTCTCTGACCCACTGAATGGGTAATATTTATCTTCTTCTAGTCTTATTATTCTTAGAATTGTTTCCGTTTTGCTCCAAACCTCCTGATATTCCCTACATCTTAACAATTCATGGCATAAATTATTGCCTTAAACTTACCAGGATGATATTGGAATACAAAGTTATTTAAAAAGTCTTGTCATCCATTATTCTGCTATAAGGGCACACCTTGATTGTCATATGAGTTAATATTTTCAGAGATAGCACAAATAGTGTGAGCAAAATAAATACAGGTTGCTGTACCTTTCTTGATGGGACTATGCTCCATTCTATATATGTGTGTATGTACATGCATACCTAGAGTTTGGAGCTCTACTTTTGTGCTTCATCCAGAGTGAGTTAGTATTTTCTCTTCACGCATGACACTTCATCTTCCTTTATTTCTTTTTTTCTTCTATTTAAAAAAAATTCTGTTCTTTCCTTTTCTGTGTGGCATTGGACCATGAAAACAGACATAAAACTTGGTAAGATCAAGCCAGGCATGGTGGCACAAACCTTTAATCCAAGCACTTGGAGGCAGAGGGAGGCAGGTTTCTGAGTTTGAGTCCAGCCTGGTCTACAAAGTGAGTTCCAGGACAGCCAGGGCTACACAGAGGGACACTGTCTCAAAAACAAACAAACAAACAAACAAACAAAAAAAACAAACAACAAAAAACAAAACAAATAAACAAATGAAAAAACTTGTTAACATCAGTTTGGTTCATCAATCTCCATAATATCTAAGAATCTTTGACATTTAATCTACTTCTGACCCTGTTCATTTCATGGAACATTTACTTACACCATCCCATGGAGAGGATTGTGACAACACCCAAGGTCCTGCTTATGAAGATGAGGTATCCATAATATCTCAGACTGAGGATCTAGAAAGTGTCTTCTTTTCCACCCTAAAAGACCTCTAAATGTGTATTAGACACTATACTCGAGACATCCGACCACCTTTGGGGCCAGAGGACAGGTGTCCGCCCCACCCGGAGGCTTCTGCCTCAGGTTCCATGGAAGCCACCTTGGTACTGGGACTCCGTGGCGGGCAGTCTGCACAGGTGAGACTGTGGACTACAGAAGCTGGAAGCTTCTGGGACAGGCAAGAGACACAGAGCTTCTGAGGCAGCGCCATTTTCAGCTCCAGACATCTGACCACCTTCAGGGCCAGAGGACAGGTGTTCACCCGGACTGGAGGCTTCTGCCTCAGGTTCCACGGAAGCCACCTTTGTTCCGGGACTCCGCGGTGGGCAGTCTGCACAGGGGAGAGTGTGGACTACAGAGGCTAGCAGCTTCTGGGACACGCAAGAGCCACAGAGCTTCGGAGACGGCACCTCTTTTGGCTCCAGACAACCAGCCACCTTCCTGGCCAGAGGACAGGTGTCCACCCATCCTGGGAGGACTTTGCCTCAGGATCCGCAGGTGCATTATAGGTTCCAGGACTGCGGGGAAGGTAGTCAACACAGGACAGAGTGTGGACTACTGAAACAGCGGCTTCTGTGACAGGCCAAAGCAACACAGCTTCTGGGAAAGATCCTGTTTTGGGCCTCCATCTTTGGCCAGGAAGAGTTCCAAACACCAGATAACTGTGCACCTTCCCTGAAAGAGGAGAGCTTGCCTGCAGAGACTGCTCTGACCAGTGAAACTCAGAGGAGAGAGCTTGTCCCCAGGTCTGCTGATAGAGGGTAACAAAATCACCAGAGGAACAATCTCTAAACAGAGACAACTATAACAACTAATGCCAGAGATTACCAGATGGCGAAAGGTAAACGTAAGAATCTTACTAACAGAAACCAGGACCACTCACCATCATCAGAACCCAGCACTCCCACTTCGCCCATCCAGGGCACCCCAACACACCTGAAAAGCTAGACCTGGATTTAAAAGCATATCTCATGATGATGGTAGAGGACATCAAGAAGGACTTTAATAACTCACTTAAAGAAATACAGGAAAACACAACCAAACAGGGAGAAGACATTAAAGAGGAAGCACAAAAATCGCTTAAAGAATTGCAGGAAAACTACCAAACAAGTAATGGAATTGAATAAAACCATCCAAGACCTAAAAAGGGAAGTAGACATAATAAAGAAAATGCAAAGTGAGGCAACGCTGGAGATAGAAACCCTAGGAAAGAAATCTGGAACATTAGATGCGAGCATCAGCAATAGAATACAAGAGATGGAAGAGAGAATCTCAG
This sequence comes from Mus musculus, assembly GCF_000001635.26. NCBI lineage: Eukaryota > Metazoa > Chordata > Mammalia > Rodentia > Muridae > Mus > Mus musculus. Next base: position 91,791,868 of record NC_000069.6, on the reverse strand, counting down.
GTGCAGAAGATTCCATAGAGAACATCGACACAACAATCAAAGAAAATGGAAAATGCAAAAAGATCCTAACTCAAAACATCCAGGAAATCCAGGACACAATGAGAAGACCAATCCTACGGATAATAGGAGTGGTTGAGAATGAAGATTTTCAACTCAAAGGACCAGCAAATATCTTCAACAAAATTAAAGAAGAAAACTTCCCAAATCTAAAGAAAGAGATGCCCATGAACATACAAGAAGCCTACAGAACTCCAAATAGACTGGACCAGAAAAGAAATTCCTCCAAACACATAATAATCAGAACTCAAATGCACTAAATAAAGATAGAATACTAAAAGCAGTAAGGGAAAAAGGTCAAGTAACATATAAAGGCAAACCTATCAGAATTACACCAGATTTTTCACCAGAGACTATGAAAGCCAGAAGAGCCTGGACAGATGTTATACAGACATTAAGAGAACACAAATTCCAGCCCAGGCTACTATATCCAGCCAAATTCTCAATTACCATAGATGGAGAAACCAAAGTATTCCACAACAAAAACAAATTCACACATTATCTTTCCACGAATCCATCCCTTCAAGGGATAATAACAGAAAAAAAAAAACAATACAAGGACGTAAACTACGCCCTAGAAAAAGCAAGAAGATAATCCCTCAACAAACCTAAAAGAAGACAGCCACAAGAACAGAATGCCAATTTTAACAACAAAAATAATGGGAATCAACAATTACTTTTCCTTAATATCTTTTAGTATCAGTGGACTCAACTCCCCCATAAAATGATATAGACTAACAAACTGGCTACACAAACAAGACCCAACATTTTGCTCCCTACAAGAAACTCATCTCAGAAAAATATAGACACTACCTCAGAATGAAAGGCTGGAAAACAATTTCCAAGCAAATACCCTGAAGAAACAAGCTAGAGTAACCATTCTAATATCTAACAGAATCTACTTCCAACCCAAAGTAATCAAAAAAGACAAGGAGCGGCACTTCATACTCATCAAAGGTAAAATCTTCCAAGAGGAACTCTCAATTCTGAATATCTATGCTCCAAATACAAGGAGAGCCACATTCATTAAAGACACTTTAGTAAATCTCAAAGCACACATTGCACCTCACACAATAATAGTGGAAGACTTCAACACATGACTTTCAACAATGGAAAGATCATGGAAACAGAAACTAAACAGGGTCACAGTGAAACTAACAGAACTGATGAAACAAATGGACTTAACAGATATCTACAGAACATTTTATACTAAAACAAAAGGATATACCTTCTTCTCAAACCTCATGATACATTTTCCAAAATTGACCACATAATTGGTCACAAAAAAAGCCTCAACAGAGACAAAAATATTGAAATTGTCCCATGCATTCTATCAGATCACCATGAACTAAGGCTGATCTTCAATAACAAAATAAATAATAGAAAGCCAACATTCACGTGGAAACTGAACAACACTCTTCTCAATGATACCTCGGTCAAGGAAGGAAGAAAAAAAGAAATTAAGGACTTTTTGGAGTTTAATGAAAAAGAAGCCACAACATACCCAAACTTATGGGACACAATGAAAGCATTTCTAAGAGGAAAACTCATAGCTCTGAGTGCCTCCAAAAAGAAACTAGAGAGAGAACACATTGGTAGCTTGACAACACAACCAAAAGCTCTAGAACAAAAGGAAGCAAATTCACCCAAGAGAAGTAGAAGGCAGGAAATAATCAAACTCAGGGGTGAAATCAACCAAGTGGAAAGAAGAAGAACTATTAAAAAAATCAACCAAACGAAGAGCCTTGTTCTTTGAGAATATCACAAGATAGATAAACACTTAGCCAGACTCACTAAAGGGCACAGGGAAAGAATCCTAATTAACAAAATCAGAAATGAAAAGGGAAACATAACAATAGATCCTAAAGTATTCCATAACACCATCAGATCCTTCTACAAAAGGCTATACTCAACAAAACTGGAAAACTTGGATGAAATGGATAAGTTTCTAGACAGATACCAGGTACCAAAGTTAAGTCAAGATCAGGTTAATAATCTAAACAGTCCTATATCCCATAAAGAAATAGAAGCAGTCATTAATAGTCTCCCAACCAAGAAAAGCCCAGGACCAGATGGGTTTATTGCAGAGTTCTATCATACCTTCAAAGAAGATATAATCCCAGTTCTTCACAAACTATTCCACAAAATAGAAACAGAAGGTATCATATCCAACTCATTCTATGAAGCCACAATTACTCTGATACCTAAACCACAAAAAGACCCAACAAAGATAGAGAATTTCTGACCAATTTCCCTTATAAATATCAATGCAAAGAACCTCAATAAAGTTCTTGCTAACCGAATCCAAGAATAAATCAAAACAATCATCCATCCTGACCAAGTAGGTTTCATCCCAGGGATGCAGGGATGGTTCAATATACGGAAATGAATCAACGTAATCCAGTATATAAACAAACTCAAAACAAAAACCACATGATGATCTCGTTAGATGCAGAAAAAGCATTTGACAAAATCCAACACCCATTCATGATAAAAGTCTTGGAAAGATCAGGAATTCAAGGCCCATACCTCAACATAATAAAAAGCAATCTACAGAAAACCAGTAGCCAACATCAAAGTAAATGGTGAGAAGCTAGAAACATTTCCACTAAAATCAGGAAATACAGGATCCCAAATCGGATAGGGAACTAATGTCCAATATATAAAAAGAACTTAAGAAAGTGGACTCCGGAAATTCGAGTAACCCCATTAAAAAATTGGGCTCAGAGCTGAACAAAGAATTCTCACCTGAGGAATACCGAATGGAAGAGAAACACCTGAAAAAATGTTCAACATCCTTAATCATCAGGGAAATGCAAATCAAAACAACCCTGAGATTCCACCTCACACCAGTCAGAATGGCTAAGATAAAAAATTCAGGTGACAGCAGATGCTGGCGAGGATGTGGAGAAAGAGAAACACTCCTCCATTGTTGGTGGGATTGCAAGCTTGTACAACCACTCTGGAAATCAGTCTGGCGGTTCCTCAGAAAATTGGACATAGTACTACCGGAGGATCCGGCAATACCTCTCCTGGGCATCTATCCAGAAGATGTCCCAACCGGTAAGAAGGACACATGCTCCACTATGTTCATAGCAGCCTTATTTATAATAGCCAGAAGCTGGAAAAAAACAAGATGCCCCTCAACAGAGGAATGGATACAGAAAATGTGGTACATTTACACAATGGAGTACTACTCAGCTATTGAAAAGAATGAATTTATGAAATTCCTAGGCAAATGGATGGACCTGGAGGGCATCATCCTGAGTGAGGTAACTCTATCACAAAGGAACTCACACAATATGTACTCACTGATAAGTGGATATTAGCCCAGAAACTTAGGATACACAAAATATAAGATACAATTTGGTCAACGCATGAAACTCAAGAAGAACGAAGACCAAAGTGTGGACACTTTGACCCTTCTTAGAATAGGAAACAAAACACCCATGGAAGGAGTTACAGAGACAAAATTTGGAAGTGTGACAAAAGGATGGACCATCTAGTGATTGCCATATCCAGAGATCCATCACATGACCAGCTTCCAAACGCTGACACCATTGCATACACTAGCAAGATTTTGCAGAAAGGACCCAGATATAGCTGTCTCTTGTGAGACTATGCCAGGGCCTAGCAAACACAGAAGTGGATGCTCACAGTCACCTATTGAATGGATCACATGGCCCCGGATGGAGGAACTAGAGAAAGCAACCAAGAAACTAAAGTGAACTGCAACCCTATAGATGGAACAACAATATGAACTAACTAGTACCCTGGAGGTCTTGTCTCTAGCTGCATATATATCAAAAGATGGCCTAGTCAGCCATCACTGGAAAGAGAGCCCCCTTGTACTTGCAAAATTTATATGTCCCAGTACAGGAGAACGCCAGGGCCAAAAAGGGGGAGTGGATGGGTAGGGGATTGGGGGTGTAGGTATGGGGGACTTTTGGGTTAGCATTGGAAATGTAATCGAGGAAAATACTGAATTAAAAAAAAAAAGAATCTTAAGAAAACAAGTAATGGAATTGAACAAAAGCATCCAAGATCTAAAAATGGAAGTAGAAACAAAAAAGAAAACTAAAAGAGAAAAAATGCTAGAGATAGAAATCCTAGAAAAGAATAAAGGAACCATAGATATGAGCATCAGCAATACAATACAAGAGATGAAAGAGAAAATTACAGATGCAGAAGATTCCATGGAAAGCATGGAGAAAATAATCATAGTAAATTCAAAAGAAACAAGATCCTAAACCAAATCTTACAGGAAATCCATGACACAATGAGAAGACAAAATCTGTGATTCATAGGAGAAAATGAGAATGAAGAGTTTTCAATGTAAAGGGCCTGTAAACATCTTCAACACAGTAATAGAAGAAAACGACCCTAACCTAAAGAAAGACATGCCCATGAACATACAAGAATGCTACAGGACTCCAAATAGATTGCACCAGAAAAAAATTCTGCCTGAAACATATTAATCAGAACAAAAAAATGCACTAAATATAAAGAGGATATTAAAAGCAGTAAGGGGAAAAGGTCAAATAACATATGAAGACAGAACTATTAGAATTACACCACTTCTCTCAGAGACTATGAAAGCCAGTAAAGCCTGGATAGAGGTTATACAGACCCTAAGAGAACACAAATGCCAGACCAGGCTACTATACCCAGCAAAACTCCCAATTACTGTAGATGGAGAAACCAAAGTATTCCATGACAAAACAAACTTCACACAATATCTTTTCAAGAATCCAACCCTTCAGAGGATAAGAAAGGGAAAACTCCAACACAAAGATAGAAATTAGCCCTAGAAAAAGAAAAAAACCTAAAAGAACAAACCTAAAAGAAGACAGCCTCTAGAGCAGAACCCCAAATCTAACAACAAAAATAACAGAAAGCAATGATTACTTTTCCATAATATTCCTTAATATAAATAGACTCAATCCCCCAATAAAAAAATATAGACTAAGAGACTGAAAACACAAACAGAATCCGACATTTTGCTGCATATAGGAAACCCACCTCAGGAACAAAGACAGACACTATCTCAGAGTAAAATGCTGGAAAACAATTTTCCAAGCAAATGGTCCAAAAAAAAAAAAAAAACAAGCTGGAGTAGTGATTCTAATATCGAATAAAATTGACTTCTAACACAAAGTTATCAAAAAGACAAAGAGGGTCACTTCATTCTCATCAAAGAAAAAAATCTTCAAAGATGAACTTTCAATTCTCATTATCTGTGCTCCAAATGCAAGGGCATCCACATTCATTAAGGGAACTTTAGTAAAGCTTAAAAATACATTGCACCTCATACAATAATAGTGGGAAACTTCAACACCACACTCTCATCATTGCACAAATCCTGGAAACAGAAACTAAACAGAGATACATTGAAAGTAACAGAAGTTATAAATGAAATGGATTTAACAGATATCTACAGAAGATTTTATCCTAAAACAAAAGGATATACCTTCTTCTCAGAACCTCATGGTACCTTCTCCAAAATTGACCATATACTTGGTCACAAAACAGGACTCAACAGATACAAAAATATTGAAATTATCCCATGCATCATATCAGACCACCATAGACTAAGGCTGATCTTCAATAACAACATAAATAATAGAAAGCAGCATTCATGTGGAAGCTGAATAACATTCTACTAAATGATACCTTGGTCAAGGAAGAAATAAAGAAAAAGATCAATAACTTTTTAGAGTTTAATGAAAATGAAGCCACAACCTACCCAAAATTATGGGACACAGTGAAAGGAGTCCTGAGTGGAAAACTCATAGCACTGAGGGCTGACCAAAACAATCTAAACAGAGCATATACTAGCAGATTGGCAGCACATCTAAGAGCTCTAGAACAAAAGGAAGCAAATTCACCCAAGAGGAACAGATAGCAGTAAATAACTAAACTCAGGGCTGAAGTCAACTAAGTGGAAACAAAAAGAACTATTCAAAGAATCAAAAAAAAAAATCAAAACAAAACAAAACAAAAACAAAAAACAGGAGCTGTTTCTTTCAGAAAATCAACAAGATAGATAAACCCTTAGAAAGAATAACTAGAGGCCACAGGGAAAGTATCCTAAGTAATAAACAAAAGAAATTAAAAAGGAGACATAACAAGAGAATCTGAGGAAATTTAAAACATCATCAGATCCTACTACAAATGAATATACTCAACAAAATTGGAAAACCTGGATGAAATGGAAAACTTCTAGACAGATACCAGGTACCAAAGTTAAATCAGGATCAGATTAATGATGTAAACAGTTCCATATCGCCTAAAGAAATAGATATAGTCACTAATTATCTACAAAAAAAAGTCCAGGACCAAATATGTTTAATGCAGAGTTCTATCAGACCTTTAAAGAAGAACTAATTCCAATACTCCACAAACTATTTCACAAAATAGAAACAAAAAAAATTCTCTACACAATTCATTCTTTGAAGCCACAATTCCTCTGATAGCTAAACCACATAAAGACCAAACAAAGAGAACTTCCTACCAATTTCCCTTATGAACATCAAAGCAAAAATACTCAATAAAATCCTTGAAAACTGAATCCAAGAGCCCATCAAAATGAGCATCCATCATGATCAAGTAGGTTTCAATCCAGGGATACAGGGATGGTTTAATATACAGAAAACAATCACTGTAATCCACAATTTAAACAAACTCAAAGATAAAAAACCATGATCATCTGCTTAGATGATGAGAAAACATTTGATAAATTCAAACACTCCTTCATGATTAAAGCCTTGGAAAGTTCAGGAAGTCAAGGCATACAAGGCACATACCTAAACATAATAAAAGCAATCTACACCAAACCAGTAGCCAACCTCAAACTAAATGGTGGAAACCTGACGCTATCCCACTAAAATCAGCAAGTAGAGAATCCTGCAAACTTTTTCCAAACCTATTCAATATAGTACTAGATGTCCTAGCCAGAGCAATTTGACAACAAAAGTAGGTTAAGGGTATACAAATTGGAAAAGAAGAAGTAAAATTATCACTATTTTGCAGATGATATGATAGTATTTACAAGTGACACAAAAAATTCCGTCAGAGTAGTCCTAAACCTAATAAACAGCATCAGTGCAGTACTTTGATATAAAATTAACTCAAACATATCAGTGGCATATACTTGCAATAAGGATAAACAGGCTGAGAAAGAAATTAACAATAGTCACAAATAATATAAAATACCTTAATGTAACTCTAACTAAGTGAAAGATCTGTATGATAAGAACTCCAAGTCTCTGAAGAAAGAAATCAAAGAAGACCTTAGAAGATGGAAAGATCTCACATGCTCATGGATAGGCATGCTTAATAGAATAAAAGTGGCTATCTTGCCAAAAGCAATCTACAGATTCAATGATATCCCCATCAAAATACCAGCTAAAATCTTCGCAGTGCTAGAAAGGGCAATTGGCAAATTCATTTGGAATAACAAAAACCCTAGGAAAGCAAAAACTATTCTTATCAATAAAAGAAGTTCTGGAGGAATCATCATTCCTGACTTCAAGTTATATTGCAGAGCAATTGAGAAAAAAAAAAAGAAAAACTGCATGGTACTGGACAGAGACAGACAGGTAGATCAATGGAATAGAATTGAAGACCCAGAAATGAACCCACACACCTATGGTCACTTGATTCCAGGGATGCAGGGATGGTTTAATATATAGGAATCCAACAACGTAATCCAGTATATAAACAAACTCAAAGACAAAAACCACATGATCATCTCATTAGATTCGGAAAAAAGCATTCGACAAGATCCAACACACATTCATGATAAAAGCCTTGGAAAGATCAGGAATTCAAGGTCCATACCTAACCATGATAAAAGCAATCTACAGCAAACCAGTAGCCAACATCAAAGTAAATTGTGAGAAGTTTGAAGCAATCCCACTAAAATCAGTGACTAGAAAAGGCTGTCCACTCTCTCCATGCCTATTCAACATTGTACTTGAAGTCCTAGCCAGATTAATTCGACAACATAAGGAGATCAAGGGGATACAAATTGGAAAAGATGAAGTCAAAATATCACTTTTTGCAGATGATATGATAGTATATATAAGAAACCCTAAAAATTCCACCAGAGAACTCCTAAGCCTGATAAACAGCTTCAGTGAAGTAGCTGGATATAAAATTAACTCAAACAAGTCAATGGCCTTTCTCTACTCAAAGAACGAACAGGCTGAGAAAGAAATTAGAGAAACAACACTATTCTCAATAGTCACAAATAATATAAAATATTATACCTAAACATAATAAAAGCAATCTACACCAAACCAGTAGCCAATCTCAAACTAAATGGTGGAAACCTAAATCTATCCCACTAAAATCAGCAAGTAGAAAATCCTGCAAACTTTCTCCCAAACTAACTAACTAAGGAAGTGACTCTAACTAAGGAAGTGAAAAATCTGTATGATAAGAACTTCAAGTCTCTGAAGAAAGAAATTAAAGATTTCAGAAGATGAAAAGAACTCCCATGCTCATGGATTGCCAGGATCCACATTGTAAAAATGGCTATCTTGCCAAAAGCAATCTACAGATTCAATGCAATCCCAATCAACAGTCCAACTCAATTCTTCAACGAATTAGAAAGAGCAATCTGCAAATTCATCTGGAATAACAAAAAACCTAGGATAGCAAAAACTCTTCTCAAGGATAAAAGAACCTCTGGTGGAATCACCATCCCTGACCTAAAACCTTAGTTCAGAGCAATTGTGATAAAAAATGCATGGTACTGGTATAGTGACAGACAAGTAGACCAATGGAATAGAACTGAAGACCCAGAAATGAACCCACACACCTATGGTCACTTGATTATTGCTATTTCTAAATGCAGAAATGCATAGTTAATTCATGCTAAATTTGAGATGTGTACACCATTTTCTGCCAATTAAATAATCAGTTTTCCCCCAAACTCTGAACTGGATAGTTTGGAGTACTGCAAAGCACACTTGCCCATGTTTCGACAAATGGGGATTTAGAGATGGACAATTGTAACAGCACAGTTTACAATTTGATTCTATGAAAGTTTACTGGATCAGATAAGATATATAATATCAAAAAAATATAGTAGGCCTGATTCAGTGAGCTCTTCATGTTGGTGCAGTCACCAATTAAAATGAATTTGTGAGAAATAGTCTTTTGCTTCAGAAACTACAAATTTCTTTCATAAAGCATAATTTAGACAAGAAACTACCTGCTCAAGACAGATGCCCTGCCAAATGATCTCCTTAAATAAATACAAGAAATAAATCAAGTTTAATAAATCAAGCTACCTCCTGAAATGTACTGCAATCCATGTAAATCATTGTCAGCAAGGTGTTTGGACCTTGATTATCTGATGATGATGCTTCCCTAACCCTGATTGTTCATGATATATGCCCTGCTCCAATCCTTTAATGCCAGATAGATTACATTTAAAGATTAATATAGCCTTGCCCTTGCAGACTGCTGAGGTAATGACATTTTCCTCTGTTTCCAATTTCAAACAAAGTGTTGTCACTGCAGTTCAATGTTGTAGAAATTTTCAATCAACTCTTGGGGTTTCTAGCCCGCCTCTGATCTTAAAGTTTTGGACTAAAGATCTACATAACCATTATATAAGCCTTAAAGAACATTGCATCTTTGTAGATATATGTCCTCTAAGTTATTAGAATATATTTTTCTATTGATGATCCTGAATTATTATTTATTAATTTTGTTTTATTTGGACTGCTCTTAAGTCCAATTGTTATGACCACAATATGATATTTTTATGGCTTATATAACCATTGTTGTCTTTTCTTACTCCTTGGCCCTTTTTTTCTCTCTTGGGTTTCTGCTCTAATCACCTTGTAATCAGGACTCCTAAACTTTGTATATGTCTCATCTGTTTTTTTCTTCTATTTTGAGAAGTACAGTGTACTGATGTAAAGAAAATAAATCAATCTAAAAAATGAAAAAACAAACAAACACACATACAAAAAAATAAACAAAAAATTCCTCATGAATGTTGAAGAATAAGGAACTCACTTAGCTGTGCCCCATACTTCTGCAAGCACTACACTGAATGGGAGGATGCCCAACCTGCCTCAACTAACCACAAAGTCTAAGACTCTGTACACTCATCTAAAAAATTGAGCCACAACTTGGTGTTATTCCATCATTGTATGATTGCCAACCATAAAATTATACTATAACAGATGAGCATGACCATAGTCTTTTCCCATAACTCCCTGATATGGTTTCAGAAATAGATATACATGCCAAGTGTAAAAGTACTTCCATCATACCAGATCTCCTCTAAGGTAAGAGCAATTGTGGAGATTGTATAAGACAGTTGTGCAGTAGACTGCTGCAAAATCTTCACAATTACACAGTACCTGAAACGTGTAAGTGTCCCTGATATTTCTGAGCCAAGTGCTGGACCATGGTATGCAAAGATGCTACCATGGAGTCCTGGCAGTCTCATTTATAGGGTGGGAAGAAACATGATGTCAGAGGCCTCCAGTGTTGCTGAGCACTCTCCTTCTTGGTGTAGAGTAAACATAAGAACAACCTGCTCAGGCTTCTTCTCTCAAATGCTTTGGGACTTCCAACATGGACATAAGGCTCCAGTGGATTTGCACTTTCATGACATTGCCCTGGAGCAAACAAGATACTACTCAAATTGGAATCCTGCCAGTAGCTGTTATTCTCTACAGATCTCTACTCTGAGGTTTCTATGATTCTTTAAAATAGGTAATGCTAACCATATTTCCTAATTTCTTTGTGATTTAAATTTATTTTATACTACAAATCATTTTTGTTTTGATAAAATCCATGAAAAAGCAGTGTAAGGAATGATTGTTTTACCTCATAGTTCCAGAAACTCATCTTTGATATCAAAGATATATGGTGGCTGGTGTTTGGAGCATTTGGTAACTGTATTTCTAGCCAGGAAAGAAATGAATGGATGCAAGTGATCATCAAGCGTTTTCCTATTTTATCATGTCTAGCACAGTAATAGTTGCCTGAATCTGACAATTCAACTTACCAAGGTTGTAATGTTCAGTGATTATAAATCCTGTTCAAGAAAAATAAACAAATTATTGATCATATACTTCCAATGTAATGTATTTAGAATGATATTTATAAAATAATGAATAGCTAACATGCTATCCTTTTTAATTATCTCCATATTTCATCATAATTATATGTATTACACTTAAACTCAAAATAGGAGTCATGTTACAAATATAAATACATATCTGTACCTCTGAAGCAGTTTAAGTTTATAGCAATATAATTTTTTTATCAGTGACCAGTATTTTGTCAGTTCATAAAGTGTGTGCATGTATGATAAATTCTCAGTGAATAATGTTTGCTGTATTATGTAGATTTGAAGTTTGTAATAATTTTCTTTGAAATATTTAATATTTTGAAGAGATTGCATGGTTATTAATGTGTGCATATTTGTGCATTTGACATCCAGTGGAGAAGCATCTCACCTACTCTGACCCTGAAGTTTCAGCTGGGGTAAGCTCACTGTTGTGGATACTGAGAAATGAACTTGGACTTTACACCATAAGAGCAGTATGTGCCCTTAAATATTTGGTCTCTCCCAGACCCTTAAATTTTGTAACTGTTAAATACTTGGTGTACTAACATATCGATTACCTATATAATTACTCTTTGGAGATCAAACTATAGTATATATATATATATATATATATATATATATATATATATATATATCAAGTATCATTCAGACAACCATTTTATGGAATTGAGTGGAATTAATAAGGTGGGAAAACATACATCTCAGAGAATGAATTAAAGATTTTTTCCTTCTTTGAATGGCAATACTGAAGACTGATGAGAAATAAATTACCAATATCCTGCCCTAGGTCTGCCTATTCCCTTGAGATTTGCAGACACATTTGCATACCAGGCTAGAACTGGAAGTAATGAAACTTAGCAAGGGGAATGGGTTACCTGGTCTGTTTACTGATCTTAGTGTGGGAAGAACAACTGTCTGCAGAGAAGGTTTTCATTGAAAAGACTCTGTTTACTGAGGTAAACAAGGGCTATATAAATCTCGGAGATTGGGTATGAATTTTCTGGGATTGTTTATACCATAGGCTGGAACCAAGGTGCTGCTTATGCCTCATTTTCATGAATGGAACTTCATGTGCTAGCTGTTACTCTTCTTAAGAGAGGAAGATTAACCTCGAACCTGGCCAACAATCTATGTGACCACTTCTTGCTTAACAAGGTTTGCAGTGAAAATTTAAGATGATGCACACCCAGGCAGAAATAGGAGGAATGGAGTATTAATCCTGCCAGACACAGGATGCAATTTATGGTGTACAGGTATGTCTTGTGTCAATATTGCTCTGAATAGCGCCCCTGGTTGCACAAGTTCCAATTTTGAAATCTAAGTGAAGCATTGAGTTGAGATCAAACTTCAGACATGCGGTATGTTCCTAAATTCATCTTATCAGGCACATATGTCAATGGCACTGGATTTATATCTTTATCTTTGTTGTTGTGGAATTATTCTCTAATTCCTATCCCTCAAGATCATTGCCAGGCATTTGTTCCTCTTAAAACTCAAACAGATATTCTGAAGACATATATAAGCCTCTTCTTCAGAGGTCTTTTCTGTGTCCTGTACACCTGAGGCTCAGTGTCAGGAATGAATATGGTCAAAGGTCAGATTCCTGATATCTAGCATGTTAACCACAGTGATTTCGTCATGGATACAGAGAAACTGCTCCCATGGAGTTAGTTTCTTTAACAAATTTATCCAAGATGTCTGCAAAGCCTGAAAATGGCATTAGATTTAAACTGTAAAATATGGGTCTGGAGCCTGTTCCAAATTTTAGTCCACTACACAGAATGTAGATCTTGTTAAAGGATTCAAACAAATTCTCTGACCCACAGTAAATTCATGTTTCTATATGAAGAATTTTCTGTTGCACCAGTTTTTGCCAAATATGTACACTTAAAATTTACACAAGATATTGAACACCACCCTTGGTATGTACCACTTAGTGTTCCCATTGACTAAGTATATAGGTGGGTGACTTGGAAAATTTAGCATTGCTTGAATAATAAAATAGGAAGGTTATGATTATGGTTGAAAAAGAATTGGATTACTACCCCAAAACTAAGAATTCATTAGGGAAGATGTGGGCAGCTGAAAAAAGTACTGTCTATGATAATTCTGGGTGGTTTCCTGGAGAATTAGTGGGGACATGGGAATCAAAGAATCTGAAGGCCCAGGAGTGTGTATGAATAAATTGTTATATTGATCATAGTTGGTAGATGTTCTCTAAGGGCCAGCACTAAATTTCATTTCCAAGTTTATACCACTGTTACCTGATATAAAATGCATACCAGAAGCATCTTTTAGGAAGTATTGTAACGTGATCCCTGCATCAGTCATCTCATTCCCAGTGTCACAATGGTAGTAGAGGTTTTGTGGGGATTTGATGGGGTTTCTTTGGCCTTAAGCATACCTGGAGGACAAGTTTCTAAGCAGTCAGAAATGAGACAATTATCTGCATTGAGATTCTTGAATTTTCATGTGTCCTTCGCTTTGGAGGGCGCTTTTTCTAAGGAGAGGAAAAGATGAAAAGATTTTTCAAAAATAATATGAAAAGAGAAATCTTAGGAAGAAAAATAACATGCATATTCAAAGAACAAATCTCCAGTGTAAAGACAGAGGCATGCTGGTATTCAGGGAGTTCATGGGTTATTAAAGTAAGAGTCCTTTCTAGAATCTACAGTCTTCTGGAGGAATCTTAGACTTCTGCCCTAGGTGATATTGAGTTGGAAAAAGACATGCATCCTTATTCAAGGAGCTTCCTATGAATCCTGTGTCTCATAGGAGGAGAGGCTAATGAAATTCAACTGGCTGAGACCAAAGGCATAATCAGACACTCAAGGAAGATCTTAGAAAAGGAGTTACAGTCTTCCATAGAACTGTTATAAACATTTGGTGGATTCCCAGAAAACACTTGTACCATAGTTTTCCCAAATGAGAGAATCTAATGTCCATTCAGATATAAAGCTCTGTGAGGCCAACTGTTGCCTAGCTAATAAGTAAGAGCTTGTGAATATATAATAGCAGAAAAGAAGACCTGATGTTACACTCAAGCATATTTCCTTACCATATTTTGAAAGATATACCCTCATGTTACATGGATTTTCAGAAGGAGGTTGGTTGGTTGCCTTCTCCACATGTGCAAGACATTCCTGCATGCATTCCATTCAGGTTCAATTCTTTCTATTTCTCTGACATTGCTTTTTTGAGGAGAGAAAGATTTTAAGACAGACTCAACTGAAGTCCATACAATTCCATATTTAATGAAGCGGGAATAGTCTGAGCTACTTCTTCAGGTAGACTTTAATCAAGGATCCTTGAAGGAAACACAGAAAGTCTTCAACTAAACAAACCTCCTATATATGTCACGAATATCTGCATAAATTCTACCAACATCAATCCTGAGCCATTTCCACTAAGGAGAGTTGTGTGAAAGAATTACAAATTTCATCTTAGAAATAAGGATGGCATCCATCTTCTAGTAACCAAAGAATGTTCCAACTGAACCGAAGAAACATTGACTGAACAACAGGCTCCTTGCTGCTAAATCCATCTTTCTCTATCCACACTACTAGAGGACCAGCATTTCTCTTGAAAAATTGATTCTGCAGAGAAAGATTCTCAGTAGAATACAGTATCAAGTACAAAAGATATAAGGTCATGAATAGAATGAAGGGCAGAGAAGATCATAATTTGGTATGAAATGGCTGGAAAGTTGATAGTGAGAGAATAGATGCTTTGGATAGCCATATTCCAAAGGACAGAATTGATAGGTTGGTGCAAGACAGTTTGTTCTGAAGTCAGAGATTTGCCTTGGCTATGGAGTTGAATAGATTTGTCTAAAAACCCACCCTCAGTTTTGCCAATACTCACTTATTTGTGTTTGAATAGAGAGCTTAAACAACAGTAGAAGAGGTCAGAGGAACTGTATCTCATTTGTCTGGGAAGCACATGTCCTAAGATAGACTTCAGAAACATTGAGAACACTTGTTGGAGAAAGACTTTTTTCTATTACCATTAGATCCCCAAACATAATTTCAGTGTCTGTTTCAATAAATTTCTGAAACACTGGTGGGATATAAGAAAGGTGGGCAGAACTCTTGCTTAGGAGTGCTGGTCATATCTATGTCCACCCTCTTCAAGGCCAGACACTTCGATGTGATAATGCTAATGTTCACAAGCATTGTTGTTCATCTTCCTATATTACAGCATTCCCATTCTTCTTATATCCAAAACCTCTTCAATGCTGTGATCCTTTGGTTCATTCTATAGTCTACTTAAAGGACTTTCATGTACTTCCTGGAACAAAGATGACTCTTAGCATTGATAATATCCTGGGAAAGGATTAGGGTGCACAGTGATTGAGCAGAATGCAAATGCATAGTAAAACTGACCCAAGATTCCCATTTGAGTATAAAAGTGTAGAGGTTAGTGCTCATGAAGAAACATACTAAACAGAGGTTAATACTTTGCAATTTGGTTCTGCCA